>NW_024881293.1:13134489-13734489 GCF_018691265.1 Tyto alba | reverse complement strand
TACTACTAAAAATGTGAAGCCCAGGAATGACAATATTTGTTGCTTCAGCAGCTGCTGGGGTTTTGCCACAAGGGAAGGAGGGAGCTCGGTGGTGCTGGACAGATGTGGAGAAAATGGTCTCAATAGTTTCATGTTCCCCCTCCCAGCCTCACTGGACAAAACGAGGAGCAGGTTTCCAACGCATAGAGCGGGGGTATCTGCCTGTAGGCTCCAGCAAGCTGGAAGTAATTGCATTTACAGGGTTGGTTCAGGCACCTTCACACATCCAGAAGGACAGACCCAGTGATGAGGGAACTCTGGAGCTTGTAAGGCTCCAGCCGCTGTTTTCAGAATTTTGGTGTATCTGAGCCTTTTCTCTTCCCTTCCCTAAATGCAAAGCTTTGCTGACCTGGGCTCGGTGAGGATTTGTTTCCCCCAAACTCTGCCTCTTCTCTTGGGCACCCCCTGGCCCTGGTGTTTCTGCAGAGCTGAAGGCAGACACTGCTCCAAAAACTCCACTCTCAACATTATTATCTCCCTGTTTTTCCATGAGGAGCAGCCTCTTTCTCACCTCTTGGGGAAATGCCCCTGTAAAGCTCACCCCGTCTCTGCTCTTCGGACCATCTCTGCCCAAAAGTGTCAGCTGGGAACACTTCAGCCTGTCTCCAACCATCTTTGGGTAAAAAGATGAGAGGTTTGGGGTCAAACATCTCATTTTCTCTGTGAGGGACTGACGCAGCCCCTCTTGCTGGTATCTCCAGCTGGGTGTGAAGGCCCGGGGGGGGAACCCACTTGAGCAAGGAGGCTGCCAACCCCAGCACCGGTGTTTGGAGAAAAGCCGGCCTGTGACTTCTCAGCTCAGTCTCCCAGCCCTGGGCCCCCGCGGCGCAGCCATCCAGATGTTTCCCTCGATGAAGTCCCCCCCCTTACAGAGTTTCCCAAGTGCGGTGTCAGCTTTCCCGTCCCCTAACGAAATCAGTCTGTGTGCTGCTCCGTGTCGCCCACAGGCATCCCTTCCCCAGGCCACGGCAATACCGAGCTGCTGCTTAGAGGAGGGGACGGTTTACTGTGATATTTTTGTCCTGCCAACCCCACATCCCCTTCTCAAGAACCGTGGCTTAAAGCCCAGCTGGGTGTAAGCTCCTAACACCCCATGGTCTGCCCAGCCCTGAATGCTTCAGTGGAACTACAGTTCTTATTTTGGTCACCCTCTCAAAGGCAGCACAATTTGGGGGATAAGGGTGACATCCATAAATGTGCCCCCTGCATATTTATTTTGTCTTTGCTCCTGCAGACTCAAAGGCTGGCAGGCCTTGGAGTCAGCAAGACTCCTGCTGCTCTCCCCAAAGCTCACCCACATCCCCAAATCACCCTTGGACCCAAGAGAAGGATCAGGCTGATGAGCCTGGCTGGCCTCAATCTACCAAAATAATCCTAGGCTCAAGCACAAAAGGAGAGAGCTGATAACCCTGGTGCCTCCATTCCCCGGGTAAAAGAATCCAAAACCCTGCAGGACTCATTTCTTTTTGATCAGTGTTAAATGGCTCCAGGTCTTGGAAGCAAAGGGAAAGTGGCTTGGGAGGTTGGCCATAGAAAACTGGGGATTTCTTGCAGCTCTTCTGCAGAGCAGGGGCTCCCAAAATGCTCCCCAGCCTCAGCTGGAGAGGCTGCAGCAGCAGGAGGCGTTAGCAGGGACAGACAAATCATGTTTGACTTTCCCTATAGTTGAAAAAAGTGGTTTTCCACAAGGGTAAATAGCCCAGATTTGGGAGAGCTGGCCCTCTCAGCACGCACGATGTCTACTAAATGGATGTGTCAAGCCCTGTCCCCACGGCCCCCTACGCCAAGGAGCCCAAGACTCTGTCAGGTGCTCTCCTGCCATCCAACATCCCCCTCCACGTCCCAGCCCCTCGTGTCACAGCACACGGCCACCTCGACGCTGGCCGCTGCTCGAAGGTGTGTGTCGCCTGCCATCAGCCATGGGAATTGTTCCGCTTTGCAGAAATACTCCTCATTCTACTTCAGAGAAAAACCCTCCCTAGCCTGGGGCTTCACTTCAGTGTTTCCATCGGGGAGCTTTTCAAGTTTAAAAAGGCATTTCTTTCCACTTAAAAACTACCCTGAGTTTCAATCTGGCTCTTCTCTGTCCCTCAGCACATGATTTACATGTTTCAGGTTAACCTCAACCGAAAACTTTCAAATTTAATTTTTATTGTGCTTTCCTGACAAACCCCTAGCATTGGCTTTGAGTCCAGTCCCTCCCCTTCCCTTCTTCCCTGCAGCCGGCTCCCTTCCCAGCCCTATGCCAGAGGGTCTTTCCCCATCCAGCCTCTTCCCAGCAGGATGGTGCAAAAATACCGGCATTTCCTTGTTCCCAGAGTGCATCGTCACCAAAGTGTGGCATTCCCAGAAAATGTCACCAGTGCCAGCTCTGGCGGGGTCCACCTGCATGGCAAGGCATCTCAGCCTCGGGTGGTCGGGCAGACTTTCGCCGTTATTCGTGCCTTCCTTGTATAGGCTTTGGAGAGGCTTCTTTTTCTCCCAGTTTTTTTGCAACTTGGGGGTGTCCTAGACCAATGGGTGGGAGAATGTTTTTCCACTGAAAAGTCTGTAGTGAAATTTTTTCTGGGAATTTGTCCTGTTGCTCCTTGAACTGGTGCAAACCTGGAATTTCAGCTGCTCAAGGCGCAGCCTTGTCTCCTCACCCTGAGCTCACCTGCAGAACGTTTATCCCTTACCCACATCCATATCAGCTCAATCAGTAGTGTTAAAGTCTTAAATTTCTCCAGCTGTTCTGAACTGAACTGGCTCTAATTAATGGAAAGAGCAACAGGGTCGGTTGACGAGATTCCAGGACCTACAGGCTAAAGAAGGAGAGGTGTGCATGGCTGAAGGCAGGCAAGGCAGAGGCACAAGCGTGGGCAATTATTTGGCAATGAAAAATGATGCCTCACAAATTTATTGCTCTTCTTTGAAGCAGTCAGCAAGCACATGGCTAAGGAATATGTGGCACATTTTTCTACCTGAATTTCCAAAGGGGTTCACTAAGGTCCAGCAAGGGCTCTTCAAGAAGCTAAGCAGCCTCAGGAAGGTCTCATCTAGACAGGTGCTGCTGGGAGGACGGGAAAAAGATGGGAGGTGTAAAGATTCAGATTTCAGAGTGTTCTCAGGCTTGTGCTGATGAATGTATTCCACTAATCTGCAAAACAAAAAACAAAGGTGGCAGAGGTTGCTAATGAAAATAAGGGACTCGCAATGCTAAAGACAAGGTCTTGCTGATGATCCTCCTACAGAATGCCTGCGGGAAGAAATGCTGAGGGGATTCTTTAGAAATGTTTGCTAAACGTTGCTGATGGAGAAAACAATTGCGTCTCTGTATGCATTGCTGGACTCTGAGCTGATTTTCCTCATGGAAACATCCCGAGGTCAGGACAGACCTTTGAAAAGCTCAGCTCAGGGATCAGTAGCAATCAGGAAAACAAACTGAGTGTCCAGAGTTATCGGCAGGGAGCCTGGAGGGGCACAGCTGTGTCCACCGACCCCATGCAATGAGCCTCCCCAACCTGAAAAAGAAATAATTTCCAGTGATACGACCTGAACAGCAGCAGGAAGCTCAATAATTTATTCACTGTTTTTTAAATACATGGCCTAGGGGCATCAGCCGATGACAGAAGTTGCGATGTTTGAGGCACAGAGGAGGAAGCTCATCTCGTGCTGGTCCTGAGTGTCTCCTTGCCACAGGGTGCTGCAGGCACTAAAACTTACGGTTCTTTCAGGGGCATCCTTGGCACCCCGCACCTTACCTGCACCAGTCTGCTGCTGTCAATCCCCTCCACAAGCGCACACTGTCTTGCTAACCTGTCCAGAAAAACAGCCTTGTAAAATACATTGAGTTATTTTCTGCCCATTTAGCATCCTGATGCAGCACCACAACGACAGTCAGGGATAGGCCGAGGCAGAGCAAGGGCAGGACTGGGGATGGGGGCCTGGGAGAGAGGAGAGTGGCCAGTTCCTCTTGCAGCAGCAGGCAGCCTCGTGGTGTGGCTGCTCCTGCAAGCCACAGCTTTACATAGTACGGAGTCCTTGAAACAGGTTTATGATAGATATTGTTATTTCAGCTTCCCCTCTTGGCCACTTGTTTCAGCTCTCCAACCCGTGGACCTGATCCAGAAACGTTTGCAGAGATGGAAGGTGAACTTCTCCAAAGACCAAGTTGCAGCCAGCAAACAAGTTGTTCAGGTAACTAATAGATCAACAAAAAAGACAATGTACTACTCTATCTGACAGTCTGTTCGCCAGTAAGACAAAGACATACAAACACCTAATTGCTTCCTTGTCCTCGTTTGCTTCAAAGCTCCTTTTGTCCCTCCATTTCCATCAAGTTCAATCATCCTGTGAAATTGCAACCCGCCAGCAAGGACAAAAAGATCGTAGCACAGCAGAGAGCTGATCAAACAGCAGTTACAGGAACCACTCAGACAGATCAGGCACAACCCGGTACCTGGCTGCTGTTGTCTGCAAGAATTGACAGGCTCTGCAGACGTGCAGAGACCAGCCAGCTCCCACCATGGGTTTCAACCACTTGCGCCACTGAAAGTAGCGCTGGTATCTCTCGGTGTCCCCACTCAGCTCCCACAGGTACCGTGCCAGGTCCCCAGGGCTGGCAAAGTCATCGACATGGATGAAGGAGTCAGGGGGCAAGAAGCGCTCGTAGTTTTCTCGAGGAGGTCCCAGCACGACAGGAACGGTGCCAGAGGACAAGGCATTCCTCCAGAGCTTCTCCGTGATGTAGTCTTCATGTTGTGAATTCTCGAAAGCCAGGTAGAAGCTGTACTGGGACACAGTGGGAAGGAGTTTGTCCCAGGGCAGAGGCAAGTGATACCGCCCATAGACATCCACAGTGATGTGTTTCTTCAGCTCCTGGTAGTATTTTACCCGGCGGGAGCCTGCTCTCCAGTTGCTGACTACCCAGGCCACCAGTTTGGTCTTGGGTGGGATGCTGAGGGGCTGGGGCTGGGCCAGGAGCTGCAGCTCCCCATAAGGGGTGAAGATGTCCGAATCTCTCCGGTAAGACATGGTCAGGTTGAAGAGGTTGGCCATGGCGCCTAAGTTGGGAGAGTGACTTGGGGACTCCAGGTTGAACCAGATCCAGAGCTGGGACGGGAGTCTGGGGAGCTGGGCCAGCCTCTTTGTGTCCCTGCACACATCCCTGTGATGCATAATCACAGCATCAGCCTTTTGGGACCAGCTGTGGTTGACGGTGAAATGGCAGTCCGGGGTGCTGTAGAGCTCCGAGCAGTTTATAAAGTCGAAGCGGTGCCCAAAGGGCCATTTCCACAGCAGGATGGTCAGCCTGTGCTCACCCTTTGGGGGGGCGCTGCTATTTCCAGCGTGGGCCGTTTGTGCAAAGGGACCGGAATTGTAATGCTCTGGCTCAGAAGTCCTGAACCGATGAAAAGAAACAAAGAGACAGGAGCTGAAGATGAAGCTGAAGAGCAGGAAGGTGAGGAGTTTCTTACAGGAGACCTTCTTTCCTTCCACGAGCTCCATGAATGGATCTGCAGACACCACAGACAGGGTGAGGGGCGGTGGGTGCACAGAGACGCCGGCGGGGAGGTGGCTCTGGGTACACAGCTGGGCAGGGAGGTACGCGCAGGGCTCAGGGGACAGCGTGAAGACCCGAGGTACATTTACGTCCAGCCACCTCTCTGCCGAAAGAAAGGCCGCCTCTAGAGCGCCTTACAGGAGGTGCTGACGGACACGCTCACCCCGAGGGCACCGCCGCCCTTCCCCAGCCCCCCCCCCCCGGCTTCCCTCCACCCCCACCCACGGCCTTCCCTCGCCAGCCCCCTCGCCTCCCCCCTCATCTCCCAGCCCAGCAGCGAGCTGCCCCTCGCCAGCTCCCGAGGCGGCGCCATGGCCCCGTCGCGGGGAGGCCTCTCCCGCTCCCGCCGCCCCCCAGCGGCCTCAGGGCCTGGCAGTCGCTCCGCCCCTTCCGCTCGTGTGCTCTGTCGTGATTGGCTGGCGGGAGCAGCCGCCCCTTCCGATTTACCCAGAAGCACATCAGAGGCGGAAGGCCTTTCCTCTACCTACACGGGGCTGCCATTTTGGTTCGGCCGCCATTTTAGGACAGGGTGCCACCGTTATATGGCAGAGAGGTGCCCGCTTTTTTAATCATTATACTGCGCTGTGATTGGCTGACGGCCCTTTCTCAACACCATCGTACCCTCACGGTCTCAGGCAGCCCTGTGATTGGCTGGCCGGACCAGCTACCAGTGTATCCTGAAGTTCATCAGAAAAGGACTGCTATGTCCTCTCCCACGGGAGACCACCGCTTTTGGCAGTGTCGTTGCCCCACATGTTCTCAAGCAGTCCTGTGATTGGCTGGCTTCTTCCTTTGCACCAGAAAATACTCATGTATAAAAAAGATATACTTATATATACTATATATATTGTATGTATATATATTTATATGCTACCTATATTTTATATAAATGTGTATTGTGTAGTTCTATACAATATATAGAAGTACAATATACATACAATATATAATACCTTCTATACAATATATATTCTATATAATACCTTCTATACAATATATAGAAGTACAATATATAGAAGTACACATAAAGGACTGTATAAATGTGTATACTTTTTAAAAAATTAAATATAGACACACTGTTTAATATACTCTTCTATATATGTATAGCTGTGTATATTTATAAAGCTATAGAGTTTAAAAACATGTAGCCATAAAAACATAGATATAAAATGGCCAGGCTGGTGTCCTCCCACTTTGCCATGTTTGGGGTGGGCAAAAACTTCACAAGGGCAGAGGGGTATCAAAAGGATGGGGGCATGGAGCCCAAGAGCAACAGACCCATCCAAGGAAGCCACCAAGGGACCCCCAGCACAAATCCTGTCATGTGCAAAGACGAGCCCCTGAAGCCGAGCCCAGCCCAGCAGGATGACAGGAGCTCTGGGGCAGGCTTTGGGCTTTGCATGGGGCTGCAAGACACGGGCAATGCTGCCACTGTACATGGAGAGCAAAATGTCAACTTCAGAAAAACATGTGTGTGGGCACAATAAGGAAAAGGCCCCAAGGTGATCCCCAAAAACATGACACAAACTAGAATAAGCCAATGGGCCCATGAACCACAGACTGGATGTTGATGTCAGTGTCACACAGAGATATCGAGTGGAGGAGTTCCTTTTCCCTGTGTTCATGGGGGATCTGACAGCTACCTGTAAATCATTCTCATGCACAGGCTGGTGCTATATGTATTTCCTTGTCCTTCAGTTGATGACCTCATTAAACATTTCAAAACAGCTTATTTGTACTAATTAATGGCCTTGTTTGTCACTGTGTGTTTTGCCTCGGTGTCCTGTGAAGAGTAGCCACAGCCTTCCCAGCACAGCTAGCACCTGTATGACCACCACCCCTCCAACTTCCAACAGTCTGTCATAACACCAGCACCAGCGATTTTATCACCGGCATCCTGCTGGTTACTCCTCTATACCAGGTAACAGTCATGGTCTTTCAGGTCTGCAACACCCCATTGCTTTTACTGGCCCACTTGCTGTGGTCTCTAAGAGCATGGGGCTGCTGTCTGTGTCCCAAAGCCCAGGTCTTGCTGGTTTTGCAGTACACAGGACTGCCTAACCAGACAGTCTTGATTGCATGCCAACACTGACCTAAGGACGAGGAATCCCATATAGCACCAGCTTGCACTCCACCACAGTCTTACAGGTAGCTGTAAGATCCCCCAAAACAACAGGATTTCTAGCAAAATCTGGTGGATATGGCAGCTCTTATCTTGTTTATCAGTGTACAACTGACAGACATGATAAGAAAATAGAGAGGGAAGCAATGCCACCCTGCAATCAGAGGTGAAAACAGAAGTTTGCACATCCCCTCTCTCTTGTACCCAGTGCCTCTCACAGCCTGAGTCAGGTTCCTCCTCCAATAACTATTGAAAAAAGAAAGGACTGTTGCAACTTACCTCTGGGCTTGGTCCTGGTGAGAAAGTACGCCGTGAAGGTGAGCACTGAAGTGGGTGACACAACCAGGAAAGAGGAGAAGAAAGGAGGGCACAGACGTAGGGAGGGATTGGCAGTGTGTTCCAGGTGTTCCCCTGCATCTTGAGCTGCTCGTGCCAGTCACTACCACCAGAAACATGTCATCCGATAGTAAAAGCTATAATAAAGGCAAGACAGATTGCTCTTTGACAAATTAAGGAACAGTTAAATAAAGCAGCCCAGATGTATTTTGCGGTTAAAGCATACCTTACCACTGAAAGCACCTCTGCATTTGCACTAGTCTGCTTCCTTTGTCAGTCTCAACCCACAGGATTTGCCTGTGATATACTTTCTTCTTCCCCTTGTGTTGCAGGAGGACAGCTCTGTTTGGGAAGGATGGGCAAAGCCGGCATGGAGCAGAGGTGTAGGCATCAGGTCTGCAAGTCCCCCTGCCAGCTAATGGGCTTCATGACACAGCTGTCCCCCACCCTCACACCAAGCCACATCCCTCTCTCACCTTTCCCAGATCTTGGATCTGATGACTTCAGCAATCACCATGAGCTTCAGAGTAGATGAGCACTTGAGCAAGAATGCCTGAGAGATCCCTCCTGAGTACAGCACTGCAGACCATGCTTTGTAGCATCTCCAACCCAGGTGAACAGGCATTGCACATCACGGTCTGTGGACATGAAAAGGTTGTTTGTTTGCCATGGCCAGAGTGAATTGATCTTGCATCAAGCTTGGCTGCACTCGACCAGGATATTAAAAAGTCATTATGTGTTATTATCAGGCTTAGGTATATTCAGCTGTAAATATGTCTTGTTGGTCTGAAATTAAATTCACGGAAAGAGTTTTAATACAGGTTTGGGGCTGGCTTGGGTGGGAAAGGGGAATGCAAATGGACAATATAGGGTGGAAGATTTTACATTTTCAGGTTTTCTACCAGCAGGTGTGTGTTTCCTGGGACAGAGCTGGACGTCACTTGAAATGTGTCCAGGTGCCTCCTGCAGACTTGAGAGCACTCCAGCACAGGTGAGAGCGAAAAATATACCATGGCATGAGGGATGGGGGCCATAATTCATGGTTTGCTCACCCCAGGTTGACCCAGGCAGCCTCAGGACTCACAGCTTCTCACCTGGGCTTGAGAAGGTACCAGCCATTCAACTGTTCTGCCTAGAAATTCCACACTTGAGAAACTGTGACTTCTTGCCCTTTCCCCATGGCACAGGCTACACCTATACTAGTGACTTAAACAATACAAGGGCACAGGCTCTGGATTTAATTCACCTAAAGGCTGTAATTTGGAATGGTCCATGGCCCAGATTTGGCATGATCCAGCTAGCGCTGTGCCAAATGTGACCCAGGTGCAGTTTGGGAGCTATCAGGACAAACGACCATTCCCTACAGGTAGTCCACACGTGGCCACTCCTTGGTGGCAAAAGGATTTCTCTAACGTGAACATGTCCCAGCCACACTGGTTAGCCTCAGGAGAAGAGACTTGTCCTACAAGGGTAGATGCAGTCATGAAGTTCATGCAGATGGCATTAGCCAGCTTTCTTGCTGAGGGTCCATGAGCTCCTCAGCCAGCAGCACAAATGAAGACCCTGAATGCCCAGTTGTCCCCAGATGTAGAGGAGAAAGAAGATTTGAGTTTCCCAGCACCACGGGAAACCCTGAGTTGAAGGATCCTGAAGCATCAGATAAGAGGCTTCAGGCAGGTGGAAAAACCAAGATTTTTGTACCCTTGAAAACCAGGACCATAAGGAACTTAAGCTCAGCAAGAGTATTTCATGTAAGTGAAACAAATGAGCAAGTGTGGAGAAGCCATGGAAAACAGTCACAAAGCTGTGGATTGAGAATTGTTCTGAGTGGCACACAAGACGTGAAGTGACAGATCACTTAGTCCAGAAGGTGATGTGAGATTGTAGCACAGACAGAACAAAGAGGCCATTCAGGTAATAGACTTGGCAGGACTAAATGTGGTTGACATGGAGATTTATTGTTATATGATGAATAGTCTCAGTAATCCCTACATCTGAAGACAAATAATGCTGTGTTTTGGAGAAGCTTCCTGGTTATTACCCTTGCTGATCCAGCAAATGACGGTGGAGCTTCAGATGCTGAGCTCTCACCCAGGTAAACACAGGAAGATGCAAGGGCTGAACTCCCTGTGACAATGGAGCAAACGTCACTCACCCAGGGATGCTAGCAGGTGAAGAGCTCAGACCATTTACTTTCAAAGAGGTCACCAAGCACAGCTAGTCCACAGTGATGGATTTGCAAACACACTGGATTCATCTACATTACTAAATAAGTGGGCCAAAGACTAGTTTTCATCCCTAAGGCCAAGTGACACTGCTTGACTCCCATCCCCACTGCTTCTCAGTCAACTGCAGCTGCATCCAAGCTTTTTCCTAGGAATGGTCCCTGCCCTGGGCTATCATTGGACCATGTCTAGGTGCTGTTTGAAGGGTGCTGTTTGGCATGGGCTAAAATCATTCCAAGGTGTGCCCAGTACAGATGATAATGTGATCATGTCTAGACCCGTGCCCTGGCTCCATTTAGTTTCCCATTGCATATGTAGCATGTGGGGAAAAGCCATAGCCCAGGGCTATGTCTGAGGGGTGAGTTCTTGGAAGCATTTACTTAATCAGACACTTTGTCCCAAGACAAGACAAAGAGTCCAAGAGGACAGGACACATGTCTCACAGCTCCATCAGCAATATATCTCTGTTAGTATCAAGGCATTTAATGTTTGCATTAAAAGTAACTGGAGAAAGGTCTCTATATACCTCAAAATCCTTTGAAAAGCTTCTGCAAAATGTACAAGGGAACAACACTACATTTCCCTGCTCCAGTCACTTTGGGCAGACTGCAAAGAGTAAAAGCAGGGCAAAGCAGTGGGAGGAATGAAGAATTCCTTTGCAAAGGCTCACCAGGGAGCTCTGCCCCGGGGCACTCACAGCTGCTGTCTCCAACTGCTCCCTGCTCGTGTCTTGTAGAATATTTGTTGAGGCTTTCCAGGAATAAAAATGTTTTGGGAGTTGATCATCAATAGGCAAATACCAGCATGGATCCAGTGGTAGTCCTAAAGATGCACGTAGTCATAAGCTTCAGTGGATAGGATGGGTAGGTCTTGTCCAAACATGATGACTGTTGATGCTCCTCTCCATCACCTTCAGCCTTTTTAACTGCACAGACATAAAAGAAGTGTCAATAGGCATTCTCACCCTGCTGAATTTCTCATGTGGGTTTCCAGCATAAGGGAGGAGGATCAGGGAGACGGGAGGGGCCCAACCCCAAATATACAACAGGTCCTAAGATGCTGAGCACGTTGTCTGTTCCTCACCATATAACCACGTGCCCTGGTTGGCATCCAGCATTGAGTTTCTGATCTTCTAGGCTAGACCCACCTCAGGGCAGAGCCCAGTAACAGCAGAGCAGAAAGATGCAGCCACCAAGAACAAATTTAACAAGGCCTGATCCAGAGCCCTTTGATGTCAGCAGGGAGACTGGGATGGGAGTGTGAAGATGGCAGCCAGCCCTGAACACCAACAATCCCCCAAACCCTGCATCCCTTTAGCCATCTGCCTCCCTGGGTGGGCCAAACCTCTTTACCACTGTCTCTCCCCAGACTGCCCCATGATTTTGCTCTATCTGTATTATATCACCAGTTCTGTGCATTCACCGGGGCCACAGCTCCTCCTGGAGAGCACCACCACCCTTTGGCACGAGTCTGACACCTTTGGGGAGCCTAGGCCAGGCAGCCCCACAGGCTTCAGCCTCCAGGAGAGTGGCAGGCAGTGGTGCAGGAAGGTTGTGAACTGTTTGTATTCCCAAGAACATGCTATTTCCTTCAACAGACAAAAAAAAAAAAAAAAAAAAAAAAAAAAAAACCAAAACACAAAACAAACAAGAAAAAAAACAATTACTTGTGCTACTCCCAGAGCTGAACCATGCCAGAGGGATGCCAGTGCTAATGTCCCCACTTGCCCAGGCCACGTTCACACACAGCACTGAAAGGCTCCAGTGGTCTTCTGGGGAGGAAACAAGTTATTCTTCTCCCTATCAGCTTTGGGAATCAGAGATGCCATGTGTCTCCAGCATGCCCAAGTGCATCTGTAAGTTCAGCAAAAAGCTCTTTTCCTTATGATAATTTATGCTTCCTTCCCTGATTCAGTAGCAGTCCAACATGCGGTTTGCGGCTCCCCCCCAGCTGTCCCCATCCTGCCTGTTCCTCAAAATCATCAAATGTCTTTCCCAGGTCAAGAGCCAAGATCCTACATTTCTCAGCATTTAGTAATCAGCATGCAATGGTGTCAGGGTAGGATTTCAGCAACTGCAAATAGTAACACCTCTGAAGTCCATCTTGGTACAAACAATCCAAACAGACAGACCCAGATACTTAGGTAGAAAAAAAGCTACATGGGAATGTAGAAACATCCCTGATGGGTGACAGAGGGCCTGATTTTTAAGTGTGATCATTCCTAGCACACATGTAATCTGAATGCTGCCAACAGGTAACTTTCTGGTTTAGAAACATTTTCACCTCATACAAACCCATCCCATGCCAGGCTTGGGATTTTCTCAACCCATGTGTAAGACCTTGCACTTGGCCTTGTTGAACTTCATGAGGTTTGCCCGGGCCCACCTCTCCAGCCTGCCCAGGTCCCACGGGATGATATCCCTGCCCTCCAGTGTGTCAACCACACCACACAGCTTGGTGTCATCATTGACCTTGCTGAGGGCACACTCAATCCCACTGTCTATGTCACCAACAAAGATATTAAACAGCGCCAGGCCCAACACCAACCCCTGAGGAACACCACCCATCACTGCTTTCCACTTGGACATTGAGCCATTGACTGCAACCCTTTGAGTGTGACCATCCAGACAATTTCTTATCCACCAAGTGGTCCATCTGTCAAATCCATGTCTCTCCAATTTAAGGACAAGGATGTCATGCATGACAGCGTCAAAAGCTTTGCACAGACCCAGGTAGATGACATCAGTTGCTCTTCCCTTATCCACCAACACTGTAACCCCACTGTAGAAGGCCACCAAATTTGTCAGGCATGATTTAGCCTTAGTGAAGTCACGTTGGCTGTCACCAACCACTTTCTTATTTTCCACGTGCCTTAATATAGTTTCCAGGAGGATCCACTCCATGATCTTGCCAAGCACAGAGGTGAGATTGACTGGCCTGTAGTTTCCTGGGTCTTCCTTTTTTTCTTTTTTAAAAATGGGGGTTGTTTCCCCTTCTCCAGTCAATGGGAACTTCACTGGACTGCCACAACTTCTCAAATACAATAGATAGTGGCTTAGCAACTTAATCCACCAGTTCCCCCAGGACCCACTGATGCATCTCATCAAGTCCCATGGACTTATGCACCTTCAGGTTCCTTAGATGGTCTCAAACCTGATCTTCTCCTGCAGTGGGTGGTTCTTCATCCTCACAGTCCCCTCATTTGCCTTCTGCATCTTGGGTGGTGTGGCTGGAGCACTTGTTGGTGAAGAGTAAGGCAAAAAAGTCATTGAGTACCTCAGCCTTCACTATATCCCAGGTGACCAGATCTGCTGTTTCCTTCCAGAGAGGGCCCACATTTTCCCTAGTCTTTTTTTTATCACAGATGTATCTACAGAAGCTTTTCTTGCTGCCCTTGATGTCCCTGGCCAGATTTAATTCAATCAGGGCTTTAGCTTTCCTAACCTGATCCGTGGCTGCTCAGACTCTCTGTATTCCTCCCAGGCTACCTGTCCTTGCTTCCACCCTCTGTAGGCTTCCTTTTTGTGTTTGAGCTTGTTCAGGAGCTCCTTGGTTTTTGCCTTGTCCATTCTTGACTGACTTTCTCTTTGCTGGGATGCATCACCCCTGAGCTTGGAGGAGGTGATCCTTTGAATACTAACCAGCTTTCTTGGGCCCCTCTTCCCTCCAGGGCTTTATCCCATGGTACTCTATCAAGCAGATCCCTGAAGAGGCCAAAATCTGCTGTCCTGAAGTCCAGGGTAGTGAGCTTGCTGCATGCCCTCCTCTCTGCCCTGAGGGTCTTGAACATCACCATTTCACAGGCACTGCAGCCAAGGCTGCCATTGAGCTTCACACTCTCTACCAGCCCCTCTTTGTTGGTGAGAACAAGGTCGAGCACAGCCCTTCTCCTCGTTGGCTCCTCTATCACTGGGAGAAGGAATTTATCATCAACACATTCCAGGAACCTCCTGGACTGCTTATGCCCTGCTGTGTTGTCCATCCCACAGATATCAGGGTGATTGAAGGGTGGTTGAAGTCCCCCAGCTCATGCCTGGATATCCCTGATGGCTTTTGAACTAAAGGACAATCGCTGTGAGATTTGTTAGGACTCATGGAGTCTCGACAGCTGCTTCAGCCCTGCTCTTCTCCCCAGTCTATCCCCAGCATCTACAAAGGGCCCAGAATCCATATGCTGAATGCTACCACGAATCTGCCGACTGGAGATCAGCCAACTGCCCACTGCCAACAGCTTCACTGCTTCCAAGTTTCATTATCTCTACACTTCTGTTTCCATTCCCAGCCCAACCTGGACTCCCAGCATCCTGTGAGGGTAAGGACTTGAAAAAAAGGGTACTATGAAGTTATATCCACAGCTGCACAGCAGCCCGGGAGCAGAGGGCTCTTTTTGCTGAAGGTGTTACGGATAAAACGTCAGAAAAATTGGAATCCCGCTGTCTCATTGTTTAGTTTCGTTCTTTGCTTTTTGCCACATTTCCTAAAGAAATGCAGTCTGTGACAGTGCTGCAGTTCAATAGTTTGCCTACCCAGCATCCACATACCTGCTGGTCCCCTGTGTCCGGTGTGCCTGCCTTCCCAGGGAGTTGCCACCTCTCCTCTCATGTGAAAAGTTCTGCGAGTATCTCACCACTGCTATATCTTCACTTTCATCTTCACTTCTTCCCTGCCTTTTTTTACATCCAACACAGAGGATCTCAAGCCTGTTTCCACTATAGAAAACAAGATTTGACCACCTCTGTGTTCAAAGCTATGCTCAACATCTGGGGAAGGCTCAGGGGAGCTCACAAGACAACGGCTATTTCATAGGTTTATACTTTTTAAGATCAGGAAAGACCACTCCATCCTCCAGCTGGGCCTGGAAGGACATCATCCACACAGGGACCATCTGGCTAAAACACACCACCCCAGGACGTCTCAAGGTAGATTTGGAAGCTTTCGCCTGGCTTTAAAATTCAGCAGGTTAGGATCTAAGCTCTTTTTTTCCTCTCTAAAATCCTTCCAGACCAACTGCTCTTGTCCCACAACATTAAAAGCGTGCTATAACCCAGCCACAAGCGCTGATGGCAAAACAGAGCATGTTGGGGCACTTCAGAGGCAACTCCAATGCTACTCGTACCCCTGCCATCGCCCCAAGCCCCCAGTTCAAAACAGAAGGTAGATAAGATATTGCCTGCTAATGGCTTTCCATATAAATATTAGGACCTTCCCTCTCAACCAGTTTACTCTGTGCACTGACCCCTTCGCCAGGGTCACAGAGAATGGGAAACTGTGGGAGGTCCCCAAGTTTTATAAATGAGAGGGTTTCTCTGCATAGACACGTACCATGAGGCACCCAGGAGCCAAAGACACTGATTAATGGTACCAAGAAGGTCTGTTGTAGGGGATCAGTATCTGAGCAGCGCTAGGGAGGGATTACCAAGAGATTTAGCAGTTCAGGTGGATTAAAGCTGATTTGTCAGTTGTCTGCCATGGGTCTCCACCGAAAAAAAAAAAAAAAAAAATTAAGAATGGCCAAGCGTTGAAAATCATTTACCATAAGAGCCGGAGACAAAAATGTGATCATTCCCTTTAGGTTTGATGAAGTTGAAGTCCGAATGTTGGTCCAGGTACCTAATACAGGCTGACGGGTGGATGCACAGTTGGTCTGAGGAGTGGGTGAGACACAGGTTACCTCCAGCAGCAACTTGCCATCTCCTCCACCGCAGCACATGCAGCTCCCATCGGCTCCCTGAGCCCCTTCATGCCCAGTGGCTCAGCTATAGCTGCTGTGCAGGCAGGACCCCAGTGTCTCAGGGGCTGCAAAGACAAGTCAGAGCTCTCCACATGTGAGATAACCCAAAACAGAGAAGAGAAAGATTGGGTCTTACCAGACACTGGCCACACCCTCACAAAACATCCTTTGGAAAGGGTGAGCTGCACCCCAGAGACAGCCTACTTGCAGCTGATTCCAGGTCTCCAGCTGCACACTTAGGTTGCCAGAAGAAAGCAGATTTGGGCAGTGACCCCCCACATGCACAGCATCTATTTTTTCCAATAAAAGGCAAGAGGAGGATCTAGAAGGGGAAAATGCAATAGACAAGTAATTGGAAATGTAACTCATAAAATTATAATGAAGAGCATGCTAGCAACACATCTTTGGTTTCAGAGGAAATCTAGATAAACGAATAAAGGTGCAGCTGAAGGACCACAGGTCTCAGTCTGCAAAGAGTAACACAGGACACACCAGTCTATAATTTGACTCTGGCAGAGGGGACCATTTTGGAGTTCCCTAAGCATGCTTGACTCAAATTATTTCCTTCAGCCTTCCTTCAGGATGGGACAAACGCGGAACAACCAACAAGGCAGCAAACCACCCTCCCCCAGCTAATGAAAACCAGCACCCCAGCAAGGGTTTTTCAGGAAAGCACAAAGCAAACCCCAATGGAACAGGAGCAATTTGGGGAGCTGGGGCTTGGTGGACACACTCCCACGCCGGGACAGCTCCCAGATGCCATCTGCTATACACAGCCTTGATTAAAACATTATTTCTCTATAGGGTTGACAAGTCCAGAGTAATTCCATGTGAGGACCGTGGGCTCAGCCTCCAAAATCCTGCCCAAAACCAAGAGCAGGATCCGCCAGCCCTGGGAAGGCTTTGGTAGAGCCAAGGATCAACCAAGGTGTCCATCCCACTTCCTGTGATCTCATTTGGGGCAAACCAGGGGCCTCTGTTTCATTCATTTCAAAATGCTTCATTTGGGCCTGCAGCAAATTGAGCTGTTTTTCTGTTTAGTTTTGCCTTGTACTGTGCTGTCCTCAACTTTCTTAAACAGAAGTCACTTCCAACCCCAAAATGGAAAATGTTCCTCTTGCAAACGGAAAATGTAAACATTTCCATTGTGGCCACATAGGGTTTTTTTTCTCCCCAGCCCACTAAAATCTTTCTGCATTGAGAAATCCATCTGCAATGATCCTTGGCTGCAAAAAAAGAGTTTAAATCAGCCTTTCTAATAACAACTTCCCAAAGCCAAAGATCAAGGTGCCTGGTCCCAAGATGACTATCTCTTTTCAGAGCCTGAAGGAAACACACTGCTTGTGGTGTCCATCTCAGGTTTGTGTCAGGGATAGGACCAAACACAGGGCACACGTGAGGTCTAACAAGCAGCACGTTTTTCCAGCATTTGGCCACTGTTGGCTGACCGGGATGAACGGCCAAGAGGAAATCTGAAGCTATTTTGGCCATTAACAATACACATCAGCCACCTCAGTTTTCTGCTTACAGGTTGACCGAACCAGCCTGCTTTTCGATGTTTTGACTGACAACCATTGATCTGAACCAAGCTTCCCAGCCCAAGCAGGGCCCCATTTGCACGTTCCCTCCTGAGGACCACGCTCAAACCTGGCGGCAGCGTGGAAGGAGGTTCAGCTGGTTCCCATCCCCGTCCTCCCAGCAGCTGCCCCCAATGAGCTCCAGATGCGGGACTGGGTGTGCAAGGGCGCGAGGCTCTGCGCTGGAGGGAGAAGGCGGAGGCAGCCGAGGCTGCTGCTTTTATCTCCTTCACTTTGTTTATGAAAAGAGAGTTAGCGCGTGGTTGCCAACAATTTACTCTGGCAAGGGCACTCCTCCAGAAATACTTCTGCTGCTGTCACAGTGAGTGAACAAGGTTTGCCTTCCATCAGCTTTCTTACCACCAGCCGGGGCTGCTGAGACCCGAGACCCAAGAGTGGCTGCTCATTGCTGGGGAAGCTGCCACTTGAACCCATCCCAGACTCTCACAGGGGGTCCACGTGGGTGGGTGGCCACGCAGCCAAGAGCAGTTGCAACGGGAGCAAAGCTCACTCTGCTCAACCACCTTCCCAGAGGTTTCTCTTCCTTGGGCACAGGGGGTCCAACTGGCTCTGCCTTTGGGGTACCCCGAAAGCTGTAGCATCCCATGAGTCACATCCCAACCGGGATGCAAAACCCTGCGATCCTTGGGCAGGGAAAGTGGCAGTAAAATGAGCATGCTGGACCGCAGGAGACTTTTCCCAAAGAACACATGCCATAGGAATGAAGAAAGCACCACTGTGGCAGCCTTGGGGAAGAGGGATTCAAGATCTACTGTTTTAGAGCACAACTTCACCTTCCGAGTGCTTTGAGCAATGCAGAAGGCAGGCGACAACCAGTGCCCTCAGGCTGCAGAGCGTGCCCTTGGACAGGGAGCTCACCTGGGCTGCTGGGCCTCTCAGCCCCCATATTTCTGGAGAGCTCTGATGGATTGGGGGCAGAGTGGGAGTCCAAAATCTGGAAGAAGTTGAAGTCCCACTTCTCAGCAAGTTGGGGTCTGTGTGTTTTTCTTCCCAGCACTGCCTAGGCCTGCTGATAGGTGATCGGATTAAAAGTGAGCCAGCATCTGCTCAAGGTTATTTATTGCTTTTAAGAGGCGAGCTTTATTTGGAATTATTTTTGTCTTCTTTTTGGTGTCTGTGTTGGGTCTGAGTTATGGAAATGTCCTGGATGCACCAGCATCCCCTCTGCATGGTGTCAAACATCTGCCAGGCAAAGGCAGCCCGATGATAGCCCTGGGGAGACTTTGGCAGGAGCCTCCCTGTTCTACAGCTGACGTGAGCATCCTCCCACGCTTCCCGAGCTGGACCACCAAGCTCTTTGCCAGCATCACAGTTTACCACCCACCCAGGGTAGGTGGCATGGGGTGAGGTGCCCCACGGGGGATGCTCCACAGCCCTGCTAGCTGCCCACTGAGCCTCACTTCCTATGCCACCAAAGGTTTGCACGAGGAATTCCTCTTGATCCACTCACCCATCCTACTGACGGTTCAAATGCTTTTGGTGTTCTCCGAAGCTGCTGCCACTGCTTTACAGGCTTGTTTGGGAGATGCTTTTGTACAGAATAAAAAGAAATCACAACGGGGCTGAGGGCAAGTGGCAGAAGCTTCCAGCCAGGGCAGAGGGCTGTGCACACCCCAGCATTCGCCCCCAGATCCTGCTGTAATTTCCTTTCCACTAGCTTGAAAACCCGCTCTGGTTGAAGGAAGACTGTGAGGATTCCTGCAGGTGCCCCAGCACTTTCCGTACGCCCATGGGTCCATGGCTTGGGGCTAGAGGGGGGCGGTCAGGACTGTGGTTTAGGAGAGGGGTTGATGAAGGTCAATGCCAATACCTGGGGGCTGGATGATCCTTGTGCCAGAGCTTTGGTGAGCAAATCACAGTCCTCTGCCCTCTCACAGCAGTGTAGCACCAGCGATGCCCAGATGCTGCTGGAGCTGGGAGTAAGAAAAGACCAACCCGTGGTCCCCCTCCTCCAGCCAACGCTCAGCTCTCACCACCAGAAAGGCCTTCCAGTCCCATTTTCTCAAAATTTTCCCCAAAGTGGCAAAGGCCAGACTAGAGGCGGGGGTTCAGCAGGACTGGGGCTGCTCCCAGCCCGGTTGAAAGATGCAGTCACATCCACAAGGTGCAGCCATGAAAAGGGAAGGGGAAGAAAACACAACTGGGGCCAGGCAGGGGTGAGCAGGGTGGTTTGTGCCTGTAGGGACTGCTTTGCGGGTGTGTGCTGGCAGCTGTGTTTGAGGCACACATGTGTGCTGCCCACACTGGTGAGCAGGCATATGTTGGCTGCACGTGTATGTATGTGCTTCCCCAAACCTGACATCTGAAATCCTACCCGTGATGCCTGCGGCTCGCCAACCCTCCTCCTCCCAGCCCTGCCCTGGCAGCCACCCAAACCAACACTGACATGTTTAGGATGTTTTCCTCCTCCATCAGCTCCAACAGGCCACGCAGCCTCGTCGCAGTTCGACTTCCGATGACCTGGTTTCAATGGGGTGACCCATGGCTTTGATTTTGCTGTGTATTTGTTTTCCAGAGAAAAATTCGTGAGGTTCTTGACCTGTTAACAAAAAAAAAAAAAAAAAGAGATTGAATTGTCATCTTGCTGCCAGGCTCCTTAGTTAGAGTTTCAACTGTAACTGCACACGTGGGTCCAAGTTGCCTCAAATGGGTGCTCTCTCCAGGGATGAGGCAATATCCAAGTGCTTGTTTCTAACCACCACCCACCCACAAGCTAGGTAAGGTCAGGTTTTCCCCTGCGTTCACATGGCCAAGGCAGTGGCAAAGATTTAATTCCAAGCCAAGAAGGTCTCCAAAGTCCCCCATGATGCTTCGCCATCATCCCTGCAGCTGGGGGCTCATCCCAGGTCAGCCTCCGGCAGTCCCAGCACAACAGGTCCTCACTTACGCAAGCAGCACTGGCCACACGGATGTTTATCTTTCCTGGCCTCCCTGCAGTTTCTGGAGACATGAGCTATCCTGGCAGCCGGGGGACACTGGCCTTGCAAGAGGAGAGCCCAAGCTGGATCCAGGCACTGGACACCTCTACCAGCAGTGGAAACACATGCATGTAATTTCCCAGTGCACAGAAACACCCTTCGGGGCCGTCCTCTTCACAGAGGCATTTTTCCCTTACTTCATCAATCTAAATATTGAGGATTTTTTTTTTTTCCCAATTCAGCTGCAAGCCCTTTTCCATGAGGCTGCTGCAGCACTGTTGGGAATGAGCTTGGCCAAGAGCATCTCCCTTCCCCAGGAGGCCAGGCCAATATTTTTACTCTTACTCACTGTGACTCTGCCAAGAAGGTGCTCAGTATTTTACAAGCTCCACAAGAGTCCATCTTCCCAGAGATATGATTCAGGACAGTTTCTTGCACAGGCTGGCATAAACCCAAACTTTTCTGATTTAAACCTATCTGTTTGGAAAGAGATTAAGCAGAAAAAAACAGCTGTTTTGCAGAGTAACAATGAGAGCGCAGGATCTGTGCTCTTGCTTGGCCCAGTGAGAGCTTCCCGGCGAAATGGGTCCTAAATCACAGCGAGGGGAGCCCATCCTGCTGGGAAGTCCTTCCCCAGCACCGGGGAGGCTGAGGCAGCTGTGATAAGGGGGCATAGCAATGGGTTTATTTGGGTCGGTTTGGCTCCCCCTGCTCCAAGTGGATTTTAGTGGAAGTATTTTATAACCCTCTAAAAAAGATGAAAACCAAGCATCACCACTAATGCATGGGTTTTGTCCTGGGGAGGAGGATCCCCTCTCCCTGGCAGACAGGGCAGAAGAGGTGGGAGAGAGGATCCAGTGTAGGACACAGCTCTCCAAGATGCTGTGGGAAGGATCTCCTGCTCGGAGCAAAGAGCAACTCCATGCTGGGTGGGTGCTCAGACACACACGAACATCGTCAGGGCAAGATGGGCTCCTTCATGTCAGCTGAGCAAGGGTAATGGGCACGGCTTTCCTGAGCTCAGAACAGGGTTACGCTAAACCCCATCACCCAAAGGGGCTGAGGATGTGCACAGTGCTAAATTTAGCAACGCGATGTTAAACTGCAAGGGCTTACCTGTGCATCTGCATCTGAGGAGCGACTCCAGTGGGGGTTCCTGCAGCTCCAGGAGTTGAATTTATGTTGCCTGCTGGGAGCTGGGCTGCTTTTTGCTTGGACTATTCCTGAATAGACCAACAGCAGAGCAGCTTGAAGCCACAAAGAAGTCAGTACTGCAAAAGCTGGACAGTGCCACTCCCCAGTGAGTATGAACGGGCACAAAGACCTGAGCAACGGAAAAGCAGCATCTTTCTTTAAATAACTTACTATAATTGATAGTGCCTCAGTCTGCTCTGTAACGCTACTGGGAAAAGCTCATGCCAATGCCAGACCATCGCCTGTAAGTACATCTGTGGTATTTGAAGGCTGCAGCAAGGCAGAGCTGAAAGAATAAAAACTCTTTGGAGGGGAAAATGTATTTTCAGATTGTCAGCTGCACTCACTCAAGATCAGTTATAACCTCACTCCACATGTGGTGGTGTTTTAATGAATTCCCCCTTCCTCCCGGGACCACGCTCTAACCTAATTCACACCAGCAAAGGGTGTTTCTAACTCTGCTCCCGCCAGCTCCCCGGGCGCTCCTGCCTGACGTCAGTGGCAGCCAAGTGAGGTCCCAACACCATCCCGGGGCTGAATCTGCACAGCCTCTGCTGCCGTTTGCATTCCCAAAATGGAGCCAAGATGCTTCTCTTGCTGGCACCCACCACTGCTGCATATGGGCTATGCAGACTCAAGCCCTTGAGGAATCAAGTTTTAGTGGGGTGTAAAAATTTGGGTAACTTGAGTCAGAAGACAGCACACAATGTCTCTCCTTTTCCATTTCCCCCCCACACTTTGAAAATGTCAAAGAGTCAATAGTTACAAACAGCTCTGTCTTCACAATGTGCTGCTCAGGGCTATCATTTGGGGCTGGTTTGGGGTTTTTCTCTTCCAGTTTGGGGGATACGGCTGTTTTGCCAAATGCATCACCAGCCCATGGACAATGATGCTGTTTTATCTCTTAAAAATGCCTTCTGTTTCAATGGTCATGCCTCCAGTGAGCATAAAACAGCATCATGAGCTCTGCAGCCTGCAGAAACCTCCATGAGTCACATCAGCAACTAAAGGCACTTAAGTCCTCCCCCAAAAACCAAAGGACACTCTGCCATATCCCTCTCGCCTCGGATTCATCAGCTGGCTTCTCCGGTAACACACACACTCACATGTCATCAGGAAGGAATTTGTGCTCTGTTTGATAATCGGAGATGAATCAGTACAGCAGCGAAATCCTCAGACCACAAAGCATTTCAGCAGCTCTTTTAAGCCTCCTGCTCTCATGTGTAAGCTGTCCAAGGACCCGCTCATTCCCGGGCATCCCTGGCCCCTCTCATAAATCAAAGCATTCCAGTCCTGGTTTCCTCTATGAATCCATGAATACTCACAGAGGTTTCTTCTTTAGCAAACTTAATCTGGGCATTTGTTCAAAAATGTTAATATTACCTGCTCCTTTTATGATATAATGACAGCCTGTGGAGGCATAATTTAGCCCAGACCTGAAGACGTCTGTTTTAAGGTTAAAAAGTCCTCCAAGCTAAACTTTATCTAACAGCAGCAATGAAAAATTAACTTGCCCAGTGTTAATTTTGGTTCCTCTCATTAATGGAGCTATGCAGGATCACAGCTGAGGAGGGTTGGGCTTTGATTTATCCCAACCTCACATATTTTGTGCAAGGTTTAATCTGTTCCATGGCACCAGATCCCAACAGGGATTTAAAATGATCTGGTTGATAACCTAATTTGATTCCCATTTCCATCACCTGCCCTTACCCTCATAGACACCTTCCGTTCATAGGTCATAGTTCAGCCAAAGGCTTGGACAACAGGTTAATTCTACCAAAACCCATCTGTCTCTACCATTGGCCATGCATTACCACAAGATCCTTTAAAAACTTAAGTGAAAAGGTCTCTGGGAGGGCAGGCCAATGGATAAATGCATTAATTAAAAGAATACATAACGGTGCTACTGAGAGACAGTTTCTGTCAATATCCACCTGTCCCAGAGATGTGCCCAGGAGCCCCGTCCCCACACAGGTCCTGCTCCCCTGAAACACAAACCCTCCTTCACCCCTCAAAGCACTCAAAATCCACAGTCAGAGCTGGAAATCTTGTCTGGGACTGCAAGGGGAGCCCCTCAAGATATCCCTGGCAGCAATGAGTCTGAAGGGGAGCAGGAACCAGCCCCGTATGCTGGGGCACATTGAGTACTCCAGGGGCTGACGTAGGTTTTTGGCTTCTTTAACTGGCACTTCTCTGCTCCAGTGGCTCTTCACAGCATCCAGGGAGCAACGTCCTCATGTGCCATCAATGCACGGCAACGTCTGCCACTTCACAGCTCCAGCACGGAAATACATCACGGTATTTCCAGGGAACTCCAGTGCTCCCACACGGGGTTGCTGCAGGGAGAGGGTCTGAACCAGGATGCTGCTCGGAAACAAATGCAGGGGGAATAACTCTTTCCTACAGGGATAAAAAAGGAAAAACCCATTAATGAAGCCTGTAGGGGACAGGGACAGGTATTCACGTGCCATCAGTGTAGCTGATGGGTTTTGCATTAACGTCCCCCCTTTCTCAAGCTGGTCCCAGCACAGCACGGGATCCGTGCCGACCTCAACGCCTCGTTTGCTCAGAGACCCGGAGGCAGGGGACACTGTGACATCCACAGGGAGCAAATGACATTTTCCCAATCATCTCATAACATCCCCTCCCAAAATCTCATCCAGGCAGCACATCCTTCCCCAGGCCGGTGGTGCTGGTGAGCAACAAAGGAGGCTCTCAGGGATGTGGGGAGCAAGTCCCTCTGGTACCCGGTGTCACGCATGACAGTGGCAGAAGGGAACCATGCACCATCTGAGCAGGCCCTACAAACAACCCCCAAACCCCTGAGACGTGGGGTCCTGGCGCCCCGTCCACTCTCAGCAGCCTGCCCTGTGCAAAACGTCTCAGATCTGCATCCAGCAGAGCAGGAAAGCCCTCCAGGAGGATATTTCACACCATCCTACTGTTTTGGATTAGACCCCAGCTGCCTCCTGAGCTGTTTAAATTTACGGGTCTGAGAAGTGAACTTTCCACCCAGGCAGGGGCTTGCCTAGATGAGGGACTGAGCAGAGAGCAGTGGGTTCAGTGCCTCTCTGAAAACAGCCAAGGGCCCATTACAAGCCTGATTCCAGCCAGCGACAATCAGAAAATGACCCTCTAATTATCAGCTGCCCTTTGGTTTACTCTCCTTTGCATCCTGGATGCACCAGAAACACTTTAGAAATGCACACTGCCTGTGGAAAAATGCCTTGCCATGGAGAACAATCCCAAACCAACATCCGTGTACCAGCCTCCCAGTAACTGTGGTGGGGCACCTTTTGCAATCAGCTCTGCCAGGGTTTCATTTAAAATTTTTCTGCCTCCCAGCAGGGAAATCCATCAGGAGTCAGTGTTACAGTGAGAAAACCTCAGAGGCTTGCATGGGAGCTGGTGGGTCCTGCACACAGAACGACCATAGCATAGAGGTTTTTCAGCACTTAGATATATTCTATTCGTGAATTGGGAGTGAACAAGGATCTTTTCTCACAGTCTATTAATTTTGCTGAGGTTAAGGTTTCTTTCTTTTCCCTTACAGACACTGACTGCTGGAGGGGCTTGCAGAGAAGAGCCACTGTTGGCACTTCTTTGCAGCACCCTCTGGCTCTCAGCAGGGATCCAGGGAGACCCAGGGACAGGGACACCCTCAGGCCTCGATGCCATTCTTCCAACATCACAACAAACCAGCCCATGAAGGGAGAACAGCATTTTCGTGCAAACCACATCCACCTCTAACCAGTTTCTCCATTTCTCCTCATTTCCCCAATGACCTAAGTCAGCAATGTAACCTCTACCTGCAAGTCCAGCACCATTTGGCCCCTACCTGTAGGTCCAATGTCTACAAAGACAGGCACACACCATTGCTGGGCTCAGCCAGTGGCTGAGACACCAGGGCAACAACCTGGGGAAGGCAGATTCGCATCCAGCCCCTGGTGTCGGCACCAAGACCCAAAAAGCCCCAGCACCACCACCACGGGCTCCCATTGCAACATCTTCCACCCAGCAGAACCTCTTTGTAGGTTTTTGACAGTAACATGCATTTCTAGTAAAACCCAGTTGTCTGAAGGGGAAAATTCCCAGGGAAAGGAGGATGTAGAGAGGCCAAGAATGTACGTAGCTCCAGAACAAGATTAGACAATTCTGTGGATGTCAGGAATGTCTAGAGTTAGTACAATTAATGATAACCATCTTGGCTGAGATAGAACCCAAGTGCTGCAGGACTCCCAGCAATATCCATCTGCTGAAGACCAAGACAAGAGCATCCCCCTGCCTTTTCAGCACATGACATGTCTCTTCAACCATCCCTTGAGGGAAGGTCTTGGTGAGACTCTGGCTCTGCCCCAGCCAAGAAGCTGCTGTGGGGAGCAGAGCAGGAAGGGGATAGCTGGGCAGGGGGAGAGGGGATGGGACAAGGGTGTGCCATCACATTGTGTGCCTTTCCCTTTGAATTTGTAGCCTGGGCAACTCAAAAGTTCAAAGCAGAGACAAACGTGCCTCCATGCCCAGGTAATGTATTCTGGGGGCCTCACTGGAAATCCCATGGTTTCTAGCACAATCTCACAACTATTCAGTCGTTACTCGCTCCCCACTTGTGATGCTATAACAGGGAAAGGGGGGCAGCATCCCCACCACCCCACAGCTGCCATGCAGTCACCAACCTCGTTGGCTCCAGCCCTGGGGGAGCGCAGCCAGAACCGCAGTGCTTTACAGGCATCTCCCCAAATTGCTCCCATGTGGGTGCCATGGTTCCAGCAGCCCCCCGGAGCCCTAAGTGCTTCCAGGCTGGAGAAGCCCCGGCTGCTGCTTGGCGTCACTCGCACCAGGGAATGGGAGCCAGCGTCTCCCTGCTGCCTGTGCAAGCACACTGCAGATGTCCCAGAGGGAACATTACAGCCTTCAGTTACCCAATTAAAAACGTGTTTGAGGGGATTTGATTACTCCATTTGACAGAGGGAAGAAAACCCTCCGGGCCCTGGCAGCAATGAGGATTTACGAGCTGGGGCTTTGCTTCAGGTCGCTCTGCCTGATCATGGTATGTAGCAAAGGAGAAAAAAAAAAAAAAACAAAACCAAAAACAAACCTAAAAAAACAGGGAGCAATGGTGTCTGCATTCCTGCTGCTTGAATCAGATGTCTTTCCTGGCAGCTCCAGTCCCCCCTGCCTCCAGGGACTCGGGGAAGGTGCAGCAGTGGGCAGGATGCACTGGAGCAGGTCATCATCTTTGCCATCCTGCACCCAGGACTGCCTGTGGCATCCTGGAGAGCCATATCCTAAACCAGCTCCACTCTCCCATCCCTCTTTCCTCAAGCAGGAGGTGATCAGAGGTGTAAATGCTTCCCCATCACTTGTGGATAGCTTCTAGGGATGCGGTGAATGCTTTGTCCCCAGTTTGATAGCGGACAGAATCTGTTTTCTTTTCTGATCCAGGGCAGACAAAGCCCTGGCATTAACCCCGCTGTGCGGCCGGGACGCCTGCTTTTTGGGTACCCCCTGGCTCCCTCCCCTTCCTCTCCCTGTAAAAGCATCACCCTCCAGTTGGGAAATGAGGGAAGACAAATCTCGCAGCCGTCTGCCTTATTGCATCGTGTGAACAGCATCCAGAAACGCCTCTAGACAAGATGATTACTACCAAGGGATTTGGGATTTGAGATCACATATATTTATTGCCACAGCAGTGAATGGGAGACATGTGGCCACCAAACCCCAGTGTGGGCTCAGAGGAAGGCAGCCCAGGGCTGAGTATCTCCTTTGGGGCTGTGGCAGCATCCTCCTGCTCACCCTCCTCACCTGGTTCAGGCCACGCTCAAGGACACGATGCCAAGTTAACTGTGCTCCCACCTTGTTCCTTGCTTGCCTTCATGCATAGCATCGAAGTGTCTGGCGTTCTTCTTTAAGGCCATATTAAAATGAAAGGAGAAAAGTTCCAAGTTATTTCAAAGGTCTTTGCTTCAAAAACATTCAAAACAAATTTACGCACCAAAGCCATAAATGTTCCTTTTATTGCACACACAAAATAACCCTCTGCAATATGATGCCTCTAAATTTATGGTTCTTCCAGAGCTATTAATTCAGCCCAGGTCTTTCCCTCTTTTATATCGTTTTTTTCCCACCTTAAGTCAAATAATTCATAAATACTTCATGCTGGAGTGTACTTTATGAGCATTATTATGATCACTTGAATGTGGAAATGCCTGTGAAGTTATTACAATAGTTTTAATACACCACAGACTCCCCAGTGGTACAGATAGCAAGGTATAAAGCAACTTCATCACACACTGGAGGGAAGAGCTCTCTTGAGAGGCTGTTTATTTGGCCAAATAATAAGGATCCTGTAGCCCATATACATCTCTGAATCGAGTCAATGATGTCTGGTGAAAGTTTTAATTTGCCACCCTCCAGCTCAGGAGGGTTACATGTATCACTGGCCGGAGCGAGACATGGCTTAGGTCCACAAGTCTCCATAGAATTTTTAGACCCAAATCCAGAAAAAATACATAAAAATGGTCAGAGGTGCAACAGCAGGGCCATCATTAACACATTTAAAAAGAGCAGGTAACTAACTTGGATTCTTTAGGTGTGCAGGGAGGCACAGATAACCCGAATTTCCCTTGTCAGAAGAACGCAAACATTTTTTTCTGTTATCCTTGAACACAGCACAGGATGGCATGATGTTGAAAGCCAGAAATTAAGAGTCATGGGGCTGTATCCCTCCAAAGATATAGCTGAAAACCATTGGTTTCTTTAATGGAAAGAGGTAGAACACTACAGATATTAAACTGCACCTAGATGGAAATAGGAACTCACCAAAACGAAACGTATTTTCCGGGATCACTGAGCCATACTGGGCCTTTCTTCAGGTTATTTCAAGAAAGACGCTTTGCACATGCTTCTGGATTCTGCATTTCTCCTCCTCATTCTCCCATGTAAAATGGATCACTGGGGGCAACCATGGCCCTGAAAATGTAAAGCAAAAAAAATCAGCGGGAGCATGTTTGGATTCCCTGAGAGGTGCTGTAGGATGACAACCCCTCCAGCACCCAAAACCATCTGCCCCCTGACCTTCCTCAAGACCACCCAGAAAGAGCTGCAAAAAGAACCCACAGGTCCTGCCTGTCTCTGAACCACCACTGCTCCCCAGGAAATCAGTCTTTTCTCTTGTAAAGAACTCCTACAGTAATTGCCTTCATATCTCAAAGGTGTCTTACAGCCACAGAGGTGCAAATATTTATCCATACTTGGAATTGCAGAGTGAAGCCTAACTAAGTGTTCCCAGACACTTCAGCAATTGTTGTTTTAAGACCTGAACCATAGACACCTGGCTGGAATTAATCAGCAGATGTGAACAGGAGGCAGAGCAAAGCCCTTATTAACCCTTCACACATCAATGTCAAGGTCACAGGGTATTTCACTGGGGCAGCCAGTACCTAGATGTCAGCTGTCAACAGCCTGGGAATCCCAAAACAAGAAACGTCCTCCGTTGATCAGGGCATAAACTGGCAGCAAAATTTATCATGCCCCTGTCACCACTTGAAGACTTGCTGTGTTAAGGCACTCACTTGTGAATAGCAGCAATAATAAATGTTTATTACTAGATAATAAAACACAAGAGCAAACCACCTTCTGTATGGGCTCTGTCTAAAATCAATAGGAGTTTAAACATCTCTTTAAGGGAAAGCATTCACTTTGCACCAGGTGGTTTCAAGTAGTTCACATCATGAACAGCTCCCCATCAAGATCAAAAATCCAAGCCCTTCAGAAGTGATCAAGCACAGATCTGGGAAACACCCGCAGCCTCTCCCACACTGGCCGATCCCTCTCTGATGATAGGCAATCAAGACACGTTGTCCCAATCTCAAGCCTCCAAATGATACACAGCATCAATGACTTCTCCAAAGCCTCTGTCCTGGGAGGGTCAGGAAAAGGCCATGCCTCTGTGAATCCAGCCAGGGTGAACTCCCTGGTACCCCTTACCCAAATGTTTTCATGCTCATTAGTTCCTTTCCAGGAAGGGACAAAAGTCAACAAAGCTAAGGACAAACAGTGGCACCATGTTCCTTCTCCAACACAAAGGGGAAGGAATTGGTCCACAATAAAATGCAACCTGAAATTACAAGGCAGCTCCTCAATGGCTGCATCATTGGATACCAGGACAAGCACAGCTAAAGTTGGCTTAATACAGAGCTAGAGCAGAGCGAGGTCCCAAGGTAGGACCCACAAACCATAACTGAACGGAAGCCACCTCCTTCACGGTGGAACAGACTGTGCTTTTATGTCCAGCTGAGCTTTCCAGCAAGACACCCAAGACGAAGTACTGCGAAGTTTATGTTAATGCTAACCCATACAAACCCCAGGTGGGGACGTGGCTGGCGTTGATGAACTACAAGATGAAAAGACAGACAACCTCTGCCCTTTTCTGCCAGCCCTTCTCATTGTGAGACGTCTGGTGATGGAGAGCTCGCCTGCTTTGAAGTGGAGACGGATCCAAGAGCCGGGCAGGTGCAAAGCCTTCATCAGCAGACAACATGCCATGGAGCTCACTCTGAAAATCCATCATTTGCAGCTTCTTTGGTGTGGGGGATATTTCTAAACAGATTATAAAACCTCTGCCTGAATCCCAGCAGTCAATCCATTTGAATTATCTTACGTCTTTCCCAAAAGGCATGAGAGAGAAAATCTGTTTTCTCTGTCACTGACCCATGATGTCCCTCTGCTGCTAAGCTATTCTGATTGTGGAACTTAATGCAGAACAAAAAAAAAAAAAAAAAACCACCCAACCTTCTATTTTAAAGCAGAGGAGAAAAACCTTCCTGGATCTGTCACTGTAGATATTAGCCCATCGCCAGCTACAGAAAGCTGCATTCTTGACTGATGTTGGTGTTCATGGCCCATTTGCTTGCTTGCTTGAATTTTCCCTCCTCGATAACTCCAGGAACTGGCAAACTATAGAGGCTGTTTTTTGTAGGCTTGCAGGCAGGCTGGGAGCTGTTTCATACAGAGGATGAGAATGGGGCAGGAAGAGGCTGGAAGGAAGATGAAGGGGACCAAAGGGAGGAGAGAAGCAGAAGATTAAAGGCGCTATAGGGAGAAGGAAGGTCAGCGTCTGAGTGCAAGGGAAGATTTGGAGAGAAATTAATGAGAACAAGGGGCTGAGTTGAGAAGAGGAAGTGAGTGGGATGAAGGAAGGGTCAGTCTCAACCATCCATCTCCATTTATCCCCTCTGCACCTGAGCAGGATCAGGCCTTTTTTCTCTTCTCATTTAGTGCTGAGATAGAAACAGCTTGGGCTTCAAGTTCATCTATAGAGCAGGTCTAAAAAACAGCCTCACTGGTTCACAGCTCAGCCAGCAGCAGAGTCCAACAACAGCTCCCAGGGGAGGGAGCTGATGCCAAAGCAGCAGAAAATGACCCTTTACACAAGAGTCAAGGGACAAGACCAGCACACCAGGCCAGGCCAACGGCTGTTTCCCTCATAGCTTCTCTTTAACAGTGACCATAAGAGGATACCCAGAGACATGTAAGAACAAGACAAACGTATGTGATACTACTCCAAGCACTTTCCCGGTCTCCAGCTGTTTCCAACTCAGAGAAACTCTTGAGCCAGATGTACTTAGTAACCCCTCAGCAATTTCTCCTTCGTGTAATTGTCCAGTGTCCTCTTAAACCCATCTAAAACTTTAGCATCCACAGGCTCCTTTGACAACGAGGTCACAAGGCAAGATCCAGTGCTGTCTGTTGAAATTGCTCCCTCCAGCTCTGGACGACTCCCCTGCCCGTCGGTGAGGTCGGGCAGCATCACATCCTCTGTTCTTCAGACCACGTAACCTTTGAGCAGCCGCCCAGGCCATCAGACACTGCCTTCCTCTCCAGCCAGGCCCTGGGAAACGAACAAAGACCACAAGAGCTGGACTCATCCTAGAGAAGCTAAAAACCCAAGGAATTTCCAAAATCTGCATCATACTGCACTTGAACAAAGAAAGTCCCACCCGGCCAAGCAGGTGTGGGCACAGCCAAGGACCAGGTTGCTTTTTACCACAGCTACCTCGACACTAAACAATCTGGTCCCTGAGCCAGAGCCAGCCCCAGTTCAGGGAAAAAAAAAAAAAAAAATAAAAAAATGAAAAGCAGGTTGCTGAACAGCACTGTTTACGCCTTTCTGTGTGTTTTTGTACCCAGGGAAGTCAAACAGGCAATCAGGGGAGGGAGGATTTGATGCTGATCATCAGGGAGGAGGGTGTGGGTGAAATTTTCCTGTTTATGAGATGTAAACAAGCCCTGCAGAGCAGGTCAGGCCACACGATGCCCTCTTATCACGAGCCATTGCGTTTGGCATAAACACCAGCCCCCAGGTCAGGGCCATAATCTCTCCCAGATGCTTTTGTCCATGGGCCTGATCTAAGGCTTCAAACCTGACGTAGGGGATGAAATAATCCCCACCTGCTGCCTTCTTTCTCTAGCATCTCTTTGCTACCCCAAAACATCTTTCCCTGGTGCCAGAGGTTGGAGAGTGGTTCCTACAGGAGGTGGCCATGGCTCTCCTCCACACATCGCTGGGGCCACCGCAACAAGTGCGGAGCTGCCACCCGACGCTGCAGGCAATGAGGTTTTTTTTTACCCTGGTACAAAACCTGGGGAGGGAAGGGACGGCTGGGCCAGGGGTTGCTGCCCTGGAGAGCTTACTGGGAGGTAGCCCCAAGCCCTCAGCCTGTCAGGGAGTTTAACCCAACCTGTCAGTCAAGGTCTCCATTTCCCAGGATCCATCCCCATCACAAATGAACTTGTCTCACAAAGCCCAGTCCAACGTGACAAGTGTTTATACCGGACTAATGAGCGCCTCCGTCCCCAGGGGCGTAGGATTGCTCAGGCACCGAGGTCCAGACCCATATGGTTTCCCTTGCCACATGCAGGCTTGCAGGGAGCAGCCTGGTGTGCTTTGGGCTGTGCTTCTTCACACAGGGAACCTGGATGTGGCAGGAACTGTCGGTGACTCTCCAGAGGGGATGGCTGCGCCAGCTACGAGGCTCTCGGCTCCTGCGCAAGGACCAGGTGCCATCCTCCCAGCCTGGATCTCTGCAGCACTGCCCACCAGATCGGTGAGCAACCACAGCGTGCTTGCCTTCGTGGTTTAGCCATGCAAACAATCTCCCTGAGAAAGAAAAGCACCATTTTCCCATGTAAGTGCCTTAAATATGTCAGGATTTGAGTAGGAAAACACCAGCCTCTCCCTCAGGCCTCTCTTTATGCTACACCACAAATATCTTGTGCAACTCTCTCCACCTCTCCGAGGAGCCCTGGCTCTGCTGGATTTGCCTCCCTGAGCATCTCTGGAGAGGTTCAATAACCACAGAAAGCAATGGAGCCTGTCAGCAAACGGCTGCGGTGCTGGGTTTGGGCCATGCATTCCTGACAGCCGCCTCTGCCCACGCAGGGGCTCCTTCCAGCCGAGTCCTCGGGGCCCCATAACCTGGCAGCCTCCTCGGAGCAGACGTGCGTTACCCCCATCCCACACAGCCCGGGCCCCGCTCCGCCACAGGGTGCTGCCTTCAGACAGGGAACCAGGGGCAGGGAGGAACCGGCCTCCCCACTCTCCCCCTGCCCGTTGCTGCTGCCGTGGTCAGAGGGTGGGGGAAACCCAGGGTACCAATTCCCTCCATATCCCCAGCTTGGCCCCAGCAATGTCAGTCAAGACATCAGTTTCATAGGAGAGGAGGAAAGGTGCTGCCAGCGTGGTCTCAGCTGGGAATTGTGATGCCTTTGGTTTCCAGAAATATTTGGGCTCTTACCTCCCTTATCCCTTAGGAGATGCGTAACTTCATCAATGCAGTTGGTGCCCACCTAAATGGATTCTTCCTTCTCCACAATGCTCTCCTTATGGCCTCCGCAGCTCCTGGGATTCGCGCTCACTCATGCCTCTGGATTTCATGCAGATCTGGGCTTTGCAAGAGCGCCTAGTGACACCGGTGTCCTGCAGACAGCAGTGAAGAGGAGAGGCAGAGGCTCCGGCTGCTGCAGAGCCTGCACCCAACGTGCTCTGGTCCACCACAGGTCCTGTCCCTTTGAACCAAATGCTAAACAGTACCTGGTCCCCTCACACCTGAAAAGCCCTGAGGCAAAGGGCCTGATGCTACAGGGATGGGCAGAGACCCTCAGGGCAGCGGGAGGTGCGTCACATCACCCTGACTTATTTCACACCTGTGCCCAAACAGGCTTTCGCTGGTAACAACTTTCAACACTGCCACCCACGGACCAGGAACTGCATCAGCTGTCCTATAAAAACCTCAACTGGAGAAGAGAAACCTCCCAAGAAGAACTGGAAGACACTGCAGGAGAGGGTGTAGGGGTTCCCACATGTTTATTCCACAGTTTCCAGCTCTGCCAAGACCAAGCTGAGCAAAACAGCGTCAAGAGCAGAGCAGGGCCGTGCCCGTGTCACGATGGATCTGCCCTCCCCACGCCCAAGCAAAGGAGAATTCAGATCTGCAACAACTACTGTCGCTCAGCAGGAATGAATCCGAACCAATCCCACATTTCAAAGACCTACCAGATCCCAATGTTGTCCCTCCTTCCTCAGCTCCTCTTCTTGGATTCCTAGAGGTGAAGCCTAGACCTGTGCAAATAACTGGTCTAGTCTTTAAAGATCAAATTAAAAAATTAGGAAGAGGAAATTTTTTTGTCTTCAGGTCAACCCAGAATGAAACCTTCCTATTTGTCACAGCAAAACATTTTTTTTTCCTTAAGTGGAGACAATGAAAACATTGTGTTCTCCCCAAAATAAAACATTTTTCTGTTTTCAAATGCATGTTTGAAGGCACTTGCAGTCCCCCATTTTTTTAATTAAAGGCAGGCAAATTTCAAATGGAGAATGTTACAGTGTAATAAAAAGTTAAAGCATTTAATTTCAAGCATATCTTAAACAAAGCCTGCAGTTTTTCATCCCCAAAATACTTTTTTTTTTTCACTTCAAACTTTGGTTCAAGTTGTAAATAATTTCAAAGGAACCAAAATAACTTTTATTTTGCCTACAAACAAATGTTTCATCTTAATTTCAGCCAGGCTAGCTTAAAGTGATTGGAGCCAGACTCTCCTCAATGGTGCCCAGTAAATGGACAAGAGACAAGGGCCATGCATTGAAATACAGGAAGTTCCTTTTAAAAAGAAGACATTTTTTTATTTTTTTTTTTTTTACTGCAAGGGTGGTCAAACACTGGAGCAGGTTGTACAGAGCAGTTGTGGAATCTTTATCCTTGGAGATAATCAAAACCCGACTGGACACAGCCCTGAGCAACCCCCTCTGGCTGCTCCTGTTTTGAGCTGGGGGCCGGATTAGACAGTCTCCAGAGGTGCCTTCCAGCCCTGATCATCCTCATCACCTGTGATTTTATCACTAACTCAAAAAGAAGCACCCGGGCCCTGCAGTCTCCTCCCTGGGGATTCCCAGGGATAACACCAGCCCCACTAAACCACCGCGAGCTGCAGCATCACCAGTCTTGCCAAGTCTGAGAGTCGCACAGAGCTTCGTGGTATTTTCAAAGATCAGTTTCCTGGGATTTTTGCAATTGAGTGTTTAAAATAAAATGCACATGTATTACTCTCATAAACGAAGAGAAAACCTGTGACCTCTGCCTGACCTGTAAGGGGGTAAAAACAGAAGACAGGTTTATAAAAGAGAAAACTGCAGGCATTTAAAAGGAGCCGTCGTGTGAGCAGCTAGTCTGAACACGCTGGATTTCTACAGACCTTACACCTCCTGCTTGGATCCTCCAGTGTCCAGTAAGGTGTAAACTCTGAAAAGCTTCTCCCGGAGTTGGGTATTCAAAATGTCCTGTGCCAATGTGGTTTCTCTGGAGTTTAGTGAGAGGGTTAGCTCGTGCTGGAGCATTGCACTCATTAGGGCGCCCATTCCTTTCCTGGTCACCTCATATTAGACCTCGATAGCCCCACAAGCTTGAGCCCGCTGTCACCTTGCACTGAAACTGGCCACCATCAGCACCCAGCACTTGCTGGGCACCCTCAGCTGGGTCACCACCATGCAACAGGCTTAAAAAAAACAGCAGTGACTTTTGGAAAATTTGGGAAATGCCCAAGCTTGTCAAAAAGGGGTGGAAAGGAAAGTAAACAGCCTATGAATATTTCTCATTTGAGCTTTTGGAGTGTTGGCGGTCTGTTATCATCTCCACCTAAAGACCTCTGATGGGGTCAGGAAACAGGAGCATAAATGAAGAAAGAGAGTATGGAAATCACAGACCCCGTTCCTCCCCCAGATCTCCCTCTCTGGGATGCTCTGCCAGATGCAAACATTTTCGTGTCCTGGCCATAAAGACAGACATTTAAAATGCCCTAAATTTCAACAAGGCACCTAGAAACCGCACAGGCATGCATGCAAACGTTGCAAATGTGCACACACATGAACGAGCTGCAGCCCTGCGGTGTGCACCCCCACGGTGAGCTCTTGGCTCTAGCAACCTGTCCCGTGCAGAGTTTGGGGAGGGTTTGAATTTGCCAGTAAAGTCCCACATCACCAGTTTCCCCAGCGAGCACCTCTTATCCCTTCCCTTTGTAAAAGTCCTTGGTCCAGCGGCAAGACCTTTCCAATACTGGCTTTTGGAAAAAGCATCTCAGCCCATCTTTAAAGACACATCAGACAGGCTGGGGCCAAACTTGCCATTTCGGTTTTCCCCTTGGAGAAAAGCACCGGGACACTCTCAGGCCTCAGCCCCAGCATCTGCTGGTGCAAAGTGACCTCTACAGCCCGCTCCCTGCACCTCCCGTCGCAGCCCGAAGCGACATTTCCCGCAGGCTGGGGAGGATTCACTGCCCTCCCGTGGCAGGCACCAAAACAGGTTTCTGTCTTTGAGTTCCACCAGTGTACAAGAAACAGTTGGATTTGCTGTAAGAAGAATAACATCAGCACTTTTGAACAAGCCAGTTTCTATCACAGGTTCATATAGGTGGAAAAGTAACCTAGAGCCTCTGGGTTGCTGTGACCTGTGATATTGCAGGAAGTCCCCATCAGCACAGGCTCTCACTACCTAAAAATGAGCATCAAATTCAGGGAAATAAAAGGAAGATGCTCACATGACAGTCAGTGTCTTTCCAAAAGTGACCTACTGTCCTTTTTCCCGCCTCATGTGATTATTTGACTGACATTGAAAAAACACACTATCAAGTAACATAAGAACACACTATTCCAGGTGAGAGGACCACGTGGAGATATAAGAGAGACTGGAAGAGGGAAAAAAAAGCTACATGGGAAAACACTCAGCACCAGGAAGGACCTGATCCTGCACAACCTTTCCCTTGCCTTGCTATCGCCTCCTCCAAATTGTCAGGACTCCGCAGGAGTTGGACTCAGCACAGGAGAATTCCCAAAGGAATTGCAGTGGGAAAATCAGCTTGGTGCAGTGTTCCCTTTACATGCCCCAGGATACCTAAAGAAAATGGAGTCCTGACAAAACCATGTGGCCTGGCAAGCAGAGATGGGCTAATTCGGCCCATCATCATGTGCTCAATGAAAATACCTCCGTGACCAGACCGATGGCATTTGGAAGAAGTACACTTGCTCCAAGTCCCGGGCCTGCAGCCAGTAGATGGCATTCATATGCCATCATATGCACACGTATGCTGTCATGTGCTGTCAGGCTTAAACTGCCTTGGAAAACATGAGAAGAAAATTTTTCATGTAAAAATGAAGGTAAAAAGCAAATATTCACCTTAGTTCAGATGACTCTGCAGACTTTGACAATTAACTTTGGAGCCATCAAGTGTTACAGACTTCCTGGCATCTCTTTCTGTCCTCGTGGATCTTCTGTCTATTATAGAAATACAAAATATATGTAAAGAAACATAATGCATCCTTAAAGCATCCATAAATATCTTGTGTATCCTGGACCACAGGGATGCCCAAAATGTGAGATGTGAGCAAGGGATACCCGACCATCGCTCTGAGGTCTGACCCAGGACCTACCAAGCTGATGATGCATGTGGCTAGGAACTGCCGGCCTTTGGCTAGCACTGGCACATGTCGTTTTCTTTACGGTGACATCCACTGGATTGAGGAGCTACTGTCCTCAGCACCTCATCCTGCAGGAGCCACTCAACCTAAGAGAAAAACAACATCTGTGTGGAGCTACGCCACTGGTGTTTGCAAGGGCTGGACACCAGGCATCTCCCTGCTGAGCTCCCAAAAGTCCCCCCACTCCCAGCACGGGGCACATGTGAGCACCCAGAAGGGACACACGGTTCCAGGAGAAGGATGGAATGGGTGGGAGAGGCGTGCTGTGTCCTAGGTGGGCAGCCAGGGAGGGTGCCAGAGCAGGGCCTTGTGAGACTGCACTTTTACCTGTGGCGCAGCACATCAGCCCTTCTCTGAGCCTGCAGACCTCAGCTGGTGCCACTGGAGAGCCCCAGAGCCATGCTGGGAGTGCACGAGAGGGCTGCGTGAGAGCCAGGACCAAGGCAGGATGCCTCTTCTTACCGTCACAGAAAAAGAGGTGCAATAGGCAGACTCCTGCTTTCACCACACAGCACTCCTCCATCTCCCCACCATGCCCTGATCTCCAGATCACCACAGCCCCACTGCCCACTGAACAGCCCTGAAAAAAAAATCAAATGCATCGTTAGCGGATGGTAACAGGAAAATCCTAGGGCATCAGCCAGAGGCAGACTTCACAGACCTGCACTATCAGTTGATATAACAAAAGAGATCTCCTGTCTCCGGCCATTTCTTCTAAGACTCAGAAGACAAACCCTTACACTTCCTTCACTGGGGGGTCACTACTACAGCTAGAGAGCTACCTTCTTCTTTGTACAGCACCAAGCACATTGGCTGCACGATGCAAAGATGGGAGGGATTTTTGACAAGACATCATCAAACTAACCCTGCCTCTACCAGCAGCTGGGTTTGAGGCTCTGGCCTGAGCTGGACGGAAGGCTGTTTGCTGAATCTCAGGAACCAGAAGGCAGAGATGTGACCCCAAGTCTGGAGCAGGTGAAAATCACTGCTCCTTCATTCACTTTTAGATTTTTAAAGGAACCAGCAAAGGTCTCGAGCTCTAATGCACTTACAGACATCCTGGAAGCAAGGAACAGGAGTTGGTCCCCCAGCACAAGGAGTTCTGTCCATCAGGTCTGTCTGTACAGCCCCTGGCACCAGAAGGGAGACCGACCAGTGCCTGGGGATTAGGTACCAATCAGCTCTGTATGTGCAAGGCAAGATGGATCATTAAATCCTGCATCTTACCACACACTGAGGACACCTTTTACTTTCTCAGTGAATGATGCACTGTATTAAAAAGCCCTCCCCTCCCCATCCTCCCCTCCCCAGCTCTCACACCTCCTCTAGGACCAGATCCTGCTGGATGATGGGCGTCCCTCGCTCCCACGGAAAACAGCAAGGAGACGGTGTGCTCAGCATCATTCATCCGGAGGAAGAGTGTAGGGAGATATTTGGTACCTCACAGCCAATTGGAGGAGAGGTGACACTGAAAGGGGGGTGCTCTCTCTGCTCCTCTCTCCTCCCATCCTCCATAACACACACCCCCCTCCCTGTCACCACCATCACCGCCATCCTCCTCACACACAAAAGCAGTGCAATTAGCTGACTTAAGAGAGCTGAGGCTTAGCCAGCTGCAAGAGGAAAATAATAATAAAATACCTTGGAGGGGAGGGAGGCAGAAAAGGAAGCAGCAGCCATGGAAGAATACAAATAACTGCTCTCAATTCCCACCCCCCGCCTCCCCTCAACAAAATCCAAATCACAAAGCAACGACTGCTGTGAGAAAGGCCGACCTAGATGCATCCCCACACTCCTCCACTGAGAAAGCCGCACATATCTGCATCCGGATCCAGGCGCTGGACCTCCTGAGCAGCCCGTGTCCGTCGGGAGGAATGCCTAGCTGGGATACAGGCAGGATCTTCTTTGTTCCTCATTAGCCACAAGCATCGGTGAGTACAGCATCATCTGGGCTTCCATGCTGCAGGGCAATGTCTGATATTAAGAAACACAAGACTCCAGACGGGGATTTGCTTCAATATTTTTCTCTTCTCTTCCTCCGTCCATGATGCTTTCAGGGTTAGCAGAAAGCAGATGACAGTGGTGGGGAGGAGGGAGGGAAGGTGGGGTCTCTCTGAGCCCCAGAGTATCTCCATTGCCTGCATGTAAGGAAATTAAAAATGGAGACATGTGTGACCGTGTCATGGGCATCGCATGCAGCCAGGATTGGGGGTGAGGATAGAATACATAATGTGTGTGCTGGGAGGAGAGGCTGAGAGACATTGGGCAGGGAGAACGCCCTGCATCGCTCACAGCCAGCTCTTTGCTCTGATTCCTATATCTGCCAGAGCCTGTAATAAAGACAGATGCTGGATTTACTCAGGCCTCTATGTAGCTTCATTCCTTTAAAGCAGATACACACAGACAGATTTATCTCCCTCCAGATCATCACCAGCAACACCCTCTGTAAATACAAGCCTCCAAAGGAAGCAGAAAAAACGGCTCTCTAGAAAAGCCTTATAGCAATGGGTCAAACTCTGCTGGATGCTGATTTCCCTGACACCAGAAACAGACAAAGTAGCCCCATCCATTTGGGAAATCACCCTAGGTCCCTCATCTTAAAAAAAATATGTTACTATCCAGCCAGTGCCTGGGTACATTTACACTGTAAAGGCTGAGCTCAGGAAAAGCATTCAAAACTGTCCTGTGGTGGATGGGTTAATGCACATGCCCAACATACAAGCTGATTTTCCTTGAACGTGTTCTATACAAGGCCTGACCTTGTTCCCTCTGGGCTCAGGTGCTACTAAGCTCAGCTGCAGCAGCATCCAGCTGAGAGCAGCATATCTGCTCTCTCCAACCAGAGCTGGTCCTGCAAGGACTGGTCCTTAGGAGCTGCAGGTGCAGTCCCTGGGAAATAGGTACAAAGGTCTGATATTTGCTGGCTAGCAGAATGGGAACCTTCTAGTGAAGGCAAATAATATATATGGCCCTAAGGGCCCCTCGTGCTTCTGGAGTGTTAGTATGAGTGAAAACAAGGCTCATTGGATTTGAACTCCTCCTGTTCATACCAGTGCAGGAGAAAGCCCAGACTGGGAACAGCACACACATCTTGCCTCCATTTGAAGTGCTTCAGCTTTTTGGCATCTACTCTGGTTTACCTAGGAGCAAGGCAGAGATACATATTCTTCAGGGGTGTGGAAGGACATTCAACATCCCTGTGAAGGCCTCCCCACCGCCCTCCTCCATTTCTCTCTGGATGCAAGGACAAGCATGGGGATGGAGCACAGACCAGGAAGCAGTAATCAGGAATTTCTCTGCAAAACCAAAGCTATTAATTTCTGCCCAGGCCAGCAAAATGGAAACTGGTGCTACTGCCAAACCAACCTGAAGCCAGCCTAGGAGAAGATCTTCTCTTCCCTTTCAGTCACATTTCATTTCCCTCAGAAGAGGTGCTTGCTTATGTTGAGATTAGTATTGGAAGAGAAGTAGCAAGGGAAAACCAGGTAGACATCAGCCCAGACAGTGCTGATCCTCAGGGAGAAGAGCTAAGGTCACAACAGAGCAGAGATATACCTATTGCTTTGATCCAGGGCCAACCTCACCTCCTCTTTCTTGTCTGAAGAGTGCCAAGTAGCCACAAAACCCAATGTTCTTGCTTTGCTGTTTTTGCAAAACAAGCAGCTACCATGCTGTTTCTCTGTGGAGCATGGTATCAGCATACCTGCTCTGAATGGCTTGGATTAAATGCTCTCTGGTCATGATGCTCAATGCCAACCTCTCTTGCCTTCCACCTCTCAGCCTGCGTCCTTCCTCGAGGGAACCGCCGTGCAGCCAGCCCCTCTCCAAGCACAATGGGAACCACAGAAGCCACTTTGCGGATGGAAAACGTGGATGTGAAGGAAGAATGGCAAGATGAAGACTTTCCCAGGTTTGTTCCCTGCAAAAAAAGTCAGAGAGAATTTTATTTCTTTCTGTAAGAAACCAGCAGGCCACGGAGCATGCAGGTTCCTCCCACCAGTCCCAGAGGCAACAGGAGTCTTAACTCCAACAGGGCAATTCTGGCCAGAGAACAGAGCTTTTGTAGCAAGGCTGCTCTGCATGCTTAAAAATTTTGGGGAGGCTTCTGACAATCCTCTGTGAGCATGCCAAGGAGAGGGTAAAGAGCCAGGTGTGGAGGACAGGGAGATTTGCACAGATGGACAGACGCATAGGATGGATGGACGGACTCCTTCCCAGTCTCTGAATCGAGCAGTGCCTCCCCAGACAGAGCAAATGCTGCTTTGCCCTGAATTTGCCACAGGAAGCGGAGGCATTGGGATGCAATGACCGCTGGCACTGACATGCAAAACCTAAATGGTTGCAAACCTTGTAAGAAATGATGTGTCGGTGACAGAAGGTGCCAAAATGGCAGCTTTCACCTTCACAGCCACTTTATTAACTGCACAGAGTGCCAAAAAAAAAAAAAAAAAAAAATCCCCATAAGCTCAGCGTGCGCTGAATTCCCTGCAACCCCCCAAAGGCTGCACCCACCCTCATCCCACCCCAACGTTCCCCCCCACATCCAGCAGTGAAGCCCACGGCCCAGCAGCAGCTCGCTGGGGCACACACAGCATGGCCAACACCGAACTCTGCTGCAGCTGGGGTCTGGGCTGCTGAGGGGCTTTTCAGGGCTGTCTCGCCCTGTCCCAGCTGCAGCTGAATTCCCCCGGGGAGCCCACAGAGCCCCTGTATTCGCAGACAGTGGCGCAGTGTGCTGTGCGGGTGGGCACGCACAGCCCCTGCCGTGCTAGAAAGGGATTCCTGTTTCCCTCGGCACCGGCAGATGAGCTTAGCTCTGTTTGCTCCGGGTCCAGCTGCATCACTAATCTAAGCACCTCTGTCTGCCAGCCCAGTCCTCAGCTCACAGGACGTGACTTGTCCTTCCGCTGGCCCCAGAGGTGGGCTCAGCCAAGCCCTTGGGTTTCTAGGATGGATTTTTCTTTCCTCTGAGAGCAGAGCTGGGCAAAGCTTTGGGCTGATGGACCTTTGCCAACCTGAGGCTCCCCCAGAGCACTGTGCTGACAAGCTTTTCATTGAATAGAAAGGAAAGCAGGGTGTAGAAAGGAAAGCATTGACCCAAGGCTCCCTAGAAAATCTGGGGAAAAAGCTGGACTAGCACCTGGACAGCTACGCACTAACCCACACCATCATATTGGAGCAGGAGCTGCCAGGCTCTGTTTCACACCTCCCATGCAAGCAGCAAACTTACCCCAGCCGCAGCCAGGCCTTCAAGGGACATTTTTTCTGCAGGGCCCACAGCACCACCTAACCCTGGCATCAGCACTCCTGCCTGGCTAACGAAGCACAGGGAGAGGCAAAGGGATGTGACCATGGCTGGGTAGCAAGCCAGCGGCAGGAACGAAGCCAGAGCCCTATAAACAAGCTCCCCAGTCTGCTGATAGACTGCTGCAGAGGGATTAAATCAGGAATGATGCAAGTGAAATAGAGCCTGAACAGCTACTACGCAAATGAGTGAATGCTAGCTGGGTTTAACTGGCATGAAAAATAAATAAATAATAATCTTCAAGACACTTCCCCCTAGAAGTATTAAAATAATAGGGCAGAAGCGGCTGCATGTGGGACAGTAGCTCTCAAGCAGATGATTTGCTGCATAGCTATTTTTGCTTAGCTGTGATTAACCAACCTTGCCACAAAAAAAAAAAAAACCATACCCTAGACAAAGATCTGGGCAGGAGGAACTGAATTCAGGTGCTCATTAAGGACACAAGGCGACATTCCCATCCCTCCCCGAGAAGCTGATCTGCAGAACCAGCTCCTGCCTTGCAGGCTGCAAAGGTGCAATGCCTAGACACTGAGCAAGCAGTGAGGAAGTGGAGAGGAAAGGGTTGCCCCCCTCCTGCTGCTCCCTGGAGGTTTAGCCTCCTGTCGAGAGTCTGTCTCAGCTGTTTGTGCAAGTGCTGTCCTGTGATGATGCTGTAGCAGTGCCGCGGGGCGGATGCAGGAGCATGCTCACTCCATCGCGCATCCATCGGATCACAGTCCGTGAAGGCTCAGGCTGGTTGGGGACAGAGAGAAGGTGCTTTTAGAGGGAAACTGGGCAGCAGGGCTCCCAGCAGAAAGCAAAATGGTGGCACCCAACCCTTAGAAAACCTGCTTCGTTCAGAAAATTTGGCATCTGGGGCTAGCTGTGTGTGGGAAGGAAGATTTACATGAGAGACTGGGGAGTAGTGATTCAAGCACCCTTCGTGAAGGTAAGAAAGCCTTTTTTTTTTCACCTCTGACTTTTGAATTGCTTTTCTTAAATGAATCTGAGCATCAGAGAGCAGAGTGCCTGGCTGCAGCACGTACTCTGTACAGCTGGGCCTTCTCCCCCCCACCTCCTTTTGATGCTGTATCACCAAGTTGTGCCAGGCGCCAGCTCACAGTCAGATAAACAACCAGCCAGGCCCCGCTCAAGACAAAAGCCAAAGGGAGAAGGAGAAGCTGGAGGGGGGCAGAGGGATCTTTTTGACTGCTCAGGAATATTATGGCAGCCCACAGGGTCCGGGTGATGCATAAGCAAGCAAGAAGCAATTGCCTTTGATCAGGTCTCCAACTCTCATAAATATACAACAACCAGCTAGGAGAGGATTATCCCTTAATCTAAATATTTATAGGGTTTAATTTGGCTGGTGGCTCTGGTGGCATGGCAGCACAAAGAGGAGCCTTTGTAGGGCAGAGCTAGGCTGTATCCTCCTGAGAATCTGGAGGTACCGGGCCCCGTCATCTCTCCCTGCCATCCTGGAACTGTAAGGCTGGCAGCTGCTGGACACCAGTTCTCTGCACAGTCCCATCCCCATTTTTACAGCACTGCCTTAAAATTGGTGGGGTTTCCCCCATGTTCAACCCCAGGGCTGTCCCAGCACTCAGGATTTTACACCCAGAAGTGTAAAAGCTCTTTCTCCTGTTGAGGGGACTTCCAGCAAGGGGAAGGTGAAACGAGGATGTCTCAGAAGGTCCCTTTTAAACAGACATTTGACAACATGAACTTGTCATGGGGTTGATGGGGTTTGGTCATGCTGTGCAAGATATTTCAAACCCAGCTAATGCCAGGGCACAGGTACAAGGCCTAGCTCAAATGAAGGGGAAAACTGTCCAGAAAGTGTCTGGCTCAGGGTGGGCAGTGTGCTGCTCAGCCACCATCTAGGATTCCTCACCACAGTACTGGGGGCCAGATTCTGACTTCACATACCCCTATATGGGTCAGGAGCAACTCCAGCAACTTCCAAAGGGTGACAGCCACGTACTGAGATTTGGCATTAGCATCTGTACAGAAAAGCCAACTTTTAAAGCAATTGATGCTTCTAGCCTCCACCTGGAGGCAAGGTGATTTATACCAAGAAGGTGCAGGAGCCAAGCGTGAGAAGCTGCAAACCCTGACTTCTGCCATGGAGCCCCAGGAAGGGAGCAGTGGGTCAGCCTTTGGCTCCAAAATACCGGTTTGAGTGCTGGTGCCTGGATCTTAGCTCAGAATTGAACCTGCTTCCAAACCGCAGCAGAGTTTGGGTATCACTGTCAGCTTTTGATAAATGGGGGCTGAGGTGAGGATGGGGTGACAATTCTGGGAGCACACCTGAGGTTTGATCCTTGCCTTGAACAGCAACTGTCTTAGGACAAAGTCCCTATAGACCAAGGAGGCAGCTGCCTGTCGGAAGAGGTGGTTGTGGCAGGTGCTTTGGATAAAGTTTTGTTCTACTGTAGCTGGGGCCTGTGGCAGAAAGCAGGCTACGCTTTACAAAACCTTTGGCAGAGAGAGCAAAGTGCTCTTGTGCTAAGCATCCACTGCTAGCTCAGCTGCTGCTGTGATCAAAGCATCCCCACCGGGCTTAGGAACAGCCAAATTCAGACTGTCTGGACAGCCCGCTGCATTGCCTACACTGTGCAGGGAACAGGAATACAGACATAAAGTACCAACTGCAGAAGATGTTCCCAGGTACTCTTGGTAAGGAGCCCTAGAGCTTGGCACTGCCTCTCAAACTTCTGACAGAAGAAAATTCGGTTAATATAGAAAGAGTGAGGCTGATATCAGGCTCTTCTGGGGTCAGGATTTGTTCCTGTGTCCCTGACTGGATTTTCCAGCCTTTTGGTTGAATGGCAGCATGAGGGATGTATGGGGGGGGTAAATGCAGTGCTAGTTTGAAGGTTACCAGGGATGGCACAGTACTCCAGTAAGAAAGCACAGCTTCTGGGTTGCTCTTGGACAAGTCACCGAGAGTATCCCTCAGGGTGAACTCACAGGCAAAAGGGAAAGGGCAGAGCACACATGGGGTAGCATGTTTTTCCCTGATGTCCCTAATTCTCACCCTTCTCTGCCATGGAGTGACCTCCTAAACATTTTTTGTTCTCTCCTGTCTTTTTATCTCTGCACCTTGGCTTGCCTGCAGACCTCTCCCAGAAGAGACGGGGATGGAGTCGCTGGGCAGCCCTACAGAAGATGAGAATACATCCTGTAAGTATCAGCCTGGCTTATCAGGAGTTCAAAGGAAAACAAGCCTATGAGAATGGCAGCTTGTAGTCAGGGCAAAAGCCAATTGGAGTATCCACAAAAATTCTCATGTGGGAAAGAAAACCAGCAGAGATTTGAATTTGCTAATTTTTCACAAGAAGCTGGGGGAGGAAATAGGTATCTCAGAAGTGTGAGCACTTTTATGCAGCCATACCTGCAGGTGTCCAGTACCTCCCAGCTACGATCCACCATCCTTAGCTTCCAAGACAGTAGGCTGAATTATGCATAAGGAAAGCACCATGTCTTGCACTAAGGATACAAAACAAGGACAACCTCTCAGTTATTTTCCTTTTAACTCCAGCTCCCCCAAATACTTTAAACTTTAATGGGGCGCATCGCAAGCGGAAGACACTTGTTGCACCTGAAATCAACATTTCCCTGGACCAGAGCGAAGGCTCCATTCTCTCCGATGACTTCTTGGACACACCAGATGACCTGGACATTAATGTGGATGATATTGAAACTCCTGATGAGACAGATTCCCTCGAATTCCTGGGAAACGGGAATGAACTGGAATGGGAAGGTAAAAGTCTGGTTTGGAGTGAATGTCTGCAGGGACTAGGGCGTTTTTTTAGTCTCATTTTAACCATTTTTGAAATCGCTCACTATCAGCAGCTGAGGACCAACTTCCCCAGCAGTGAAGCACAGCGCGCACAACCAAGCCCCATCTTCCACACAGCATCTTCCCCACCAGGACCCCAGCTATCGCCCAGGAGTCTCAGTGCTGCTATCTCAGCACTTCCACTGTGGAGAGCGTGGGCAGAAGCAGTTCAGGGACTCACAAACACCAGTCTAGCCATAATTCAGGATAAGGCATAAGGCTGTGAACACACATGCACTGCCAGCTGCAGTTGAGCCACCACCCCAGGCTGGAAGGTGCCGCCTGCTCAGCTCAGCCAGTAGAGCTGTTGCATGAATGTTCAAGTATCTTCAATAATATGGTCTTTGCTAACCTGGCTGATTTGGACTGAATTGGGCTAGGAAGGATTCATGCAAGCAGCTCTGCTAGCAGATCAGAAGACAACCCCTCTGGCACAGGCAGTGACTTCTTCAGCCAGTATAGATGGATCTGAAGAAAGATCCAAAAAGAAGTCAGGTATCTGACCTGTGACTGCAGGCACTATGAGCAGCATGTGATGTTAAGGTTATATCTGTTACAATCTGGCAATGGAGCAAGATTATGAAGAACCACAAACTTACACAGATCAAAGTTGCAGATGAAGTGGGTCACCCTTGGTCTGTGGTTGTTATTGTCATTTACTGCACACTGAAGATCTTGCAGAGCTTCTTCATACTTTATATTAAAGGCAGAAATGCTTGTCCCTTTTCCAGATGACACTCCTGTAGCCACAGCCAAGAACATGCCTGGGGACAGTGCAGACCTCTTTGGGGATGGTGGGACAGAAGATGGCAGTGCTACTAATGGGCGTCTCTGGAGGACTGTCATCATCGGAGAGCAGGAGCACCGCATCGACCTCCAGATGATCAAACCCTACATGAGAGTGGTGACGCACGGAGGTGAGCGGGAGAGGGGCCTAATCCCGGCTTGGTGGATTTCTTTCAGACCACCTTTGTCAAGCTGAAGGGGATGCCATGACTGATTGCTTTGGCTGTCTTTAGGGAAAAATTTTTATTCATTTTGTACCACTATGAGGCAGACAAGCACAAAAGCACCTAGCTCATGCTAAAAAACATATAGCCACTGTAGCAGTCTTTCAATAGACCAAAGCAGTGATAAAGCTGGTTCTGAGCAAGATGGAATATACCCTGACGCTCAGTTCTGGGTGCAGGCAGCATCACCAGCAATAAAGGGAGTGCAGGTGCTTAGTCCCTCTGTAGCTCAGTGACTCTGGAGGCGCAGCAATAGGCTGTTATATCCACAGTTAGTGGCTGTTTCTGAAATCTGAGCAAAGCCAAGCAGCAACCCAGGGCAAAGCTCTCAGCTCTGTGCTCTGACACACACAAATTCCATCCCTGAACCCCACATGCATACTATAGCCGAAACCAGGATCAGAGGCAAGTCAGAGCATGAAAGAGAGACAAACACTTACCTGGAGCTGGTCAGAGGCACAAAAACCATCCCAGGCCCAAATTTGGCAGTACATCTTCACTGCCATCTTTCCTTCAACTCTTGCATCTCCCCCTGGAAAGAGTCACTGATGCTGCCTCTGTCTCTCTTTCCCAGGATACTATGGAGAAGGTCTCAATGCCATCATTGTCTTTGCTGCCTGCTATCTCCCAGACAGTAACCTGGCTGATTACCACTACATCATGGAGAATCTTTTCTTGTAAGTGGCTGGTCAAAGTCCATGAGGGAGAAGGGGGCAAGGAAGGTAACTCAGGCTCTGGGGAAACAGTTTCCATGTATTCATTGCATCAGGAATCTCAGCAGGAAGTAATTTGAATCCAGGCCAGATGTACCCAGTGTACAGCTGCAGACTGGAGTGAGCATCACTAAGACACTTCCCCCAGCATTTGCATGCAAGTCCAATAAGTCAAAGCATTCAAACATTCAGTATTAATTATGCCAGGGATGGACTCACAACCAGGCTAGAGCATATGTATACAGTGCTAAACAGCTGGTAGATGCTACTGCTAGGCAGAAGAATGGTGCAGGGATGTCCGTCAGAGTATGCACTATGCTATCAAGCACTAGCAATCCCTGAGAAATAACTCTAGGCATCCTGCAGAGGTGCCAGGAGAATTTGAAACCTACTCCAAGGTCTGCAAAGAAGGGGCTTAGAGTCCTTTTGGGATGACACACAAGCACCTGCAGAAACCTCAAGGGATTTTTTTTCTGAGTCTCATGTTCCCATTGCTTTTGATCACTTCCCAACAGATATGTGATCAGCAGTCTGGAGCTGCTGGTGGCTGAAGACTATATGATCGTGTACCTAAATGGAGCAACACCCCGGAGGAGGATGCCGGGCCTTGGCTGGCTGAAGAAATGTTATCAGATGATAGACAGAAGGTGAGAATCTTGTTGATGTTGCCTCTTCATTCTTCCCTGTCCTCTTCCCACATATCTTCCACAGCTTCCTCTCAGCCTTTCCAGCCACCCCTCCTTCCTCACTCCCCACATTCTGTAATTCCTTCCTGTATCACAGTTTTCTGCCTTACCCCAAGGTCTCTTCATCACCTCTTCTCCCTCCTACCCTCACAAGCATCTTCACAGAGATCAGACTAATATAGCACTCAAGCCTGAGGTTAAATAGGGCTCCTAAGGCTTTTGTCTGGAGAGACCCAGCTGAGGCTTGTGAGCACCATAAGGCTTAGCAGTGCCCTGACACATTACAGGTGAGTTTAAGAAAAGGTACTTGGAATCTGACTTTCTATCCCATGATTTTTCCACAGGCTGCGTAAAAACCTCAAAGCGTTGATAATTGTGCATCCATCATGGTTCATCCGGACAGTGCTGGCTATATCCAGACCCTTTATCAGGTAAATATAACATGTTCCCAAACTCAGCTGGTTTTGGAGTGGAGGTTTAATCTCATGAATCAGATATTAAACTCACCTTTAACTGGTAGTGATCAAGGTGAAACTGTTCATCATTTATCCTGCATCTCTCTGATACTTCCAAGGACAACTGTAGAGGTGGTTTTAGGAGACACTGTGGTGATTTGGATCCAGATCAAAGTTTGTCCCAGTGGGTAGTGCATAAAGATTTACCGGGAAGTGCAGGAACGATGGTCCTTCTACCCTCCTACAAATATTGAGAGGCAGGGGTCAAAGCAAAGTGAGGTACAGTAATGTGGCATCTCATAACAATTTTTAGTCATCAGCATGCTAGCACTGGGAGGAGATGGATACACAGAGACTACAGAGGATACAGAGATGCGGAACTCCCTGTTTCCATCAGGAAAATTCTGACTTCCTATGGAGAGAACATCAAAACAAGACCTTAAGCACATGCTCTTTCTCTCTCTCTGCCAGTGTGAAGTTTATCAATAAGATCCAGTATGTTCACAGCCTGGAGGAACTGGAGCAACTTATCCCAATGGAGCACGTACAGATTCCAGACTGCGTCTTACAGTGAGTATCAGAGGGACCCTGGGGCACACATGGCTCTGAGGAGATACAGGACAAAATTCCTATGTAGCAGGATATTGTGTCAAATCAAAACCCATGTACTGGAAACACAGAGCCCGGGGTAAACCTTATCTTACTCATGTACTGGTGCCAAGCAAGAGCCTGCACATTGTGCGAGTCTGCAGTTTCTGTCACCTTCAGAGAAAATGTTGAATTTTACTAAAAGTGAGCAGTCCTGACTGGGGAACACTTAAAGAATTTTTCCTGTTCATTGCAGATATGAAGAAGAGAGAATCAAGGCCAGAAAAGAAAGGTAAAATTAGTTTCTGGGGGGATGAATGGTGGGTTCATTTTCTTGGGATGCTGTTGCTTTCTCTCATCATTATTTGTGTTATAACCAATCAATTCTGTGTTCCTCCTATCCTGACATCCCACACAGCCTACACGTATTTTCTACTGATTTTCTCAAAATAAGCAAAAGCTGAAGGAGGGAGGAGAAGCTTGATTAAAAGTTTATTTATCCATAGAACTGTTCCTTTTAACCCCATGAGCGCACGCATCCTGAACATGTATCATATGTGCTAGCAAAGGTCAGCAGAAATGACTTTATGTATAAAAATGGCACATTTTCCCTCTATGACCATGCAAACTGACCTTAAATTGAGAACTAGTGCTTATTTTAAAAGCCACTTCATTCTGCTAGAGTGGCATAAAGAGGGCCATTAGTTTACAGTTTGTTTTGTTTCATTTTCTAGACCCGTTCCATCAGTGGTGATTTAGGTTAGAAGTGCTGGCCATAAACAGTGATAACAATCAGCTTCGCTAAAAGCAAAAGGCAATCATGGACAGAGGAAAGACCAGCTGGGTCAGCACAAGAGCAATGTGCTATAATAACACCTCCTCGTGCTGGTGAACTGAATGGGGGAAGCCAGTTTGGGAGGATTCAGTTCTTCAGCTGCTGGAAAGCAAGTTGTCCAGCCCAAATTAGCCAGCTATCTCCCCCTAGAGTCAACAGAGGCATCCTGAGAGCATTAGGATTACCAGGGCTGTATATCACAGGGACAAGAAGTCACTTCTGATCAGACCTGTGACCTCTGTCTGAGGTTCAGCTATCTCCCTGGAAAGCCCTTAGGTACTCTACTCTTTCACACTGCTCACCTCTAGATGATAGATTTCAAATGTGATTTGTTTTTACAGGGCAGAAGAGAAACAAGACATGGCTGAGAAAGAAAGGTAACTACTCTTTTTTTGTTTATCCTTCACTTACCAAATAACTTAAACAGTTTTTGGTGACGAGAATGGCCCTATTGCTTGGTAGCATTCCTGGGAAGCCAGGCTCTGCACCCTCAGGAGGTGTTTGGACCCAACAGGACATTTCTAAAGTGTTTGGGAACTGATAAAGCCTCTCTTCTCCCTAACAGCTCCCTGTGCCATCACTTTTGTGATGTTATTGACCTTCACCTATGAGAATGGATTCTGGACACCGCTTTTTACCTCTGTAAAGCTAGCGAACCCCTTTGGTCATGGACCAGAGCCAGAGGCACCGAGGAACATTCTCCTGACATTCAATTGTAGCATTTGCATGATGGTGCAATGCAGAGGGCCAAATACTGCTGTCAGGCACATCTTAGATGTGCGTAAAGGCAAGAGATGAGGCTGTAACATTAGATGGGAAGGAAAATTCTAGGGAGGTTTGGAAGACAGTGTCAAAATCCTATGCCAGGATAATTTTTGGCCTGGTTTTGGCTCTGCTTCAGCGTGATATAGTCTCGCTTTTTTTATTCTATCTTAACTAGCTCCTGAGGGGGAATAGTGCATATTTCTACTATTCTCTTCCCAGAGAAAAAGGAGCTTTAATCAAAATCATCACAGTCCATTGGATGAGTCTGAATTGTTCCGTGAAACAAATGGGACTTCAGGGCCAAAAGAGAGGGTGGTTAATTTGTGGTGGAGTCACTTACTGTTTTGCTGGTTCTCTTCCAAGCAGGCCTGTGCCCCCAGCAGAGGATCAAGAAACCAGGTTTGATTCGTACCTCGCTCTTCTGTTTGTCTCCATGTGATAGATTCCATTTTGTTTGTAATCCCCTAACAGGAAAAGCAAAACTGGGTTAGACCCAGGACCTCTTTAGCCTGGTGCCACTCCCATAGCACAAAAAGGGCAACAGCCACTTTGCAGCAGAGGGGTACAAAACCGGGAAGCTGTTGGCACCTTCACCCTGTCACGGTCACAACCCGAACCACTGCGGCTTGTCCTGAAGCACGGACTGGTCACAGCTGCAGGTGCTGTGGGGGCACTTGAGAAAAGCTGCCCCTCAGTAAATGACCTGGCATTTGCCATATGATAAAGGCATGCACATGGGCATTTACTGCACAGCTGCCCTCCTTTACCCTACAGGAACTTTTTCATGGTCCTATGCACTCAGGAAAAGTCCTTAGAGAAGAAAAAAGCCCATTAAAGTTGTGAATGACATTATCTTTGGCCCTGATACACTTTTGTAGAGGGTTACACCCAAACATACTCATATTTTTTTCACATAGTAGAACTAACAAATTTTTTTACTACAATTTGCTCTCTAAAAATAACTTTGTCTTTCTGTTCCTTCCCAGTATGTCATGAATTGAAGTAGCGTGGAATGAATGGAGTAGAAGAATGACGCAGCCTGGCAGTCACCCACATAAATGACCTTTTGGTATAAGACCTTGTCACCATCTTATTCCAAGTTCTGTAAGATCACGGAGCCCGCCTCCCCTGTCTCCAAGATGCAAAGTCCTTTAAACTTTTTGAAAACATTTTACTTTAAAGAACAAAACAAAACAAAACAAAAAACCCACAAATCAAAACAAGCCAAGAATAGCACTTTTCAGGACAGGTTGCAGTGTGCTTTAATAATGGTCTGTGGAGAGCTATTAAGTAGTGCAAATAGATACCATGTTTCCTCTTAGTAAATTAAGGGCATCCTGTAGTCCATTAGTCACCAGCCCAGAAAGAGATATATTTTTTGTTTAAATTATAATCCCTTCCCCTAACTTGCTGCTGGCCAGCACTGAGACGTTTTGCTTTAAACTGCACACCCACTTTCCCTCCATACAGATATTACAACAGCCATTGCCCCAGGGAATAACTAATACAGGCAATGAAAAGAGTGCATTTTTGCCCTTTCTATAACCAGTATGTGTCTCTTCCTGAAAATATGAAGTGCCCACCGGTCTAGGCACCTCTTCCAGCCTTGACTGCCTCCATTAATTCATTGCCAGTTCATTTTATTAACTCACACTGACCCATTCCTATGAGTAAATGCCATGGTTTTTTCCTGATTTGTTCTGTCTCGCTTTCTAAGGCACTCTGATAACTTTGAAAGAGAGTCCCATATGGTATGGCAGCCTCCACAGAACCTTCTTATGAGCACCTTCTCATATCAGTGCACACACACCAAAAAGGTCTGGTTTTAAGACAGAGCCTTACAGACAGGAAAGTTTTTCACGTCTTGTCTTTGTATTGATTTCATAACACTGGACAATCATTCACTATTAATACCTCCTATTGTGGAGACAAGCTGCTAAATGTTTGAAATTTCCTACTTGCCATCCCTGGGTAATGAGGGCCTCAACTATAAACATACCTGCCTGGGAAAAACCCAGATGGAGAATGCTGCAGATGTGGAGACAGGACACTGTACCTGGGTTCAGCTTCTCAGTTAGCCAAGAGATGCAGACGTGATATTGGGACTCTGAAAAGTGAATTTTGGACTCATGAGGATTCTGTGAGCAAAGGAGGGAAGAAAATCTAAGAAACAACTATCTGGCCAAGATAATTTGGAAACTCCTGATTTCACCAGAGCCAACTTACACAAACTGTTTCAAATGCAGCAGGTAAAACCCCTTGGAGACAACTGCAGATGAAGAATTACCTGCATATTTCACCACTCAAGGAATATTTCAGACCTGGCAACCCTAACCCATGGCTATTTGAAACTACCACTACTTTATTCAGTTCTGAAACGCCCTGGAGGACAATTCTGGCAAAGCAAGATTTTCCCCCAAAGAATGTCTCCTCTGTATAGATAAAGCTCTTTTTTTTCTTTCAGTGAATAAAACTGCTACAGATGAGATCTTTATTTTCCTGAATGCTACAAAGGAGCACCAAATATGCTTTCTAATTTTACTTCTCATTTGATATGTGGAATTCTGTCATGGATGTATTTACCCAACAGACCTTTGCATGAAAAACAGAGCACCGCATCCAGAGAATTAACCCCAGAAGATGAAGATGGTAAAAACTCCATATCTGTCTCACTGGCATGCTAATAACAAGCACCAAGCAAGTATTGACCTCCATGGCTTTCTAGAAATTTTGTTATGAGCCAGTTATTGACAAAGTGAATTCTGTGCTACAAGGGAAAAACAGTACTTCAGGATTTTTGGAGTTCAGGTTTTATGCCAATACCACCTCCCCACAAAAGGCGTTCTGTCCCAAGTTTCCCAGTCAGCAGACATCTGTTTCAAGACAGAAGCAGCAGTCAAAAATTTTCAAACATTAGTGTGTTAACACAATCTGTGAAGCTGGGTATCCTTTTTCACACATGGCCTTGTCAAATGGACTAAACGAACCCACTGAAATTAAGAAAGGACTCTTCTGATCAAATTAATTTTAGCTCAGACTATAAATAATCAAAAATCTTGTAGCATAAGAGTATGTGAATTCACTGCCCCCCGTTGCTAACAGTTAAAACTGAATTTTCTTTTTTTCTTTTGAGACCATTTTTATGCATTTAGATAAAAAATCATCTGTTATGCTTTCCTCAAAAGAATGCAATGCAGCTGGACACTGAAAGGGAAGTTTATCATTATATAATGAACAAAATTGATATAATGTTTAATAATGTTTTAAAAGTACAACTCTAGAAACCTTTTATGCATCTGTAATTACTAAACACTTCAGTTAAAAATGTTCACAACATCATGGAAAATATTGCTGTTACGGAACACATGGACATGGCAGATAAGAAACCTTGATTAGGTTTACTCTTGGGACCTGAAGAAATAGACTGCTTCTTGCTCCTCAGCAGTAACCATACCAGAAGAATGTGGGTTTGGTTGTTTTGTTGTTTGGGTTTTTTTCTCCAAAGAAAAGATACTATGTCTACATTTTCAGAAAAACAACAGAATGAGCAGACCTGGAGATAAAACAATATTTTTTTCAAGTAATTCCTTCAGGGCAAGGTTAAGAGTTCAGCTGTGAAAAGGACAGATTACCAATTTAATTTCAAGATTGAAGGAAGTAATTTGTCTGAATACAAAAGTCAATTTGTAACTTCTTTGAAACAATTTTTCAAAAAGTGCACTTTCTGATAGAGCACTCTAAGTAGTATGCACTATATCTTCATTTTTAACAAAATTTTATGAGTGTATAAATTTTATGTTCATGGATGGATGGATGGATGGATGGATGAATGTCTTTATGTCTTTTCAACACAGAAAAGAACCTTCAACCCATAATGGACAAACTATAGCTGAATGTAAAAAGTGCGTTTTCATAGCAACAAAAAAAAAAGTATCATTAACTTCTTTCAGTCAGTGACTTTAGATGCTACTTGAAACCAAAGTAGCTACAAATTCCTTGACAGAAACACAGAAACAATCAAGTTGGCAGTGTCCCTTTACCAAATGTGGAGCAACATATCTAAGTTTGATGTTGGTAGACCTGCACAGGCTTCAAACAAAATCAGATCTATTTGCTGTGATAAACACACCACCAAATGTGCTGCATTCATCCTTAGAAGAGCATCACAAATTTAGATCCACCCCGCAGCAGAGGTGAGAGGCTGGCTCTCAAGGAGAGCTGATGAACGTTTCGGAGGCTGCAGACAGATGATACACTTGCATTGGTGAGGAGCTGTCAACCAGTGGCTTAAATCCAAGGACTTGCCTTGCACAGGAGTCAAGCAGTGACAAGAGACCAAACAGAAATCTGAGGTAGCTGAAGCCATGTTACAAATTTCTTTGCCAGTTCCTTAAAAGAGAGCGGCTCTCAAAGCCTATTTGCGAAAGGGTTTACCAGCCAAGCTCTACATTTCCATTGGAGATGCAGTTTATAAGAGATATATGCTATACCAGCAAAAAAAAAAAAAAATGTCGCTAGTAGAAGTGCATTTACATTAGGACTTTTGCCAGTATATATACATATGTTTAAAAAATAAAATGAAATAAACTACATCCTTTTAGCAATACTGCTATACTGGTCAATGTTCCAAATGTACACCAGGCCTTGTTTCTGCCTCATAAAAACATCTCCCAAGGATAAATATTTTGACTTATGAATGCACTGTATTATATCAAACAACAGGTATTATCAACAACAATTTTCTGGTCCTGGATTCTACCTTTCATGTGATTTTCTAATGGTGGATCCATGTACAGCCACATTTTAGCAGCAGAAAAAATTATTTTACACCCATGATAGCGTATTCACAAAAATCATGGTATTCTTACGGTCTAATTAATGACTGAATTTCAGCATTCACCCCGCATCGGCCTACAAACTGAAAAATCAGATCCCTTCCCATAAAGTTGATTACAGACTAGGAAATATCTTCCCATCTCTTTAAGGTAGTCACAGGACTTGACCTAGCCTTCGGAAATGCGGGCACTTGTCACTGCATTATGCAGCAACATATTTATTTGGCACATATAGGAATCATCCAGATTTGGGACTGCCCAATAATTTTCATTTTGATTCATAAGGAAGACACAGGAAACAAAACTGAGATGCTGCTGTATATTCAAGTTGGATAATTAATACAATTTCTTCTGTACAGTACTGTGTAAATGTGAGTGGATATTTAGAGCATACCTCATTGCAATTTTTCCATCTATTTTTTCCAAAGATTATTTGCTTACAGATGTGCATACACAGGTATAAGAAAACCTAAGTGGTAAAGGTTTTAAAAGCAACACATCCTCTATTTTACATATCTAGGAATGAAAAAACAAAAGCGATAATGAACTGCTGGTGGCAATAAGCTTAGATCAGCCTGACAGCAGGTGAAGTATACAGGCAAAATTGCTATAAATACAAAAGCACATGTTTTCTCTTTTGTATTTCCATATTTACTGGCAGTCAAAAATACAGCATGCTACTGGTAAAGTGAATTTTAAAAAGTCACCATGACAATATAACATAATCTAGCTCAGTTTTTTTTTCCTCTGTAGTGGGCCCTTTTAACCCAAATCTACATGTAAAAATGTGTGAACTGTCATTTTTCTAAAGTGTTTGTAATTAGGTGGTTTATGCTAGAAGACATAGATTGCTGTTAAGTATGTATCATTATTTTTGCTTTGTATTATTCCATAAGAATCTGTGGATATTCAATTAAAATGAGACTAATCCTTAAGCAAAAATGCATAGCCCTCTTTTTGTCAGTATCTTTTATTTAGACTTTGGCTCCATATGGAAAATATGTTGAAAATTTTTGTTTGGATGCTATTCCCTTGAATAAATCAAGTCAAAGTCCTCCACAGCAATTATGATACTGCAAAATAAACTTCTCAGAATATTTTTACTAAAATAACTTCTATTCTACCTATATGGCACATGATCTTTTCAAGTTTCCCTCAGTGTTATGCTTTAGGAAAGAATAATGGAAAAATAGCTTCCCTTGGGTTTCTGTCAACCTGTATAGATCCATACTTGTCTCAGGTTTTTTAATCTCACATTATTTTTGCATATTTTTTTATACTCAGGTTGATAACATGATTGGGAATTAAATCGTAAAAACAAATCCGCATACAAAAAAACCCCAACACAAAGCCACTTAAACAGAAAAAAAAAAACAAAAACCAAAAAACAAACACTTGTAAACAAGTATTTACAGGAACATTTGAGTGGTTTTTAGATAAGTTGTTAACATATTTCAATTAATGAATTGGAAGTATGAATACATACAAGTCTAATCCTATAACAAGCGTTACTGTGTTCATGCTGTGAAATAACTCAGGAGATGCATATTAGTTTAAATGACTACATATTCATAGGACTACACTTTTGCTGTGTGTATGTATGAAAGTGGATTTTTGGCTATGATTTTATTTTCACCAAAAATATTCTACCCCAATCATATTAGTACCAACAACATTTTTCTGCCCGTCCTCTCTGATTTTTTGTTAAATTTATATACAAAAGCTGGTAGAAGGAATTGCAATGCTCTATCTCAAATATTAAATTCATGTAGACAATAACAATGTAGGAACCTGTTTTTTCCAGGGGTGTAACAGTAGTATGCTGCTAACTCCAGACAGCATACTATAAAATCCTGTAGTTACTTGCTTTTGCAGCGCTTCTGATCTAGGCACGTACTTTTAGGTTATGAATGAAACACTTCTAAAATATTTCAAGTGTCCTTGCACCAAAAGGCCACTAGCATCATGATGTGTCATGAAGGAATCTGGTCAATGCTGACAGAAAAAGAGACAGGGAGTCTTGGTTGAGGTATGCCAAAACCCAGCTCTAAGCACAAAGAATGCAGCCAATACAGCAGACAAAGTTCAAAAGCTCATCGTGTTATGACTACACCATGCCACAAGAAATGGGATTAGCTGCTACCCTACAAAAGCAACAAAGTTTCCCAATCAGAAGAAAAGATGTTCTTCCTCAAAAGAAAACATACCCTTTAATCACCCTTCGCTGTAGTTTTCCGTTATCCACATTATATTCCTCTATTTGATTGATTGCAATTTTATATTATTATTATTATTTTCATTTATCAATCTTTAAAAGTTAATTCCCTACAAGAGACATTTTAAAAGACCTCTGCAGCAAACTGGCTGCTATTTAAAAGGTAGAGAAGAGAGTCACTCAGAAAACCCAGAATCTTGTAAAAATATTAAGACTACATTGTTGGTTTGAGGGGTTTTGGTAGAAAGGGAGAGAAAAGTTAAAGATTAACTGTTTACTGCTCTTGTCACCACTTAATTTACCTGTGCTACGTTTTTCTTAAGTGCCTATCTGCAAACCTCTGCTGCAGCACTCTGTTGGATGCATGGCACCAACAATTAACCCTAATCCTGTGAATCAGGTCTGCTCTGAAGATACCAGATACCTGGAAGGGTTCAAGGTCAGGCTGGACGGGGCTTTGAGCACCCTGGTCTGGTGAAAAGTGTCCCTGCCCGTGGCGGGGGGTGGGACTGGATGGGCTTTAAGGTCCCTCCCAACCCAAACCACCCTGTGATTCCATCATATGGCCTTTCACTGGATGTAAGAGTTGGGACACTTACTTCACTTTTCTTGATCAGATGTGATCCAGGTATATATTTATATTCCTTTTAATCAAGATGGTGGCACCTGTGATTAACATCAATAGCAGAACGTCAGGTAAATTTTCTGGAAATTTTTCTAATGAAAGTTTAGACACTATAAACACTCCATCAATCGCACAGTTAGTTTTCGTGACTCATTTTATGTATCTCACATTTACTCCACCATCAGCTCTAATTTTAAGGCAGGAAAAAAACCCATTATGTCTTCATTTTATTGTGTGAATTAGAAATATATTTAAAAGCTTGTCTTTCCTCCAAAACATAAAATCACTTTCCACCTAGACCTCACTTTTGCAGTTTTAATGAGAAGTCGGTATTTTCACACTCCTCAGTATTGAAACTTCTTCTGTCACAAGAGTTGTGAACTAAACTGTCACCCAAGTGGAAATCTCTTCTCCCACATGGGCATTATGTGACTGTTCTTCCCTTAAAAATGAGGTTCCTGAATGAAGCAATATTCAAGAACCGGCTAATAGCATAGGCTATTCTGAGGAGTTTGCTATTATTGCTAATCATGATACACCACAGATAGAAACCAAGATTCCCAGCTTAAAACAACTAGAATCTTCTCCAAACAATTAACCTCAACACTAGGGATAGGATTCATCTCATCTAATTTTATCAATCTAAGAATTAGACACAGTCTAAATTCGTTTTAGGTTCCCTCTGCAGTTATTGAAAAGAGATGATTTCGCCTGTTTTAGGATGGGAAGAATCACTCCATGGTGAGGTCTCTCTCTCTCTCTCAACTGATAAGAGATGTAGCTAAATATTTAGCTTTACACTACGCACGTATCTTTTAGACTGCCAATTAAATGAATCACAACCTAGAGGAGGAAAATTAAATGATAATGCAAGTGAAAAAGAGAGAAAGCAATGGAACATTCCTTCCTATTTGAGCACACAGGAGTTCAGTACTTTGATCATTCAACTTGTCACCTTGGGTTAACTTGTCTGGATGTTTGAGACTTTTTGTGTACTTGACCTTTTGTTTAACGATCTAATATGATCAAAAGCAGTCAGGTTCCCTGAGTAACATAAAACTGGAGATTAACAAGGGAATGCTAGCTGAAGAGCTGAGTTTTGAGAAGAGATTTGAAGCAGGAGAGAAAGCCAATACATTTCAGTTCAAATTCATTTTAGATTGGTTGTAATTTTTTTGGTCCATCAGAGAACAGACACAACAGAAAACTCAGTCTCTAGATAAAAGTTAATAATGCCCAAATGAGAGTTGTAAGAGCAAGATTTCATACCTGGAATGGAAAGAGAAATATTACAGGTAGGGATTGGACAATATTACTAATACGTGCTCAGAATATAGCTTTGAGAAAAAAAAAATGTGAGAGCACTTGAGATAAAGACTGACTGGGCTTGAATGTAAAGACATTGACTCCTACTGTTATTGCAAGCAAGCAGTACTGCATCAAAATACACTTGGTTCTGTTCTCAGTGTCTCCCATCCTGCCCCAAACAACCTACAGCCTCCCAAATCCAGGTAAGTCCTCACATCAGACAGAGGACAGACAGTATTCTCACATCATATTACTCCATTTTAACATTATTTTAATTCTTTAAATGCTAAACATTTAAATTCCCATATTTCTTGTGTTTTGATTGTTATTAGTATATCACACTGCAGTCAAATAAATCAAGGTTAATGACTAATAATTCTACCACTATGAACTATGTTCTAAATTCCAAATGTAGCCTCTTTGAAAAGATTACATCCACAAAAATCCATTTGAAGAAACATTTCTTAAAATTTATTTTAAGAATTTAAAGCCTATCAACGCTTTCTGTTTGTGTGTTGCAACACAGTCATTAATTACAATAAATGAAAAATATTCTTTCACACAGGGCACCTAGCTCATAGATATGTTAATTTTGCACTGTTAAAGTTCTTTTAATGTAGCTTGTTGTATATGTCTATTTTTGTGGATTTTTTTTCCAAAGAAAATTTAAAATAAATTAATTGTATAGATCAATAAACAAAACAGTGAGTTTTTGCTAAACTCATTATATCAAGCACTCAATGTATTTTAGCAAAAACTCACCAAAAACTATTAGCCTGAGGCAGTCAATCACATGGGAAATTTCAATATGAGCACAGCATGTGTGGCAAAGTTTTAACCTATTACAAACAAATAAACAAAAAACAAAAACAACAATGACAAAAATGAAAATAATTGGTCTGTGGATGGTGTTGCTGTTACAAGTTTTGACTCAAATTGAAGATCAGTACCCTTTTTCTGTCTGTCTTTAACAACAAAAACCATCGTACAAAATGTTAGTCACATCAGTAAATCTACTAGGAGAATTAAATTTTTATATAAAATGCCTCCACAGCAACTTCATTTATTCAGTGATCATCTCTCTGCACAGCATCTCTCTGCCCAAATCTCCGAGTTACACATATAGTCTGAGTTTCTGCGGTCACGGCAGTGGCCCATGGTCAGCAGCAGATATAGGAGCCTCCGGAGGATGACTCAGCCCATCCATCCTGCTGCCAGCTCCGGACGGCATCAGCCCCTGAACTCTGAGGTGGCTGAGCAGAATGAACCCCGTCCTCAGTCTGACTTGGGTGGAGGTGAGAAATGATCCTCCCATATAACTGGAATGACTCTGCCTTTGGGGGAAGAACTGGTTTATAAGCTCGTCCTGGCATTTGCTTGCACTGAGAAGTACGCTGGTTCCAGAAAACAGGAGGTATTTGTTCTGCCATCCGCTCTGGGTCCCATACCCACATGTCACAGTGACCGTGAAGGCAGGCAGTTCCCTCCTAAGGAAGGGAGCATTTTGTTCTTGTTTTCAGTTACCTCTGGCCAAGGCAGACAAGGGGAGCACAAAAAGTCAGCATGGGCTCTGTTCTTAGCACAGCACTGGCCATATTTAACATGGCTGTAAGCGAAGAGTAGCAACACAGGTATTAATGGCACCAAACAGGAGGGAACCATAAAGAATGGAAGAAGGGTAACGTGCATTCATTAACTTGTCTTCTATTCACAGCATTTCCTTTCTAAAATGCAAAGAGTTAGCCCTGCATGCCCTGCGGTGTGTACTTAATTCTCTTTTACCTCGGGATTATATCTGGACAAGCAACACACTGAAGCATCCTGATTTTTCTTAAGTGTTGTCAGAAGAAAAAGTATATACTAGAGCATACACTACATAGAGAGAGACAGAGATATATATCCTATATGAGGATCAGAACTGATATCCTCTGTTCCTGTAAAAGAGAACTCAAAATAACCCAAACTGAAGACAAAATAACTCAGAGGACCAGTTACCCACTGTAAACTCTATGGCAAGTGGCTTTCAAGGCCAAGGCTGAAAGGCTGCAGTCCAGAATACGCTTGGTCCCGTATGTCCGAGTGACACAGGGGATTAAAGTGCACCGTGATGTTCTGGCAGGGACTGCACTCAAACATCTCACAGGAACCAGTCACGCAGGAACTGGGACGGTGCAGGACTAAGGGTCAGAAAGAAGAAATGAAGAATGCTAAGAATGCAGAAGCAAGCAGAAAAATATTTGGTAACATTTAGAATCAATAGAAACATTTAAAAGAGACAATTTACCCAGAAATGCATGCCACATACATGTCATGGTAGGGACAAGCAACACACAAAAGCTAAAGAGAAAATCAGGAACCCTGTGGTTGCCTTTCTTTCTCCTCTTCCCAACCCCAGCTGAATTCTTTGCTCTGAGGCACCTTTTTGTCAGCTATACCAACGCGAAGGGCTTCTCTATTTCCCCTTGTGAAATCCTGTTGGGACAAAGTTTCTCCAGCGGACAGGTGGAGCATGGTAGAGTGGGAGGATTGTGGCCTGGGAATTTCATAGACACCAGGGTAGCAAGGGACAGAGCACAGGGAAGCCTCAAAACCTGCAAACTGGCTTAGCCCTGCCAACCTCACAACAAAACAGCATGGGCAAGGATGAGCTTTTAACAGCAAGAAAAGGAAAACTTCCCACTGTTGTCTGTATATTACCTATTCAGATTGTGAAGAGTCTGTCAAACATACCTGAAAAACTGTCAGAATATTTTGGAGCGCTGGATGAATCATCACACGTTAACAACATGCCGTACAGATCAGCTTCTTCACTGTGTGTTTGCTGCGAAAAGCTTGAACACTTATTTCATGCCTGTCCTAGTTTCAGCTTGGATAGAGTTAATTTTCTTTCTAGTAGCTGGTACAGTGCTGTGCTTTGGATTTAGTATGAGAATAATGTTGATAACACACTGATCTTTTTAGTTGTTGCTAAGTAGTGTTTGTCCTAAGTCGAGGATTCTTCACCCCTGCCAGCGAGGAGGCTGGAGGGGCACAAGAAGCCAGGAGGGAGCACAGCCAGGACAGCTGACCCCAACTGGCCAAGGAATATTCCACACCACAGGACGTCATGCCCAGTATATAAACCGGGGGGAGTTGGCCGGGAGGGAGAGATCGCTGCTCAGGGCCTGGCTGAGCATCTGTCAGCAGGTGGTGAGCAATTACATTGTGCATCACTTGTCCTTCTCAGTGTTTATTTCACTCTCTTTTTGTTATCTTCCTTTTCATTACTATTCTTATATTTTATTTTTTCTTTCAATTATTAAACTGTTGTTATCTCAACCCACAAGATTTACGTGGTTTTGGTTCTTCTCCCCATCCCACGGCGGGCAGCGGGGAGGAGTGAGCAAGTGGCTGCCTGGTGCTCAGCTGTTCGCTGGGGTTAAACCACAACAATGACTTATTCATTCTCCATTCTTCTCCATTTTCCAAACCACCTTCAAGTTTTGCATACTTCCTCTCCTCTCATCCATCAGTATGACCTACATTGGCCAAATGATTCAACTGAGTGGGGAGCAAGATTAGACATCATCTCTCCTAGAATATAAACCAGAGTTAAAAACTGGGATTCTATTACTTTTTTTTAAAAAATGCTTCTAATTCACTGCTACTGACTATACAATTTATAGCAACACACAGATCAGGACTAATTTAACAATGTCACACATCTACGAACATATGTCAGCTGTCAAATGACACTAGAAACGTCTGGCATCTTTTTAAAAATTTATCCCTGGAATTACTGCAATTGTTACCTGGCACCACATAGATACAAAATAGAAGCATTCCTTGCATATCTTACTCCTTTTTGCCTCTTTGTCCACTAATCCCATTAAACAAATTCCTCATGTAGGCCACTGAAATTTAAGGAGGATGCTTTCTTGGAGCATCGTGGTCAACAGCTCCAAAGGACTCCAGTCAGGAAAAGTTGGGGAGGTGCAGCGTGTGGAGTGAAACAACTGCAGAAGCTGACACTTCAGGAACTGAGAATTTAGAAGAATTCCTCCATCTCTGATTGAACTTCTTCAGTAATGAGCTGGCTGTCTTTGGGGTCCAGTTCTCCTTTCCCTCACAGAGTCTTCAGATTACCTCTTCTGTTCCTTCTACATTTACCCTCTTGTCCTTTCATTCAGGCCCCATCACTTTTCCTTCCCTCTATTTTTTCCAAATGAATCCCACATCCCCAAAGTAACGATATACCAAAATGTTTTCATCTGTATTTTTCTTGTGTGCACAGCTGCTTCTCCCCGATCACATCTCCTCAAAGTTCTCAGTGTGACCTGCCTGCCACTCTACCCCTGCCTCCTCCACAGGACTACAGACCCTGCGCCACCAAGGGCAGCCATGGGATCATCTGCAGCAGTGGCAGGAAATATCACCATTGACAGTGGCAGCTCCTGGCTGCGAGCAACTCCACATATCACTGTGACAAGATGCCAGATAGTTAAGCATTAAACTATTTAAGCTTGTTATTCTACTAGCCTAATTTTCCTTACTATTAGCTGTTCTAGTTACTGGTAGTTCACAGTAAAGTACTGTTCAGTTGATGTTCCCTCCCTCCTTTTTGTTTAAAATAAAAGCCTACCTTCCTCCAGACGGTTTTTACATTGTTGAGACACTAGCAGCCTCCAAAGATTTGGAGAAGGCCTCTTAGCAACCCTACTAACGCAGCGTTCTGGAAAGAATAAATAAACCCATGATTTAAAAATTCATAAGTGAAAATTACACTCATTCCTTTGCTTGTTCTTTCACTAGTCAGTATGCTGTCTCATCCAGCCCGCTCCCCCAGGTCTCTAGCGGAAGGAACCTTGGCATAACCTTGCTCCTACCATAAACAATGTCTTATGATTAGTAAAGGATTTGAATTCTGTATTAAAGCTTTAGAATAAATGAGTCATATTGTGCAACAGAAAGGTCACTGGGCACACAGAAACTAAACTATCCCAGGGAAATTATATGATGGCTCCATGGATATTAAACTGGCTTCTGCCAAATTTATCTTAGTTCTAACAAAGAAGATTAATATTAAACTTTCGGTAAATATTAGTACTCTAAAAATAATGTAAAGAGAGGGAACATTTTCTATCTTTGATTAAAGCACACTGTTGAATGATATTTGTGTTAGTAAAGTGTCAAGTAGATAATGTATCTGCAGGATAAACAAGCCCAAAAAAAAAGGAAGTTTCAGATGACCAACACATAACTCACTGAGAAATGTGGCTAACATAACTTGCTAAAAAAAAACATTTATAAACACTTGGCATTTGCATAGACATATTTTTACGGGTTGGGTAAAGTTTGTTATAGCTGGTAAGTGTAACTGTCACCATTCATTTCAGACAGTTTTTTGTATGAGATCTTTTTTGTTCTTAGGGAAGCAGACAGCTGAAATGCCAGAGACCTCCAAATACAGGCAGGCACATGCCACCACCTAAAGGAACAGCAAGTCTGAGGCCATTCAGGAATCCAAGAATTTGAGCTATGTGGGTGAATATGATTTCACTGGATGTTTGGTGCATGATTATGAATACGGGTGATAGAAAAACCATGTCAAGTAGCTTAAAAACAAACTCAGGAAAAGCCAGATACATCTACAGGAGAACTGAGGGACCATGAAGGAAAGGCTTAAAAAAATGAGCTTTTACACTGAGGGCCATGTGAATGAGATTTGCAACTGTGAGCTTAAAAAAACCCAAACAAACAAACAAACAAACAAAAAAAACCAAACCCCTGTGCTTTTCCCTCCTTCACTCCTCTGGTTTTCAGAAAAAAACCCTCAGAGTTTTGACATTCTTTATGGAGATAGTGGGACTTCACTGTTCTGGAATTCACTGATCCCAAACAACTCAGCCAAATACTAAAATCTGCTACAGCTACTGCCACAATTATTTTTGGTTTGCTATCTATACTAGAAATGTATTGTTTCTTTTGATACATCTTAGGCCAAATACTCATTTTTCCAATGTAAAAACCCAACCTGTATTTCTGAAGCACATCCATATTACTAAATCCAAGAGGGTAGAATACAATTTTCATTCTCCTCAAGGATGACATGTTTCAAAAATATTTCGATTAGCATGACTTCAATGTAAAGAGGACTGGATCAGAGGCACTTCTGAGCCTCCCAGTTTTTGCCTAGCACGTAAAGTCAAATGTGGTAAAATAAACACTGAAGTGACACAGTTTGCTTTCTTAACCAAGGCACCTTCCTAGCTCACAGGCAGAAGAGAAACAAAATAAAGGGCATAAAAATTTGAGCAGAGAGCTAATCTTAGGTCAAATTGCCAGTTGGTGTAAATTAGCACTGCTTCACTTCAGTGCACAATGACAATTTACACCAGCTGAGAGGCTGATGTGGGGACACTCCACTGCAAATGCTGTGCTGTGCTTAAAGCAATGGGCAGCTGCTGGACATCTAACTTTCCTGAGAGTCATGTCTTGCTCATATTCAAGAATTTGAGCTCCAATTTTCTGTGGAGTGATCATTTTATATAGCTACCTTGGAAATGATGATGAAAGTGTAATTTGCAAGTGATGTCACCAGGATCAATCAAACAGTGTACTAATGTTGACTATAAATAACAATTACAGTGCAAACACTGGCTGAGGTCTACTTGTTAAACACACAGAATTAAGACAGAATTGTAGACTGGAAAAGACCATTCTCTGTAATTCACCAGGCTCTTCTTAAAACTAATTCCTTTTCTTGCCTTCAATATCTTCACCGCAAGACTTCCAGAATCTTACACCTCTGACTGTTAATAATCTGGTAATTTTCATGATGAGCTCATTTTATCAAAGCACTGGGCCCTGACCTTATGGCTGATGAGCATGAAATAGCTTTGCAGGAAAAAAGTATCATCTTTTATTAGATCAACAGACATAGCTGGGGTGAGACAAACAAGATTTTAGGCCACAAAACCCTTCTTCAGGCCTGAAATAGAAGCAAAAAAATTCAAGTTAAATACAGCTTAGGAGTAGTTGTTCTGAATAAAACTTAATGATGCCAAACAATTACCCAATCTGAGGAAAAGGTATCCACTGAATACTGGGGATATTAATAAGGTGTGAGACGGTTAAGCCATAGGATACCGTGCGGGCTCAAAGAGATGCCATTAACTGCCAAAACTAAAATGTTCTAGAGGATTCTCGAGACATCCTATTACTTAGGGAACATCCTGCCTACATAGCTCCAAAACCACTGTATGTGTGAAAGTGCCACAAAACATACCTCTGCGTGTCTAGGCAGCTGTGAGCCCAGAGGTTTAGCAACTGCCTTCGATGACAGAGCTGCACGCCACCCTGCCCTTGGGAGGGATTCTGAGGAACACTCCTTCAAAAACATTTTCCTCAGATTCTTGATGGTTAAACTCTGGATATGTGGGTTTCACACTGTAACAGCTGAAAAGCTCAAGGGGCAATCCTTGGTAGCCAGCGAGCAAATGATGGAGGCACTACCAAAAAACTCAAACAGAAACAGCACCCATCCTTTGAGTACAGTGAAAATAACCCCACTGTAACAACAGCTTCTGTACTCACCTTCAGCCAAGGCACAGCTCCGCACCAACGCTCGTGTGCTGCACACACATCTGCCAGTACAAGATCACGATGCAACAATCAGCTCTGCAGACTCCAAAGCTGTGAAGAAAATGAACAGGACACCATACACCTAGATATTTGTGTCACAACATTTTTTTTACAATTACTTTACAAACCACTGTAGGACAAGGAAACTTTACGTATGCCTTTTAATAATTTCATAGGCTGATTTTATAAAAAGAACATAGGGACACAATGGTTGGGATGATTTAAGCTCTATTAGACAAGATACTATTAAAAAATGCATATAATATACTTCACATCATGTTCATCTGAAAAAACATTCAGGACTGTTGCTAACTCTACCTTCACCTAGCATCTCTCGAGGCAGCCCTCATTATAGAAGCATCTGAAACAATTAAAATTAAAGCACAGATTCCACATGTACACATGGTGAGAGGTATTTACTCAAGGAAGCAGTCCAGCTAGAGCTAACTTACTTCAAAAAGCACTACCTTACATGAGTAAACTGGAGAAGGAAGCTCTCTGGAAAGTTAATATCATTTTATGACTTTGTGTCTACATATAAAGAATAAGCTGTTTAAAAAGTTCCTCTTAAACGTTCAAAAGATGATGGTGCAAATGGATTCACTCTTCAGCCTCTGCATACTCCTTTCTGTGAACAGCCTCACTAAAAGGAGTAAAAAATAATAAAAACTTGGTTCCGTTGCCTTCCCTATCAGAAGTTTAGAGAATCAAAAAAAAATCCTTGTCATGGCATTCCTGGACGCATTTCAAATAATCAAATAGGAATTGAGAAAAATGAAAAGCAAGGGAAAGATAGCTTGTCTGACCTAAAGAGGGAAAAAAAAAGATACTTAGTTGTATCCTCTCACACCTCTGTGCCTTCCCCAGAACTCCCAAAGGGCCTGTAAAAAGGGGTGACATTTCCACCTACCCAATTACTAATTTAGGCAAAGGAAGAGTTTGCCAAACCGCTATTTATAGCGAAGGCAGCGGGGCGGGGGTCCGCGAGGGGGGCAGGCACAGGTGCAGGAGGGCTCAGCCCGGCCCAAAAATATGACAGTTCGGGCTCATGATAGTCACAGGGCTTTGCCATCAGCGGCGGGGCGGGGACACGGCGGGGCTTATAAGGCGGAGGCAAAGCCACGGGTGCCCTCAATGAAGGAGGAGGGCGAGGGAGGGCTGGCCGGGCGAAAGGGGCAGGTGTAGGCTTGTTCCGCTGAAAGGCATTTCAGCGGTTCTGCATTTCTTTTTTTTTTCTCACCGCATTCCTGCTGAGGAGGCAACTCTGCGAAGATGAAATATATCATAGGCATCGGAGGGTGAGTTCCTGTTAATTTTATATATACATACTGCTTTCTCTTCCCATTTAGCTGTATATAAGATGATCTAAGACTTGGAGATTGTATATCGGACTATAAAATAGTATTACAGGCTTCTAGAAAAGATGCAGCTTGCTGACTCTTCATCTGTGCTGCTTAAATACAGAGAGCTCTGCAGGGCGGTATACCCCGAACTTTTATAGGATTAACAAGACCTGAAATTAAATATTTCTCAATGATGAAATTGAAAAAAAATATCTCAAATAAATTTGTAAGTCAGTTGGAGTGGTATGCCTCGACTATGAAAAAGGATGTTTTCAACATTGTTGGACTTTTAAAAGCTTCCTTGAAAGACAAAAGAGAAAAAAAAAAAAAAAAACAAAAAAACAAACCACCCTGCTTCAAGTAAAACGTGGGGGCGGGGGGCGTACAAAAAGCTTTTATTTTCTCGATAAAGTAGGATTGAGAAGCAAGCCTGCCTGCGTGTTAGGACAGGGCGAGAGAGCTCGGCACATCCCAGCCGGCTGCAGAAGGGTTTGCAAAACTGACGCCGGGCAAGACCTTGAATTATAACATGGGTTAAAGACAGTGGGAGGCTTTATAGCCTTTGAATAAAAAAACAAACAAACAAAAAAGAATAAATACATTCAGACTTGACAGCCCTCTCCTTTGGAGGGGAAGATTATTTAGGCCTTTTATATTAAAACGGGTTTCGCTGCCATAAATAAGTCTGAGTCATACTCTGAGAAAAGAGCGAGCCTCCCTCATTCATAATTCAGTTAAGGCATTTTTAAAAGGCATTTTTCTCAAGCCTGACTTTCACGGGGCGGCTTTTTAAGCTGATGAGCCTAAGCTTCCTAGCAAGCAAGGGTGTTTTAGGGCAATGAATGCCGGCAAGGGCTTGTTTTAAATCTACCTCGGAAGCTGCCAGCTCCCCGCCGGGCCCCAGCGGGGAGAGGAGCCAGCGGTCACCGAAGACCCCGCCGGGGGCTGACAGGGCGTCCGGGAGGAGGGCGGCAGCTCCGCCGCCTCCATCTTGAGGAGGCGCCCACCGGGTTTCCCCCAGCTCGGGCAGATCCGTGGGGAGCAAAGGTGGAGGAGAACCCCCGCCAGCCCTCCCGCCCGGGCGTGGGGGGAAATGGCGGCGCGGCCCCGCGCTCCCTCAGCGCGGCCGTTGGGCGCGCGCGGGAAGCGGGGCGGCCGTTGGGGAGGGCGCGAGCCGCCGCCGGGCCCGCGCGCGCGCGCGCGGATGCTGCCGGTTGCCGGCGGTCACAGCCAATCGGCGGCCAGCGCGCGCCGTGGCGCCGGCGAGGCGGGAAATTCAAACGCGCGGGGTGCGGGTCCCCTCGGGGTCCCGGCGGCTCTGACGCCCTTCTCCCGCCTCTCCGTGCAGTGTCACCAACGGTGGCAAAACCACCCTGACCAACAGAGTCATCAAGGCGCTCCCCAACTGCTGCGTGGTCCATCAGGATGACTTCTTCAAGGTAAGCTGAGCTCCTCCCCTTGTTTAAAACACTGACTGCTGCTTGTGTATGTAGGGATAGTTGTAGTAGGGGCCCCCTGTAAGTTTTAGGTATTTTCGCATGCTTTTCAGGTAAGTTTTGACAGCTTAGGAGTAATGTGCTTTTGGGTTTGTTTTTTTTTTTCTTTTTTTCTTAAACCTATATACATTTATTTTTTTTTTTAAATTACTTTGGACACTCAAGGAGACCCTGCCCTTTACAAATGTTGGTGTCTGCCAGCTCCCACAGAGGCATAGCTTGGCACAGCCAAGCACAGAACAGTTGCAGCAAAAGCTTCCTTTGGTTTTAACAACAGATGTGACTTTAGGTCAAACTACTGATCTAGGTTAGAAGTCATTTAGTGTACTCTGTGCAAATAACTTGCTCCATGGTGGGTTTTCCTCCTTATTTTGTTTAAATAAGAATGTTGCTTCTAAGTAATGCTCTAGGATTTAAGCACACCTACACTGCCTTAAATACAGAAAGATGGTTATATTGGGTTTCTGATACAGAGCTGTTGAAGCTCCCCAATTAAAAGATTGTTAAACCTGAATACAGAAGACCTGTGCTGACTCGGGTGCTTTCTGCACCAAGCCTGGGAGAGCAGTGGGGGAAGCAGTCACATCATGACTGTTACAAAACCCTGGCTGCAGCCATTTCACAAGAATTACAATATAGCTGGACCCCACCATACATGGAAGTCCAGGAGATGTGGCGACATACCTGAAGTAGTTGTATGGTGCCCACTGACACGCGAGGTACTCCAGCATCGGCAGCCCCGTGGGCAGTTTGTCCTGCCTTTGCAGGAGCACATGCTGTATGAAACAGAATGAGCTGCTTGTTTGGAAGAGCTCCTTTGCCAGAAGCCTTATGTGCAGATTTGGTCAGATGGGAGCCCTTAAAATAGTGGAGAAATTCTGTTTGACTTTCCATAGAGATCTATAACTTCTCACTAGTGTGTTTAGCTGGCAAATGCTAGCAAGTAAAGCAATAAATGACCAACAGTCATGCTGTGCTGACCTGCATTTTTATTAGAGCTGTTAGGAATTAAAATAGCTATTCTTGAACATGTAAATTTTAGCAGTTACTTAACGCTGTGTTTCCATTTTAAGTTCTTATATGTTGACTTGTAAACAGGGACCTGTAGTATTTTGGCTAATAACACCATATCAAATTATTAACCTAGAACTCTTTGTCCTAAGTGGTTTGACTGAGCCAAGAAAACATTTTAAAGTTCTTGGGGTTGGTGAAAGATGGGAACTTAAATTTTAATGTAGTCCAAATAAGGTCTGTAATTGTTTTAAGTGAACACTTGCTTTGTTGTGTATTGCAGTAGCATCCAGGTTGTGATCGGATCTTAGGTAACTGATCACGCTGAGTTTGCAGCAATGTTTTATTGCTCACTATATTTCAGCCACAAGATCAAATAGAAGTCGGGGAAGACGGCTTTAAACAATGGGATGGTAAGAGCAGTGTTCGCTATAGGATGCAGTAATGTATATTTTTCCTAAGTATTTCTTTTTAATTATTAAAGACTTAACAGTAAATTTATGTAATTTCAATTTTACAAGTTCATTCTATATTTTCAAGCCTATGTTGTTCCTGGTATTTGATTGTATACCTTTTTCCCACCCATCCCCTTTCTTCTAACTAGTGTTGGACTCCTTGGATATGGAGGCAATGGTGAGCACTGTACGTGCGTGGATTGAGAACCCAGTGAAGTTTGCCCGTTCCCACGGGGTGAATGTTATGCCTGGCTCTAAAGAGCCAGCCTCCAAAGATATCCATATATTGGTCATTGAAGGCTTCCTGCTTTATAATTACAAGTAAGGTTTGGGGAACTATTAATGGTTTGCCAGGGAAGAACTCTAGATCCCTAGTGCCAGTGCTAAAACCTCCTTTTTACTAATACACCCTTCCTGTCTTGTTCTGAGGTATCGTGCATAAGAATTTTTCTTAAATAAAATGTAACTTACCAGTAAATGCTGGTAGAAGTGAGGTGCACAAGGTGACTTTTCCAGGGTTAATGTAGGAAGTCCTCATTTTGGGCATACCCTTGAACTCCAGAGCATGGGGAGCTTTAGGCTAGAACCTGTAAATACTGAGCCAGCAGTGAAGGCACAGGCTTCCCTCCTGGTCTCCCACCACACTGCCTAAACCTTGACCTGAAAAGATTGTTGATGAGAACAGGGAGATAATCCATCCTGCATCCACTGCTTGGAATATCCCATGGAATTCAAGAATAGTTCACATGATACATGCGCTTGTTTGACTAAATTGAGCTTAGTAATTAATTGTATATTGGAGCAAAGATCAACCTTTTTTTTTGCTTTTCTTATATGGGAAAAAAATGCTTGGCAGGAAGATGAGGAGACAAGACTAGCAGTGAAGAGAGAGAAAACTTCCAATAGCTAAATATATAAACTTCAGAAAAGTGCATGCTATAAACATGACAAGCAAAATATTCTTGGCTCCAAAGTATAGTTCTGTTTACAAAACTCTTTCAAGAGAACAAGCTGTGCATGACACTTGGCAAAAAAAAAAAAAAGTTTATAAGCTGTACCATAAGACAAACAGCACCATTCTGGCTTTCCAAGCAGAATGTAAAATGCCAGCCTCCAGCTATCCAGGCCAAGAATGACCAACTGGAGGTTGTGCTGGCAAACTGCCAGGTGCTCTTGGCCTGTCCCTGGGGAGGTGACTCTCGGTATCTCTCCTGAAGGTTACAAATACCTCTGAAGCGGCCCATCTTCTTAACGGGAACCTCTCCCCAGTCTGGAGGGAGTAGCTTGCTCGATTCACACTATATTAAGCATTTATGCAACCCGCAGCAGGCTTTTAGAAGTCTCGGACACACCAGCTTCAAACTAGATTTGCTTTAAGGATTTTTCTGGGTTTTTCTTCAGCCCAATAGGAGTGCAGTGCAGTAAGCTGTGGTAGAGCTCACTCCCCATATTTCTGAAAAAGAACATGAGCTGACGAGTTGCCTTGTACCAAATCTGCGCCCATGCACATTTTGACAGCTTGCTTCAGCACAACAGGTCAGACAGTTTGATAAGTTGGTTCATATCAGATTGATGAACTGCAGTTTTGGTCTACTGCAAGCAGAATTTGAAATTATTTAAAAGGAGTCACCATTCACACCCCAGATCTAAGCAGCCCTGTGCCTGATCCCACACAGTAACTAGTAGATATTTGGGTGGGAAAAGTACCTGGCCTACCATCCTGACCTTCAGGAAACAGCATTCTCCACATTTTACAGCTACTAATAAACCTACTGCACATTAGCTTGTCTTAATGAAAACACTTCTGTTGTCTACAACAGACAGATATGAGAGAGGCAAAAAGATTTTTATGACTTTCAGGGGTGATTTAATGCTTTTCTCTATCAGAAAAAAAATACATTATTTCTTTTTACCTCACCTTAGACCACTGATAGACCTGTTTGACATACGCTACTACCTGGCAGTTCCATATGATGAATGCAAGAGGAGGAGAAGGTAGGAAGATTCTTTGGCATGAGTCTATTCCTTCCTTCCAATAAAGACTTGCTACTACAGGCAAGCCTTCAGGCTGCCTTTGTGTTGCTGTTAATGGGATATATTAGTGTCACAAACTGGAATTACGGTTGAAAATTTTAATGTAAGTAGAGAAGGATTTTTCACGTGGCATTTTCTGAAACTTCAGATCTGGCAGTCCCCTTTGTGTGGGTTTTATAGAGATCAGCATGTTGGTGCAAAAGGAACCGAGTTGTTGTATGCTTCCCTGTGAGCATCAGTAAACCCTTGGAGACTGCTAGCTTTGCCTTCTTCAGCTACCTGTAGCTTCTGTATTCACTTTGGGTGCTTAAATAAACTTGTTGCAAAACACAGACCAGTATCGATGAGAACCTGGGCTGTGACAATTGGCTTCCACATAAATGCAGCTGACCGGCTGTCAGACTAACTTCAGGCCTCAGCAGTGTGAGCCTGGTAGCCCTGATGTTCTTTTTCCCTTTTGCTGTTTGCAGTACACGTAACTACACTGTGCCTGACCCACCGGGTCTCTTTGATGGACACGTCTGGCCCATGTACCTAAAACACAGGAAAGAAATGGAGGACTGCGGTGTGGATGTCGGTAAGCCTCCCGAAATACAAATCCTTTGGCATTGTACTTTGGATTTAAAGGAAGTCAGTAATTTAATTCAAGGAAACTTTAACTGTAATGATGCAAGGCACTATTTTTAATACTAAGTTGTAATCCTGGTCTATTTCCTGTCCAGATAAATATATGCAGTTTTACAGCTAAGAACTTCTTCCCTTTATTTCATGTTATAAGCACTCAGGGGGGTGAATAAAGCCCCCCATTCCTTATAATGGGATAAGAGATTTTTGTGGGCCATAGTTTTTTCCAGGATGGTTCAGTTTTTCCAGTTGGAAAACAAGTTGCAATTTGGGTCAATGGTATGAAATATTTTAAGACTAATCTACAGAAATTTTGTTATGATCAGAAACCTACAGCCTGACTCCATCTTTTTCTTTCAGTTTATTTAGATGGACTGAAGTCTAGAGATGAACTTTACAATCAAGTCTTTGAAGATATTCACAACAAGCTTTTAAATTGCTTATAGGTAAATAAGTCCCTGCTTCTGAGGGGGTGAAGCACGAGGGACTGACTGCTGGAAACAACGCTTGGATAGCCATGCTTTCCCTTCTTGTTTTTCAGGGTCTCGGAAGACCTGACAGACCCGTGTACAGAATGATGTAAATAGTACTTAAAGTTGGAACGAGGGTTTATTTGTGTAAACTCTTCTTGTACTGTCCTTTGGAAAGTATCTTTTGTATATAATTGAAAAATGAAGATAACTTATTCACAACTCCATGATGGACAGGATTGATTTGTGTTTATGGTTTGTTTTTTTGTTTTTTTCATTTTCTTTATTTTGTATTCCACTGGCTTAAACTTGAGTTGAAAATGCATTTTTATAATGAAACAAGTAGACCTGCATTGGGAAACCTGACTCTTCTTACATGCTTCTGCAGATATTAAGTCTCATGTAATGGCTTGTTTGTAATGTCATCTCTTAAATTCAGTAAAAATCACTTTAAAAACTCTTTTTGAGGTCCTGTTTTAATATATCAGTCACAGTTACTGCAGTAGAAATGGGCACAAAACACACTAACAGCCCTTGTTTTTTCATACGGCATTTCAAGTTTCACACTGGTGCAGCCTCGAGCCTCCTTTTGTGAGTCGCTGGTTTAATTTAAGTGATGACACTGGCCTGGAGGTTCAGACATCCCACCCCGAGGGAGATTTGTGGAGGTGAACAGCACTTCAGATATTTTTAAAGTGCTGGTGTGGAACCAGTTTTATGTCAGCCCCAGCTTTGTGGCGTTTGTCACTTCACGCTCAAAACAAATTAGCACATAAAGATACTATGGCCCATTTTACACCACACTCAGATGATCCCAAGGTGAGAATTTTGGCCAGAAGCCTCTATTTCTGCCTTTTGCAGTCCAAATGAGAACATTATTTAGTCCTAAATTCTTCAGCAAGTTCAACCTCGAGAGCTGGCACTGGCTGGAGTTGGGAATTTAAAATCCAGAAGGCAAATTGGGGATTTTTTGGGGGGAATGAGAGTAGCAGCCTCATATTACAATTGTGCTAATTTAGGAAACTTCAGGAACTACTACTGAGAATGCCATCATAATTTCAGTTTGAAACAGTGTTGAAACTCATCTTTGAAGTTCTGGTGCAGTCTGTTTACCAATAGACTTCATGAACTTGCTGTGGAAGTATAGGGAACGTGCTGCGGAGAGCAGCTACCCCTGTGTAATCTGCCTTCAAAAGGTGTCACGGGAAGAGTTCACACCCAAGTGGGTTTTACGTTTTTGGCAAAATCTTGCATTAAAGTGCCCAATAACACAATATGACTAAAATGTATGTACGGGAGTTTCTGCTTTTCCAAATGCTTCTGGTAAGTTTGCACAAAGTCTACAGATTCCTTACCCCTGTCCTCCCTTTCCAGCAAAACTAAGTATCAGTGGCGATAGTCTCACTGATCTTTTTTTTTTTTTTTGCTAGGGCTTTTTCTCAGTATTTTAGTGAGATAAAAAAAAGCCTCTCACTCCAAGCAAGACAGCACAAGAGTACTTCAGCAAACAATCAGAATATTGAACCAAATCGTAACGCGGAGCATAAGGTGCTTGAGAAAGGAATGGGGATGCTGTTCCCGAAGCAAAACTGAGAGGTTAGACCTTTGTTTTCCCGCTTACCGTGTACTTTGAGAACAGCATTCTGCCTGCCTTCCCTCCTTTATGAGCTCCACGACCCCTGTGCTTCACCCGGGAGCCAAACGGTGACCTTCACCCGCCCGGCAGCGCCAGCAGCGCTAAGGCTGAGCGCTGCCAAACGCGTCGCCTCTCGGCCGGGTCTCTGCCGCCCCCGGCCCCAGCAGCAGCCTCCGCACTCGCATCGGCCGGGGACAACGGCCGCGGCTGCAGACTAGAGCCGTCCAGGTGGAAGGAGCTACCGGGATCATCTGGTCCCACTGCCCGAGCACTGATCAGTCGTTTTAAGTTTGGGTTTGAGGGTGTTGTCCAAATGTTTCTTAAAACACCGACAGGCTTGGGGCACCGGCCACCTCTCGAGGAAGCCTGTTCTGGTGTTTGACCGCCCTCTTGGTAAAGAAATGCTGCCTGGCGTCCAGTCTGAGCCTCCCTGGTGCAGCTCTGAGCCGTGTCCCTGCGTCCCGTCCCTGCATCCCGGGGAGAGGAGCTCAGCACCCCCCTCTCCACGGCCCCTCCTCAGGAAGCTGCAGAGAGCAACCAGGTCACCCCTCGGCCTCCTCCGACGAGCCAAACCCAGAGTGAAGATCTCGGCTAGTGGCTCCAAGCTAATAATAAACTCTCCACACCGCTCCATGCCTGGTAACTAATTGAGCTTAAATCCTGCGGTGAGATAGGTGAGCGTGTTGAGATCTGTCAACCCGCGATCGAAATACAGCGGCTAAAGATAGGAGGTGCCATTACACTGATGTACTAAAGCACATGCGGCGCACCACGCATAAAAGGTTCACCGTGTTAAAGTACAAAACCTCTCACGTGGGCTGAGCGTGGTGATCTTCGGGGCACTAAAATAACTTGGCTGTGGTGTCACTTCAGAAGGTTTTGGGGCAGGCCTTAATTAGAAACGTTGCTCCAGAAAAGCAGCTGCAAGATTAGCCAGAAGTCACCCCAAAACCTCCCAAGCCTATTTCAAGGGGTGTTTTAAACAGCCTGGTGAAACAGCCAGAAGCGAGACCGGCAGCGAGTCCCATCCACCACCTTGTCCTCGTGTTACACCGATATTTTCCGATTGTCTGGCCAGAACGGGGATGCTGCGGCCAGAAACGAGACACGAATACTGATGGCATCACCCACACTTCCACAAGCTATAAAAAGGCATATTGCCTCGTGTGCAACCCCGCGCGTGCCTGGAGAGACCCACAAAACTATAATTACACCGTTACACAGCCAGGCGCTCGTCAGTGGCAAAGCTGAGGAACGCCTGGGCCGGGGACAGTGTGCTGTGACTTGTCACCGATACCTTGTAAGTCCATTTGACATCGTTACATGGAGCGTTTCCCGCAGATTAGCTGCAGCTCTGCTCGCTGGCAATTAAAAAAAAAAAAAAAAAAAAAGCCACCCCAGCTCCCCAGCGGGACCTGGCATACAATTTCCATCAGGGTTTCCCCCGTGTTAACAGATAAGCCGTACAAAACCATTTTGCTTTCTTGAAGACATATAAGGGAAAAGACATCGCGCTCGCTTCAAGCCAGCCTTCAAGCAAAAATCGAAGCCTAAAAAAGGCACTTTGGTATTCTCTGCCCACGGAGAATATAAAACACCCCAGGGCGGAGTTAGCTCCTGTTGCAAAGAGGGGAACTGAGGCAGAACATCCCAGTATCTCACATCACCAAAATCTCCTGGGGACTGGCACCCCCCCTCGTTTCTGAGCACCACGCTAGCTCCTGTAGTGTTTAGTGTTAGCTGAGTTCCTACAGTATTTATCGCCTGGACACTTTCTCCCCGGTAAATCCTCCCCTGTGAGCGTTTTTTTTTCTCCCTCTGCAGCTGTACGTGGTACATCGTGCAGCCTGCTGAACTCCTGCCAGTACTCTGCAATTTAAAACCCTCCAAAGCAGGTCACCCTGAGCACAGCGGCAACAAAAACCACCCCAAATTCTGCTTTTTTAAAAAAAAATACTTTGGTGTTATGTTGTGCAACCACCAGGATGAGATCTCCTGCTACTACCCGCTCCGGAGCAGCGTACCTGCTGGAGGCTGGGCAGGAGACGGTCACGCTGGCCAGGGTGAATGACCAGCGACTTCCAAGAGCCTTTCAGGAACGTGAAACAGAAACTCATGGCACGACGAGCACGTGGGAAGCCTTAGCACTATGTGAACTTTGCACAGCTCGGGAACAACTGCTGCTATAGGATTTCCATACATCCTTTCACACGCCGGCTCTGGTGATGAATCAGCTCTGCAAGAGCGGATCAAATGCCCAGGGCTCCAGCTGAATCCTCACCCCAAAGCCTCCCGCCGAACCCCTGCCCGCAGGACGCAGCGCCCAGGGGGGAGGATGACAGTCCCAAGCCCCCCAAGCAAGGCTCCAGCATCCCCCACCACGGCCGGAGCCCCCCCCCCTCCAGCAGTGGGGGCTGCACCCCGGGGCCGCAGCACGGATCCTGCTCTGCCCTGGGGCGCTGCCACCAGCCGGGCAGTCACACCGTCACCCCCGGATGCCAAAGTGCCTTGGCCTGGAAAACGGGGCAGACTAAAATTATCCCCGGGCCCGCGTGCCCCGCGGGTTGGGATGAAACCTACACCCCGCGGGACGTCAGCGGGCAGCGGCCGGCACGCGGGGCTGCCCGACGGCTGGCACGGAGGGGGGCATGGGGCACAGCCCCTCCGCCCAGGCTGTGCCCGTCTCACCTCCACCCCAGACCCCCGGGGAGCTGGCAGGGAGGCACGGGAGCGACAAATAAAGCCTAAACTGAGCAAATCCTCAGCCTGGAGGTCAGCCGGAGGAAAACCCGCCGCTGCTCCGTCCTGCCGTGGGTGCTGACGAGCCAGAGGGACGCCTGCCATCCGCTGGGATTTGGCCGGTGATTCCCCCAGATCAAATTCGTCTTGGCTCCACTGCCACGGGGCTGTGGGCAGCCGGAAACCCCTCGGGGCTCCCGGCAGAAACCCGGCCCCAGGGCTCTCACGCATGCTCCGCGGAAAGTGGGAATCTGAGACCTGGTCCTGCCGCATCCCCAGGAGGCCAGGGGCAAGGGGACAGGGTCCAGCCCATGCTGGGCCTCTCCCACGCTCACCAGCACATCTCCTGATGATGCCAGAGCCCAGCAGCCCTTCCTGGTCCCGATAATAGTGGGATTAATTCCTTATCCACTCTGTTTCCATGCAAAATAGGATCTGTCTGGTCCCCTGTAAAAGCGGGATCCCAGGGGAAAAGGGTAGGGACCTTGCAGAAAACCCTGGGACCCTCCCCACGCCCAACCGCCTTCCCCGAGCCCCAGGGACCTCCCCAGATCCCACAGACCTTCTCCAATTTCCAGCACAGGCCCCAAACCATCCCTGCGTCCCCCAGACCTCCCCTGCGGTCCAAGGCAAGAGGGGCTGGCAGCTCCCCCAGCCCAGGAGCATCCTGCAACCCATCCCCATCACCCCCTCCAAGCCCACAGGGAGCTTGCCCACCAGCACTGGGGCTGATAAGGGGGAAAAAAAAAAAAAAACCTTTCTCCTCCCAAATTAAGGAAATCCTTCTGGGATGGGAGCGCAAACACCAGCTAGGGACACAGCAGAGGAGTTTCTCCTCCCGGCGTGTCCTCGCCCCCTTCTCACCACCCATCCTCCCACGGCAGAAGCCAAGGCGACCGCCCCGGTGCACGGAAACCTTTATTTTGTTAAAAGGGGGAGCACCCGGTGGGACCGAGGGCTGGGGCAGAGCACAGGGGGATGCGATGCCCCCGGGGGGAACGGGGGGACAGCCAGGGTCACCCACGGGGCTGCAGCGAGTTGGGCTGCACAGGAATTGGTCCTCGGCCATGGCTCGCCCGTGGCAGACACTTGAGCTGCTGCGAGGGTTTAGAGGAGGGGTCTCCCCACCAAGATCCCCCCGCCCCGGGCAGGGCGCTGCGGCAGCTCGGAGACCCAGACCCCGGGTGGGACGGGGAGAACTGGTCCCCACGCACTGTGGCAGCGAGAGGGGGGAGCACGTGGACGGCAAGCCAAGCAAGAGCCGCACGCAGGAAGCCGAAACCCAGGGTGAGCACAACTCAAGCCCCCTGAGGCGGGGGGTCTCCAGGGAGGCGCAAGCCCCCCGGCCCGCCGCCGCGAGCCCAGCAGAGCCCAGGGACGTTTACCGAAGGCTGTCGGTGGACCAGCTCCTCGGGTGAGCGAGGGGCAGAGCCACCGAGGTCCCTTCGGCGCTGCCTGCTGCTGCAGGTCAGGGAGGGGCGGGGGGAAGGATTGGGAAGGACGAGCCAACCTCAGCCCGAGGGCAGCCGACCCCGGCGCCGGCCGAGCTAGCGGATGCTGCCGTCTCCCTCGCCGCTCTGCAGCTTCTCCCGCTCAATGGACCACACCAGCTCCTGGACAAACTTCATTTCCGAAGCCACCTGCTTGGCCAGTGCCTCGTAGTGGTTCTCCAGCTTACGGTAACGCCTCTTGAGGCCGTTGGCCACCTGCACCACGCTCTTGGCTTCCTCCTGCGCCTGTTTCTTCAGGGCCTCCGTCTTCTGCAGCTCCTGACGGATCTGGCGGAGGTCCTGGCTGATGCTCTCGTTCTCCTCTTTGTACCACGACTCCTTCTCCTCATAGATGGACAGCAGGGCCTCGATGTCCTCTTGGAAGGACTTCTTGTTCCTCTCCAGCTCTCGGAGGCTCTCCTCGGCTGCAGCCACCTCCTCCATGACCTTGGAGAAGCGCTCAAAGTTGATGTACGTGTTGTTTGGCGGCATGCTGGAGTGGGACTTGATGGTGTACTCCTTCAGGCGCGTGGTCTTCAGCCGGCGGCGCTCGGGCTTCTTGCAGCTGTCTTCATTGCGGACGTTCCTCCTCTTGATCACCTGTGGGGAGGGACAGCAGCAGGCGTGGGGCGCAGCCGGGACAGCGGGAGCTGGGTGGCTTCAGCACCCACCCACCGTTCCCCAGCACCGTGGCCACCAGTGGCACCAAACCAGCCCCAGCTGGGGGTTGGAAGAGCAGGGGAGAGCTGCCAGTGCACCAACATCCACTCCTGACCTCTTGGATGTTTGACATCCAAAAAGTGCCGATTCTTTTAACTTCTCACCTTAATCCAAGGGTGTTCCAGGCTTTGAGCGATGGTCATCCGCTTCCTGCAACAACAGCAAAGCTGCCATTGAGGGGCAGAGGCTTTGCTGCCTCTTTCCCTTGTTAAAGTCCTGGAAAAGCAGCTCAGATCCCACCACCTTCGGGGCACGGATGAGCCCAGACGAACTCGCTGTAGCCACAGGGGCCACATCCAGCTCCCATGCCCTCAGCCAACCTCCCAGGAGAAAATACACGCAGAAGAGCCCGCAGGAACCTCCCAACTCCTGTCCGATCGTGCAGCACCACTGCTCCCACCCCAGCCCAGGGTCCTGGGTGCTCAGGTCAGCCCTTGATCCCTTCCAAACCCCACTCCCTCCTTTTCAGCTGAGCTGCTGCACCCTCAGGGTAACCCCAGGATTCACCCCATGCCTGACACAGGGGAGAAACTTTGGTTTCCAGATGTTTTGCAACACCAAATCCTACAAACAGCAGGAGGGAAACAGGGGGATAAATGGGATTTACAAACAAGCAGAACAACAGAGGGTGGGCTGGCAGCAGGCAGGCAGGGTCAGGCAGGGGGGACCGTCCCCTCTCCCAGGGTAATCCCCAGCTCTGCTCCCTGTCTCTCACTTGGGGTCTTTGACGAGCAGGCGGCGGATGAAGTCCTTGGCCAGCTCGCTGGTGTTGCTGAAATACTCCTCGTCAAAGTCATAGTTGACAGCGGATATGTTGGTCAGGGTCTCTTGCTTTGTTTCCCCCAGGAAGGGGGAGGCTCCACTCAGCCTGCGGGGAGAGGAGGTTGTGACACCCCAAAAAGGTGACAGCCCGAGGTGGGGGACGTGCCCTGCAGTGACCATCTGCCCCCAGACTCCCCTTATACTCACAGGATGTAAGTGATGACCCCGATGCTCCTGGAAGAGAGAGGAAGACGAGGCTGAAGCCCCACCCTCTCCCTGCACTTTCAGCAAGAGGGGGGATACGCTGGCATGACCCCAGTCCTGGGGACCGGCCACTGGGGCCACTGGAAGGTGCTTGGGAGGGGACTCACTCACCACATGTCTGCCTCCAGCCCCAGGGGTTCGTAGTTCACAATTTCTGGGGCTTTAGAAGGAAAGAGGGGAGAAAACATACTTATTCTAGGGGAAAGAAGTCTGTCCCCCACAGACACATCCCGGCACCTGCCCAGCCTGCTGCACCAGGGCTTTGGGCATCTCTCCGGGATTAAGCTGAAGCTTTCAGAGCCCAGAGGAGCCCCGCAGGAAAAGCCACCACCTGGGTCTCACCTACAAACTCTGGGGTCCCAAATATATTCTTGAATTCATTCCCAGCTTCAATCTTGTGGGCAATCCCGAAGTCGATGAGTTTGATGCGAGGGTTTGGTACGTTCTTGTCCAGCAGCATGATGTTCTCTGGCTGCAGGGGGAGAGAAGCCGGCGTTTACCCCCACACGCTCACCCATGGGAGCCTTGTTCTGCCCTGGGCTCCTGTCCCCGGAGGAGAGGACACACACCTCAAGTAGGGAGAGATCCCAGAGCCGGCCCCACTGCCCTGCAGGAGCCTGGATGCTCAGCCCCACTCCCCAGCTGCCAAACACAGGGTGTTTGTACCTCCCAGATCTCACCTTCAAGTCGAAGTGGGCGATGCGCTTGGAGTGCAGGTAGTGCACCCCGTCCAGGATCTGCTTGAGGAACTGCGTGGCCTCCTCCTCCGTCAGGGATTCCTTCTCAGCCAGGAAATCAAACAGCTCGCCGCCCGACACCAGCTCCAGGATCAGCACCACGTCCGTCTTGTTCTCGAAGATGTCGTGCAGCGTGATGATGTTGGGGTGCTGGATCTCCCGCAGGATGTCCACCTCCCTCTCGATCTCCTCCCGGCTCACGCCCCGACGGCTAGACGACAGCCGACGCTTCTTGATGAATTTGGCCGCATACTCCAGACCTGTTTTCCTCTCCCGGCATTTTCGTACAATGGCAAACTGGCCGCTGCGGGGAGGAGGTGAGGAGAGGATCTCCTGCAGCGCGGGTGCCAGCGGGTGCTTGGCGGCAAGGTCAGCACCAGCACCAGGGTGGGAAACGCTGTGCTGTGCAAGAGGGTGCACGGCCTCCCCAGAGTCTATGGGGAGTCAGGGTCCTCCCACACCCAGCCGACGCCGCCCGCCCGCTCCCAGCACACTCCCCGGGGTTGGCAGACCCTGGCACCCTCGTAGCGGGCGTGTAAACCCCACTGCTGCCTGAGGTGGAGGAAGGAAATTCCTCCTGGGTACGCGGCAGCTGCCAATCCTCCCTGGGCTGTTTGGGTGCTGCTGGTGGTGCCGCCCAGGGTGTGAGATGCCCATCAGCCCCCACTTCCAGGCAGGAGCCCCCGGGGCTGCTCCCAGGAGCAAACCCTGGAGCGCAGCAGTCCCAGGGGGGACTCCATGGGGAAGGTGAGCTGGGGGGGGGGGGGGGAGGGCAGAAAAATGCCTGAAATAAGAGTAACCAACAGTTCAAAGCATGCTTGGGTCAGGGGCCGGGGGGGAGGCAGGGCTCCTGGCATCAACAGGCACTTCAAGGACCCAGGTCTTGCCAACACCGGCGTCACTGCTACAGCAGGATCCCGACCCTCGTCCCCCCCTGCCCCAGCCAAGCCCCCCCGCAGCCCCTCGGCTGGGAGGCACAAGGGCCCCTCAACACCTTCCCCCCCCCCCCCACTGAGGACAGGATCCATCCCGCACCCCCGGGGCTGCTCCCTCCCCTCCCCGCTGCCCCGGCCATTGGCCGTCCCCGCCAGCACGCGGTGACGTGCGGTCTCCGTCACCAGCCTCCCTCGCTGGCCTCTGTGCACGCCCGGACCCAAGACTCCTTTCCACGTCCCCAGATCGTGGCCAGGGCCACCCGCAGCCCCCACCCTGGAGCACGGACCCTCCTTGCCCAGGTGGGATCGGGTGCCCAGGCATCACCTCTGACCCCACAGCTCACGCTGAACTGCAGCTACAGCCCAGCCGCGAAGGGGAAGGAGACCCGGAGCAAACCTCAAGAAGTTCCCTCCCTTTTTAAAAAAAAAAACCAACACAAACAGTAAAGCCACCCAAAATGTTTCCTCTGCACGATTATTTCCCTGTGCCCGAGAAGGAGCCCTGTGCCCAGGCAGCCATGGTTGCAGCAGACCCCGAGTCCCGGCAGTGCTGGCGTGGAGCTGGCGTGGCCGAGGCAGCTCTGGAGGATCCAAACCCAGCCCACACCCCCTCCCCGCTGCCGCCGCTGCCGCCTTTGCATCCCGGATGATTAAATCCCATTTGCATGCAGTGATTCACCCCCAGATCTGTCCCGCAGGCGCAGAGCCGGGCCGCAGCGACCGAGAAGGGCCAGAAGCCACCAGCACCTGGTCAAACCTGGACAGGATGGGAGCTCTGCACGGAGCTGCCCAGATACAGAAGCAAGTTTAATGTTAATTAACGCTTTTTTTTTTTTTTTTTTTTTTTTAAGTCTATAGGTGCTAGAGGTACCTGACTCTCAGCACAGCCCCCAGCCCCACTGCCTATAGGTAGCACAAAGGGGGCCCAGGGGAAGCCACTGGCATGGGGACAACACGAGGGCTGCAGCAGCTGGGTGAAGCTCCCAGGCCAGGGGGTGCAGTCGTGGGACCCCCCCACCCCCCCCCAAGGGCAGTGGGATGTCACTCACCTGCCCAGCTCTTCCCCCATCTCATAGAAGTCCTCCACGCTCTCCTGCCGGAAGGTGGACATGGCTGCAGGGCCCTCGTGGAGCTGAAGCTGCCCCAACCCTGGGAGTGAAGGAGGACGCCGGGGAGCAGCTGGGGATCAGCACCTGCAGCACCAGAAATGGGGGGTTTTTGCCCCAGGAAGCCGCACGCCAACACCAGCAACAGACCTGCTGTGGCAGCTCGGGGCCAGGACCCGGCTCAGGGTCTCGAGGGGGACAGAGGACAGGGAGCCCCCGAAGCAGCACAGCCCCACACCGCGCTGAGCTGTGGGGTGGCTGGGGCGCAGCTGACGATTAGTCCCAGGGACACCCCCCCCACATCCCCCCCCCCCCCGGACACATCGCACCCCAAGGGCTGTGGGAACCTCCTGCCCACCCTGTGGGGAGAGAGGAAGGAGTGGGGTCGGTGGCTTCGTGGGCCCCATGGTTGTGGGCCACGCTCCGTCCCAAACCTCTCGTCACTGCAGCCAGTGCCACGCAGTTGTGGTACAGGGACACCCCTAAGCTGGCCAGCGGCACCCCACTACTGCCCCCCCCCCCCCGCCCACAGCCCCCACTGCCTCTCCCTGCCCCCCCATTCCGACCCCCCACAGCATTTCATTGCTCCACGGCCCTCCCATCCTGATCCCCCCCAGCTCTTCCCTGCCCTATAGACCCCAGACCCACAGCCCCCCCAGCCCTTTCCTGCCCCACAGCCCCCACACCCACAGTCCCCCCATCTCGACCCCCCACAGTCCCCCCATCCCGATATCCCCCCCAGCCCCTCCCTACCCTATAGCCTCCACACCCACAGCACCCCAAGCCCTCACAGCCCTCTCTTCCCCCACAGCTCCCCCATCCCGATCCCCCCTAGACCCTCCCTGCCCCACAGCCCACACCCCCACAGCTCCCCCCATCCCGATCCCCCAGAGCCGCACCCTGCCCCACAGGCCGCAAACCCCCAATCCCTCACAGCCCCATCCCACCCCTCGCCCCCCCCCAAACCTAAGCCGTGGCCCCCCTCTCTCCCCCGCCCCCCCCGGCCCCCAAACCCCCCCCCCCCGCCCCACAACCCACAGCCCACAGCCCCCCCCCCGCCCCACCTGGGCCGCCGCCGCCCGCGTCGCCGCCGCCGCATTCCAGCACTGCTACCGGCCCCGCCCACCCCCTGGCCCCGCCCACCGCTAGCCCCGCCCAACCGGTAGGGCGGAGCCAAGGCTGGGCGCGCGGGAGCTGCCCCTCCCACCCGTTCCCCACCCGGGTCCTCCCGGCCGCAAGAGGGCGTCCCCTTTCCGCCCGGGAAAGCACCCACAGCACAGCGATCACCATTATCCAATTTTATTAATTCCAGTGGCACTAATACAGGCGGCGATGGTCACGACGGACAGTCACACTGCAGGCGGGCAGCCCCACCCCTCCTCATTTTGCATCGATTTACCCCATTTTGGGAGAAAGGAAGGAGGGCACCTCCCCTCCCCTCCCTCCCTGACCTTCTGCAGACACGCTTCGAGTCAAATAAATACAGAATTGGGCAAATCTAGTGGAAATGTTTTAGTTACAATGGCAAAGATGAGTCATGTGCAACACAGAAACCTATAAGGCTTTGTTGTTTGGTTGGTTTTTTTTTTTTTTTTTTCCTCATTTGAAGTCTCAAATCGCTATGAAACCGATTAATTAACAATGCAAAGAGATGGTGGTCACGGGCGTCTACCCCTTTGCATGGGCATTAACGCTAATTAATTAATTTTATTCCCCCCCCCCCCCCCCAACCCCTCACAGTCCAACGCCTTCAATTAGAGTTTGTCGAGGAAGTTGTCGAGGGCGGGGATGCCTTCCTTCAGCCCTTTGCGTTTGCGGGTCTCGGCCACCACCTGGCAGGGGCGGCTGGCGCTGTCGAAGGGGTCCCCGGGCAGGATCTGCCAGTGGTCGAAGACGCACTGGGGGAAAGCTTGGCCTCCCGTGTTGGACCTCAAATCCGCCGTGAAACCTGGGAGGAAGAAGAGAGGGGGTGAGGGGGACAGGGAACAGGGAGGGTTGGGTGTCGCCTCCAGCAGAACCAGCGCTCCAGATCACCACCCTCCTGCCTAGAGCCCCCCCCAAAGTCCACAGCTGCCACCCCCAGCAGAGTGGCTGGGAGAGCTGGGGGTGGAGAAGGTTCCAGAAGACCTCACTGCAGCCTCTCGCTAGGCTGGGAAAAAAGATGGGGACAGACTTCAGCAGGGCCCGGTAGTGGTAGGACAGAGGGTGATGGGTTAAACTAGAAGAGGGGCGATTCAGGCTAGAGAGGAGGAAGAAATTTGTGGTGAGTGTGGTGAGACACTGGCACAGGTTGCCCAGGGAGGGGGCAGATGCATCACTGGCGATGTTCAAGCTCAGGTTGGTCAGGGCTCTGAGCAACCCGATCGAGTTGAAGATGTCCCTGCTCGCTGCAGGGGGTTGGACTAGATGGCATTTAAAGGTCCCCTCCTGTGGTAGGAACCCTTCTGGGATGTCAGTCTTTTCCCACATAAAAAGCGATGGGGAGAGAGGAAACACCCTCAAGTTGCACCAGGGGAGGTTTCGGTTGGGTATCAGGAAGAATTTCTTCACCAAAAGCACCGGAACAGGCTGCCCAGGAAAGGGGCTGAATGACCCCCCCCCCCCCCGGAGGGATTTAAAAGCCGTGTAGAAGTGGCCCTCAGGGACATGGTTTAGCGGTGGCCTTGGCAGTGTTGGGTTAAGGGTTGAACGATCTTAAGGTCTTTTTCAATCTAAAAAATGATACTGCCATCAGACAGCTGGACACAAAGGATCTCATTCCTTCCTTCCCTCCCTCCTAAGGTATCAAGCTCCCAGGAGCCACCACACAACCAGGGGAGCGCCCAGGACCAGCCCACTCACCAAAGGACTCGTTGACAGGCAGGTAGGCCTTGACCACGAACATGGGGGTGCCAGCCACCTGGGTCTCCTCAAAGACGTGGCCACGCTTCCTGTTCAGCACACCATAGATGCCACCCACCACCTGCTCCGGGCACTGCAAAAAGAGAGAAGTGTCAGGACCGCAAACCGTCCACTCACGTTTTCTTCACCCAGGGCTGAGGATCTTCCGGTTCCTCACCTGGATTTCCACAAGGTAGATGGGCTCCATGAGCCTGGGCTGAGCGGTGAGCACGCAGGCGTACAGGCATCTCCTGGCAGTGGGAATGATCTGCCCGCCTCCGCGGTGGATGGCATCGGCGTGCAGGGTGACATCGTGCACATCAAAACGCACAGCACGCATGTTCTCCTCGCACAGGACCCCCTGGAAAAAAAAAAGAGCAGGGGGGTCAACCAACACTGTGTAGGGACAGCTGCCATCCCCCACCAGAATGCTCCAGTCCCTTGGCTTTGCAACATTTACAGCGGTATCTTCATGCAACAGCTCCAAGGTTCACATCAGCAAAAGTGCTGACACACATTTATGATGTTGCAAACCCGAGTATTTGACCAGGAAAAGGAGTTGTTCACATTACTGGGACAAAAAAAAAGTTGTTGGTATGCTAGCTTCTCCTTCAGACTGAGGCCAACATTAAAAAAAAGTAGTCAACAGGAAAAAAAACCTTCTCCTATTGCTGTTCCCAGTCTACCTGTCAACTGGTTACTTTGGAGTCATCTCCTGTCCGGTCCTGAAATAACAACTGATAAACAAGGCCAGGTCTTTGCTGAGGTTCTCAAAGTACCTTTCAATTTTCTTTTGATGCCGGCTGTGTTCCTCATCTTAATAGTTTCTGTCCCTGCTGTTGCATTTTGCTCTCTGAAAAGCTTTTTAAAATATTAAGTACGTGTTGCCATGATGAATTTCTCTGCAGTCCTGGGAGAAAGCTTTTTTGTCTCGAGGTTGTGTGTTTTGGGTGTGCCTAAACTGCTATGACATCTTCAGCCGCCGAGTTTCATTTATCCTAAAAGATACTTCTGAATTAGAAGTAACGTTGCATTGCACGTGACAGTTTTTCTGAAATTTCTTTGAAGAGACATGCAGTAGCTGTTGATGATGCCGCACGCCGCCTGCCCCAGCGCCATCCCAGCCCCGCTGCGGCCAGAGCCGGGTGCTGCCCTTACCTCCTTTGTCGCCCACTGGAAGCCAGCCACCACGCTGTCCTTGATCTCGTTCAGGTACTGCACCCCCTTGGTGATGTCGGTCAGGATGTTGGGGCCGGTGCCATCAGGACCAAAGCACCAGATTTTCCTGGCTTCGGTGACATCCCACTCGTACTTCTCAGCCAGGTAACGAGCTCGCTGCTTCAGCTCCTGGCGGGCAGAGACCTCACCCTTGTCGATATCTTCAGCCAAACCATCTGGGAAGGGCCTGGCTTTCATGTACAGCCTGTTGTGTTTGTTGGGGGACTTGGAAAGGCACATCACGTTGGATTCCTCGCTGACTGTCTCGCGGTAGGATACAACAGGATCTGATTTCTGCAATGACAAAGAGCAGTGAGCCACCAACCAAATGGCAGCTCAGAGCTCACCAACAGCTTTGCCACTGCAGCCCCTCTACCTTAATAGGAATGCACGCGTGGTCCTCTTCCAGATCCTTCAGGCAGATCTCCAAGTGCAGCTCCCCTGCACCAGCGATGATGTGCTCCCCTGACTCCTCAATGATGCACTGAAACGATCATTAATACAGCAGATAAGGCTTTCGACTGCAATGCAACAAAAGCTCTCGCACATAAAATACCAGTGACTCTCTCCAATTTTTGTCTTTGACTCATAGAGCTACTTTTAGATGCTCTTACCACTGATCTGGGGATGACTCAACAGCAACCCCAAGGTGAAACGCAGTATTCCTTCCCACTCTGGCAGAGCTGAGACTAACACTCAACTCAAGACTTTCCTGCCAGCACCCCCAGTACAACCACAATTAATGGCAGAAGCCTCCAGGATTTCTCCTTGTCCCTGAAGCCATTCTGGTCATTCACCTGCACCATAGGGTCAGACTTGGCAAGACGCTTCAGTCCCTCCACCAGCTTGGGCAGGTCAGCTGGGTTCTTGGCCTCCACAGCCACGCGCACGACAGGGCTGACGCTGAACTTCATGACTCTCATGTTGTGAGCGTGCTCGAAGGTAGTGATGGTTCCAGTCTTCACAAGGAACTGGTCGACACCGACCAGACCAACAATGTTTCCACAAGGCACGTCCTCGATGGGTTCAACGTAGCGGCCCATCATGAGAATGGTCCTGGTGAAAGGAAAGTTGTTTTCATGACATTTGAAAGAGGAGGTCCTGCCAGGCAGTACCCTGGAGTTCAGCAGCAGACCTGAAGTCCACAACCAAGCGCCTTGCCTGGCCTCCAAAACGAGAAGAGACCCAAGACAGCAGTAGAGCCACAAATCTGAACCACAGAGCACGCCCCAGCCAGGACTGACCTTTGAATTGGCTTCAGGTACAGATCCTCCTTCTTGCCAGGTGTGTAGTTTGGTCCCATGATTCTGACTTTCAAGCCAGTTGATACGAGACCAGAGAAGACACGTCCAAAAGCGTAGAAACGTCCTTTGTCAGAGGTTGGCACCATTTTAGAGATGTACATCATCAGGGGGCCTTTGGGGTCACAGTTCTTAATACCTGGGAGGAGGGAGACATCAACTTAAGTTCAGTATTATTTCTAGCATCTAGTACACACTCCCTGTGCCCCCATCCACCCCCAAATCCCAACACAAAACCTATACCCACTATTGTCCCAGCCTACTGACCTCTGTCTAGACAGCTGGCCAGCCCAACCACAGAGGAAGATCACGTTTCCAATAAATGTTTTAAACAAATACAAGATCAGCCTGAGCCTTTGGCATATACCCTGGCTACTCTCCAGTTACTTAGCTAGCATTGGTCCTCCAGATTAAAGCTTGTAAGCTTGTTTGATCCGTACCAGAAAAGCTACAGAACTCAAGTATTACAGTAGCTACCAAGCCGGGTACTTGGAGAATAAGATGGCTACGGGCATGCTGGAGCACTATGTGAAGAGATGCCTGGCAGTAAAGCAGCAGCTCATCGTACCTATGGCAGCCTCATCATCAGGGGGTCCCTCGTAGAGCAGCTCACAGCGGTACTTCTGGGCTGTGACGGGAGAAGGCAGGTGAATGGTGATCATCTGCAGCAGGGCATCTCCGGCAGGCAGCCACCGCCTCATCACAGCCTGAGCAGAGATCACAGGAGTAAGACCCAGTCAGATTGTTCACAGCCTGGTAGTTAAAAACCTTCCCTAGCGTCCCCAACCCCCCAAGCTGCCAACAGCACCTCCCCACCCAAGCAGGGTTTGTAGCTGCTTAGTAAGTTTACACAATTGGAGCAGCACAACTATCTGTCTCCTTCCCACAGACATTTCTGACCCATCTCACCTTCAGCAGCGGTTTGCCCTCCTTGTCCTTATCTTCACTGTCAAGCTTAATGTCCAGTTTCTCAATCAGTTTAGCTGCCTCCTCCTTCTTGAAGTTCATGATTGCATCGAAAACCTGGAACAGCAGCAGCAGTCATAAATGTTGCTGGTGACCCAGTTTGAAGCAGCAGCACAAAAATCTCTAAAGAGAATCTCTGATCGCCCAGCTGAATCTCTTTGGAGGCTCAGACACATATTTGCCTGCACACTATCTGCTCCCAGCTTTCCTGCTCACACAGAGTAATGAGATGTGTCAGACATTTATATTTCTTCAGTCAGACAAGTCAGGTCAAAGTGAAGAAATTTTCCATCATCACGCACTGCAACTGAACCAGAGAGCATAGGGCACCAGGAAGGGCTGAACACTAAGGAACTCACCTTGAAGATGGGGTCAAGGATGAGCTGGCAGAAGGTCCTGGGCAGTTTCTTTCCATCAGGGCTGGTAGCAGATTTGCTGAACTTGCCAGTAGCAGGATCAAAATACCTGGAGAAAGAATCAAGTCAGACAAGTATCAATGCTCAGCTGCAGAAGCATGGCTTGTTCTGCTTGCTCAGGCCAAAGGATAGAGCTGCTGAGTAAGAACTGTATTCATACCTTCCCCCGTAACTCTCAGGCTTTCAGAGCTCACCAAAATGCATTTAACTTATGTTGCCAACTCACTGTCCCCTCCCCATTTATCTGTGTTTTCTACTCTGCAGAGATTTCACGGAAAATCATTCTTTTGCTAGCACATGCACCAGGTCACTGAGACAGGGCCGTACGCAGGCACAACCACATCCTCCCATCTTCTGCAGCATCAGGTTGCAGCCACACAGAGCTGCTCTGGGATTAAAATGAACAGCCGGGACTCCTCACCTGTCTCCCCACAGCTTCTTCATCATGTCTTCTACTTTCTTGGCACGCTCAGATGGATTCAGCTGGGCATCACCCTTGGCAGCAAACTTTGCAACATACATTTCAGCAAACTGTTTCAGAGTGAAAGCCCAGCCGTGCAGGCCAGAACCAAAGCCAACAGTACCAAGCACTGGATCAATCTGAAAGGGAACAGGAGCTGTGTTACAGAGGAGCAGGCACAGCTCTTAACAGTCACGGAGCATTACAGCAGTCAACCTACTCTATCCCAAACAGTGCTCAAGTACAAAAAGAGTTTGAAGATGGAGCTTCAGGACTATGGGACCCTTGAGTAGTTCTGGTTCAGCCGCCATCTCCAAGGCCTGGGGACAGCCTGACCACACTCCCAGCATTTTAGCTTTGTACTGCAGAACTGAATTGTTTCTTTCATCACTTTGACCAACGACATACTGAGACAGCTCAGTAGCTGCACAGATTTGTGTGCAGGCAAGATTCCTGTCCTTCATGGGAAGGATCAGCAACACATGAAAGCCTGGAGCGTGCAGGAGAGTGCTCAACGGAAACAAAGCACAAGCTTTTTCCCAGAGCTGACAGCCCTGCTCACTACCCACAAAACCAGTGGGGAGTGAAGCTCAGAGCACAGGGACTGGCAAACACCTACTGCTCTTCCATTTTGGAAGGGAGCTGGGGGAGGGATGCTGCGTAGGAGCCTAGGATCTCTTATCACCCGATATCACAGATGTGATGTGGGCAAGAAGGTGTCCTACAAAACAAGGGCACCCTCGGTAAAGACAGAAAATACTTTCTTTTATATACAGCCTTTATTTGCTCAAGCCTTGAGCCAACAGAAGATTTTGGAGAAAAGCTAGCTAGAGCTCCAAACCAGCACAAGCATCTTCGTTATCTTACTCTCACTTCTCCACTTGAGATAGGAAATGAAGACTAGGAGACAACTGCTCCCTCTCACTACAGGGAATTATTATTTCAAATGCAGCATTTGCAGCCTCTCACTTACCATGATATTTCCCATGGGGCCACTTTCTCCTTCTCCATACGTGGAGATAATGACGTTCACGTTTTCCACAATGCGCTGGAAGGTCTGGTACAGCTCTTCTGGCTCCAGCTGCAGCTCCAGCAGCGCTCGGTCCATCTTGTTCATCATCAGGACAGGCTTGATCCTCTCAGCAATGGCCTGACGCAGCACAGTCTCTGTCTGCACGCACACGCCTGCCAAACACAGGGGAATTAGTTATCCTCATCTTCAAACTCACCCAACATATGCCCCTGTTGCATACGGCTGCAAAAAACCTTACCAGAGACACAGTCTACAACAACCAGGGCGCCGTCAGTGACACGAAGAGCAGCAGTGACCTCAGAAGAGAAGTCCACATGCCCAGGAGAGTCAATCAAGTTGATCAAGAAACCAGAACCATCCTTGCTCTGCTTGATGAAGGCCAAATCATTTTCAGAGAGTTCATAAAATAGGGAAATAGCTCTGAAATAAAAGGAAAAATATTGAAATTATTTGTTACCCTTTCCCAGTGCTTAGAAACAGCCCTTTATCCTGCAAAGACAGCTGTGCCTGGGCTTAAAGGTTTCCTGAAGCATATTCCTTGGAGGCCAGTGTGGGAGATAACCAGAAGCACAGGCTAAAATCTGTCCTCTTCAAACTCTGTGCAATTTAAAGTGCCCCAAAAGGGTTCAATTTCTTTCAGTCGAGGATTTATGCTTTTTCTATTAGGCCCAACCACCTTTTGGATCCCCTTTCATGCCCCTCAGGTTCCCCAAACCACCTATGGTGGCACAGCAGCCAGGTATGTTGCCAGAGACGCTCCCAGGACAGTCTCCACACCGCATCCGCAGGACTCCAGCAGACGTCGGCCACATCCAACAGTCCCAGTGCTAAAATGAAAGGCTGAAGCTCCTGCTGCACGTTTATTTCTCAGTGGCCACCAAGACAGCGCTCTAGGATTCACCAGAAGCCAATCAATACTTGCTCTTTCACTTAAGCAATCCTCATGAGCAAGAGATGAGCTTCTGAACTAGAGAAAGCCTGACACCTTCTTCTTTCATCGCACAACCAGTGGAGGACTCAAAGCCCCCCTGGGCTCAGACCATGCAGCGGGAGGGAACTCACGTTGATTTGATGGTGATGCACCGTTCCTGCTCATCCTTCCTTGTGTCGGTGAAACGGGTCTCCCCCGCACGGGCAGAGGCGATGATACCAGCTTTGCATACCAGAGAATCAGTCAAGGTTGATTTGCCATGATCAACGTGGGCAATCACAGACATGTTTCTGATGTTGGCCTTTTTGTCCATGATGGCCCGTATCTGATCTACTGTGAAGTTCACCTTGAAGAGTGAGAGGTGGGAGGTGAAGATAAAAACACAGGGTAGATGGAAACGGGAATTTTAGGAAGCCTAACCAACACCACAAATAGCTGCCATAGTCATGCCAACCTCAATTCTGCCAGGACAGCCTATGTTACATGACAACCCGAAGCAAGGGCAGAGCAGACACTGGTGTCTCAAGCAGAGGGGCCCGGGCCCACAGCGCAGGCACCTAGCGCTCCCTCCCTGGCTCAGGGTCCCACAAACCACGGCAGCGGTTCCTCGAGACAAATCTCCGTTAAAACCAAACTCTCCTTCGGTCGCTGCTCCGCGACGGGCGGCTGACAGCCCGGCTGAACGGTACGACCGTCCCCGCCCGGCCCGCAGCGTTACATAAGGCAGCCGGCGGCCACCGCAAAGCCTCGTCCCCGGTGTCAACACCGCCCCGGTGCCACATCACCGCCGCCATCGCTCCCCCCTCCCCAAAGGGGAGGCGGAACACCACCGGAGCCCCGGCACCGGGAGAACTGACACAAGCCCCCGGGGCAACCGAGCCCTACGCACTGGGCAAGGACCCCGAGTCTCCCCGGGGACAGCCCCACCCCGCGCCCCGGCGCGCTTTCCAGCCCCACCCCTCTCCCCTCAGCCCAGCGCGACAGGCCGCTGCCGCCGCCCCCCTCCCTCTCCCCCCCCCCCCGGCCCTCCCGGCGCCGCCATTCCCACCGACGCGGCGAGCGCGGTGCCCGCTCATCCTCCCCAGGGCGGCGACAAGCCGCAGGGCCTCACCATGGTGGCGGATGGCGCTGGATTCTCCGGGGCGGGGGGGGGGTTACAGCAATGGCGGCGGCAGCGGCCCTGTCTCGCTGGCGAGCGCAGAGCGGGCGGAAGAGAACGCTGACGTCAACCGCCCCCTTCTTATACGGCGGCGCCGGCCGGGGGGGCGGAACCTGCGCACCCGGCAGCCAAGGCGCATGCGCCGCCGCGCCTCTCTGGCCCGCAGCGGGCGGTAGGCTCTATGGTTGGGAGGGCGATTCCGCCGGGGCGGGACCACGTGGCCGCTCACCGGGGGAGCGGGGACCGGCCGCTCCCGGCTCCGCCCGGGCCGCAGCGGAGAGGAGAGTCCTCCCCCACCCGCTGCCGGTGACTCGGGTGGGAACCGTCCCAGGGGACCAGAATCGGTTCGGCCACTGCGGGCGGTGATCCCCGCCGGAGCGGTGAGGGCCCTCCGCCGCCGGCCCCTCCGGAGCGGCGGGCGAGCCCGGGGTCTCGGCTCTCAGGAAGAGGCGGTAGGGCACAGCCCGGTGCGGACCCCGACCCGGGCACCACCGGCCACCGCTGGGCCCCGCCCGGCCCCTCCCCGCCGGCTGCCGCTGCCCCGCAGAGCCCCCGCGCTGCGCATGCGCCGAGCGGCGCGGGAGTAAGGGGTGGGGGGTCCGGGGGCGCCGGCGCTGCAGCGCCCCCTGCGGGCGGGGAGGAGCGCGGGGGGGGGGGGGGGGAAAGGGGCCCGATCCTGGCTGAGCTGCCGGCACCCCCCGGGCAGCGACGGAGCTCAGGCGTCCCCCAATGCCCTCAGCCCCCCCTGCACCGGGTCCCGGGGGCACACGGTGCTGCACCGGGAACGGGGCTTCACCCTGCAGCCCCCCGGGGCTGATGGGCTCCAGCTGGGACCCTGGGGGGGCCATCGAGGTCCCTGTGGGAAACCCAGCAGTCCCTTCTCCATGGGCAGAGGCGTTGACTCCTCGTGCTCCAGCGGAGCCGAGTCTGGGATGGTGTGGTCGAGGGATGCGGGATGGCTGCGCAGTGCCGGGGAAGGCCCTGCGCGTGGTTTGGGGAGGATTCCCCCCCCGGCACAGCACGGAAAGGAAAAGCCAAACTCCCCTCGGTTTGTGCCACCGAGTTGGGAAGCTGAAGCCCTACACCGTGAAGAGCATCACCTGAGTTAAGAACAGACTAAAGGGAGGTTACACGCATGGGCAAGGAAAGAGGGACTCCAGGCAGAGGGGAATGCAACTCCCTATCCCCACAGCATAAATATTTTACTGCTTTTTCGTACTCTCCAGCATCATGGGAGGCCGTCGCTCCATTTCCCTCAGCTGCGGTGTAAGAAAGCTCACACAAATCCAAGCCATTCGATCCCCATGCCACCTTGCCCAGCAGCTACAATTGCTGCCAAATTCCCAGCACAACCCCAGCCCATCTCTCCCCTCCACCAGTCACAGGCAGGGACCGGCAGGATGGAGGTGAAGCTACACCCAGGATGGATTTGGCCCCCTGCTCTGCCAGTGTGGCAGGATGAGTTATCAGCTGTTGGTGTTTCCATAGCAATCATTTGAATTTTTAGCACCAATAGTGGCTTTTGCTAGACTGGAAGGGAACACTGGGGAGCCTGATTAACATATTGGCCTGCCTAGGAAGCAGACTAATTGCCTTTTTGTTTAATTAGCTTGTGGGGTTGATGACAAGAAGGGAAAATGCCGGAAAACCTCTCCCAGTGCAGCATTTCACCCCAGCTACTGGGATTACCTCCTGGTAACAACCTGGAGCTGGAGAGGACACTGCTGTGCACTTGCTTCTTAAAAATGGAGCAACCAGACCCCAGGAGGAACAGTATCGGGTGTAGGAGGAATAATTTCTATTTACGTAGAAGGTATTTTTAATAAGTGATGGGTTACTGGAGAGAACATCTCCTCTCCAAGCACCCACAGGGGGCATAATCGCTGACCTGTGCAGGAGGGCAGGGAGATCTCTGCGGTGCCATCGCCACGGAGCAGGTCCGGTTTGGCTGCGAGGCGCCACATGTGCCTTGGCGGGGGACGTGTCTGAGGGGAAGGCATGGCAGCAGGCTCTCGAGGCCCCTGAAGCAGAGGCGCGGGGGTGAGCGCGTCCCTCACTAGCGGTCAGTGGGGCTGGCAGCTCCCAGGCCTGAGATCCAACAGGAAAAGCTGAGATTTGCAAGTTCAAGTGGAGGCTGCCGCAGGGTGAGGAGGAAGATGGTTAAGCTGGTGTCCTTTTGGTTTCTTGGATGAAGGCACAGACACAGAAGTGCTGTTTTCTTGTTTTTTTTTTTTTTTTTTTCTCAAGAGCGTTTTCTCTCCAGAAAAGCCGACAACAGCCACCTACTCTTCAAAAGCATTTCCCAGCGAAACCACAAGTGATTGGAGCTGGTGCTCCCTGGTTTCAGGACTAAACTGCCCCCAGGCATCGGTGCCAAAGACACCCCAGAACAAAACAAAGCACCCCGGTGTTCGGCCAGGAGCCGGGGCACAGTGGGAGCCGCTTCCCAGCCCTCCTTGCCCAGGGCCTGCAGCCTTGGCTGGGCTCCTTCGGCGTGCCCCCAGCGCTGCCCTCCTCAGCAGGGAGGATGAGCAGGGCCCTGCCACGCTGCGGGGCAGCGGAGGGACCGGCACAAAGAAGCGGGATCTCAGAACGAGCCCACTGGGCCGGCCCGGACCGACACCGGGCACGGTGGGGCCTGGCCTGGAGCATCCACCTGCCTCCATTTTGGGGGCACCACACACACCACTCCCGGGGGGCTGTGCCACCGCATGCCCGACTTGCTCTCAATCTTTTGCCTGCTTATACAGAACGTTTTCCAGACCCGCTCCTCCCAGACGCAAGCCCAATATCTACCGCTCTCCCCGACGCCCCGCGCCGTTTGCGGGGCGCTGTCCCTTTAAGCCGCCCGGGAAGGCGGTGCCGGGTGGGGCGGGGCCACTACGCCTGCGCGGTGAGGCCGCGGCCCGCGGGGTGGGGAGCGCGCGCGCGGATTGGGCGGTGCGTGCCGCCCGCGGCCCCTCCCACGTCGTGGGCGTCACGTGACTCGGCGGCGGCTCCCGGCGCGGTGGACGCTGGAGGCCAAGATGGCGGCGGAGCTGGTGGAGGCGAAAGTGAGTGAGCTGTCCCCCCCCACCCCGCCGGTGGGGCCGGGGCCGGGGCCGGGCAAGGCGGCACCCGGCGGAGGGACCGCGGGCGGGCGGGCGGCACGACCCCAGCCCTGGCCCCGGTCCTGGCGGTGAGAGTCGGGGGGGGCGGCGCCCCAGGACCGCCCCCCCCCCTCCCCCCCCCCCCCCTTTTACCTCAGGGGCTGCCCCGCCCCGGTCTCCAGGCCCGGCCGCAGCCCCCGCCGGACCCCGGGCCCGGCCCGCAGCCCCGGAGAGCCGCCCGCCCGTGGGCCAGCAGGCCGGGCCCCGGCCTCCTCCGCAGTTAATTCCCAGTGATTAATTAGCGCAGGTGGCTTCTCCCCACCGCCCGGCGGAGCTCCGTTCCCCGCTCCCCGCACTTCTCGCCTTCTCCTCACGGAGCCCCGGGCCAGTCGTCCCCGGTGCTCGGACGCCCTTCCGCGGCCTGCCCTGGGCTCCCTGACCGGTTTAGGGGCGCGGGTGCGCTCGGCCGCGCTGGGGAGCGGAGCGGAGCTGTCCAACCGGGCCCGGCGGGCTGAGGGCTCGGGAGCCATCGCAGCCACCCCGGCCTGGCTCTGCCGTGACGGGGGGGATGGCGATGGGACGAGCAGTACCCGGCGCTGGGAGTGTTGGGGCAGAGCCCACCGGCTCTCTGTGGTGGGGAGGCTTGGGGCAGCCTCTGAGGCTCCTCCACTGTGGGATGAGGTGAAACGTTTTCACGGCAAACGTGCTTGAAATTGCGCTGTGCTTCCAAGGTGTGTTGTGCACCCCATTGGGCCTTCTGCGGGAAAGGGTCCCCATTCGGCTGCGGGTTTCTCCCTTTTCCTCTGGGTCTCTGTTCGCTGGCACCTCTCTGGCAGCCGGACTTCTCCATGTCCCACTGTTGGTGTGTGGCAGTGCAGAGGACCGGCTGACGGCACTTGCGCGGGCTTTACCCAACAGTGTCATGGGGAAGCTGGTGCTGAGGGTGCTTACTGAGCAACGCCAATGGCTGGAAAGCGTTTAGTGCCTGCAGGATCAGCTCAGCAGTGAGGATGTGGCTAGATGGCTGCAAAAATACGATTTGGAAGATGCTTGTTTAAAGAGGCACTGCCCCTCTCGGTGTTGTGAGCTGTGCCCAGGACTCCCAACGAGGAGATGGGCTTCCAAGGTGTTGTGGTTGCCCCCATAGTGGATGCTTGATGGACTTCTTGCTGTACACATGCAAGGCTACCTCAGGGGAGGAATAGACTCAGTAACGGGTTTTCTTTGTCTGAAGCTTGTTCTTCTGTTGCTGCTCAAATCTGGTCATCCTTCGGGACCTTAAATCCTTCAAAATGTAAACTGCAGAAGACTGTCAGCTCAAACTCTGCTTTACACGCTGACGGTCCCAAGTGACTGGTGGTGTAGGAGCACTGAGTGCAGGAATACCTGTCTGCTCTGCTCCTGTGACTTCCCCGGTACCTCACCGTTGACATGTGTCACTGCTTTGATGTATTTATCTTTGCAAATATGCTGTTTATCCTCAAAGTGCTTCAGAGAGGACAATACGCTCTCCATTTTGTAGTTGAAGAAAACTGAGACACAGAAGCTAGCTTTCTGCAAGATCGCACAGGTGGTATCTAGTGAAGCAGCAGTATGAATCCAGATCTCTTAAATCCTGACTTTCTGGCAATTAAGCATCCTTTCTTTCTTCTTTAAAGTTATCTGCCTTTTTTTCCTCTCATCAAAGGTATTTTGGGACACATCATGACTGCCAAAAATTTTAACTACAGCCACTGATGTTTGTGTAACATCTTCTGGGCTTCCAGATTAAATGACAGATTTCATGAAAAAAGAGAAAAAGGAATGGCATTTTCTCTATAGTCTAATTCCCACTCATGCAAAAGAGGCTGTCAAATGTTTCTGGAGTCAGTAGTAGCTTTGTTAATTTAAAAAATAATAAAAATCTGTATCTGTTTTATTCTAGGAATTCACAAGGCTACTGTTAACTTCCACAGAAATCTGATTTATATGGGTTTTTTTTTGTTTTTTTTTTAATGTAATCCCCAGACAAGAGTGGATTATAGGCTATAGACCTGCTGGATCTCTACCTGGTTTTTTTTTTTTTTTTTAACTGTGAGACAGCTGGGATTTTTTCTTGAATTCCTGTGTTTTCCACAAACCAGGAAGGATACTGAGTGATTACATGTGGGTGCCTATCAAGTATATTTTCAGGGCAGCTTGAATTTTCAAAAACATGTACTTGATAAGCTTGTCTTGTGCATTCATAAGGCTGCTTTGTCACAAGAAGAGCTGAAACATCAATCTGACCAGACTCTAGCAGTAGTTTTAACAGAAATAATTTCTAGTTCTTAGTCTGACAGAAAGTTGTTGTATAGTATAGTATGATCTTTGAATCTGTTGACAGTTACAGGCCTTCTGAGTTTCCACAGCAGCAAGAGAGTAGACTTTTTTGAAGACAGAGATAGTTTATTACTGCTTATCAAAACACTGAAATTGATAATACCAGTGCAACAACAAAGGCAGCTACTGGCAGTGATCATGGGGGAGTGCTTGGCAAAGCACCCAAATAGAGTTTGGAGGCATTGTTCTCATGGGAACATACTGCTTTCTTTAATAATCCTTTAATATCTTTCCATAGTCTAAAATATATGATACTTTTTTAAAGATCCTCTATGTGTAGGAGGATTCTTGATTTTTTTTTTTTTTTTTTTACCTGTACAGATAATACACAGGTGCACTGAAATACAGTGTGAAAGGATTGGTGGCCCCAGTTCACTTAAATGTCATCTGCTTTCCAGTTCATGTTTGTTTTCTTCCTTTGCCTTACACCAATGCTATTTTAGATGAAGTTTTTAATGTAGCTCTCTCATCCAAAGGTGCCTGGGAAGTTGGGATGCTTTGAGCCTCAGTGGCAGAGGAGTTGATGTATTCTTTCATGTGTGGGGCCTGCTGTTTGAGATGTTTGCCTTTGTGGTTACTCTTCCAGTTGGCCTGTTTTGAGGATGCTTAGCATTTATCACAAATGATTTTTGAGTAATTTGATGACTGTTGTGGTGTTCCTCTGATCTTGATGAGATTTCAGTTGATGGTCTCCTCTGTATTTGCTTTGCTCAAACAAGTACCTAAGAAATGGGATGCTAATCAGGTGAATAACAGCTGAGTTGAACAGAAGGTTTGGTGTCTTCCTTATAAGGGATTTTTTTAGTATTCTGCATTCCAATTATATAGTGAGAACTGACAACTGCCTTTTCTAACTGTAAGAACGTTTTTAATTTTTATCCCCTAGAACATGGTGATGAGTTTCCGAGTCTCAGATCTTCAGATGTTGCTGGGTTTTGTTGGCAGGAGTAAAAGCGGACTTAAACATGAACTAGTCACCAGAGCATTGCAATTGGTCCAATTTGACTGTAGCCCTGAAGTTTTCAAGAAAATTAAGGAGCTCTATGAGACTCGCTATGCCAAGAAGAGCTCTGAGGTTGCGCAGCCTCAGCCACAGCAGCACCGGTCTCCTGAGGCACTCTCCATACATTCGTCGTACGACCGCGGGAGCACCGTTGCTCGGACTTCTATCTCCACTACTAATATTGACTATCCAGCGCTCTATGGGAAATACCTTAATGGACTGGGAAGGTTGCCACCCAAAGTTGCGAAGCCTGAAGTTCGGCTGGTGAAACTTCCCTTCTATACAACCCTGGATGAACTGTTGAAGCCAACAGAATTAGGTGAGTTTTCAATATGCTGGTGTGTTCGTGGTGGACCCGGTCTGGGAGAGAAAAGCGAAACAAGTCAAAGTGTCAAAAAGGTGACGGTATTTTCAAGGATCTGTAGAGTCATGTGGCAGGTGAGACTGATTAATGTGGTGGTGGATGCCCTCCTCTCCCTCTCTTCCCTCATACTTAGAATTTAGAGAAGAATATTTCTATCTTTTTTTTTTTTTTTTTTTCCCCCTTGCCTTAGGACAGGAATATGGTCACTTTGAGATGTAATTTGTAAGCCTGTCTTGTTTGGCTGTAGTTTTCATATCCTTCATTGGAAATGCTGCTGTGTTACACATTGCAGTCTTTTGCTGTGAATCCTAATCTGTCTTCCCTCTCTGTAATTTGGCAGTATATTGATGAAAATCTTTCTTTGATGGTGTCGCACCTGTGCTAAGCAAGTATGCTGGCATATTCTACACTTATGCTGTTTTTCAGTGCTTAAAATACCTGACCTAAAGCTTCCTATGGATGAATTGGGGCAGTACGTACATCAAATAGGATTTCTGATCTTTTCTTTGTGTGTGCTCATCAGTTACTTGTGCGAGAGGCTGCATATTTTGAGGGACAACTAGGAAAACTGAAAGTAGGGTTTTTCCCACCCTGGTGTTCAGAGTCTGATTTTTTCATTATTTTATTTCTGAGAAACAGAGTATTGTCACTGATGTTAAATACAGTGTTCTTGTCATGGAGACAGTGGATACAGAGGAGAAAGACATTGTAGTCTGCTGAGCTGCCATGGCTCATCAAGTCAATGCGTTAATATCAGGCTTCACAATGAACCTAGAACTTGGGAAACTGATCTGTCTTTGAAAAAATGCTTGATGTGCATGTGGATTGGAGGGGAAAAAAAGATAGATGATGTGATTGTGCAGGTGCAAAAAAAAGAGACTAATTCATCAGACTGTAATCTTCATCTCCGTTTGGAGGCATTAAATATGGTAATGGTGTGACCATTTAAACAGTCAAGGGGTGACTGCCAGTATAAAGCTAAAATACTTGAAGTGCTCTTTGGGGAATGGGTTAGTTCAGTCTTAAATGAGGGGTGGCATTTGCTAGTCAGGAATGCACATGTAGCCTTTTGAAGGAAAACAAATTTTCGAGAGGTGGAAATGTCGAGAGATAGGAGAAGAGCCTGGATATACTTACTGTGATTAACAAATTTTGTTAAAAGTTGACATTAAATCTTCTACATCAGATCAGAACCGAGGACTCATTAAATTTAGTATCTCACCTCTGTTAACTGACCTCTCCCTTGGGTCAGCTTGTTCCCTAAAGCATATTTGACTCATTTTCCCTTTTGATGAGAGTGTTTTCTGCTTAATGGTGGGGGATTGGTGGTAAGTAGCTGGGTACGGACAGATGTTCAGTCTTCATTGTCCCGGTCAGCTGTTCAGAACCTAACAACATCTTATAGACACTGGTTTAATTTTCCCACCCTGGTGACCTGCAACTATAATTTCTTCTGCCTACACCAATGTGAATAAAGAAGCATTTGTTTCTCTGCAAAACTGGGGTTATTTCAACACTGCATGGCTATCAGCTGTTCCCCATTGCTACCTGGAGCAGCTGGGTGCTGGAGTAACTTTGACATTAGAAGTTTATGCTTATGTGGGGCTCTGCTTAGTGCGGAAGAATGATAAAATAAAGCGCTCTGAGGAAAATTAATTATTTTTTCGGTATGGAGGCTCTACTGGTTCATGCTTTGTTGCCCAGATTTTCCATCCTATGCCTGGACCAAACATAAGCTCCTTGTCAGCCTCAGAAAGTCATAACATGGGTATATTGGAAGGAGATTTAAGATCTTGGATCCATTTAGAAACACCCAGCTGCTGTTGTAGTACCCTATTTCCCTGGCCTACAAAAGAGGTATTTTAAGCATATAGCCGTGGTGGGAGTAGGGGAATCTTAATTTATACATTCTGGACTTCAATTGGAAGCATCTTTATTAATGAAAAGGCTTTCTTGCCTCTTTGAGATGATTACCTTGAGATCAAAGGTGAGGTGGGCGATGCCTAATTTGATCTGTAGTCAAGCAGATTCCCTGAAGAATATCAAATTACTATTATACTTGTAGACAAAGGTGGTTTCAGCTAAAAGCAGATAAATTAGGTCCATTGCAAACCAGCTAATATCTCATATTTGGCAACTGCACACACAATTTCAGTCAATTTAAGTATTGAGTTTTGCATTTGAGTTATCTACATGAAAACAGCTTCTGCCGCAGCTTTCTGGTTTGGTCTAAGGATGTCAACATGAAAGAATTCTTCTAATTTACTGAAATCACTGCAATTCTCTTGGGCAGATAAGGCTTAAATTAAGATTGATCAGATACCTTTTTAGGGGGGAATGAATACTAATATCTTTCCTGCATTGTATTTTAAGTAGCTAGCAAGTGGAGTATTTATGTGAGCTCTGTGGTATCTGAGCACCTTGCTGATAAGTGTACTTATCCTCTGCACCTTTTTGGCTAAAGCAGTGTGAATATAGTTTTTGACAGTACTAGTCTGCTGTAAAGAATTCTGAATGATTTTTTTGTTCCCAATGTTAGCTGTGACAGCCTGTACTCGCTGCAGAGCGTGAGGCCACTGGTCTTCTCCTGGAGGCACGCCAGAGGAGATCTTGTGGTGCAGCTGTGGGAGCAGAAGGCCATGTAGGCTGGGAGGTCCTGCCGCTGTTGGTGTGAACAGGATTTGTTTGGGTTTTTTCCCTTTGATAATACCTGCCTTGTAGTGGTAGTGTTGCTCTTCTCTCATATCTGAGTGTGAAAACTGCTGCTCCCACCCCCCTGCTCTGAAGCAGGACATCAGTTGCTGTAAACAGGGCCACCAAGTTGAGACAAAGGCGGCTGTCTTCCCCTGACTGCACTGCACTGAGCGATCTCCAAGGAATCCCAACAAAAGCACGAGTTCACACTGTTGCTATATCCACCTAAAGAAACCACGGTATGCATTAAAATCAGTGTTTCCGTTCCTTGCAAAAATAAAAGATGCCATACAGTCAACTTGCCCCCTCTGCTCAGACCCACATGAACACAAATGCCCTTCAGTTTAGTCAGAGTAGTCCAAATAGCCAAGGAGGAAAAAAAACCCACCGGTATATTGTATTTGTGCCCTGAGGTGGGTTGTTCTGGGCATAGGGATGCGAGTGGGGATTTGTAACAAGCTCCTCAGCCCTACAGAAGCCTCCTGCCCAGAGCACATCTCTGGCTGATCCAGCTTTGGGATCTCCAGCCACCGTGATGACAATAGGATTTCTCTTTCTTGGGGGTATATTAATGGCTTTAGCAAGTTTGACAAATAAGTACAATAGTGAGGAATGTTACATTAAAAAAAAAAAAAAAAACAAAAAACCACACACCAAACACCCAAAAAACCTACCTTGGTATAGGGAGACTCTGAAATCACTGTAGTCGTTATTTTGTATGCCACAGTCTAGCCTGCCAGATCGAGAGCTACAGATGAGATTGGCTTCTCAGAATGGTAATCCATTTCAATTACATTGGGCTAAAGTCTTGAATATGGTTTGCCAAGTCCTTTTGGGTTTTGGAAGCCTTATAACTTGACTCATTCTGAGGATTGCTGATTGAGCTCAGTCTTAAAAATTGATTTCCTGCTATTGTCAACTGTTAAAATAATTTGATCCCAGCAGCCATTCTGCAAGTTAAGGGGCTGAGTTGTGTGCTGGGGCATCTGTCCTGGAAGAAGGATGAAACTCACTTATCTTAAAATATTTAGCTTTAAAAAACTGTGAATCTTTTTCTGCCTGGTCAGCAAAGAACAGCTGATTAGGTACCCTAAAAGAGTACCTCCTGAAGTTTGGGTTTATTTTCCAGCATTGAGATTTTGAAGGAGAATTGGGTCTTTACCCAGGTCTGTCTCAGAAAGGTTTTTCTTCCAGTCTTTGGGGGAATGTTCTCTTGCACTTCTCCCTGAAGTATCCAGTTCCCATTACTGGTGGCAACAAGATAGGCCTGCACATATCCAGAGTCCGTATCTTTTTGATTTTTGTTTTCCCTCCAGCTGTCTTTTATCCAGGTAACATGGGAGTGCTTTGCGTGACTCTCCAGCAGCTTTCTGTGAGCACAGTTGAGAAGTACCCCTAAGTAGCTGTAGAGGAACATAGGCACCTGAATATTTTTTTGTTTTCCTGTGCCAGTGGTTTAACAGTCAAACTGTGAAACCCATCAGGAGCTGGTGCTTCCCAGCCAGGACTCGGCATCGCATCCCATCCGTGGGGACGGCGGCCTGGCAGCCCCCACAGCCACGCTCACTTCTGGTATTGTCAGCAGAAGTCAGCAAATTACCTGGTTTGAAATTCAGTTGTGTGCTGGTTTTAATGCCAGAATATTTTTCTGGAGAGGTGATAGTGAATTTGTTGGATACTTCACAGGGTTTGACTTTTGTCACTGATGGCGTCCTCTGGCAGTGCCAGTCAGCGCTGCGGGCAGCCTGCTTTCAGCGTTGCTCCTTTTTTTGTGAAGGAAGGGTGAGCTGATACAAATGCAAAATAAAACATGAACAGCTTCTCAGTTTTCCTAAGCAGGTTTGCTTTGTTTTCATGCAGGTCAACAATCAGGAGGACAGTGTGTCTATAGACAGTTATGTAACCAACAATAGTAAAATTATTTTTGTTGTTCTTATTCATCGCTGTCTAAAAATAAATCCGTGTGAATTGCTTTACTTCTCACTGATTGTTTTGATTCAGAGACATGGAAACTGGAAGTAAATTAAAAGTCCATAAAGATACCTTTTTTGTTTGTTTGTTTGTTTGTGAAAGCCCTTTTTGCATTTTTGAAGACAAATTACCAGAAGGAAATACCCATAATCAGTGAATCAAGTTGTTACCTTGTCTTCCAGGATCTTAAAGCTGCTGAGGTTTTATCCTTCCTTCATCTCATCTTATTCACAGAGAGTAAAGCACACTTTTCTACTTTTCAAATTCTGATATATTGGCTTTGATGAAACTATCAAGTGAAGTGATGCAAATAAAAAAAAAATCCAATTCTTGCTAAAAAGAAAAAATAAAAGCTCTTTTATCACTTCCTGTCTGTTTTGTTTATCCTGTGACACTCACCAGCTCAGGGCCTTGACTTCAGTTGGAAACATGTAGTGACAATAAAATTTCTCATGTTTGAAGTTAATAAAAGGTACTAAGCAGAAGTTGTAACAAATTTTTCACATCTCAAGCTTCATTTTAACCATGTTAAATGCATTTGGTCTTAAAATTGTGAATGGATAAAAGGCCAATTAATTCCGGGTTCTCAGTTAAGCATTTTTGGAAGTGGAGTGCTGTAACACCCTACCTATAAATGCGCCCTCAAGGTCATGTGTTTGTAAGTCATGTTTTGCCTCTTGCAGCTGTTTTTTGTGATGGTTTTTTATTATCTAAGCTGATTGTTGTTGTTTGCTTTCTTTTCCAGAATCGGTCTGATCAGTCTGGTTTCATGCTTTCATGTCACGCACAGATCTCTTCTTATGCTTCTTTGAGTTCTAGTCCCCACACTGTGATGCCACTTACGATTTCTTCTTATATGAGCACAATTGTTGGCTTATTGATTATTTCAGGGGAGGAAAAGGAAAAGAAAAAAAAAAAAGCAGGTCCAAATCCACTGTGTGCTGTTAGTGTACTAACTAGCAAAACAGACAAGCAATAAATGAGCAAATCTGTCATCAACGGTAGATTTACCAAAATGCATAATGATTGGAGTTCTTGTGCAGCTGTATGGGAGAAAACAAGACTTAGAAGTAAATATAGCTCTGAACATAAAAAATCACTTTGTGCTTAGTAATGTAAGAAAAGCTCATTATTATCAGTTTGATGTACAGTCTGTTGGTTTTTTGTTTTGTTTTGTTTTTTTTTTTTTCCCTCTTCAGTTCCACAGAATAATGAGAAGCTTCAGGAAAGTCCGTGCATTTTTGCATTAACACCAAGACAAGTGGAGCTGATCAGAAATTCCAGGTATTTCTCATTGTGTATTAGCAGTTCAAGAAAATGTAACTGTGTAATTCCTCTGTGTTCCCGCTCTGTGGAAGCTTTTGTTCTCTGCAAGGAAACACAGTTTGTTTGAGGACATTAGCAGACAAGCTACTTCCCATGTAAAGCAAATAGCTTTGGGGGTGGTACAATTTTACCCTTCTAAGTCCCTGAGTTTCACTTCTGCTCCTCTAATCTTGCTTTTGAATAGTACATTTGGCCAGCAAAAGCAGTATGAAATTGTTGATGACCTAAATTCTCTGTTGAACTTGTGTTGTGAATATTTGCAGACTTCTCTTTGCATCAAAAGTTCAAAAGCTATACATGTAATGCTGTTTGCATCTGAAAGAAAGCTTCCTTGTTGTAAAGGATGCTATAGTAACTGCACAAGAAAACATCTTGCACCGATTAGGATTTAGCCTGACCTCTGTCGTGATGCAACTTTTGATTCAAACAATGAAACGCCTGAGAAGTGTCAGTGCAGACAGTAAGGCTTCCTCTTTTGCTGACCTGCTCCCTTGGTCCTTGCTGCTGTGAAAGGACAATGATGCAGAGGTCTTCCAAAACTAAGCATAAAACCTTTAAATATTTCTCTTTACAGTGAAATCATATTGTTATTTTAGAGCTGGAGAAAGATGATGTTTCTTTGAATATTCAGTGCTTGATTACTATTGTGATCCCAGTAGGTCAACAGAAGCAGTTCAGGGGAAGCGGTTTGAAGACTTAACAGAAAGGAAATTATGTACCACAGAAGTCTTGAAGGGTGATAAAAGTCTACATGTGTTGTAGCTGAGTCTTGATGCTCTTTTCTCCATATATTCAGATTTGTGAGAAAACTTACACTGTCAGTAACACAAGTCTTTCACAGCAGGGGTTTCAGTGAGGGTCTAGAATAAACACTCAGCACAGGTCCATCTTCTTCCCCTGCTTGTGGGTGGTATCCAGATGGGTTTCCCCCAGATCAAAACCAGCCACATCAGCTCCTGTGTGTCAGCTGAACTGAGGTTCCATCCCTTCCACCCCCAAAATCAAAACATTTATACTAAAACACTAAATTGGACTGTGAAACACTTTCATAAGCAAATCAAGACTAATTTGAGGATCTTATCGAATGCTTTGCATCCTGTGCAGAAATTAGAATATGTTTTGCACCTGTGTATAAAGACTCTTAAAAAAATATCCTTGTTCTGGGATATGTTGCTTTCTTGATATCAGCTGAAATCCTGTTATTGCTACCTTCAGTAGTGCTATTCATATTGACAGTTGTTCTGGTGCCGTAATACTTGGCTTCTTGGTTTGCATGAACAGCTTTAGTTGAATAATTGAACAAAGAGTCTTGAACACTGTCAGGTAGACCTGACCTTAAAACGTAGTTTTTGTAAGTTCTTACAAATCAGCCAAAGGATGCCAGGCAAATTGGTACCTTTCACCCAACTCCTTTATAGTTTTGAAAACCCAGAGAAAGGCTGTAGGATGGTGCATTAGGAGAAGAAAATAATTACAGGACCACTGATACTTGCAGGAGGAATCATACAATTTAAATAAAATTCTGTAAAGTAATTCTTTAAAGGTCTATTAAAAAAAAAAAAAAAAAAAAAAAAAAACAAAAACAAAAAACTCTCAAGTCTAGTGAAAATGACAGCTGATTTTGCCTGTTCTGGCTTTTGGTGGTTTTTGTTGTTGCTTTTTTTTTTGTTGTCATTGTTTTTTTTTTCCCCTACATAATTAATTTTTCTTTCTTCTTTAATTTACTAGGGAGTTGCAACCCGGTGTGAAATCGGTTCAGGTTGTGCTAAGGTATGTCTGAGCATGGGATTGATTTAACGTCGGGTGCAGAACAGGGGAGGAGGGAACGCAGAACCAAAATATATTAACTTTCAATATGGATTTCATAGCTACAAAGAAAACATACAGTGAACTGTTTGTTTGGATGCCTAACACAAGCATCTTAAACTCTACTTTCTAACCTCTTCCCACATGCACTGCTTGAGTTAGTGCTGCGGTAGGAAACAGCAGCGTGTCAGACTTTGCTGCCCAGGTGCCAAGCCTGTGTCCGATTTGGGAGAGCCGAGTGGAATTGGCTTTGCTTTGGCCAGATGAGGGAGCATGGGTTGGTGTGGTGATGGTTGGCTGCTGGTAGCTGTTGATGTGCAGAGAGCTTTGATACGTGCAAACAGCATGGGGATATTGAGAGACGTGTCGTTTCTTTACAGAATCTGTTACACAGACACTAGTTCTCCTCAGGAGGATCAGTACCCTCCGAACATTGCAGTGAAAGTGAATCATAGTTACTGCTCAGTGCCGGTAAGTCAGCTCAGCCAGGAGGTGTGACATTGCAACTTTGGAAGGACCTGTGTAATTTAGTAGGAAATTGGTTTTCTGATGAATGCTGACAAGAAGCCAGAGTATAAAAGTGCACTGCTTAGTTTAAAGCTAATTTTCTAATGGATTAGCTGTGTTGCTAATAAATTGTTCTTGCAAAAAGACTCGATCCTTTTTACTTTGTGCTTGGTCTGACTGTTCAGCTCCTTTCTACCCCCCTCCTTGAGAACTGTGGGTGAGTAGAACTTAGTGAAGATGAATAGATGTACCCATACAGAAGCGTCTTGAGTGAAAAAAAAAAAAAAAAACAAAACATATATATATATAATCTTTCTGCCTTAGGGCTACTATCCATCAAACAAACCTGGAGTGGAACCTAAAAGGCCCTGTCGTCCCATCAACCTCACCCACCTCATGTACTTGTCTGCAGCGACCAATCGCATCACCGTTACCTGGGGGAATTACGGGAAGGTACGCGCCAAAGGAAATCGCACGGGACTGCACAAACGAGGGCAAGAGAGCAGCCTTGATCACTTTTTCCCTTCCTTCTCTCGTTAGAGCTATTCCGTGGGGCTGTACTTAGTGCGGCAGATGACTTCAGCAGAGCTGCTGCAGAGGTTGAAAACCATTGGGATCAAACATCCAGAACTTTGCAAAGCGCTTGGTGAGTATGTCTGCTTGTGAGGTGGCTCGGGGAGGTCTGCTGTATGCCTATCAGACTGCAGCACTCCTAATAGCCAGGCTGCTAAAACTGTGCTTGGGAACAGCTGCCAAGTTTTGTACAAACTTCTTTCCTCCAGTTGTATAAAAACCCTTTTGATTTGAACAGACTTGCTGAGCTGTATGTCAGTTGTGTGAAATTGCCCCACATATGTGTGCAAGTGCAGCACTTCTGCAGCGTGCGTTTCTCGTGGCTCTGCAGAAGCTCTGAATCACTTCAGTTGGATTTAGAATTTGTCCCCAGGTTGTATCGTGGCGAGTGCCGCTGAGGGCCAGTGTCGTTCTGACGCGAATGGCTTCATGCCTTCACCTGAGTAATTATGAGCTGACGAACATTACCACAGCGCCTCGGCCTTGACCCGCACTATTTCCAAAGGAGATTTCTGGAGCAAGGGATCCTGGTGAAAATGTCCTGCTGCCCCAACCCCCCGTGAATCCTAGGGGCTGGCAGTGGGATTTCACCACCAGCACTTTCATATGCGTTGAGAGCTTCAGAGAAGAGATGATCCCGAGAGATGCTTATCCTAGACCACTCAGGTAAATCATTGTGGTATGAGGCAAATGCAAAACATTGTTGAAAATGAGGGGAAATTACCTTTCCAAGGCAGAATCTGGCTTGCAGCTCCTGAGAGTCTGAAGGATTGCCAGTTATTTAACGTTACTGGAGAGAGCATTCTTACTATTTAGTTCTGCGTGGGAGAGCTAACACCATGGATCGTAATGGTCTTTAAAACATACTATTCAGATCTTGGACAACTCTTACTGAGCGTAAGAATCATAATCTTGAAGAGAGATTGTAGTTCCTAGGAGAGATGATGATTTCAGGCATGTCCAGTCTTCAGATGCGTAATGCACATTGTGGGGCACGCTGCTGCTTCAGCCGAACTTCTGATCTTCATGATAAGCGCAACACTTCTGCAGCAGATGCTGAACACTTCTGTATCTGTGTGCCGTGGCAGTCTTGATCATATTAGACCACTCTCGACAGCCAGCACTTACCTATTGACATAAGAAAATTTCCACTTGTTAAATATCCCCCATTCTCAGAAGCCTGAGGCACTGGCTGTGCTCCTTTTTTTGCTCTTCGCCAGAACCTCAGATGAATTGAGCAGAGTCTGGCTTTTGAGTTGTCCTAAACTGCAGAGGATCCTCTCATTCCTCTCTGATGCTTCTTGAAACTTGGCTCAGCAGTGTGTGCTGTTCCCTTTAAAGCAAGCGCTTGCAGGATGGCCTCTCAACCTGCGAGTGGCAGGCAGAGGTTCTGACAGCAGCTTTCTTGCCTTTTCCACTCAGTAACAAGTGTGTGCCTCCAGTTCTATGGAGTTAGAGAACTGACAGCTTTCGTGGGACTTTGGGGCGGAGATGAGTTGCATTTGGTGACCTTAAATTTCACCAAATAGGTCTTGTTTCAATTCCTTTGCCCTGTTACTGCTTGGAAGTTGTTTGGACATCTGAAACTGGCAAACACAAGTAGCTTGTAAACTTTGCTGTTATAGCTTTGGTCTGTTCTGCAAGTGATTCCATATCCCATTCATTGCAGTGTCCCTCAGAACACACTAAAGTTACCCTTTGACTTCGGTTGCATCTCGGGGCTGACTCCTCTTCCTCTGCATATGCTTCTGTTGACTTTAGTACAGGAACATTGTCTAGAAACAGAGATGCTTACATACATGTCTGTGGATCCAAAAGCAGTCTTAAACCAGCTTGCTTCTAATCAGGAGGTCCTAGAAAATGCCCGTTTCTCCTTCCCATGTATCATAGTAATTGATGCACAGAGAATGCTTTTACAAAGGACTTTATGAAAAATTAAGCTCGGATGAAAAGTCTCCTAATGTGAAGAAAACAGCACCAAATCTTGTAATCTCATGGGAATTTCACATCTGAGAAGTCACTCTCTAATTAGAGCTGTGTGTTGCAAAACTGCATGTAGCCTCATTGTCTGGAGACATCTTGTTACAATCTGAAAAGGTCAAAATAAATGGTTGACTTGCTCCAAAGAAAAATGGTGATGGAAGCATCAAAGGCCAGTGTTAGCAGCAGCTACTCCTTAGGAGTTGTGTAGTAGTTTAAAGCTGATTTTCTGTGTTGATTCAGCGCCTTGACGCAGGGCCTGCACGTGTGGGACCTGCACGTCTGCTGATCTTTTTGATTTGCCTGCACCCCCTCCGGGTTTTCCTTTCGGGGTGCAGCAGCGGGGGGCAGGATTCTCTACCTCCTTTCCTAATGTCTTGTTCTTTCCAAATCTATGCTGGATCGCTGCTTGTGACCGTTTTTTGCATGGCTGCCTTGCTCTCTGAGCTGTCTGCCCTGGTACCTCTGGGTCTGTTTGCGGTTCCTGTGAAACACTCTGCTGGAATAAATGAGCCGGCCAGCATATACGCTGAAGAGTTACAGCACAGTAGCACTAAGAGGAGGCCTGTTTATTTGATGGGGAAATGATGGGATGTGGTTTCCTGTCAATTTGACTGTATCCTGTGTTTGCTCACTTCTGGGGAGACTTTCTCTGAATTTCAAGGGGCAAGGGGAGGCAGTTAACCCTGTCCTATTGCCACTGATCTCAGAAGGGAATAAAATCCATCGTGCTTATGCTAATGACCAGATAAGCTTAAAGTGACTTTGTTCCAGAAGTCTTGCCATGTGCTAGAGCTCTATCCATCCACTTTTTCCCTCCCTGCAGGAAGTTCAGGTATGCGGGTGCCTTATTCCCCTCTGAAGGGGGACAAAGTTAACTCCCAGTTGGCTGCCTTGGTATAATATTAACATGACAAAGCTGGTCAGCAGGGTGATTTCCTCTGTGCACCCCAGCTGCCCAGCCTATAGCTTGTAAATAAGAGGTGTAAGGGTCGCTCAGAGAGCATTAACTAGCTAGCAGATAGCATGCAGACAGTTGCCCTCATCCCAACACGTAAGTCCAGCCTGGCTCCTTCCCTTGGTCTGCCTGGGTGAGAGGCAGCGTGTGCTGGGAGACCTGAGTTGTTGGGAGGGGGGATCTGTAAGAAAATGCTAGCTTGCTCAACCAATAAACACTCCAGCTGGCCCGTAGACCATGAACTGCCTCATCATGCACGAGGTTTTTTGCTGGCCGAGCAGCGTCTCTACTGAGCTCTGCAGGTTGCGCAAGCCTGGTCCAATCCAAGAGCTTTGTGTCTGCAGTGTCCTCTGTCCCTGACTGGCAGAGGCTGTCATCTGTGGGGAAAATGACTTGTATGCAGCCAAGGGCTGTCAGTGAGCTGCTTGACCTGTGCTACACGTTGTTTCCAAGGTTTAAGTTTGCATCTGTTAAATTTTGTGCTCTCTACTCTTACTACAGTAAAAGAGAAGCTACGCTTGGATCCAGACAGTGAAATTGCCACTACAGGTGTCCGTGTGTCTCTTATCTGTCCGGTAAGCCTTTGCAAAATATTTTAATCTGTTTCTGTCAAGAAACCCTATTCTGCTGCCAGACCAGCTTTGCCAGACAACAAACCTTATTGCTGATCTTCTGCTCTTTGGTTCAACAGCTGGTGAAGATGCGGCTGTCGGTGCCATGCCGGGCGGAGACCTGTGCACATCTGCAGTGCTTTGATGCAGTCTTCTACCTACAGATGAATGAGAAAAAGCCCACATGGATGTGCCCTGTGTGTGACAAACCAGCACCCTATGACCAGCTAATAATCGATGGGTGAGTACATACACTTCTCTGTCCTCTGCCCCTTTCTTTTTCCGCTGGGTGCGGCATCTTGTCTTTTGGTCTGTGCATCTGATTGAAATTCACCTCGAAACAAAGTTGGAAGCTTATTCTGCTGGTGCATAATATTCGGACTTGATTGTCTTAGTGTATTAGAGCAAGACTTGACTGTTTGTCTGCCATTCTTAATTTTTTGGATTACACTAAAGCGTTTTGAGAATCAAGCGTTTCCTGCCTCACTCTTCTCATCAGGCTGGTGAACTCACACAACTAGCTGCCCGGGTTGACCAATATCATTCTGCATGGAATAAACCACCTCATAAGCAGCCAATAAGGTGATTTTTGATAGGAAACCTGTCAATCTTCCTGCTTGCTTGTTGGTGTCAGGTGCTCATCAGATCACAAGCAACTGTTGGCATGCTGTAAATGTGCTTGGGGGGGATCTTCTCTGCCAGCTATTAGACTGAACATCATGCAACATATAGTCCCTGAGATAGAGGTACAAATGCAGTATTTGGGAAGATTTTTGTACAGTGTGTGACTATTCCAGTACCATTTCTGCGGCCATTGTGAATATCTTTGTGTCAGGGAAGGATGTCTCCGTAGGGACTATTTCTGTGTTTTGCATGCCTACAGGGGGAAAAAAAGCAGGAGGTTTAGATGCACTGGAGGGACAGAGCTAAAATACTTTGGATATATCGTCCAGGCTAGAGGTTGTGTGGGTCTACCCAGACTCCCTGGGCCTCCTGCCTTGGTTCCTCTGGGGACACGCAGTGGTGGCTGATCCTTGTAGCAGGCTGAGCCTGTGCAGCAGGACCCTGGGGTGCTCGGGGGGCCCTGGGGGCTCCCTGCTGGGGGCCACCAGCCCCCTTGGTGTGGGAGGGGATACCAGTGCACTTGTCAGGCAAATGGAATATGCTGGGAGGGAACTGGCTTTTGGTACAGCACTTTTAGAGTGGGTTTGCAAAGGGCAGACAGTGAAGTTTTGCCCCCGCCACAAATTTGGGTCTGGCTGCTGTCCTGGGGCTGCTGCCTGCCCTGTGGTGGGCCAGAGGGACAGAGCCACACCAGTATCCCCATCCCCAGTGTCCCCAGCAAGGCAGCCCCATCTCTTCTGCACAGGGGATGTTCTCTTTCTACTGTCTCATTTTGAATGTGGCGTAGCTGGAGTAGTGCTGTAAAAGCACAGGAGGGAATTAAAGTAAATTCTAAACAGCGTTTGGAAAAGGATGAGGCAAGAAATGCATGTGCTGAGCCCTGAATTGGGGAAAGGTTGCTTTAGGCTTGGCAGTCAGCTTGTTGTCTGTTTTCAGTCCATATGGGAATGGCGTTTCCCATATCTCTGGACTTGAATTGGTTTGCTCGGTCTTTTTACCAAAGAGCAGAGCAGAGAGGGCTCACCATAATCTAGGAGGGCTGGAATACTACAGTTCAGCAGTACAAGAACACTTTTGGAGGTGATGCTTATACGTCTGAGTGAGGTTTGATACTGGAAAGCTTAAAAATGCAGCTGTGTGCCAAGAGGATTACTGCAAAAAAACAGATGATTTCCCTCTCCTTGCAGACCTGGTGGATGGAGTCTTGTATGCAAACTGCAGCATGAGCCAAGCTGACACCAGGGGCCACCTGAGGCAAGCCAGAAAGCTGGCGACGATGCTTGTCAGCTCCAGAAACATGGGTTCCAGAGGCTGCCTCTAGAGAAGAGCACAATAAATTGCCTGGCTTTTGTCCAAGAGTAAAGGAAGGAACAAGCAGTGAATTAAAACAAACGATTACCTCCACTCACCCCCCAGAAGAAGCTGCTTTGCCTCAAAACTCAGGGAATCTGTTTTATGAGCTGGGACCACTGACATCTGTAGTTGTGCTAGCCAAGCTGAGAGCAACCCTTGAGGGCTGGTGGAGCGAGGTGCATGGTTCTTGGCTTCTGGAAAATGATCCCCACCCTCATGGCTTGTATAATTGGCCTCTAATGCAGGTTCCCTCAAAAGTAGGAAGAGTTCAGAGAAATTGTTCAGGTGCATCCACCTCCCTTGGCACACAAGGCAGTGAAGTGAGCAGACAGGTCTCTGCCTGGGTGGTATATTCCCAGGGCCAGACTGATAATATTCTGAGCTTCGCTTCATTTGTAGGTACTGATTTGATCCAGGAGTTGTGGCTTTTTAGACAGTTTGAAGCAGCCTAGGCACAGATAACCTGTTTGCTTTGTCCTCTGGCCAACACTGACAGGAAAATCCAGTTCCTTTGGGATCTTGAACAAGGCTGCTGAGACTGAAGGGGAAAGTACGAGGGGTTGGATTGTGGAACCTCCGCGGGTCAGCAGTGCGTGTGTCCCTCCAGGTTGAGGAGGAGGTTGTCACTGGTGAAGGCTCAGCAGATTTCTTTGTCCCTGCTCTGCAGGGCTCAGGACTGGGTTTCAGTGCCAATTCTGTTGGATGAAAGTTGTCTTCAGACCTCCCTGAAAGTAAGCTGGAGGGAACCTGGCAGTCACAGCTGGATGTTGTTAGTCAAAAAAGGGGCGTAGGCTCCTGAGGAGGGAGGTAGTTGGTCAAGTCTAAGATTCTCTGGGCCTTGTCAGCTTTTTTGGAATTGCAGCCTCGGTGGTTCCTCTGCTGGATGACATGACTGTCTGTGGAAGTGCATTTCCTACTTGAGCTGGGGAAAAGCAGAAACTTTCCCCCATTAGTGTGCCACAAATAGTCTTTCCGAGCTTGTAAGATTTTTTTGCTATTAGTTCTCCTTTGTACTGAAAGGAAGTGTTCAAATCCAGAAGTCAATCAGGCCTTGCAGAACAGTGGTTCCAATAGTGTGTCCAAATAACCATCCCAGGCAAACGGTGGGACGTACTGGAATAAAGCAAGTACCCAATTTCTTGAGGCACAGTGAGCTGGAGAAAGGGCCTCATTCTGGTTAGTGCCTCTGCAACGAGCGCTGGCTGACATCGAGGTATCTACACCGGGTCTATTTTCAGTGGTGAACATGGGGTTTGTTTCCGTTGCAGGATGCTGCATTTATTGTTTTAGTGGCTGCTGTGAAGGCTTTGGGAAATAAAAATGGGAAGGTAGTGAAGATTTCCTGATGCCATAGGATATTTTGTCTTGGTGTGAAGGTACCTGCACCAGCCCTGACGCAGCTCTAGATGGGGCATCAGACGTCTGTCTGGAAGCGGTACCACAGACTTGGGAAACTGGGTGAAGAGGCAAGGCTGTCTTCTAATTGCACGTAATTAAAATGTTAGTTCACAGTTTAGGTACATTGTCAGAAAGGATGGGGATGGCTTGCACTGTCAGAACCTGTACTTGTTTTATGGGAAATAAAGCAAGCACTTGACTGCAAGGGCTGTCTGTCTGGCAGCCTTCTGCTAACACCAAATTTCTTTTAAATTTAAGGCTGTTTAAGCTGAAGATCCAGGTTGATGGCCCGTCACTAAGTGCATTCTGCTGATTGCCTTGAGTTTAATAGCTGGCATCTTTTCTCCTGTCCAGACTCCTGTCAAAGATCCTGACAGAATGTGAAGATGCAGACGAAATAGAGTACTTGGTGGATGGCTCCTGGTGTCCCATCAGGGCTGAGAAAGAGCGGAGCTGCAGCCCTCAGTGTCCAATATTAGTTCTAGGTGAGTATCCCTGGGGCTAAAGACTTTAAATTACTTCAGGAAATGTACACATGCTGCAAAACTACAGTTCCCCAGCTGGCTTGGGAAAAGCTGTCTGGTACCTTTTACGTGAGCTTGGCTTTTGGAGAGCTTCCTCTGGGAGAGAGCCCCTTTGCTTTCAGCCTCTCCAGAAACGAAGAGCCATCACCAGGGTGCACCGCGTCCCTGCGGGTTGTTCAGCAGAGCTGGGTTGTTGCCAGAATGGCATCGAACACGTTTCTTGGTATATGCACCTCTGCAATGACCCCTGAAATGTCATCGGCAAGACCAGCACTGTACTTCTTCTGTGAGAAAAGAGGATTTGGGCTAGAAGGGCTGTGTCTGGGCAGCTTGCACGAGGCCGGGTGCTCGAGCAGTGGTGGTGTCTGCTGCCGGGGTTGGCCGTGTGGTTGTGTTGCTTTTTGCTTTGGCCACCCGGGCAGGTGGGAAGTTCTGACCCCAGAGGGAGCACCAGGTTTGTGGCATCGGCTCTTGCTCTTAGGCAGCTACTTGAATGGAGTTTGTTTCATGCAGCCCTTGGTATTTTTTAGACTGGACATCAGGCAGCATTTCTTTACCAAGAGGGTGGTCAGACGCTGGAACAGGTTTCCTGGAGAGGTGGTCGATGCCCCAAGCCTGTCATTGAGGCTTTTGGGCAACGCCCTTAAGAACAAGCTTTTAACTTTTGGTCACCCTGAAGTGCTCAGGCAGTTGGACTAGATGACGGTCGTAGGTGCTTCCACCTGAACTGCTCTAGTCCAAGTACCACACAGCCACGAGAGACCGAGAGTATCAGAACATCCCTTAAACTGGGCGTGAAGTGTCTGAATGGATCCTCTCTTCCCCCACCTCTTTCAGGTTCTTCGGATGTGAACGGGCTCTTGCCCACTCCTAACGGTAACGGTGAGAATGGCAAGGCCACTGCCGACGTTGTGGATTTAACACTGGACAGCTCATCATCGGAGGAAGAGGAGGAGGAAGATGAGGAAGAAGATGATGATGATGAGGGACCCCAACCAAAACGACGCTGCTCGTATGAGAAAGGTTTAGTTTCTGCCTGCTGACTGCGGAAGCAGCTCTGAATCTCAGAATGGACAGACTTGAATACTCTGGTGCTTATTAAACTGGAGGAGGGGGAGAATGTCCTCTCCCACCTCATCTCCCTTCTTCCCTGATCTCCTTTGACTTTCCTATTGCAAATTAATCATTAAAACAAGAGAAAAAGAGGAAAAAAAAAAACAAAACAGAAAAAAAAAAAAACACAAAAAAAAAACACAAACAAAAAAAAAAAAAAACAGACAAAAAAAAAAAATTCTCAAACGAAAAACCATTGAGCTGCTTCGTGGTTGGAAAACGACCCCACTCAAAGCCTGACCCTGAACTGGAGCCTGAAGTAAGGAAAGTGTCTTAAGCCAGGCAGTCAGAATCCACAGCTCGCTGGTCTCTGCTGCCCTTCGCCAGGATGGTTTGAATCAGTGGAGTTCACCTGCAGATCTACAGGACATCTAACTCCCGTGCATCTCCAAAGCTGTGTGCATTTTTATTGTCTTGTTAAATAACCATTCCTTAATTAATCTAAAGTTTTTGCTGGACGCGTGAGTCCGGGGCGGGGAGGGTGGGGGGAGTGGGGAGAGGGAGAGGAGAGGGGTGGGTGGGTGAGGGAGGTTTGTATAACCTGGCAAGCATAGCGGGGGTTTTTAGGGGTGGGGAACGGGGGGCACGGGGCGAAAGGGAAGAGATGTTCGATTGGAATCGCACTGTTCTAGATAGGAGCTCCAGCAGCTCTGCACCTCATGTAAAGAGACACGTTTTGAATCTTTTAACCTAACCCGAAGGTAACGTAGAAATTGTGCGTAGTGAATCGTTTTAGTTGAGCAGAAGCCATGGGGAGGGTGGGGAGGGCTCGAACCACAAACCTGTTGTATTTTTGAAGTGCAATAACTTGGTGTTTTTGAAGACTTAAAAGGGCTGCGCATTCCCTTTTCTTTGAGAAGGCTTTGTTTCTGGAGGCGGTGGCAGTGACCTGCAGGACAGCCGGACACCTGGCACGTGAGGAGGAGCGGGGTGGGGGGCGAGGGGTGCTTGGGCCTTCCGAGAAAATGCCAGGTGGGGGAATCTCAGTTTCTAGCCAACTACCTCGGTAAACTCCAATTCAGGTTTCTTTCAGTCACGAACCAGTGTGCGGCCCGGCACCGGCGCTGCTGGCGGCACTGTTGGCAGGGTGTTGAGGACAGAGCCGAGGGACGATGCGTGGAGCCCTGCGACCACGTGTTAACAGCCTCTGGACTTTCCACTTCTCTGTTCAAGACTTTGGTCCCAGACCCAAAGCTACTGCTATGCTCTTGATGGCAAAATGTTGTTGCTTTTGAGTTTCCAAATGGTAACCTTTTTGACTTTGTCTTAGAGAATTTTTTTTTTGTAATTAACTTCGCGTAAGCAGCTCAGCTGTTCCCACTATCGCCTCTGAACTCTGTTTTGCTTTGGACCTCGCTGACTTTTCTCATCTGTAGGTGAGAATAAACGTCGGAAGGAAGCTGGCCCGTGCCTCTGCCCCTCGCCGGGCCCACGGGACGGGGGGGGGGGAAAGTGGGAGCCGTGCCCCCCTGCCCACCCTCGGGGGTGTTGCTGCGGCCGGGGCCGCCTCAGCCAGCACCCAGCTGCTGGACGAGACCCCCGAGCTCTGGGCAGGGGGTGCTTGGTGTCACTGGGCGCTGCCGGAGCCCCGTGCGGGGACGGCCCTGCTGCACCCCAAACCCTCCTGCCCCCCACACCCCCTCACACACCCCCCTTCAGCCTTCGCTGGGGAGGGGGGCAACAGCAGCAAAACGGCAGAACCGGCGCGACGGCGCTTCCCGAAGGGCTTGTCCCGCGTTCGAGAAAAAGCAAAGCACGGCCGATCTCACGTCAACAGAAAAGCCACCGAGGTCCACCCAGAGCTCTTGAAAATCCTTGTTAGTGACTTGCCCAAAAGCAAAGAATTCTCCTCTAAATGCTGTTTGAGCAGGAAGCTTCGACCTGGCACGTTGGGAGGTTTCCTCTCCAAACTCTCCCCCGTCTCCCGCCTGCGGTGTCGGATCCCCACGGCCCCTGCCCGGCGCGGGAGGGCACCGGGCTGCAGACGCTGGCGGAGGGAGCGTCCGTCTCTCCCGGCCCTTCCTGCCCATCTGCGTTTTGTCTTGGCAAATGAAAACTTGAAGGCAAAAGGGGGGGGGAATTAAAAAAATCCCCCACGCTTTCTCCCCAGGCATCTTGCGAGGGTGTCCTGGCCGGCAGCCGTGGGCAGGGGGGAGCGGGCAGCTCTTCCGCTGTTTCCAGTCTTGCTCCCACAGAGAAACTCTTATTTGTACGACATAGGCTTTTCTTTTTCTTCTCTTTTTTTTTTTTTTTTTTTTTTTCTGTTTGCGTGTAAGCAATATGTTTTCAGGTTTAAAATGGGGGTGAGGGTGGGGGATTAAAACAAAGAAAACCTGGGTAGAGCTCAAAAATTAAGTTTTTCTGTATAAAGTTCTGTGGCTCGCATCCCTGGCTGCACAGTAGCTTTAGAGTCCAGTTTTTTTTCTAATATTTGTATTCTAATTTAATTGCTCTTAAATTTTCCAGGCCAAGCCACTGTTTGGAAACATCATGCTTCTGTTACTGCTTTCTGTTTGAGTTGGCCAGCTCTTCCTGTACATATGTTTTTTCTTATATCCTGTTTTTTTCTTTTTTTGTAAAGAAGAGAAAAAACAAAAAGAAAATTATTTTTCTTTCCCTCAGTACACATTCTTCAAAGTTCAAATTATAGTGTTTGTTAAATAAAAAGAAAGATTTACATTTAATTCAGTGTTGCCTTGTTGGGATTTCTCCCCGGGAGCTCCCTGAGCTCACCCCAAAAGGAGCCGGGGGGGGGGGGTGTCCGTGCGTGGGGCACGAGGGTCCCGGGGCAGCCCCTGGGCCGGGGGGGGGGCAGAGGGGCCCCATCCCCGCGGGCACCTCGGTGCCACTTCGAATTCCTCCACCTCCAGCAGATTAATCATTTTATTTATGAGGCTTAAAGGTCCAAATCCCGCTAAACCCGGGGCTTTGCCAGATAAACAGCCCGCTTTGCGAAGGCAGCCCGTTTGTGAAAACACAATTAGCAAACCCCGTAATCTGCGCTAATTACCGGCCGGGGCCGGGAGGTCTCCCCTCGGCCTGGCGGGGAACCATGGGGGACGCGGAGCCCGGGGGACGGCACCCGCCCGGGGCCTCCTTCACCATCGAGTACCTGCTGTCGGAGCGGGGCCGGGGGGGACCCCCCAGCCCCCCAGCTGCCCCCCGGCCCCCCGCGGAGCCCGGCACCAAGCCGGCACAGTCCTACATCGCCCTCATCTCCGCCGCCATCCTCTCCTCCCCGGAGAAGAAGCTGCTGCTCTCCGACATCTACCAGTGGATCATGGACAACTACCCCTACTTCAAGAACAAGGTGAGGGGCTGCGATGCTGGAGCAGACCCTTTTTATTTTTTTATTTATTTATTTCCACACACACATTTTTGATGGTTTGGGGTAGGTGAACTGGGAGCTGAGCCGCGGGGCGCTGGGGTTGGTTGGGGGGCCGGGGCTGGGCTTCACTCACCACATCTCTGCTGACCCCAATCCTCCGGGAGAACGCGGGTGCCGGCGTCCGGATCTCGGGGACGGTTTCAAGCGGTACCAGGGGGGCTGGTTGCAACGGGGGCGGGGGGAGAAATCGGGTGCCGTTCACTCTGGTGCCTACTGACGTCCTGGGGGCGGCGGGACTGGCTGACGGCGCCTCTCGGCCCAGGAGAAGAGCTGGCGCAACAGCGTCCGCCACAACCTCTCCCTTAACGAGTGCTTCGTCAAAGCCGGCCGCAGCGACAACGGCAAAGGCCACTTCTGGGCCATCCATCCCGCCAACCTGGAGGATTTCGCCAAAGGCGACTACCACCGCCGGCGGGCCCGGCGCCGCGTCCGCAGGTGAGTGGGGGTCTGGGGGGGGGGGTGGTCCCGGGGGGGGGGCGGTTTTGGGGCTCAGGGCTGACCCGGCTGCTCTGTTTCCCCTTGCAGGGTGAATGTTGGCTACTACCCCCCCTACGCCCTGTACGGCCTCGGCTGCTGCTGCCCCTGCTGCCCCCCAGCCCCCCCTGGACCCCCCCTCACACTGTCCCCCCTCGACCTGCCCCCGGCCCCCCCCCGCTGCCTGCCCGAGGGGACGCGCTGGGGCTGGGGACGGGTCCCTGCTCCCCGTGGGCCCGGCCTCCTCCTCCCCCGACCCCCCTTCCTGTAGCCCCCCCCCCCCCCGGCTCGGGTCTGGAGGGGGGGGGGGGGCGGGGTTCCTAGATGGGGGGTCCCCCAAAAGTGCCAGGGACGCTCTGGATGGCACCCGCCCCGCGTTCTGTGGTGTGTATGTGTGTCGTGTCCCCCCCCACACACCAAGCCAAGGGGCCACATGTGTGTGTCCCCCCACCCCATCACCAGTGAACCCCGATGTACCGGGATGGGGCCAGAGCCTGAGGTACAGGACCCCCCCCCCAACACCCCCCTGTCCCCGTGCCCCATGGGGGACCCCCCCGGGGTTCCCTAGGAGAGCCCCTACTCCCCCCACGTCCCCCCCCTCCCAGCGGTGTCACCCATGGGGAGGGGTCCCCACCCCACGTCCCCCCCCCGCGGGCCCAGGCACATATGGGGCTTAGACCCTCCAGCATCGGGCCCCCCTGCCCTAATTATTTTCTTACTAATTGTCCCTGACGCCCCTAATGAAAATCGCGGCTCCCAGGTGTTAAGCGGCATTAGGGCGTCTCGCTAAGGCGGGCGACTCGGCCACTCAATCCTGGGAGATAAAACCCCCAAAGCTCTTCGCGCCCCTGAAAACCAGGAGGCTTATGACACAAATTAATCCCTTCAGGGTGGCCGTGCCCTTTGGGGGGGCCGGGGGGGGGGGGCTCTCAGGGCTGGCAGCGATATGGGGGGGGGGGGGGGGGGGCTGGAGGCCAGGCTGGGTCTTGCTCAAGGGGCCAGGGGCGGCAGCAGGATTTGGGGGGGGGTGTCTGGATTTGTGGGGTCCCCTCGGTGCCACCGATGTTGTCGTCGTCCCCCCCCCCCTCGCGTTTTGCCTCAGTTTCCCCGTTTGCAGCTGGTCCCCACCCCCATCCCAGCACTGGGGGGGGCGGGGGGGGGGGGGGGGCACGCACCCCAAACCCTGTCCCCGAAGGCTCCTTAAACCGCGGCCATCTGGGTGCCGGCCCGGCCCTAATCTGCACCCAAAGGGGATTAGGGCCCCCCCCCTGCAACCCCCCAGGCCCCCCCGCAAGCAGCTTAAGCTGCCCCAGGGGAGCCAGATCCAGCCCGGGGGGGGGGACTGGGCAGACTGGGAGGGGACACCCCCCCCCCCCCCCCCACTTCACCCTTGTTTTGCAAGGGGAGGGGGTCGTTGCTCCATTTGGGGAAACTGAGGCACGGCCACAGGCTGGGACTGGCACCCCAACAGCCCCCCCAACCCTCCCCCCCCCCCCCGCAGCCCTGGACACCCCCAAATCAGGGTTCACCCCCAACCCACCTGCCCTGCTCCTCGCTGCTGCGGGGTCACCCCTTCCAGCCCAGCGCCCGCCGCGCCGCCAAACCACCAAAGGGAGAAAAAACCAAACAAACAAAAAAGAAAAAAAACATCTTGAGCCACCCCAAAACAGAGGACACCCCCCGCCCCCCGCAGCGCTGCTGCCCTTGATAAGCTTTTCCGCCTCCCAAGAAGACCAAACGGCTGCGTGTGTATTTTTAATATATAGTTTATTTTCTTTTTTTTTTTAAAGCCCCCCCAAAGTGCAATTTTTATTTTTTTCTTTTTTTTTTTTTTTTTTTTTTTCCTCGTCTCCCACACTTTATAAAGAACTATCAAAGTTACAATCTATGGAATGTCTTTTCTGTGCTTTTTTTTTTTTTTTTTTTCTTCCTCGCCTCGCTCCTTTACCCAGATATACCACAAAAGTAGTTTACACATAAAAACCGCTGAAACCTTGCGAGTGCTTTAGATAGAGAATCTCTTTAATAGATTATATATAAAGACGCAGAAAAAAAAAAGAAAAAAAAAAAAAGAAAAAAGAAAAAAAGAAAGGAAAAAAAAAAAAAAAAAAAGAAAAAGAAGTGGCCCCATCTTGAGCATCCTCGCTGGGTTCCCGGGCAGAGCTCGGGCTCACGCGTGACCCCCCCTGCCCCGGGAGAAGTTTAAGCTCTCGGTGTGTGTGTGTATATATATATATATATATATAATTTTTAGAAAAACACAACTTTAAACGCAGCATTTTGCTACTCGGTACGGCCCCCCCCCGGCTCCCTCCCCTAAGAAAGCTCCATCCTGTGACGCCGTGGTGATTTGCTCTTTTTAAAAAGTGTTCCTCTTTATTTAAATAAAACTTCTCATAATAAATTGAAAATATAAATAGATACGATATATAGCTATATATATATATTTTTTTTTTCTTATTTTCTTTTTAAATAGTCGAATCAGGCCTCTGGGGGGGGGTTGGGGCCGGGGTTATCCCAGCTGCTGGCGGGACCCCCACCCCAAAGGGGGGGCGCTGACCAGGGGGTGCTGAAGGAGAATTGGGAAGGGGGGTGGGGGGAGAAAGAAAGCCCTTTTCCTGTGGAAGAACAAGCCCCCCCGCCCCCCCCGGCCAGGCTGGGGGGGCCAGGACAGCCCCCCCCCCACACTTTTGGGGGGGTGTGGGGCACAAACCCCGGGGGGGGGGGGGCTGGATGCAGCATCGTTAGGAGCAGCGCAGGGGGAAGGAAGGCGATGCCCCCCCCAAACCCCCCCCGGCCCCAGGAGGGGATGAAACCCCTGCAGCCGCCCCCCCCCACCCCCCCCACCCCCCCCGCTGCCCCTCAGACCCCAAACGAGCTGGGGGTGACCCCAACCACCCCCCCTCATCACCAGTTGCGTTTGGGGGGGGGGGACACCCCCCCCAGCCCTCCCTGGTGTCCTGGGCTGGGACCCCCAGGGCTGAGCCCCCCCCCCAGCACAAGCCCCAAGCCAGCTCCCCCCACTGGGGGGAGGGAGGTGGGGGGGGCGGTTATTTTTCCCTCTTTTGTACCAAAAACCTTAATTTTTACTTTGCCCTTCCCCTTTGGGTTTTGGCTGGTTATTACGAATTTTTTTTCTTTTTTTTTCCCCCCCTCCTTTCTTTTCCCAGCCCGGTGTAACTCAGCAGTATCTTTGGCAACACTTTATCACAACCTGAATTTTAAAAAAACCAAAACCAAACCAAACCAAAAAAAAAAAAAAAAAAATTAAAAAAAAATGACAATAATGACCAAAAAAAAAAAAAAAATTTGATGCTGAGCTACAGGACGCGGGGGGGGGGCTGCGGGGCTGGGGGTTAAGGCCGGCGATGGCTGCAGGACAGGGACAAACCGGGGGGGGTTGGGGTTTGCTTTTTTGCGCCTTTAAAAAAAATTTTTTTTTTTCCCCCGACTTTTTTTTAGTGCAAACTTAAACTTGTGCTAAAGTGTTGCCAGCGCAGGGGGGGCGGGGGGGGGGGGTCGGGGCCGCGGGGCTGCCGCAGGCGTGGGGACGCTCTCGCCGCGGGGAATCCTGAGACTAATTCTCTCTCCTCTTACTTTTTGTGCCATTTTTTCTTTTTTTTCCCTCTCTTTTTCCTTTTTCTTTTTTTTTCCTTTTTTTCCCCCTCTTTTTTCTTCCCCTTCTTTTTTTTTTTTTTTTTTTTTTTTTCCTCCTCCTTTCCCCTCTCCCTTTTCTCTTTCCCCCCCCCCCAGCTCTCCAAGGCCGGGCCGGAGGAAGCCGCAGGGTTTATTCCCCAAGTGCCAGAGGGGCCCTTTGCCCAGAGCCCCCCCAGTTTTCCAAGGCTCTTTCAGGGCAGGGGCGTGGGGGGAGAAAAGCAGCAGTGAGGAGCTGGCAGGGGCGGGGAGGGGGGCAGAAAAACCAGGGAAGAAAAATTAACACAAACTAGAAAAGAGATACCACAACTCCGATTACAATAAAGAACCTCAAGTAAGTGTCTATTTACAAATCCACGCTTGAATTTTTTTTTTTTTTTTTTTTTTTTTTGCATATGCCAGAATTAGCCAGTGCTAAGCAGAGGTTCAGCCCAGCGGGGGTGTCGGCCCGGGGGGGCCGTTTCTGCTGCAGCCCCCCCACCCCAGAGCCCGATCCGGGGCCCTCCGGCACCTTCCCGGGAGGATTCGATGCCCAGATCCGAATTCACCTGCCCAGGGGGGGCACCGGGAGGGATGCAAAGCTCACGGGGAGCATCACAGCCCCCCCCAGTCCAGAAGGGGAGATGGGAGAGACGTCTGGACTAGCACTGGCTAGAAAACATTGAAGAAATCAAAATTTAAAAAAAAAAAAAAAAAAAAAAAAAAAAAAAAGAGTGTGGGGAGAAATGAACAATACACAAAAACAAACAAAAACCCCATGATTCCTGCCTAAAATTCATAAAATTCAAGCTTCCGTGTTTTTGTTTTTTTTTTTTTTTTTAACTTTTTATTCTCGAAGTGCAACGACTTCGGAGGGTCTGGTGTCAGGGCATGTCACAGAACCTAATTAGCATCGTTCCTCCCATCGGACACCTGGCGGCTTTTATTACTCCATGAAATATAACTTGGATTCTGCCTATTTTTTTTTTTTAAATATATATATATATATACACATTTTTCTTACAAAAATAAATTTAGGATTTTTTTTTTTTAATAATATTTTTTTTTTCCGTAGAAGTTGGTTTTGACTTGTAAACATGTTTTGCTTTTGCTTTTTAAATTAAGATAAAGTGATCTCAAAGTACCCGTTCCATCGCAAAGTGCTAAGACTTCTTTGTTTGTTTTTTTTTTTTTATTATTTTTTTATCATGTTTTTTTTTTTTATTTTTTATTGCTTTTTCTGCATTAAATAAACATCCATCTCTCCCCCACCCCCACCACTCAGCCCTCCCCCCCAGCACACACTCCCCTCTCACTCCCTCTCCAAAATACATTCGGCCAAACCTGCTCTTGCTTTGAAAGTAAAAACAAAACACCAAAAGGAAAAAAAAAAAAACAAAAAAACAACAACAAAAAAAAGGAAAAAAAAAAACAAAAAAAAGGAAGAGAATCTAAAAAGTGCTTTCAAAATAAAAGGGCTTAAAATCTCTTTTTTCATTTAAAAATGTGCATTTAGAAAACAGGTGACCCGCTGAAAGGTGCCTTTTCTTATCAACCTCTGCTAACCCGAGGGTTATATACCCGCCTCTAGAGCCATATAGCATCTATATATATATATATATATATATATATATTTCGGGAATGGGGGCTGGGGGAGCTGGGGCTGCCCCAGCTTGCCTCCCCCTCAGCCCAGAAGGCCTCCTGCCCCTTTACGGGAGACCTCAAATAACCTTTTTTAAAAGGAATATGCCATTTTTAAGCGCTTTTGGGGCGTGTAGGAACGCTGCCGCGCTGACCCAGTGCCTGAAATATACTGGGGGGGGGGGGGGGGGGGGGGGGGAGCTTCACCCCCTCCCGGCCCCACATTGTGCCGGGGCAGCGGGTGCTGGGAAGGGGCCGGGGGGCTCCGTGCTGTGCCGGATCTGTCCCAGCTCCTTCCCAGGACCGGCCGGGCAGCCCGGGACGGGGACGGACGCGGGGACAGACGGACGCGCCCGGCGTTACCCGCCGGTGGTGGCACTGGCTGAGCCGGTGTCCCCGGCCCCCGGTGTCCCCGGCCCCCGGGTGCCCGACACCCGCTGCCGACAGCAACCCTGCAACATCCTGGTTGTCCACTCACACAATTATTTTTTTTTGTTGTTGTTGTTGTTAGGCAATTTTAGGCAATTTTTCTACACTGAAGCCGCTGCCATCGCCTCCCCCCTCTCTGGCCCATCCGGCTTCACAGCAGGGCTGGTGGGAGGGACCCACCCCACCCCCCCCTCCTTACCCCAAAAAACTGACCCCCATCTCCCTGGAAGGAGCCGTCTCGGCCCCGGGACGCAGCAATGACCGAGCATCTCACGCCGCTGGAGCTTTAACTTCCCAAAAAGCGGCGGGGGGAAGGCTGGCCCCGCTCCCCCGGCCCCCCGAGGCACCGTGTACCGCCCGCCCTGAAAGAGCCCTTCCACTCCTACCACCTTTTTTTTTCTATTTTTGCTTTTTTTTTTTTTTTCTTAAATAGATCTCTCTCTCTGAAATAGGTTTTTTGTTTTTTGTTTTTTGTTTTTTTTTTTAATGTGTGCTTGGACACAAAATAAAGCTTTGGATTTACATGGAAGCTCTTTTCCATGTGACAGAGCCACTTTCCATCCCCACCCCGTGCTTCCTAGCATCTGCCTTTCCAAGAAAAGGTCCTTGGCTACTGAGGGATCCTTGGGGAAGCCCTGCTTACGATGGGAAGATTGGAAACATAATATATATATATATTTTTTTCTGTTTTTTTTTTAAAAAAAGGGAGAGAAACATCTTTAAAGAGAAAAATCGGAGGAAAAGTACTAACTAGATTTTGTGACACTTTGTTTTTTGGTTTAGGAGAGTCCTTGCGTGTTACCCTCAGACGACCCTCCTGCTACATTCAATCCTGATGCTTCATTATTTGAATTATCCTCAAAGTGCTGCTGCTCCTGGCCGTTCCTCTGCAGGGTGTCCTCTGATTCTTGACTCTCCCCACCGGCTTGAAAACTTCCATCTTCGGGGTTCCCCGTGGGGGTGGTAGGCAGACCCCCGGCATCTCTCACCCGGGGTTTACGGCCCCTCCTGGATGGAATACCGTTGCATCCATCTTTTTTAAGGTGCCTGTGCAAGTGGTCGGAGCGGACGAAAGTCTTGAAGCAGCTGTCGCACTGGTAGGGCCGCAGGCCGGTGTGGACGCGCATGTGGTTCTTCAAGTCGTAGTTGTGAGCGAAGGCGGCGCCGCACTGCTGGCACAAGTACGGCTTCTCCCCCGTGTGCTTCCGCATGTGAACCTTCAGCTTGTCCTGCCTGCGAGGGAGAGAGAGGACAGGGAAGGGGGGGGACGTCAGCCTGGGGGGGGTCTGCCTGAGTCCGTGCGCCCGGTACGGGGCTGAGCATCACCCGGTACGGGGCTGAGCATCACGCGGTACGGGGCTGAGCATCACCCAGTACGGGACTGAGCATCACCTGGTACGGGGCTGAGCATCACCCGGTACGGGGCTGAGCATCATTATGGGGCTGAGCATCATTATGGGGCTGAGCATCACCTGGTACGGGGCTGAGAATCACCCGGTACGGGGCTGAGCATCACCTGGTACGGGGCTGAGCATCATTATGGGGCTGAGCATCATTATGGGGCTGAGCATCACCTGGTACGGGGCTGAGCATCACCCAGTACGGGGCTGAGCATCATTATGGGGCTGAGCATCACCTGGTACGGGGCTGAGCATCATTATGGGGCTGAGCATCACCCGGTACGGGGCTGAGCATCACCCAGTACGGGGCTGAGCATCATTATGGGGCTGAGCATCACCTGGTACGGGGCTGAGAATCACCCGGTACGGGGCTGAGCATCACCTGGTACGGGGCTGAGCATCATTATGGGGCTGAGCATCACCTGGTACGGGGCTGAGAATCACCTGGTACGGGGCTGAGCATCACCTGGTACGGGGCTGAGAATCACCCGGTACGGGGCTGAGCATCATTATGGGGCTGAGCATCATTATGGGGCTGAGCATCACCTGGTACGGGGCTGAGCATCATTATGGGGCTGAGCATCACCCGGTACGGGGCTGAGCATCACCTGGTACGGGGCTGAGCATCACCCGGTACAGGACTGAGCATCACCTGGTACGGGGCTGAGCATCACCCGGTACAGGACTGAGCATCACCTGGTACGGGGCTGAGCATCACCCGGTACGGGGCTGAGCATCACCCGGTATGGGGCTGAGCATCACCCGGTACGGGGCTGAGCATCACCTGGTACGGGGCTGAGCATCACCCGGTACGGGGCTGAGCATCACCTGGTACGGGGCTGAGCATCACCCGGTACAGGACTGAGCATCACCTGGTACGGGGCTGAGCATCACCCGGTACGGGGCTGAGCATCACCCGGTACGGGGCTGAGCATCATTATGGGGATGAGCATCATTATGGGGATGAGCATCACCCAATATGGTGCTGAGCAGTGGCACGGGGCTGAGCACCACTTGGTACAGGGCTGAGCATCACCTGGTATGGGGCTGAGCATCATTATGGGGCTGAGCATCACCCAGTACGGGGCTGAGCATCACCCAATATGGGGCTGAGCATCACCTGGTATGGGGCTGAGCATCATTATGGGGCTGAGCATCACTCAATATGGTGCTGAGCAGCGGCACGGGGCTGAGCATCACCCGGTACGGGGCTGAGCATCACCCAGTAAGGGGCTGAGCATCACTCAATATGGGGCTGAGCAGTGGCATGGGGCTGAGCATCACCTGGTACGGGGCTGAGCATCACTCAGTACAGGGCTGAGCATCACCCGGTACGGGACTGAGCATCACCTGGTACAGGGCTGAGCATCACTCAGTACAGGGCTGAGCATCACCTGGTACAGGGCTGAGCATCCCTTGATATGGGGCCGAGTAGCAGCACAGGGCTGAGCATCACCCAGTATGGGGCTGAGCACCGTTACAGGGCACAGCATCACCCAGTGCAGGGCTGAGCATCGCCCAGTAGGGTGTGAGCATCACCCAATACAGGGCTGAGCATCACCCAGTACAGGGCTGAGCACCAGTGCAGGGCTGAGCACCACCCAGTAGGGTGTGAGCATCACCCAATACAGGGCTGAGCATCGCCCAGTACAGGGCTGAGCACCAGTGCAGGGCTGAGCATCGCCCAGCCCGGGGCCGGCTGGCTCCCGGCAGGGCCTGCGCAGCCGCAGCTCGCCAGAGCCAGGGGAGGGCAGTTGCAGCAGCCGGGCCGGGGGCCAACGAGGCCACGTGAGCCGCAGCATCTCACTTCTTCCTGGAGGAAAAAAAAAAAATCAGGCACGAAGCGCGTGGCGAGGCAGCGCCGGCAGCGAAGGAGAACCAGCCCTGCCCGGGTGGAGGGTGAGGGAACCATCCCTCTCTGCTCTCCTGCTGCAGCACAGCCACCGCTGCCCTCACCCCCGGGGGGAACTGCTGGCAGCACGAGGCCCCCGAAAGTCCTAAACCTTATAAGGGGAGGATCAAAACACCGAGGACGCGTCCACCTCTGGTTCTAACGCAGCACCCGAAGGGGCCGGGAAGGTGGGCCTCGCTCAGAACAGCACGGTAGGCAGCAGCACATCAAAACGGCTTTTTTGAAGTACATTTTTATAATTTACAAAATCTGATAAATATTTACACTTTTTGTAAAACCACTCTGCCTTTCTTTTAGAAGATTATTTGTGTGTCATCGCCGCTCCTCCCCCCTGCGAATGCAGAGGAACCAGGAAGTACATGTGAGCAAAAATCGGCGTTAACCGCCGGGCTCTGGTCCCCACCCCGGGACGGGGTGGCAGGGACACACCCCGTGCAAAACAGTCCCGGCTCTTCCTCCTGCCTTTCTCCCAAAAGCACCTTCAAGAGCAGGGACTGCTTCTCTCTAAGGAGGCTCCCCATGCCCAGCCTTCCCCAGCCTACTGCGATACACGGCATTTTTAATGGTACGGGGAAAGCTCTTTTCAAGAAATGCACTGTCACCGGACAGGATGAGGATGGGGAAGAAAACCATGGTGAAGGAATGTAAAAGAACAATAAAATCAGGGGAGAAATAAGGACGATGGAGTGCTTGGTCAGGTTTGCACCCGTTTTTTTTATACTGGGAGCTCTGAGATAGGGCTTCGAGCACAGCCCAGGTGCTGGGCAAAAAGCAGCAAAAAGCAACTCATCGACACCACCGCCGAAACCAACCCAGAGCAGATGAGACCCGGGCCGGCAGCTTGAGTTCGTTATGCTCTGCCGTACCCCGGGGCAGGCCGTGCTGCGGGCACGAGGCTGGTGCACCCCTGGGGAGCTGGGAACCAGCTGTGATTTCGAGCAGCCGCAGCCTCGTGGAAGAATTTCCACGACCCGTGCGCACGCCCGAGTCGAGCTCTGCGGCCGCTGTGGGCCGGGACGCGCCACGGGGCGCAGCGAGGCCGAGAGCGGCTCCCTGTCCCCATCCGGGCTCCACCGTGCCCGCGTCAGCTGGGGAAAGAAGCAGGGGGATGTATTTTGGCTGGAAAATAGCACGGCCCTGGTATATTAAAGAAAGGGCCTTGTTTATAGGGGCTGGGAGACAGTTTCCACCCTGCTCTCTGCAGTGCCAGATCACAGGGAACAGGTCCCCATCCGAAACCCACAGGAGGGGGGCGAGGTTGAAAAGCGCTGTGGTTGCACGGCCCCACCGACCTCCTCCTCCCCATACCCCCCCCCCCCCAAAAAAGCCCCCCCTCATCTCCCACTCGCCGCCAGGGACCCCGCACGGCCTTTCCGCATCCTCCGGCTCCCGGCCGGGACCTTGGATGACTCAGGTGGGGTCGGTCGGATTCTGCGCAGGGGTGTGGGTGCAGGGGTGTGGGTGCAGCAGCTGGGCCCCCCCCCCCCCCCCCCAGGCCCACACGGGGCAGATCCAGCGTGGGGCTGGGAGGTGCCGCGTGGCAGAGCCCGGCCGGGTGCTGGGGGAGCGGCAGCGGGCTGGCATCCTGCCCCCGCCATTATCTGCATTCCTCAGCTACACCAACGTGGGGCTGGGTGCGGCCGCGGCCATGGGGAGGGGGCTGGCAGCACGGTGGGGGGAGGACACGGCCTCCTGCCCACGTCCCAGCCCCATCGGCTTCACCAGCAGCCCCATGGACAACCCCCCCACACCCCCTCCCCGAAGGAAGAGGCTCTCGGGAAGGGCCGGCCCCGGCAGTGAAGCGATCAGCACTGGTGAAAGTGGGAATATTTCAGCAGGCAGCGTGGCAACTCTGCCAGGCAGCCCACGCAGTCCCTCAGCAGGGACTGGGGGGGGACCGGGGTGAGACCCCCGCCCGGGCTCGGCCATCACAGCCACAGAGACCAAGGAGAGGAGGCGGCGCTGCGACGCGTGGACTGGAGTGAACCGGAGGAATCCAAACAATATCCCCTTTCTTCAGCGTTCCCGCGGCGGAGGGAAGGAGCGGAGCAACCCTGATTAGAAACAGCGCCGAGGCGAACGCCCCCGGGGAGCTGAGCCGAGGCACCGGGGTTTGTGTGTTGTTTTGGGGCAGCCATCGCTCAGCCCACCATGGTTCGCCGAGAGAGGACACGAGCGACGTGGGGTTTCAGCCTCTTCCCGACCCGGTTACCAGCTTCGGGTCACCCCGTGGAGCCATTTCTAAACGACTCTTCAACTCTCGCCTCAATCCCGGGCTCCTCGGCCGCGATGGAAATACCAAGGGCCGCAGCTCCGTTTCATCAACCGCGTTATTTGGCCTCCGCGGAAGCCCGGGTCTGGCCAGGTTTCCAGCAGAGCTCAGCAATTCAGGACACTGGGATGGTGTGGCACTGGATATCAAGACAAGCCCCTGGAGATACCTCAAGAGTCAGACACCCAAATTGCTCGTCTCTCTGGAAAACCCTGGCCTTCGTAACCAACTTGCCTGTTAAGATGGAAATTAGTTGAGCAGGCAAGATAAAATTGCACAAGACCGGCCCCGCGACGGCCCCCGGGGAAAGCCAAGAGCCATTTTCTGTGACAGTCCCCTCTGCTCCAGCGTCCGCCCGGCTCCTTACCTGGTGAATCGGACTTTGCAGATGTTGCACTCGTAGGGCTTCTCCCCGGTGTGGGTGCGGATGTGGCGCGGCAGCTTGCCAGCCCCCTGGATCACCTTCTCGCAGATGGGGCACTTTTGGAATGCTTTTGCCCTGATCTTCTTCTCCACCTTCTGGGACCAGGACGGATAGACGTCGCCCTCGTTCGAACTGCCGAAATATTTCAAGTAATAATCCATGACCCCATCGTCATCCTTTCGGTCGTCCTCCCCGAGCTGCTGTCTCCCCACGGAATTCATCATTTGCTGCAGCAGGGCGCTGGCAGCCAAGCCATCCACCTCTCTCGCATCATCCTCCGTGTCCGCTCCAGCAGGAACGAAACTGGGGGAGTCGCCGGCTTCCTGCTGGTCCAGAGGTCCCCCCGGGGTCCCCTCCTCTTCTCCTGGTGTGGGCAGGCCACGGCCGCTGTAATGTCCGTTCTGAGAAGGTGAAAACAAGGAGCCAGGAGCCGCCTCCTCCTCCTCTCTGTCCAGCCACATGGCTGGGTTGCTGTCAGGATCACAGTCATTCGCCTTTGGTCTTTCGTTTAGGGGGGCTTGCGAGTAGAAGTCCATGCCATTGCAGTCCGGCTCCTCCTCCTCCTCTTGGCCTCGGAAGTTCAGTCTCTGAAGGTCTCTCAACTCTGGGTTGGTCCACGGAAAGCTGCCTTGGTGGCCGTTGACGGGGTTGCTCTGGAAGAACTCCAGGTACTCTTTTGCTCTGAGATGGTTCCTCTGATCAATTTGATCTACTGTATCCATCTGGTCATTTTTGGCCAGAATCTTCCTGTCCAGGAGATCCGTGCAAACATCCCTTACCGCCGGGATCTCCAGCAGTGTGGCGGCATTGAGGATGTCATTGACGTTTGAAGTGCTGACAGTAAGGGTCGCGGTGTAAGCGAACTCCAGCAGAGCCGACAAGGCGTCCGCACTCACAAAGTCTATCTCATACACGTTTTGCTGGTCCACCACTAACCCTGAGGTGAAGAGCTTCTTGAAGTACTGGCTGCACGCCGCCAGGACGGAGCGGTGGGTGGGGAACTCCTGGCCTTCCACCAAGATGACCACGTCGCACAACAGCCCGTTGTTTCTCTGCTCATTCAGGCTGCTGAGGATGTCGCTGCTGTGATCGGGGAACGGGATCCCTATGGGGCCGTCCACGCCACCCGCCATCTTCGATGCAAAAGGCTACGAGAGAAGAAGGAAAGCGCAGTGAGTCACAGGGGCCTTGGCTGCTCGGAGGCATCACGTCGCACGGGCAGAACTCCCAACGCTCAGCAGGTACCTGCCCGCTGATGCCAGCGTGCTCTGCAGCCAGCACGAGCTACCCACCTCTCCACATCACCCGGCATCTAAGCCATGCCTTCAGCAGCGGGTGAGGACAGACCCGTGCTTACCTTCGCTCTGGGGAGGAGAAACACCGCCCAGGTGCTCTCAAGCTCCAGTCGGGAAGAACAGCTGAATTAGCACGGATCCAGGCCAGAGCTAGCAAGCCTTGGCAAAGACCAGGGTTAATACAGCCAGACAGCATCTGGATTGAGCTGGCAGGCGTGCCCAGCGTTGGGCTACAGTGGCTTGAGCTCACCAGTGGGCCCCAGTCCACCCCTGGGAGTACTTCCCAATCCCACCACTTCTACTGGAAGGGTCTCCTGCTCATTCAGCCTCGCTCTGCCCAGCTGAACTCCTGATACAACCACGTCATTGCTGGGAAAACCGTTTCCACCACTTGTCCCCAGGGTCTGCAGACACTCTCATGGAGATGCAGGTGGGGTGCTGGCAGCGAGCATCCTTTGGGAAGGGCACAGCGGCAAGCTCAGCGCTCGAGGGCACCGGTGTGCAGGAGCAGGGGTGCCCCAACCACCCCAGCCTGCTGCTAAGGGCGTTTCACAAAGAGCCGAGCTTAAACACTTAAACCCAAGGCACTCGCTGCACCTTCCCCAGGAACAGGAGCCTCTGGGGTGACCGGAGAGGAAACGACACTGGTCTCCCAAAGCGCCGGCCTGGCACCGGCCCCTCGCCCTTTGGAAAGGCTTCAGCAGATGCAGCAGTTCCTTCCACTGCCGATGGTTTGTTTGGGAAAAAAAAAAAAAAAAATAAATAAGTCACTCCTGAGGCGCTAGCACAGCAGAAACAGATCCACTTGACTTTACATACATCCTCTCTTCAGAGGCTGAAAAAGCCGGAGCGAACCGAGCAGCTCCGTTGGGAAGGGATCCCCCTTCCCCGGGAGAGGGGCGCCGGGGCAAACGCAGGCGAGAGCGGAGCCTGCCGGGCTTCACCGCGCTGCCTGCCCCGAACCAGCCCCTTAAATTCTACCAGGCCCAGCCTTCTGATCCCCAAAACTGGGAATAACGTTTCCCTCCTCCGTCTCAATCAGCAAAGCCCTCTACTCCTTGCCGCATAGACACTGTCTGCCTATAAATTAATGTATTTCCCCCTCCCTGCCCCAAACACTGGATCCTTCGGGGCTAACGCAACCCACAGTGTATCCACACACAAATAATTTGCTTCACAGAGCACCTTGGCACAAGCCTAAGTATCAAAGGCCCCAGTTTACAGATGGGGAAACTGAGGCACGGGGGGAAGTGGCCTGTCCCACGCAGCGGGGAGGTGGGGACGGATGAGTCAGGAGCACATCCAGAACAGAAGTAATTATACAGGAAGCAACTCCCAGCGCCGCGTTATAGCACGGGGAGCTAGCAACCAGGTTGCAAAACAACGCTTGCTTCCCGACACATGCACCCACCCCCATTCTGGGCTTGCTAGCAGGCTTCTCAGTAGTTCTTCATATTTTCTTATTTTTAAAAAGCTTCGTTAATCCGAGGGGAGGGGGGGAAGTAATTTCTACACTTTCTTGTTTTATACAAAGAAAACACAGAAGAGGGTTCTGAGTCTGTGAAGCACCAATCTGAAGCAAACCCCTTGATATTAAACAACAGTAATGCACAAACCAGCCTTAAGCTCACTGTGCCAGTGTGATGGGGGGGTCAGGGTGGGGGGGAAGAACCAGAAGAGCCGGGCTGGATGCACAGGGCTGATGGTACAAGCCCTGCTGCCAAGACCAAACACTGAAGCAAGGCGGCTTCCCAGGGCGCTGGGAGCAAAGGCACCAACTCCAGAGCCCCTCCTGAGCTCCTGCAGTTGCAGGATTTGAACTTGAAGCCATTATTTCATAGTGGTTTTTTTTTAAAAAATAAGGGGTTCTCGCTAGGAAGGAAAAGGCCGTTTGATGGCTGAGCACAGCTTGGGGACCAGCGCCGGCTCCAGGTGTGACCTTGGGCAAGGTCACCACATCTCTGCATCCGCAGGGGGTCTGAGGGACCCCCCCCCCCCGGATCCCCAAACTGCTGGGCTACAACAAGGGGGGGGGGGCCTCCGCATCGCTTGCCCCATTCCCACCAGGGCTGCCCCAGAGCTCCCTGAACCCCCCCCCGATCTGAGCCACCGTGGCACATCGCTCCCCTTAAAAGCGGGTCCGATACCTCTGCCCACCCCCCAGCGCCTCCTGGCCCTACAAATGACATTGGAGTCTGTCCCCCCCACACACTTTCCCCTCTAGATTAGATGCTTTACACCAAGCTTTTTGCCCCCTCCTCCCAAAGAGAATTTGAGCTGCGTGAAACATTTTGAAGCTTCGGGCGAGAGTCTTCTGGGCAGCCAAGCTTCGTCACCCACACAACCCGGGCTTTGTCGGCTGCGGTGCCCGACTCCGGGGACCAAGGGGACCAGGGGGAGCAAGTCAGGCCGTGCAGGCAAGGTCACACACCCCCCCCCCAGCCAGGGGGCTGGGACAAGCAGCCGGACAGTGTGGGAACGGCTGCAGGGTCATGAGACTGCCGAGGGCTGGCATGGAAAGTTGTACAACTTCGCAACTCATTCTCCTCGCACAACACGCCCTTTGTGTCCCTCATCTGCGGTGGCAGAAAACATCGAGGGGGCAACAGGCTGCCCCAAGCCCCCCAGGAATAGCCACGGCTAGAGACCACCGGGCTCCTTCCCCGAGCGCTGCTGCCCAGCCCTTAAAAATCAGACCCCGTTCCCTTTTCAGGGGGCTGAACAGCCGGAGTATTGAAGCCTGCGCAAGGCTGGGTGGCTCAGGGGATTAGTAACAAGAGATGGAGCCTTCCACCTTTACAGGTTCAAAAAAAAAAAAAAAAAAAAAAAAAAAATCCCACCAGGAGCAGGCACAGGGAGGGCACATGGCCGTATCGGTGAATTGGGTGAAATCCGCTTGGAAAGGTCCCGACGGCCAGGTGACATGTCACAAAAGCCGCTGGCACGACCGCCAGCTAGTCCCCTCCTTGGCAAGAATAAGGTCTGAATGGGCCACCAAGGGGGAGCTTCAACTACTGACCTAAATTTCCCAGGCAGCTCTTTTCTCTCTCTACACCCCAAGACCGCCAAAAAGGCATTACACACTTCTTGTCCCAGACTGCGCGTCTCTGCAGGGTTGCAAAGATGCCACATTTCACCCCAAAGTGGCTGCGTTTGAGAAGTTAGGAAATAGCCCTTGCATAGAACTACTAGCAGCTGAGGGGACACCGTCAACTTAAAATATGGTCTATTTGAAAGAGAGAGTTTACAACAATACCAGAGCTCTGGAATTTATTTACAAACCTTATTTACAAACCTGGCGTAACACAACGCACATCCCTAACTATTCAGCTAACTCTATTTTCATCGGTGCTGAGCCCGCTCTGCATTTTCAAAATACCAACGCAACCAAGCTTCAGCTATCCACGGCTCCCCAGGTCAGCCCGATATAAAGGCAGCCCGATTCCAGGCAGGAAAAAAAAATGTACATTTTCTGGGTGAGAAGTGCTGCTGAACACCGTGCGAGCGAGGGAAGCCCTCCACCTCCCCGAGACGCTGCTCACGGCAATCTCGGCTGTTCCACATTCGACTGGTTTCGCACCGAGGCCGACTGTAGTTTGATGCTGCTCCTCAACACTAAAAGGTTATTTTCTTAAGCTCAAGTTATCAACTCGCTCCTTTCAGACCTACCAGACGAACTGCAAAAGAGCAGAACAGAGCGTTAACTGAAACCCCTGAGCTTGCACTTTACTCACCTCGAGTCCAGCGGGATGTCACCCAATCGCTTTCCTACAGGAGTTCTGGAATTTGACATTTACATTCAAATGAGACGACCACATTAAGATGGGATCAGAACCAAAAGTGCTGACAAAACAGTGCTTAATTACTAGTTTTCCACATAACCTCAGTGGGGTGGTTTGGTTTGTTGGTTTTTTTTTTTTGTGTTTTTTTTTTTTTTTTTCCTTCTCCCTTGTGCTTTTGCTTCTTCGCATATTTCTTTAAAATTTAGCTGGGTGAACAGAGGAACCTGAGCAGCTTACGAGGGCTCTGAAATATGCAGGTATCGGGTGTAAGAGCTAAGTCACATCTGGTTAGCCGGGTAACAGCGAATGTTTTCAATGTGCTCTTCATCCGGAAAAGATCCCAAATCGCTTTACAAAGGCAGGGCTCTCCTCTCCCGCAGAGGTGCCACCCACTCCAGCAGCACAGATGAAAAGCTTGAGCAACACTACGCACCTGCTCAGGGCAGAAAGGGAAAATTATCATCGCCTTTTCCACCAAGCACGAGGCGAAATGGCTTTAGGGCACTGCTACAATCCACAGTGCGAGGTTTCCCAGGAATAACTGCGTTTTGGGCTACAGTATGTGGTTATTCGGCTGCTCAAGGTACCCAAGAAACAGAGATCACAAATTGCTCTGCCCAGTTTCTTAGAGGAAATGCACATATGACAGTGTCAGGGCAGATTTTGCAGCAGCGCTGCTGTGTGCTAAAAAAGAACTATTAAAATAATGTTGTTATATAAAAAAAAAAAAAAAAAAAAAAGAAAAAACCTAAGTCAGTGGTTTGCTGCCCAAGGCCCAAACATTATCCTAGCCCTCACTCACCACTGACTGGAGAAATGGGCATTTTTTCCCTATGAATAGCTCACCCCAATTATAGGTCACACAATGCAAGTCCTTGTCTCTTCACTTTATACTTAGGGAGCGATCATCCCAGTTCCCCCCTTTCTTCTTCCAGCTGCATGGACACATCTGCAAGCCTGGAGCCCTCAAGATAAAAATGCAGCTCTCCGGCCGTTGGGAGCATGAGCCATCATCTCTGCTGACACCAAGCTCTGCAACATCCCAGGGACAAGCCCAAGCAGGTCTCCCTCTGCCCAGGATCCACCCTAAACTATGCAGCGGCCTCGGGAAACACACCTAGCACGCAGCAGCATAAAGCCAAAAAGGTGGGAAGATGGTAGGCAGGAGGAAATGAAGGAGAGTGTTTTGCCTGCTTGGGAGAAGTCACTATTTCAACCACTCCATGGTGCTATTAAAATTCAACTGCTCTCTAAAAGGAATGTGCTGTCGGCAGTTTAGTGCCAAACTATCTGAATTATGTGGACCTGCAAAACAGATGCATGTTCTTGAGAGGAAGACCCTGCACATCAACAGAAGCAAATGGCACTGTATGAAAAAATTAAGATAAAAATAAAAGCATGCTTTTTTTTTTTAAATAAATCTAAATTTTCAATAATGCAAGACGAAATCCTGTGTGTTTAGCAGGTAATTGAGCCATCCATGGCAAAAAGAGTGAATTCAAGCCTTCTTGTATCTTGTCTGGACATCGCAACTGGGGTAAAACACCAGAGGACACATACGGCATGACCAAGATCATGCAGCTATTGAAGTGAAGAGATCAGAGCAGAACAAGCATCCTGAAAAATATCTGTGGCCTCTCTGCAGACAATATGGGGCTCTGTTCCCTGCCAACGGGCATCCCCTCCAGCCCCCTACAAATCCCCATCTGAAGGCACCGACTCTGGGAAGCATCTCATCCCCCAGTGCCCCAGCTCCCAGCGCAGGGTCTCTGTTACCGCAGCTCTAATCGCTGGATTCACAACGTGAAGGCTCATCTAAGGAACAAGACTGACCACATCACGAGGATTCAGTCGGCTCCCAAACAGGCACCGGGCTCCTGATCAGACAACCAGACCAAACTACTGCTCCACCGGTTCCTCAAAGCGGGGTGGTTGTTTTGTTCTGATCCTTCCAAAGATCAGAACTTTCCGAGCATCCCGCTTCAATGTCTCAAATTTAACGTGAAGTGGAAAAACAACCGAGATGCTGAGACAATATCCGACCAGGTAGCCCGAGCTCCTCAGTTACAGCAACCACCCTTCCTTTCAGCCCAACTCGATGAACTCGCACCATTATCAGGTAAGCAAAACAGCTGGAGCTTTCCTTGCTGCTGCCAGGTCTGACCTGCCAGGGAGGTTTGCCTCTCCCTACTGTCTAGAAACATATGCCTGGGCAGCACAGGAAGCTCCAGCGAAGAGTCAACCCTCATTCTAGGACTGTTTCATACCAAGGTAAAAGGAAATCTACCCAAAAACCTTCAGATACATCAACCGCCGATCCTTTAGCACAGCTCAACACCACATCCCTCATCTTAGAAGAGCCAAAGCACTTTATGAGCCATATATCGACAGGGAAGAAACACCTAATACACCACAGAAACAACAATCTCTGGGGCAGGACGCACAACCATTTAGCAGCAGAGAAGTTCAGACAGGAAAGGAGAATCCCACATCCTGCTACTGCTGCCAAGGGAACTCTGGTAGGAAGAATATCTGGTAATTGCTCCCATTGAAGTTTGGACAGAGAACTGGAATTGAACGCCCCTCAGACCCTCAACGAGCATCATGGGAGCTTTAATGACCACAAGCAATATTAAAAAAATAATAATAATCATAATAATCCCCTCCCACAGCAGAGCACCTCAGAGGTAAGAGCGGTGCCAAGAGTTGGCTTTGCCGTGGTGCTCTCCTCTCCTGGGGCTGGCCAAAAGGGGCAGATCTGCAGAGCCGGTGGAGCAAGGACAGCCCTCCCCCAGACGCCAGCCAGCCATTTCCTCGCTCAGGAACGGCTGCATCCTGTGCTCATTCAGAGGAGCCTGCGTAGGTCTGATATATTTGGCAGAGAATCTATATCGGGCTGGAAGAGCTGCATTGAAGAATTCGGATGAAGTCCCAAGCCCACGTTACACCAGTGTTTCAGCTCAGGTAACAAACCGGGCTGTGAAGGAACGACCACCAAGCCTCTCATCAGGGTGACACATCGCCTAGCAGCTCCTGGACAGACAGGTTTTGGGGGTAATTCAGCAACCTCCCTGCCACCTCAGGCAAACTGTGATTGAAGGTATCCCCAAGAGACCAATTTAAATTTTACACCTCAACCCATTTATAATCTTTTCAGTATTCAAAACTGCCTCCCTCTCAGCCCTTACCACTGTGTCAGCAGCGGGAAGAAGCAAAGGAGAACTTCATGGAGGCACCTTGATGGTGTAACAGTGACCGCTCGTGCCAAGCCAGGCCAGAGCAAGAGCAACTGGAACCAGGCCCCTGAACTCCTCTGGCAGCACTGGGTTGCAAAGCAAGCAAGCAGCAGCAGCAGAGATGGTGCGACCACAACGGAGCAGGGAGACAGTGCCTACCTGGGTGGAGCTGGTCTCTGTGGTGCTGCTAACGAGATGGTAGAGGTCTGGGATTCCTCATCACACCAGAGGAAATCATTAGAGACACTGCTACAAAGCGTACCAGGAGGAAAAGGGCTTGTTGCTCTTCATTTTCCAAAACTGCTTGAATTTCAGTGCTTTTCACATGTTGATCCAAAAAAAGGACGGACATGCCAGATGTGGCTTTCTTCTAGTTGCACGGATGGTGAAAGGGCGAGTGTCGCTGAGGAAAGGGCTCACGACTACCAGGTTTAACACTGAATCCAAGGTCTGACCAACCAACTGACCCTTCAGCTATCCCATGCCTGTTCCCCTCCTCCCCTTCCCCATTCAGGCTCCGTATTTCGATCCAAACTCTGACTTCTAAGCACAACCGCAATACAGAGAGCGTTACTACTGCTGACCAGGGGAATTAAATCAAAATCAGCAAAGGGAAAGTCACCTGCAGCAGTGTCCAGGGCCCACTCCCGACACATCCAGTGTGCTCGGGGAGGGCGGATGCATCTCCCCGGACAAGGCCTATGGCTTTCACGTAAACCTAACGGCATTCACCGCCCAGAGAAGAGACACGGGATGCTGGTAGCCAACTTCCACCGTTCAGGAACCAGCTGAGGGGTGACCAAACATCCCACTCTGCGACACTGCAGATCCCCACCGATGTCTGCAACTGGAAAGGGATTTTTCCTTCCAGGGCACGGCACCGCCTCGCACAGCACAGGGGAAGTTCAGCTTCCGCTGCAGCATCGACTACCGGCAAAAACCAGAAGTCGACTTAGACCCGACAGACGGCAGTGGTCTGCCCCCGCCTGCCACGTCACGCGGCGAAGTGCTGCGGCCCGGCCTCAACCTGTTACGGCACAACCGAAAGAGGCAACCACGGCGTGGCACGGAGCCTCCCCAACCCGCCCCCCCCCCCCCCAGAACCGTCCCGTGCCGACCAACACGCGGTCCTTTTCACCGCTGACAGCAACTACCAGGACGTACTAAAACTTCTCTTATGTTGCAAGGTTAGCTTGAACTGGTTACTCCACCCAGACCTCCTTGCCAATTTTCTCCTTTGTCATCAGAGACCGTATTTAATCCAGCAGGAATGCGCCTTGGTTCAAACCCGTGTAGTCACAGACCCGAGGCCAGCGCGTGTCCCTTGAACTTCGGTGCGTGCAGTGGTTTATTTTTGTGCCAGAAGCTCCCCATCACAAGCACCATCGCTCTGCCTCAGGATTTCTCAACATGATGGTCCCGACTCCATCACGCGAGGCCTTTGCGTTCAGACTGTCTCCGGGCAGCACGAATTCCTCCACGCTGAGAAGAAATGAAGGCTGGGAGCCGCCCAACGACCCTCACATCCTTCTGCAAACCCACCTTCGCTCCATCAAGGCTGCATACAAATCGCTCCCAGGCCTTCCTCCTCTCCTCAGCTGAGCCCTGCAGCCCACGCACGCAGCCCTCAGCCTGCTGAAAACGTTCAAGCGTGGTTTACGGGGCCGGGAAGGCCGGCCACCCTTGTGTTAATGGAAGCTGCTTGTTTTGCTGCTGAAACAGACTCTTTAAAAGCCAAGCCCAAGTGTGCCCACACGCCTGTTGCCGCAGCCCTCCAACGGGTTTTCTCCCACATAGCTCCGCTGCTGCCGTACAGCAACAGAGCAGCTCCCTGCAAAACCACAGCGGGGTTTTCGGGAGATCCTGCAGAATACCAAGCCCTTGCTATTCAACCCCTAGTCCTCCTAAACACTTTAGAAAGCCTCAGAAGTTACGCGCAAAGGGAAAAAATACAAAACAAAACAAAACATTAAATTTGGTGTTTCAACCCTGGCTAAAGGACCAGCCCTTGCCTAGAAGCACAGTGTGTATAGAAGGGGAAGGTTTCTTTTTCAACACGGAAGTCCTGGAGACACCGAGATCCATGCTGAAATAAGCTGCCAATATTTCAAAAAGGCAACATTCATCCCCTCCACCAAAGGGAGCACCCGAAGAGTCGAAGCCACCTCCAGCATTAACTCACTGCTTGGCAAAGCACGAGGGCAGAGCGGGGGCTGCGGGGCCACCGGCATGTCCCAGCTGCTCAAGGCTGGATGAAAATGAGAACTTCGGCGGGTCGTATTTTTTACACCCTCCTCCCCTTCTGAGACCAGGCATGACCACAGACCAGGAAGAGGCCAAATCCCGTGCTCCCCACTCCAGCCAAAATCCCCCCAAGTCACCAATGGCATTTTCCCCGAGAAAGGCCGACAGCATCTGTCCCCTTTGCACCACGATCCCCCTCCCTGTCGCAGCTTCTCTCCATCTCCTAAACCGAGAGAACCATAAAAACTGCTCAAATCCCCAATCCCCCCATTCCCACAGCCCTCATCCATTTCCTGACCTGCTCCCTCAACGCCCAGCTCTCCAGCTCAGCTCCCCCTGAGCCCCAAAATCAACCCGTCCCTCTCCCACTTCACAGCCATGTCACAGGTTCCCCTTTGCAGCCTCCGCGTCCTCCCCCTCCGACAAGCCTGACGTTTCCTGCCCTGCTCCCCCTGCCTTCGACGTCAGAGGTCTAGCATTAATCTGATTGCCTCAAACGGCACCTCGAAGACCAGTGTTTTTTCCACACCAGGAAGAGGGGGGGGGGAAAAAAAAAAATAGGAAAAAAGAGTAAGATTGGAGTTTACTGACAAAGCAGAGCATACCAGGCAGGGCACTCCCTTATGTAATTCCTAATTTGTGGATAAACAGACAGCTCGTCTCGCCGTTCTCGACTCCACGCGACGTGCAAAAGTGAATCCCGAGAGCAAGCAGCATGCCACGCGCTTCATCCCTGCCAGTGCTGTCCTGCCATGAAGCGTTTTTCCTCCCCTCCTCAGCACACGACCGGGCAGTGTGGGGCTGAAGGGAGGGAACGCTGAACCGGTACCGCATGTACTCTGCCTGTTGGGGCAAGAGGCTCCGAGTAACTAGAGAGCAGCAACCTGTAGCTACAAGCCTACTTTCAATGCCTGCCCAGCTTTGTGTTGGGTAGGCACTCAAGCAAACAAAAAAAAAAAAAAAACAAAAAAAAAAAAGAAATCTACTTACTGGTTTCCAGTTTGCCGGTGGGAAATAAATAGGTGCACGAACCAGGAAGGAAATAAAGTGCACAACTGCAGTTTAACAGCAGGCAAGAGGGAGTTAAAATGCAGCGCTGGGATGCTTGGGAGCATCCTCTGCTGTGAAAAAAAGCAGGGCAGCAGTCCTTCCCGCAGCAGGGAGAAGATCTCACGCAGTTTCAGATGGGCATTACAGAACCACAGGGGTGGAAAGCAGGAGGAAAACAGTCCCGAAGGTGCTAACCCTTCACAGGCAAAGAAACCACCCAGCAAGCACCGGTGCCGTGCGTTTCTGCCCAGGGCCCCGCACCCCGGGAGGGCACACGATCCGTGCACGGCTTCGAAGAGATCGGCAAAAAAGTATTTGAGACAGCGAGGCTGTCGTCAGGGAGATCACGCTCCTGCCAGTCCGGCTGTACGCATTTTTTAAGGGGTCGGCGAAGCACCGGTGTTGGAAAGTCGCTGATTGCCAGGGGATCTGCAGCTCATCTCACCGACGTGGCCTTGGCTCCCACCTGCAGCCACAGGGCAGCTCGCACCAGTTTCCAGTTTCTCGCACCTTGTCACATTAAGAGAAGACGCTGATCCCTATAGTTTCCTTCCACCTGCAGCCCGGGGGCTGCTGCCTGAGATCTCACAGGAAGATTTACAAGTCCCTCAGACGACAGGGTTTTGGGGGGGGGGTGGGGGTGGGGAAGAAGCCCCACTGCAATTTGAGGAACGGAATGACTTTTGCTCCGTTTGCACCCTGAAAGTCGCGGCCGGACTCTGCTACAGGAGCCAGCAATGACACCGGGGAGGCAGGGAAACTGAAACTATGCGCGGAGGGAAGACGATACGGCCAGGGAGCTGGGCGAGAAACAATTGTCCCTGGATACTTGCGGAGGATCCCGACGCTTGTCTGACCTCATTTACTCCCGCTCTGATGTCCTATTGGAGCTCCTCCGGCACCGGCGGGATGCTCCAGGAACAGGTATCGGGATGGACACATGGCTAACCGGCTCGCACCGATCGGGAGGCAGCACCGAACACAAACATGCACCAGTTTGGATCAAAGGGTCATGGGACTGGGTACAAACGCTTCTCTTCATCCTAGACACTGACTGTCTTTCTCCCTTTCCCCGAGTTTTGCTCGTCAAAAGGCTTTTAATTACAGATTGAAACCAGTCTCCTCAAATTTGAGGTTAAGGCTAGTTGAGAGCATAGTTAAGAGCAACTGTTTATTGCTTTGACTATGCAAGATAACGAGAAGGATTCTAATTGTTTGCCACAGAAGTCTTCTCTTTCAATAAACGCAGCATCCCGCGACTGGGAAAACACCCTCAAGTGTCAGTTTTAATCAAGATTAAACCACAGTTCTCAAGCATTTAGGCTTCATCTCAAATGCAGACCAGGAATTTCACAGCCCCCCCCCCCCAATTTTTAGGTTGGACACCTGCAGGGAACTCAATTCTGTAGAGTTACGACCCAGCACTTTATCCGCCAAATGAGGTTGCGAGTAAGACAGTCAGTGCAACTAAACCGTCGCACCGCCTTGATATAAGCATAAATTTCTTCCCTTATTTGCGTCCCATGCCGACATCTAGATTCTCACGCCGGGAAAACAACTGTAATTTAAAATTCTGCTTTAAAAGTCACCAAACACAAAGCGAACCCACCGCATTCACCGTGCCAAATGAATTCCACCCAGCCGCGGCTGGCCCAGCACCTCTACAAAGCAGAGCTCCTTATTAAGCCCGTGACACGGCTGAAGATCATCAGCAGACCCACCACCACAATGCAACAAGATGCATATATGAGCAAAAAATAAATAAAATGAAATAAAAGCATAAGAAGAATTGCAGATCAGCAGAAAATGACAAACTGCTTTCATTCACCACCAAATTTATTAAGAGCTCATGCCTTGCAAAACCCTCCCTGAGTTACTAACGCAATTAAGGCTTGGTGGAAAAATCCCACCATCTCACCCATGTTTGGGTTGCGCCTCTTCACTCCCTCTTTCACCAGAACAAGCCTAAACAGGGGCCAGAATGAATATTAAACAAGAATGGCTCCTCTCTAATAAACTGCTCAGTTTCTCTCGGTCTCTTTTTTTTTTTTTTTTTCTAAAGAGTTGTTTAAATACAACATCTCCAGCAAACCATCAGAATTGAGCCAGCCCATCTCTTCCTGATCAACCTCTAGAAGTGCCCACATACTGAAGTTTCCAACCAGGACCAGCAGAAACATTCAGAAATAAAGCATTCCCTTAAAAAAAGAAACACCAACACTTTAAAATGACGGGATGACCTTTTAGCTCCGCTGCTACGCTGCACACAACTTCAACCCTCATTAGGTTGTAAATTCTTCCAGGCAGAGACCTTCTCTACCCATGTCTGTAAAGTACTTATTATATAAGTTATGGTTTCAATAGCCAAGACAATTAACAGCACGGGGAACGTAGCTAATCTTGAACTCAGACCAGCAACAAACTCTTACCAAGAGTCCTTGAGCAGAAACTTTTGCTGCCCAGCCTCCTGCAGCCCTGCAAGTCAAAGGGTCTCCAGAAGCTGAGAACATGGGAGAGCCAGGCGAGGCACAAGCAGTCACGTTGGTTGTAGGTGCAGGACAGGAACTGTTGCTTTCGACGTATGAACGCCGGGATTTAAAAGTTCTGGTAAGAGGAAGCCCCAGGTGCTGGCAGTCCCGCTCCAGGTTTGGGTCCGAGGGCTTTTCCCACACTACTGAAACAACGCAAGGAACGAAGCCCTTTCCCCAGGCAGCAATCAGCTCGCCTCCACCGTCAGACCACGGTCACCGCAGCCGTCTGCCCGTGACTTTCGCCTCCTGCCATCAGCCTCCCAAACGCAGCCGCTCCTGGGGGAGCTGGCTTAGCTCTAATCTCGGGGGGCGGGAGGGGGGCTCCGGGTACCCGAAGCAGAAGCTCGCTTTCCAACCCCTTCCCTCCAACTCAGAAACCCCGAGATCGGGGGACGGTGAAGACAAGGAAGCGGCACAACCCTGGCCAAGCAGAGAGGCCTCCCCTTTGCTGTGGGCAAGAGATGCTGCCCCTCATGTCAACCTCGGCAGCAACCCGCCGGCCTTCGCGCCCAGGTCCGGCGGCGGCGAGAGGCTTATCCTGCGCGGCTCTCCCAGGGCAGCCCCGTACGCAGGGCCCAGCCGACAGCTTCCAGGGCCCCAGCCACCGAAGGGGAGGGCGGGGGGATTATCACCGCGAACCGCCGCCCTCTCCCCCCCGCTCTGGGCACGGGGGTGGGTGCGGAGCCGGCCGGGGGGAGATAAGGAAGGGGGGGGTGGGAGGGGGGTGGAAAATAAAAAAATAAACCGCACAGAGCAAAGGCAGGGCCAGCCAGCAGGCCTCCCCCAGGCCGGCTCCCCGCTGGGACGACCTTGGGGTGCTCGGGGACAGGACGGGGGGGAGCCCCCGCGGGGGAGGGAGGGAGGGAGCGGCGCGGCCCGGCGCCCCCGCACGGGTCGAGCCCCGCCGCGGCCGGGCTGGCAGGACGGACGGACGGACGGACGCCCCGGGGGACCCCACCCAGCAGCCAGCCAGCCAGCCAGCCACCCCCCCCCTCCTCCTCCTCCTCCCCCCTTCCCTGCCTCGCCGGGTCGGGCCGGGCCGCCCCCCCCCCCCCCCCCCCTCCGCGGCCCGCTGGCGGCGGGGCCCACAGGGAGCCTTGGCCGGGCGCCACGACCCCACCCCTTCCCCCGGGCGGGCCGCCGCCAACGGAGGCCGGGCGGGGGAGGGGGCGGGGGGCGCCGGGGAGAGGTCCCGGCCCCTCGGCCACCGCCCGCGCTCCCCCGGGCAGGGGCAGGGCCGGGGCCGGGGGCGCGGGCCCAGCCGGGGTGGAGGGGGGGGGGGGGGGGGGGGGGGCAGCGCAGGCCCCGCCGCGCCTCTGTCCCTCGGCCACCCCGCACCCCACCGCGTCGCCCGCCATTGGGCCCAGGCGGGCGAAACGGGGCGGAGGGGCGCGCCCCGATTGGCCCCGCCCGCTGCCCATCAACGTCGCCTCCCCACTCGCCGCACGCGCGGGGCGGCGCGGGAAACGGAGTCCGCGCGCCCCCTCGCACCTGCGGGGCGGCGCGGGCGCGGGACTACAACTCCCAGGAGTCCCCGCGCCGAGGGCACCCCTCCCCTCCCCGCACGGCCCTTCCCCCCCCGCACCCCCCCCCCCTCCGCGACCCCCCCCAGCACGGCCCGGCCAAGTACAACGTATGCAGGCGGGGGGGGGGGGAGGGGGGGGCAGCTGCCCTGGCACGGCCCGGCCCCCCCCGGCGCACAAACCCCCTCGACCCCCCTCTCCACCCCCAGCACTGCCCCCTGAGTGGGGGGGGGGGGGTCGGGCCTTCAATCCCCCCCCCCCTCCAGGCCCGACCCCTGCCCGCCGCGTCCCCCCCTCCCCCGCCGCGTTTCCCCCCCCCCCCCCCTCCCCGTACCGGGCGGGGGCCGAGCGGTCCGAGCGAGCGGAGCGGGCCGCGCCGTGCCGAGCCGGGCCGGGCCGAGCCGTGCGGGCGGGCGGAGCAGGCTCTGGCCGCCCCGCGGGAGCTGCTCGCCGAGGCCCGTATGCGGCTCCTTCCTGCTCCGGCCGGGGCCGCCCCGCTCTTAAAGGGGCCGCGCGCCGCCCCCCCACCCCCCGCCCGCCCCCCCCCCCCGCCTCGGGGCGCAGCCTCCCAGCTTTGAGAAGGGGGGGGGGGGGGGGAGGCGCCCCCCTCACAGCGCTCGGCTTCTCTCTGGGGGAGGGCGGGGGCGAGGGGCCCCTTTAAGAGCCCCCACGGCCCCCCCCCCACCCCGCGCTGCGTGGGCCGCTCCTCGCGCCCCCGGCACCCGTGTCACCGCGTCCCGCCCCCCCGCGGGTCACCCCATGGCGCACCTTCCCCCCCCCGCCCTTGTCACCCCACAGGGCACCCCTCCGCACCCCCAGACCCACCCGTGTCACCTCATAAGCCACCGCCCCCTCCCCCACCCCCCGGCGTGTCACCCCACACAGCACCACCCCACGACCCCAAACCCACCCGGGTCACCCCACAGAGCACCTCTCTGTGTCCCCCCCGCCCCCCCCATCACCCTGTGTCACCCCTCCTCCTGCCCCCCAGCATCCCCCCACTGTCCCCTGACACCCCGCCCCCATCTCCCCCGCCCCCGCCCCCCCCCCACGCTGGGAAGGGGACACAAAGCTCTGCCCAAGGTCACCAGTGGGCTGGGAGCCAACCCGGCAGGGACAGGGGACAGGACAAACCCGCCTGAGCCACCACCTCCAGTCCCTGCCCCGGGCAGGGGGGGACACGACAACAGTGACCCACCCGCAACCAGAGCACCAGCTCTCCTTCTCGATACCCACCATTCCGCTCCAGAGTGAACGGCTCCTTAAGGCCAGGTTCCTGCAGGTTACTGGGTTCATCTGTGTGGAACGCCGGCTGCCGTGGGGCACCCAGGCGCAGCAAGATTTTAGGGAAAATTTTGAATTAGTAATAATTTTAAAAAAAATAATAATAATTAAAAGAAGAGAAAGAACAAGCTTTGATCAACAGACACCCCCCGGGGTTCCCAGGGGCTGCTGCTCTGCAGGCCAGCACCCCTGGGATTTCCCCATTTCTCCCCTTTTTTTGCCTTAAATAACCCCACTCAGCTCCTCCCAGGGGCACCAAGGGCTTCACCCACAGCATTCACCCTGCGACCACCCCCCCCCCCCAGGGGGTGGTGCTGGCATTAACCCCACTGCGCAGGTGGGGAAACTGAGGCAGGGCAGGGAAACCCGGCTGTAAGTGGGGAATGAGGGGACCCTGGGCCCTGGGGAGGGGGACACACACAGGGTGGGGGTGGGGGGGCGCCCAGGCTGCACCCAGGGCCGGGCCCCGCCATGCGCCCGCAGCCACACGCTCACCGGCTGCTTTCGCTTTCCCCCACTGTGGGCGGGGGCACAGCCACAGGGCCCACCCTCCCCCCCCCACCCTAAAATCCCTCCCCACGCCGGGGCCACCCCCAAAACCACCTGCCACACAAACATGGAGAGCACCCACCTGCGTCAGGGAGGGGGCAGGACCCCCAAACACCCCCACATCTTGTTCCAGAGAAGTGGGGGTCAGGGTGCCCCCTTCCTTCCCCCCTGCACCCCCAAAACCCTGCTGTACACCCCCCCCCCCAATTCTCAACCAACAGCACCAAAACCTGACGCAGCTCCCATGGGTGGAACGAGTTTATCCTGGTCTCTGCAGGTCCCCAGGGGACCCCAAAGCACCACAAGCAGCAAAAGCAGGACGCTCCCCCCCCACCCACCCACCAAAAAAAGTGCCACCACAGCAGCTTTGCATCAGGGACCCTGGGGGGGTGAGGGCACAGTACCAAGGCAGGTGCCCCCAGTGTCACCTCCCCAGAGCCCTGACATCGCTAGTGGCACAAGAACTCTGTAAAATAAAGTTATTTTTCAATTCTGGGCCTGATTTTGATTTTGCCGGGGCTGGCAGAGCCCGGCTTCACCTCTCCCTGCTTCTTTTCACCCCAAATATTTTAGAGTCGATCCCGGCTCCCCTGGGGCAGGATTTAGGGCATCGCACCATCCTCAGACCCCACATCTGCTGCGGCCAGGGCTGCCTCATGCCAAGATCATTCTGTTAGCGCCTGCTTCCGCCGGAGGCAGCCGAAGGGCAGCGCGGCCGGAGCCGCCGGCACATCCCGGCACGGCCGGGACAGCGCTGGTGGCATCGCTGCTGTCCAGGGAGGACCCGTCAGGGTTCCAGCTCTGCAGGGGTTAAAGCCACTTGGGGCACAACCAAGAAGAGAAAAGGCCTGTAAATGTAAAATGCCTTTTTTTTTTTTTTTTTTTTTTTTCCATGATGAAAATATCGTGTTTAAAAAAAAAAAATAAAAGTTGCACCAACAAAACGCTCGACACGCTTTCTCCTCCTCCTCCTCCAAAACCCAGCACCAAAACCAACTGAAAATATCCTAAAGCTTTATGAACCGTCCCCTTCCCACCTCCCACTTGATTTAAGAGGCAAAAAAAACATAACGATGAGCATCCCTGTGGCCTTGGGGTGCCTTGCCCGGGTATGAGCTGAGCCAGTGAGCACTGACACCCCCAACCCCCCAAATCTGGGGTCTCCCCCCTCGTTCAGTTTGACTTGGGGGGGGGGGGACACGGCTGCCCTCGGCAGGGCAGTGCCTTCATCATTTGCCAAGGAAGGAAGGGGAAAGAAAAGAATACAAGGGGTTTGGGGTTACTGAGTGATGGTGTTTGCTTTTGGGGGGGCTGTCATGGTGGGACTAGAGCACAGGCAGAGGGGATGTCAGCCACTGGTCCAATGGGGAAAAAAAAAAAAAGAAAATAATAGCCTGAAAAGAAGGAAAACACATCCTCAAAAAAATCCCACCGAGCTTCCAAACATCATCACCTCCTCGGGGGGGGGGTGCAGAGCCCTGCATGGGGGGAGCAGGAACGAGTCACCCAGAAACACACGTGGTGGAAAAAAAAGGTGATGGGGGGAGCTGCCACCCCCCACCGCGCCCAATCCGGCCACCGCACCGGCGCTCAGCCCTTGCAGCCGCAGCCCCCGCCGGCCCCAGGGGGTCTGGAATGATCCTTCCCGGGGAAGGAGGGGACCATAAACCATGATCAGGTGGCTTTTGGAAAAAAAACCCATGGCTTGGGGACAACGCAGGTCTTGGGGAGGGGGGGGGGGGTTTCCCCCCCACCTCCCTGCAACGCCCTGTCCGGGCACCCCCCACCTCCCAGCCCAGGGGCTCCGACCAGGAGCCCTGGGGCTCCGCTACAGCCGCGAGGGTCAAGAGGTGGAAAACCTGCAGCCGGGGGGGAAGCGTTTCACCCTTCCCCATCCCCAGGAGACGGTGGGCTCAGGAGAGGGACCCCCGGCCGGGCTCCGGCGGGTAACCGGGCTCTGCCTCCCACATCTCTGCGCTGGAAGGGGCCAGGGAAGGAGAGCCCGTGCTCTCCCCTCGCCTCAGCACCTAAAGGTGCAAGCCCCGGCTCACAGGGGTCCCACAGGGGCTGCTCACGCACCCACCCCCCCCAGCTCCCACCCGCTGCCAGCCAAGAGCTCAACCTGCGCTCAACAGGTCAAAACCCTTCACTAAATACCCAGTGCGCGAGGAGAACAGGCTTTAGAACAACCGTTTCAAAAGAAAACAAAGAAAATACAAATCTCTCCTCCACCTGCAGACAGGCCACTGCTCTGCTCTTCTCCAGCTCAGCCATAAATCATCCCACAAGCTCACCCATATTGGCCAAGCACCCACCTCGTCCCCAGCTGCCCCGGGCGGGATGGTGACAGTTTTGGGCCACTCTAAACGGGGTTTCTCCATTCCCGGCCCAACTGATTCTTCCACCCTGGAGCCCACGTGAAAACCAGGGAGGAGGTGAAGCATCTGCGATCAGCCCTTCATCTCCATCCCCTGCCACCATCTCATACACACATGCAAGCGTGCACACACACAATTATTTTCTTTTTTTTTTTTTTTTTTAACCCAAGTGAACATGTTTCAAAAAAAAAAAAAAAAAAAAAAAAAAAGAGAGAGAGAAAAATTAACATAAGCAGCACCACATTTCCCAAGTGTCAGGAGCTCCAGAGCTGGAGCAGAGGCCTGGAACACCCCCACATCAAAAGAAACCAACCCCACTTTGGCTGGGGGGGGGTCAGCCGATAAAGACGCTTCCGAGGGGATGGTGCTTTGCCGCTGGGACGTGAGGCGAGAGGGGGCCGGGGAGAAGGAAGGAGGGCAGTTCGGTCATTTACTGAAGGAGAGGAAATGGTGACAGAGGCAGATGTACTGACACCAGGCGGTCGGCTCGGCCCTCACACGGCAGCGCGGGTGGGTGTGCTGGGCTGGTTCAACCGCAGGGTTTTGCACAGCCAGCCGGCAAAATCCACCTCCTCCACTTCGGAGCGTTTGATGAAGGTGTGACTCTGAAAGCGAAGGGAAACAGGGTTAGGTGTGTCTTCAGCTGCTCCCCAAATCCAGCTTCAGCCCCGTGCCGGACCCTGGAGAGGTGACAAGATCCTGGTGCTACAGCTCGGGTTGTTCTCGGGCCATAAAAGCAGATTTTGAGAAAGTGTTTGTTCCTTGCAGCCCTGTGGTTGGGATTTTAATCCGTGCTGGCCACGTCGTCACCACACGGGCACGGGAGCAAGGAAGACTTAGAGCAGAGCCTGCATGGCCCCTGTCTGTGAGCAGCTCAAAATGCTGCTCTGAACGGGCAGGGCAGGGCAAGGTGCTGCAGCTCCTGCACGCCCCACGGCCCTCATTTGCCCCTGGATGGCAAATCCTGCTCTCCCAGGGGCAGGAGGTAATGCAGAAGCAAGGCAGGACAGGACAAACTTCACACAAGGGCATGGGGCCACAAGGACACAGGCCACCTCCTTTGCCAAGGCTACGTGGGAGCACCCACACGTAGCTCAGGGGCTCAGCATGATGCTGAGGAGGAAAGCAGAGGTCAGCATGGTGAAGCTGGGCTCATGGCATGGTTGGGAGGGACCTTAAAGATTATCCAGTCCCACCCCCTCGCCACGGGGATGGGGGACGACACCTTCCCCTAGACCAGGCTGCACCCAGCCCCGTCCAACCTGGCCTTGAACCCTTCCAGGGAGGGGGGCAGCCACAGCTTCTCTGAGCAACCTGTGCCAGCGCCTCACCACCCCCACAGTAAAAAATCTCTTTATATCTAATCTAAATTTACCCTCTTTCAGTTTAAAGCCATTATCCCTTATCCTGTCACTACATGCCCTTGTAAAAAGTCCCTCCCCACCTTTCCTGCCCCCCCTTTAAGCCCTGGGAGGCCGCTCGAAGGGCTCCCCGGAGCCTTCTCTTCTCCAGGCTGACCCCCCCCAACTCTCTTAGCCTGGCCTCCCAGGGGAGCTGCTCCAGCCCTCTGAGTATCTTCATGGCTTGAGCAGGCCCAGGTCTGTCTTATGCTGAGGGACTCAGCACTGGACACAGTTCTGCAGGTAGAATCTCACCACAGCAGAGCAGAATCACCTCCCTCGACCTGCTGGCCACGCCGCTTTTGAGGATACAGTTGTCCTTCTGGGCTGTGAGCACACACTGCTGGCCATACATCCATACTGAGCTCACATATTAATATTCATTTGCCCACCTCAGGAGGCAAAGGTTTGTCCCAGGCACCTCAACAGATGCAGGACAGTCGGGTGGTTCCCATCCCGGGTGAGATACCATCACTGCCTTTGAATCAAAGGTGAGTGAGTCACAGTCACTCCCTCTCCCAGGCTCTATTTGGCTCATCTTAAGCTCAGCCTGGGAGTTTCCAGCCTTTTGAGCAAGAGAGGCACAGGACGGGGCAGCAGTTTGCAGATCTGGTGCCACCCCATTGTAGAAAGAAAATTGCTCTCCCCCACTTACCATCAGCATCTTCAGATCTGCCCGTTCTGCTGGATTTTTAATTAAGCTGAAATGAGAAGAACAAGAGAGCAAAAGTAACGTTGAGACGTTTCTTGTGGGAAACCAGTTATCTGGCTGGAGAGATCCCCAGCTTCACTGAAAGCCACTTGGCCTCCTGGCTGCTTTCCCCAGGTGCCTGGCAGCACGGAGGCAGCACAGAAAGCATCATCTCCAACAACCCAGCTCCTGGGGAGAGCTGCAAGATCCGTCTCTTCTAGACCACGTGGATGAACCGTGCCCTGCAAATGGAGAAAAGGACCTAACGCTTGGCAGGGATAAATGATTTCTGTCATGTCCAATCTCTGCGATTTAATGGGAGCTGCAGCAGCGTCTTCGGGTGTCCCCCCGCCGCATCAGAAGATCTGGAAGTCGGTGGTATACGCCTGGTGCCTGCAAGGCTGTGGGGTGACTCACAGCCCCAGCAATCTGCTCCACCAGCCCCCTGCCAGGCTCATATTTAGAAGGTGCTGGGATACTGCTAAGCATCACCACAAATAAACTGCTTTTCTTCCAACCCTTCCCAAGTTCTCAGCACAATGCGGGATCGCACTGCAGCCAAGGAGAGATCACCTATAGAGCATGGAGAACATTGCGTTATGCTGAGTATTTTGGGTGGAGCAGCAGGCTGCAGAGCTGTCGGGCATAGAGACTTCCACCTTCAGCCATAAGATAAAATCCTTACCATTTATTTACAAACTCCTGGAAATCTTGCGTGAAAACTCCATTCGGCAGCTTGGGAGGTGGCTGCAGAGAAAAGGAGAAGGGTTTTCTGCATCACTGCGCGTTAATGGGTCAAAAAACAGAGTGTCATCCGCAGTCTTTAATGAGCTGCAGAAAAGCTGTGCTCTACAGCTATCTTCCTCCTCCAAGCTGCCCTTTACAGCCAGGGAACTGCTCCCTGCCATTTCTTACCCCGGCAGCACGTGGCTGGGCTGGCAGCAAACTGCTGCCCCAGCACGATGTGCAGCTGGGGGGACCCCATGCTGAATCACAGCCAAAGCTGGGAAACCGAAATTGCAGCATCGCAATTCTGGATCCAACCTCGCAAATCCCAGCTCTGGCAACATCCACGGCGGACAAAGCCGATCCAGAAACGGTAACTGGGGGTCAACTCCTATCAACTTGAAAGGGGAAGCTGCTCTTTCTACTTGCTGGTGGGATGGACCCTCCCTTAAAAGTCTGGTAGGACATTTCAACCTGGGATTTTAGCACTCGTCACCCTTGTTCAAAGGGCTTCATCTGAAAAGATGTGCACGACCTCAGCACCCGCGCAGAGGGAGCGCTCATCCTTTGCTGATCGAGGGAGGAAGCGTTTGAAACGGCCGGCTGCAGGAGGAGCTGCCGAGAGCTCCTCTCACTGCTCTTCTCTTTCAAGGGTATCATGAACTTCCCCCTGCAGAGCCTTATTCCAAAACCAGAGCTACTTTTGCCATACAAGGAGATGGGAAGAGGAAACCAAGGAGAAAGGAAGGACATCAGTGCAGCTCAGGTAGGCTCTCTGTTGAAAAGGCCCTCTTCAAGCAAAGACTTCAGAGCCCACCCTGACTCAGTAGGGTGGACACGACACCGTGGTACCCGAGGGAAGTCCCAGAAGAGCCGATGGTAAAGAAATACCCACCTCATTAACTATATAATCCAGCAGTTCAAAGATGGCCATCGCAGGCCGGCTGTCCATCCCATGGCCTGCGTGGTTAAGATGACAAAAACAGTGGTGAGAAGCTGTCTGAGGGACAGCAAAGGACTTTGTTTCATGTGAAATGCATGTATGGTGTGGGACTTCTGCTGGGAGAGGCAGAGGCGACCCACTTGGGAACTGACTCGCGGTTAAAAAAAGCTGACGAAGAGAAAACCAAAACGCAATCTGAAATTTCAGATTTCTTTTACCATGCCTATAGTCCAGATTTATTTCCTAGCTTGGAGCATTTGGAGAGTACCAGACCATCTGCTGTGGCAGGCTGGCAGTGCTTCTAGAGCCTTCTGCTTCCAAGCAAATGGCTCAAGAGGAGTTTCCTTCAAACCCCCATGCCGGTTTGGTACTTCTATGAGAGCTCTCAGCAAAACTCTTCCCAAAAACCTGCCTCTAGCTTGAAAGGAGCCTGCTGGCAGCACAGGCAAAGCCAGAGGAGCATCAGAGGCTACGACAGTGTCCCTCAAAGCATCTCCTCCAAGAGATCCACATCCCAACAGCCTGCACTGTCCCCAGCACGTGCTTTGCTGTGCGGCTTGAGCCTTCTCGTGGGACACAGCAGGGTGTAAAGGAGCCCATGGCAGGCAGACAAACTGAGTTCTTCAGAACCTTAGCAGACCCTGGTTGGCACTCCAAATCCGCTCCTTCACAGCATCCTGAGAGCAATCACCACCTCCCCACGCCACGCAAGACCAGACTCCCACCTGCGCTCGTTAGGAATCACTGCGGTAGAGCGGATTCTGCTGGAGCACTGACATAGCTCCATCTGCTCTGCAGAGAGGGGCCTCCCTAGAAACGCTCACCTCCCCGCCACAACCTCATCCAAAGCGGCCTTTGGCTAACCCAGCCACACCAAACAAAACCCGACCCCTTCTCCCCCACGTCTGCGTGTTGTTTCCAATGCATACGACAGCCCCTACCACTGACGGGGCGTCCTGGGGGCCTGGCCCGCGGCGAGATGCTGTGAGACTCTCCCTCTGCCCCGTCCACCACAGGACGGCCAAATATTGCTTCCAGTTCCTTGGAGTCTGGCGGGGGGATTGGGTACCTTCCGATAGACAGCTCCACTAACGACAGACCCATGCTCCAGATGTCGGACTGGACCGAGTAGTGGGTGCCCTGCAACCGCTCAGGCTGGAAGGAGAGACCACAGAAACACACGCTGAGGCAGAATATCAATACACAAGACATAAATATCACAGACTGAAATTAAATAGATGAGACTCAATATCCTGATGGCCTCTCCAGCCCAGCTCTCCACCCCGGCAGGGAGAGGACTGTCCCAGAGGGGTCATGTGCAAAGGGGATGTGAAAGAAAGATCATGTGCAACCATAAAGCACTTGTATGCATCTAATCAACAGCTACAGTCGAGCAGCATTTACAGCTGCTTATACTTAGGTTCCTACTGTGTACTCTGGACTCCTATTTCTCTGTATACTGAGGTCTAATGAACTCTATTAGCAAAATTTTTTTTTTTTTCCCCCTGCTTATTCCTGTTAACACCCAAGAAGAATTTGAGGAGCACAAAATCCACTCTAGGCTCTTCCCATTAAAAGAAAAATAAAAATAAATAAATCCATGCAAGTCATCTGTACTGGCAGCTTTGAGTCAGCTGTGCAGACCCAGTGGCTGAGTGCAAGGGAGATATTATTTTCAAATAGCCGCTGTCTAACTATAACTGTACTTGAATAACCACTCCCAAAATACGAGAGCAGCTCAGACCTAAGCACAGAAGTGTAGTCTGATGGCTTCCCTAATAACCCACCGCTCGCTCCCAGCCATGACCACACACGGTGTGGGGAGAAGACCCCACTCACGTTCTGCCTTTCAGCCAGCAGGACCTGGGGACTCAGAGCCAGGCAGGAGGTAAGGTTATTGTTACTCTATTATCTGCAGTTGAGCTAATACTGATTATGATTCTCCTTTAAGTGAGGTGCACAATCTCCTCCTGCAGTTCACTCTCACTGGCTGACTCCAATTTGGCTTTAATTTCCCATTAGCCTGCACCAAAACCCAGCTGCACTAAACTGGTTTTACCCCCATTTTGCCAGCAAGTGCACATGGTCAAAGCAGCAGAGGAGGTGCGTGTACCAACATCTGCATCCCCTTCACAGTTTCTTGGACAGAGCCTTGCATACAGAAAGGGAAGATGTTTTTGAACCCCCAAAAGCTTGCCAAAATAATATGGAAGTATTTGTAGGATCTGAAACATTTTTCCCTCCAAGTCTCTGCCCTTCCACATGCACCACTGCCAGCCAGGCACAGGTTGGAGCCCGCAGAGCAGCAGCTCCCTGAGAGGATGTGGAGATGTCTGCTTCTCTGCCACGGGACAGTGCCTCAAAGCACTGGGCTCACCCCCGCTGTGAACGAGGAACAGAGCAGGCCGGACAGGGATGGAAACACAGGGCAAAATTGGGAGTGAATTGGACACCACACGCTGATTCTGCAAGAGCAGAGTTGAACCCAAATTGTAAAAAAACCCAGCCAAAAGTTGTAAGGAACTTACAGACATGTAGGACCGAGTTCCCACAAAAGAGTTTGCCATGGAGTCAATGAGTTGACCGCTGACCCCAAAATCACACAGCTTAATCTCTCCTCGAGAATTAACCAGGATGTTAGAAGGCTTCACATCTGACAACAGCAAGACAGAAGAGCGTAAACACGACTCTAGGTAAAACACAGGGCTCTTGTACTGCAGGCGGTTATTTTTAGGTTCCTCCTCTCACCTCTGTGCATGATTTGGTGCTTCTCCCTCAGATATGCCAAGCCTCTCAGAACCTAGAAGGAAACCAAAGACAGGAGGAGATCAGAGCTGGGAAGGGAAGCACCTTCCCTTCAGCAGGACAAGTTGCATAAACTCCAGGTGCTGCCACACTGCAGCTTAGTGAGGAAAGCCACCCCATTGCGTCCACGTGTTTCAGGGTTTGCAATTTATCACTAAGTCAATCACGGATCTTGGGTTTATCACCCGAGAAAGCTTCTCCCAAATCTTCTCTGGGAGAAGCTAACACCAGTCAGTGCAACAAAAGGGGTCGGAGCTACAGAGTGGTTGGGAACATGCTTTCCTCCTCCCCTATCACACACACCACAGCCTCCTGCCCTAGATCAGGATAGGAAAGCACACATGGGGAAAAGAAGAAAGCTTCCTAAGACAACACAAGCATTATTCCCACACCATGCCCAGCAAATCCCTTCTGGAAGCCTGAAGAGCCACCGTAACTCACCGCTATACTGACTTTCCCCAAAATCTCCTCGGGAATTCTTTTGGCTTCTTTCAACACTTGATCCAAAGAGCCGCCATCCTAAAATAAAGAACATGGAAATGACCAACAGGCCAATCCCCTGCAGGAAAACAGAGCAGCTGGCTGTATGGGCAAGCATGCCCAGGGAGGGCAAGCGGTATATAAGCAGTACATAGCATCCTAGCTCAGCTGTCTGCAACGACTCAGCATCAAGAACACTTTTACAAGGGAGAGGAAAAAAAAAAGCAAACCAACAAACAACGGTATCTGGTGATCACAGCTCAAGCATCTCACTTGAAAACTATTTAATGCTATCTTCTATCAGCTCTACTTCTTGCTATTAGTTCTTAGCTTCCTTTCCACCAGTGGTAAATGAAGATGCTGTCAGAGCTGATCAGAGAAGTGACAACACGATTCTCCACCAGAGAAAACAGAAAATGCACGCTGTGCTCCACGGCAAGCTCTGTAGAGCAGCGGGTTTACAACATTTCCTTTTGGCCAACCCCCAAACCTCCGCTTCCGCCTTCCAAAAAGTTGATCTCTGTCATTTCAATGCCTGAGCAGGAGCACGCAGCTCCTACCAGGAGCACGGCGGCCTCGCTGCAGCCAGAGCAAGGAGCCATCACAGCTGCCAGCACCCTAACCCTTTCCACCTGTGATTTCAAGATGCAATTTAGAACAGTCCCAGGAGCAGCAGCTTGCAGAGGAGGAACAGGGACTCACCATGTGCTCCATGCAGATGGAGATCTCTCCGTCACTGTAGAAGGCTCCATAGAAACCCACAATATATGGAGAATTACACTCATGCAGCACCTGCAGCTCTCGGATAATCTGATTCCTGATGGCTGGTTTGATTTCTAAATGAATCAGCTGCCAAGATAGGAAAAAAAAAATATTCAAGGTGAAACACCTGGAAAAACTTACAGGAACCACGTGAGCAAGTCCTGAAAGTTGGAAAGAATCAAAAAAAACCATCCTCAAGGGAAGTTCTGCTTTGGCCTCGACTTTTTACCACTTGGAGACTGACATTAAGGATAAAGGGAGAAGTAGAGCCCTGTGCAGCCTGTTAGTGACTGAAGCAACTGCTGGCCATGTAACACACGGCGATCGCCCAGCATACAGAGCGGAAAGACAAGTCAGAAGTTTGATGCAGATCTGACTCAGCAGACGGGAACATTTTCACAAGTTCTGTAGGTGTTGTAAGAAGAGGTGCTCTGATATCAAGGAAACCACAGAAAGTTAAAAAAAAAAAAGAGCCATGAAGTTTATGCACGTGAAAGAGCAGTTGCTTTATTCCTTAGCTCCCCGTAGAGTCAGTTAACAGAGCTGTGGGTAGGGAAGCCAGAGGCTAGAAAATACAATGGCAGGTAAGAAAAAAGAGCCACTGTTACTGTAAGCTCTGGGTCACCCAACCCCAGGGAGGTCTGTCCTTCCTGCAGACCTAGAAAGGCCGGTCTCTGCAGGAAGGACAGCAGCACTGCAGTTTGCCCTGACTTCATTTTCTGAACACGGAGTCCCAACAATCTCAAAACCACCCAGCGACACCCAACACTCCCAAACGAAATGCCTTGGAAGGCTCCGAGAGCTCAGCTCTGAGTGAAGCCACCTGGAGAAGCAGATTTGTTCATGAGACTCACTAAACCATCCCAACAGCAGCTGAGACCAGAGACTTTCAAGGAAGCTGTCCTAGAGATGAGCAGTCTCACTGTTCCTGCTGAGCAGTGCCTTTTCTAATAGGCAGATAAAGCACCTCCTAGTTTTCTACTACAGGGCACCACAGCAGAAGGTGTTGCCCATAAACCCATGTCTGAGGGGAACCACCATCACGGCTGCTTGGAACTACCCCAGGGATCTGTTAAGGGGATGGTGAGGGACATTTGTGTGTCAAACCCATCGCTCCACTTGCCATTTCCAGTCCTCATCAGCCACAAACTAGGATCCTCAAGAGATCTGCTTCTATCCAGTTTAGCCGACTTCATTAAAACCAGCTTCAGTGGAAAAAAGAATAAACTTATGTTTTCACACGCAGCGCTCCAAAGCCCAGGGACCTGTCACAGAGAGCGTGGCCTCTCCCAGGGGAGGACTCAGAGACAGGCAGCGCAGCTCAGAGATGAAGAGGGAGAAGCTCCATGTAAAACCTAGCTGGGGGCAACCACGACCACAGTCCTGACCCAGCAGAGGTGGTTTGGGAGCAGATGGGTCAGTGCAGAGAGATCCCAAGCGAAGCTGGCTCTCCCACAGCCGGGGCAAGTGCCAGATGCTCCAGCACAGCACCACAACCCACTCCTCCTGCCCCCAATTACCTTCCGCGCCATAACGAGCCCTGAGGGTTTGTGCTGCACTTTGGTGACCACACCACCATTGCCAGCCCCCAATTCAGAGATCCTCTCAAAGTCATCATCCTTCAGCTCGCCCACTTTGGCCTTCTGTGTGAGGAAAGCTTCCAGGCGCTTCTTCTGCTGCTCATCCAGCTCCAGTTCCTCGAGCTTCTTCTGAAGGTCCACCAGGTTTGCCCTGAAGAGTTGGGGAGGAGACGGGGGGACCATTAGGAGACTGCGAGGGCAGCACCAGAGAAAGAGGAGTTTACATCTCCTCTGGAGGGGAGCTTTAGTGCAGCCAGCTGTTTTGGGAAAGCCAAGGAGTAGGGAAAATCCTTCAACCCTTAAAGAGGCAGCACAGCTCAGCCCGGAGAGAACAGCAGCACCAGCAACCTCTCCCGACACGGGAAGCCAAGCTTCGGTTTCACTGCGAAACATGAGAAGGGCTTTCCACAGTGTCCAGCAACCCCCTGCTCCGTTACAACCACCCTGCCAGCCCCCAAACCCAGCACTCCCGAGCACAAAGGGGTGTCTATGCTCCCCCAGCACCTGCTGCTGAGCTCCCATCGCCTGTGCAGGCTCCAGCTGCTCTCTCCCGTTTGCTGCCCACCCCCCTTACCCCCTACCACCCACACCTAGGGGATGGTTTGGGACAGTCTCACCCCACCCCTTCCACCCAGCACCCCCATGCAATGCTCTGCCTCCCCTTAGCACTGCCTGTGCCCCCACTCCACCACCCTTCGCCCCACACAGCCTGATCACAGAGCCCCGACTGCTGCCCCACATCCACCCCACCAAGCCTAGGTCCCCATCCGCGCCCCAGCCTGTGTGCCCAGGCCTGAGCCCCGCACTGCCCTCGGCACCCCCAGACCTTCCCCCCAGCCTCCTCTCCCTGCCACCCACCCCCCCCCCAAACCCGGGGACCGAAGCAGGCTCCACCCCTGCCCCAGTCCACCCAGGCCCTGTCCAGACCCTCACACCCCCAACCTGCCCTTAAGCTCCCCCACCCCAAACCCCTCCACCCTTGGCCTGTCCCGGCTCCCCCGGGCCTGCCCCGACCCCCACAATCTCCCCAGGCCCGCTTCCCGCCATGTCCCGGCCCACAGCGTCTCCCCAGGCCCGCTGCCCGCCACGTCCCGGCTCCCCCCCCCCCGCCCCGGCCGCAGCACAGGCTGGGCGGGCCGGGCCACCACTCACTCACTCGGCGGAGCCGTCGGGGCTCGGCCCCTCGGCAGCGCTGGGGGCGATGTTGAGGGCCGGCAGCACCGGCTTCCTCTTGGCCGGCATGGCCGGGCCGGGCCGCGCCTGCGGGGCCTGGGCGGGGGCGCGGCCGCGCGGCGCGGGGGCGCGCGGGGGGCGGAGCCAGGGTGGAAGGGGGGCGGGGCCACGTGGAAGGGCGTGGCCAAATAGGGGCGGGGCGCGAGTGCGGCGGGGAGGGAGGGGGCGGGGGCGCGAAGTCTCGCGAGAACTCGCTGAGGGGTTGGGGGGGGGGGGGAGAGGGAGGGGCGGGGGCAGCCATGGCTGAGGGGGCGAGGGGTGAGGGAGGAGGCGAGCAAACTCCCGGCTGTGCTGAGGGAGCGAGCGCTAATTGGCTTGTCAGTAATTAGCAGGGAGTCCCCCCCCCGGCTCCTGCCTACGCTTCCCGCCACGCTTGACCGCAGGCAGCAAGCCCAGGGGACGCTCGGCGGCCCTGAGAGAGCCGGGCAATGAAAAGCCTTGAGGGGAACATGGCGCCGGGAGGGCGAGTGCCCTTTGCTCGGTTCCAGGGGCTCCCGTCTCCACCGAAGGGCCATAAACTAGGGAGTGGTGTGCTGCCCTTCCCGCTACCGCCCGGTCAGAGGGCACCGGGCGGCAGATAATGGGACGTGGCCTTGTCCCCGCACCGCGCCTTGGTCACACGCCACCTTACTCAGCTGTCCCCTCCCTGCGTGAGGGGGATCGGGGCGGGGGGGGGGGATCCCAGGGGGTCCAGTGGGGTGGGACTCCTCTGGAGGGTGACGTGGGTGACATGGGTGACGCGTGTCGGGCTGATGCCCTCGCTGCGAGGTGACGGGGAGGGATGAACGCAACAGCTAACAAACCACGGCGTGTTTGGCTGCCAGACGGGGGAAACTGAGGCACGGGGGGTGCGAGCAGGCAGCAGCCAGGCGGGCAGCAGAACCCAGGGGTCAGGGCCAGCCCTGGCCGCAGGGAGCAGAGGGAACCAAGGTTTGTTGTGGAGGAAGCCGTAAGCGATAGAGTCCACGTCGACATCTTCCCCGGATGTTGTTGTCAACACCTATCAGATGTGATTAATGCCGATACGCTCATCTAAAAAAAAAAAAAAGGGAAATTGTCCCCAGAAATGGGTGAAAGTTCATGGGCAATCACAGCGCTCGGACTTCGCTCACCAGTCCAGGGCCCCTCCTGCCCTGCTCAGTAGAGGAGGACAAAAACATTTGGCTAATGAGTTACGTAGTGCAGCAGGTCCATCCCCCGGGCAGCCCTGCCATTGCTCACCACTGTCCCCAATCAGGGATGGGAGATTTTGCAATCTGGGACGCTATTTCTGTGCAGTTGGAGTTTAAACTTTGCCACTTGGGTCAGGGCACCACGGAAGAGGAGGAGGTGGCCGGTCTCACTGTCCGCCCCGTTCCCCTGAGCACTGAAGGGGTTGAGAAGACAGGACGGTTCCGTGGGTGTGGGATCTCACACAGGTATGTCCTGACTGCTGGTGCTCAGTGGGGTCCCTCTTCCTGCTGGTCCCACAGGGCCATCAGGGCTCACTGGAAGGACTGAGGATGAAGGACAGGGTGGAACAAAGCTCCTTGCGTGGGTTGGCTAGCCAGACATCATGGTAATGACAACTGTCCCCAAACCTGGCTTGAAGGACACTTAGGTCAGTGCTTAATAGGTTGGGAGGGGCGGTTGGGTGGAGTGGGTTGGATGGTGGGTTCAGTGGTGAGTTGAGTGGTGGGTTGCTTGGTCAGACAGTTGACTGCTCAGTCAGTTGGTTATTTGGTAGGTCAATCAGTTGGCCAACAGGTTGACCACTTGGTCTGGTTCTTGATTAGTTCGTTGATTTGGCTGGTCAACCAGTTGGTCAGTTGGTCAACTGGTTGGTCAGCTAGTCAGTTAGTTGGGTTGTCAGTTGGCAGATTGACCATTTGGGCAGCTGTTTGCCCGTTGGGTTTCTCTGAGTCCGTGGAGTCGAGCAGTGCCTGGGGTGGCAGTGGCAGAGTGGGACTGAGTCCCCTCCTCCGGGCTGGCCGGTGGCAGCAATCTCCTCCCCCTCCTCTTGTCACCCAAAATGATTAACCTGATCTTCCAGAGTGGTCACAAAGGGGACCTGACCCGCCCTCGGGTCTGGGTGCTCAATCCACTCCTGTACTTGAGGGGCACAGTGGGGCTGGGGCAGCTGGGTGCCTGCAGGGAGTCCCTGGCTGTGCTGTTCCCCTGGGGGAAAAAATAGAGGATTTGGGAGCTTCAGCTGCTGGAAGAATGAGGGGGTGTGTGGGGGGAGAGGCTACTGCCATGCCCCTGAGCCCCTGCATGCCTGTGCTCTCCTTCCCACACGCGTGCACGTAGGGCTTTGCCAGCTGTGCCCACACGTGCTCACAAACAGGTGCTGGCACACACGTGGGCACAGGTGTGCACATTGCGTGGTCAGGTGGTTGCCTGGGACACACAGCTCTGCACACGTGTGTGCCAGCACGGCCGTGTGCACGGCCAGCCGGGCACACATCTGCACGGTCCCACGCGTTCACACACGTGCACACGTGTGCACCTCCCCGGGGTCCCACACACGTGTGCCCATGGCCAGGCATGCTCCTTACTCCTCCTCACCAGCCCCGTGCCTGCCTCACGATTCGGGGTGTCCCTGGGGCTGTGCAACTTGGAGGAGGGGGGTTGGGGGGGAGGCTGGGGGGCAGTGACAGGCGCTGGGTTAGGGACCTGACCGTGCCGCCTCGCAGCCATGGCCTCTGGCGTGGGCAGCCTCGACAGCCTCGACCTGCTGGACCTCCTCTTCGACCGCCAGGATGGGATCCTCCGTGGTGTGGAGCTGGGGATGCCGCCGGGCTCCTGGCACAAGGACGGGGTGAGTCTCCTGGGCTGGGGGGGGCCCATCCCCACCTCACCCCTGGGTCTGGTGGGAGACCCCCATCCCCACACCTTGCCCGGGAGCTGGCACCACCCCGCAACATGGGTGGCTGCTGTGGGCACCCCAGGGTGACAGGCACCCATGTCCCCACAGTGTGCCCAGGACAGTGAAGACTTCCTCAGCTCCATCCTGGGCTCCGGGGACTCGGCGTCGGACTCGCCCAGCTGGTCCCCGGCCGCCAGCGACAGCGGGGTCTCTGAAGACCCCCCCTCTGACCAGCTCGACAGCCCCCCCAGGTGCTGTGACGGGGGTCCCAGCGAGGTCCTGTACCCCTACGCCAACCCCTGTCGGGCTCTGCCTCTCCCGGGGGCGACTGGGGTCCTGCACCCCGAGGTCTCCATCGACCTGGGTGAGCCATGGGGGAGAGAGGCTGGGGGCACTGGTGGGACTGGTGGGGACTGGGGACATTGGGGAGCTCAGGAGGGATGGGGGATCTGGGGTCTCTCAGTAATAGTGAGGAAATTAGGGGAGCGGGGGGGACTGGAGGGAACTGGGCAGACTGGGGAGACCTGGGAGATATGGAGGACCGGGGGGGTGAGCCAGGAGTAGTGAGGAGAGTTTGGGAACTGGGGTGAACTGGACGGACTGGCATTGGTGGGGGAGACTGGAAGAGAAAGGAGGTTTGGGGGACTGGGGGTGCTTTGGTGGGCTGAGCAGCACAGGGTATTCTGGGGGGCTGGGGCAGGACCAGAGGGACAGTCTGGGGCCACTGGACTGGTAGGTGGCAGCAAGTCACCGTAGCTCTGGGGCCATGGCAGGGGTGAGCGTCCTGCCCTGGGGACACTGGGGACAGAGGGGGACACAGGACTGCTGACAGCCTCTGCTCCCCTGTCACCCAGACATGTGGCACCCCGGCTTCTTCCTGGAGGAGAGCCAGGACCTGCCCGCGGTCTCCCCGCCCGCATCCTGCACCCTCACCGTCAAGGACCTGCTGCTCTCAGGCAGCTCTGATGCCGTGAGTGTCCCCATCCCTCCTTGTCCCCAGCCCTGTCCCTTCCTGGACCACGATCCCCTCCCCATTCCTGTCCCCATCCCTCCCTGTCCCCACACTCGTCCCCTCTCCCCCACCATGGCCCCATCCCTGTGTCTTCCTGGACCACGGTCCCATCCTCATCCCCGCACCGTGGTCCCTGGGGTCAGGCGTGGGGTGGCCCCACTGCCCAGGGCCGTCACCCATCCGTGGCCCCACAGCAGCAACAGGTGCCCAGTTCCCTGCTGAGGCAGAGCCAGGGGCAGTTCCAGGAGCTGGTGCTGACGGAGGATGAGAAAAAGCTGCTGGCGAAAGAGGGGGTGTCCCTGCCCACACAGCTGCCCCTCACCAAGGTGGGTCCCGCCATGCCTGGAAAGGGTGCGGAGTGGGGGGGTCCCAGCCCTGACCCCCCTGCCCCATCTCTCCCAGTACGAGGAGCGGGTGCTGAAGAAGATCCGGCGGAAGATCAGGAACAAGCAGTCGGCTCAGGAGAGCCGCAAGAAGAAGAAGGAATATATTGATGGGCTGGAGAGCCGGTAGGGACCCCCAAACCCCTGCCCTGGGCACGGCTGCACACCCACCCCCAGGGCTGGCACCCACCTCCCGCCTCAGGCACCCCGGGGGCACCCGCCCAGCCAGTGATGGCCACGCTGCTCCTTGCCAGCCCCCCCGCAGCTGTGTTCCCCCCCCCCTCTTCTTGTCCCCCAGGATGTCGGCGTGCACGGCCCAGAACCAGGAGCTGCAGAGGAAAGTCCTGCACCTGGAGAAGCAGAACTCGTAGGTGTTCCTGGGGCAGGATGGGGACAAGGAGGGGGAGGACGGGGCTGTGACTCCCCCCCTGGCCCCGGCCAGGCCTGCTGGGGGCCAGGAAGGGTTGGAGGTGCTAATGGGCTCTCCCTGTCCCCAGGTCCCTCCTGGAGCAGCTGAAGAAGCTCCAGGCCCTCGTGGTACAGTCAAGCAATAAGGCAGCGCAGACAGGAACCTGCATCGCGGTGTGTGGAGCCCCCAAACCCGGCCATGGCCACCTTGTTTTGAGGGAGGGAGGGAGGGAGGGAAGCTCAGAGCCACGGAGATGGGCTGGCAGGGGTGGATGGAAGGATGGACAGTGTGCTAAGGCAGAGGGATAGATGCTCCAAGGTGGGATGGATGGAAGAAGGGATGGAGGATGGATGGATGGAGGGAAGGGATGGATGGATGGATGGATGGATGGATGGATGGATGGATGGATGGATGGATGGATGGATGGATGGATGGAGGGAAGGGATGGATGGAGGATGGAGGGAGGGAGGGAGGGAGGGAGGGAGGGAGGGAGGGAGGGAGGGAGGGAGGGAGGGAGGGAAGGGATGGATGGAGGATGGATGGATGGATGGATGGATGGATGGATGGATGGATGGATGGATGGATGGATGGATGGATGGATGGATGGATGGACGGAGGGAAGGGATGGATGGATGGAGGATGAATGGATGGATGGATGGATGGATGGATGGATGGATGGAGGGAAGGGATGGATGGATGGAGGATGAATGGATGGATGGATGGATGGATGGATGGATGGATGGATGGAGGGAAGGGATGGATGGATGGATGGACGGATGGATGGATGGATGGATGGATGGATGGATGGATGGATGGATGGATGGATGGATGGATGGAAGGATGGATGGAGGATGGATGGATGGATGGATGGATGGATGGATGGATGGATGGATGGAGGGATGGAGGGAAGGGATGGATGGATGGATGGATGGATGGATGGATGGATGGATGGATGGATGGATGGATGGATGGATGGATGGATGGATGGATGGAAGGATGGATGGAGGATGGATGGATGGATGGATGGATGGATGGATGGATGGATGGATGGAGGGATGGAGGGAAGGGATGGATGGATGGATGGATGGATGGATGGATGGATGGATGGATGGATGGATGGATGGATGGATGGATGGATGGATGGAGGCGTGCTGGCAGGGGCACACACACTGAGGGTGGGGAAGGAGAGACGCAGTCCTGGTTCTGCCGCCAGCCCCCTCCCTGGGAGCCGTGTCCCAGAACCTGCTCCCCCTCCACCACCGTGCACAGTGATGTCCCCCCTCTGCCCCCAGGTCCTGCTGCTCTCCTTCGCACTCATCGTCTTCCCCTCCATCAGCCCCTTTGCCTCCAGCAAGGCTGAAGCAGACGGCGACTTCAGACCCATGCGAGGTGAGGGCTGCGCCGGGGCTGCGCCAGGAGCTCGGGGCGCTGGCGTGGGCCCTGACCCTCCTTCGCCCTCAGTTTTCTCCAGGTCCCTGCACAACGCGGCCGCCTCCCGCGTGGCTTACACACAGCCCCAAGCTGGGGACGAGAAGCCCCCGGAGCCGCTGTGGCCGGAGCGCCTGCGCAAAGCCCCCGAGACCCTGCACGAGGCCTTTGGTGGCCGCACATTCACCCCACGCCTGGACAAAGTCTCCTCCCGTAACGGCACGCAGCCGCTTGCCTCGGAGGGGCTGAGCCGTGGGGACAGTGATCCAGCTGCTGCCGCAGCGTGGACCGAGGCTGCCCACAGCAGGCCCACGGTGCTGGAGCCAGCTGAGGAGCTTTAAGCAGCACCCAGGGACCACGGGGGGGGGGGGGTGCGATGGGGTGGCTCAGCACCTCATCCCCTCTAGGACAAGCCCTTGGGGTGACCCCTCTAGGATCTGCCTCCAGGTGCGGGCAGATGCTGGACCCGCTTGGCTTTGCTTGTATCTGTGAACTGGGAAGATGAGACTGGTTCCCACTGGCCTTACTGGGAGGGAAGGGGCTGCTCCTACCCCGCTGGGTGCAGCAGGAGTTGTGGAAGGGACACAGGGTCGCTCAGGATGGGGACGAGGGAACTGGAGGGGCCTTGGGCTGGTTGGCTATTGATGTTGCAACTGGTTGGTTTTGTTTTTTTGTTTTTTTTTTTTTTTAAGCTTTATTTTCACTTCTGAATACAAGGTATTTTGGAAAAAATCCACCTGCTTTAGTTTAATACGGGGTGATCCACAAGGTTTTGAGGACCCTTGGGCCAGGGACACCTCGAGCCCTGCCACCATGAGCTCACAGGGTCCAACAGAGCCGGGACACGTGGCCAGACGCAGCCTGGGGCTGCCCCAGGAGCAGCGGGCAGAGGGACCGGGGCACCAGCCCCAGCTCTGCGCCAGGTCAGGATTCGGCCAGCACCCCCCCTTCCCTCCCAGAACCGTCCCCAGCACACGCGGGACTGGGCTGCAGGCAGATCTCAGCCAGGAGATTGCAGCAGCAGCTCAGCCCAACCACTGCCCGGCCCCAGCTTCATCCGAGGTGGCACCAGCTGCCCCGATGATCCCCTTGGGTCACCGCCCCAAGCGCTGAGCACCCTCATCCCTCTGCCCCTCCAAGGTCTGCCGGACCCCATAACCATCTCCTCGCAGAGAGGGAATTAGGTGCTCAGGCTGTTTCAAGCAGGCAACATCCCTCCCGGGCCGGTGGGTGCTGCTGCCTCAGCACACCCAAATCAAGTGTATTTAATACTTACATAAAAAAAGGGACAATGTTTTAAGGGTATAAAAAAACGTCGGTAGGAAAAGCGGCGCAGACGAGTGTCTAGACGGACAGGGAACAGTCTGGGTCAGGTGAGGAGAGGCTCCACCTTCATCTTCTTCACCGTTGTTGGCCCCGTGTCCGGGCTGGGACACTCCTGCTTCAGACTGTCACGCCGCTCCACCAGCGTGGTCCCAAGGTCAGGACAGAGCCCACCGGTGCCGTTGTGCTGGGAGAGGGGCTCCTCCTTCAGCAGCCCGCGAGCCCCGGGCTCGAATTTGAAGAGCTGTTCGGGCTTGATGAGCTCAGCGCTTTCCACCACCACCGGCCCCAGCCACTCCGGGACCTCCAGCCCCAAGTGCTTCATCAGCTTCGTCATGACATCATCGACGTAGGCGTGGATGCGCAGGTCGGCCTGTCTGTCCTGGGGCAAGCGAGGGCAAGCACGGCGTCAGGGGACAAACGGAGTGTGCGGGGACAAACGTCCCCTCCCCGGGAGCACGCGGGGACAGGGCCTGGGTGATGGCTCAGCTGCACGCGGGCTCCTGTCCCCGAGACACCATCCCTGGTGGAACACACACCGACCCCGGCTACACCGCGGGCGGGCAGGGCCCCGCCACCGTGAAACGCAGCGTGGAGATGGGGATGCAGAGCCAGGCTAGCGAGCCCCGGACAGAGTGGGACGGGGACAAGGGAGCTCTGGTGACGCCCCAGAAACCCCCCAGCTCCGGTTATTTGAAAGACTTCAGACAATTAGAGCACCAAAATCAGGGATGGACATGAACCGAACTCCTCTGCCCCGTGGCGTGGGTTACGTGTCTGCAGTTTCCATCAGACTATAACTTACTGGAGGATACATCAGGCTTTGGGCTGAGTTTTTATTCTGCTCTTAAGACTCACCTTCCATTTCTAGGTGTTTATTGGGAGTTACAGGTTTAAATCCTCCAAGGGAAGCCCAGCCTGTTTGCCTGCTAAGCGAGGCCACTCTTCAGTCTGGCTGCCTGGGAGGGGACGATGTGCAGGGACTAACCTGTGACGGGGCTGAAACGAGTGATGTGAGGGCAAAGGAGCAGCGCAAAGCAGTGAGGACGCTTTTACTCACATGTTTAGTTGCTTGTAAATTGACTATGACCAGCTTCCCTCCTCTCTTCTTTGTGATCAGCGGGAGGTTGCCACTGGGTTTGATCTGCAGCGAGGTCCCCAGAGTGATGGAGAGATCAGCTTTCCTGCAGAGAGGAGACAAAACATCCAGGGCAGAGAAAAAGCCGTGGCTGTTTGCAGGCTGCTTCTCCTACCCTGCTCCAGTGTGGACTTTACAAGCTTCCCAGCCAGGAAGCAAAACCGTGGCCAGAATTTGCAGTGGTTTCTCTCAGCCACTTCCCAGGGAGAGGGCCGGGCGTTGCTGTGGGTACGGCCTCAGGGCTGCGAGGCACAAAACACGACACACAAAGCCAAGCAGGGTCAGCCCAAGGGCCACTGTGGTGCGGGCAGAGGACGGGGAGCCCGGGCAGCCCCCCACCCCCAGGGCACCACGAGCCACTGCGGCGTGGAGAGCCCAAGCACAGTACCTGCAGGCTTCGTCCGCCAGCGTGAGGTCGCGGTCGGGCAGGGAATCTTCCCAGTCCAGAATGGTGTCTCTTAACTTCCCTCTAGAAAACACACACAGGGACCGTGGCTTCCCCTGCCAGGCGGGAACAAGCAGCAGAACTGCTCTGGGAGAGGGGACAGTGACCCAGATCCTGCCCCACCCTCCCTGTCCCAGCACTGTGAGGGGACAAAGAGAGCCCAAACGAGCTGAGGGGACTCACCGACAGGCGAGGGAAGGCACGGAATTCACCTGTATGGGGGATTTTGTGGCTGGTGCTCCGATGCCACCAAAGCCCCAGCTGTTTTGCTGTCCCAGTTCAGAGCTGGAACGTGCCCTCCACTCCCCATCATCGGAGCTGAGCCAGCAGGGCTCTGCCCCATGGCCCGGAGCCCCCGGCTCTGCATGAGAAAAGCAGCTGGGCTGGGCCCGGTGAGCCTGGGTGAGGAAGCACGAGGGGCACGTGGAGCGTGCCTGATGCCAGATCACCTCAGGGTCCCTCCAGCTGCAGTGCTGGCTTCCTATCCGGGCCTTTGGCCGTCTCCCCTACACCCTCAGCTTTTTCCCCCCCGAGCTGGAGGGGCTGTCAGCCCAGCCCTGCGAAGCCAAGTCTGCGCACCGGAGCCACTCGCTTGGGTGAACGGGTCCCTGCCACCCCACGTCCCCTCGGGAGCCCCCACCCAGCGTCCCAGCAGACGTACCTGCAGGCCCGCAGCCCCCGGGCTTTGGTGACGCTGCACAGCCTGCCCGTTGGCTTCAGCCCCATGCTGCCCACGACCGCGTCCCGCACGTACTGCCTGCAGGAGAGACAGCGCCACTCAGGGCAAAGGGCTTCATCCAGCTCTGCCTGCGTCTCTAACCAGGCCCTGCTGTCAGCAGCTCTGACCAACAGCCCCAGAGCTCTGTCACAAGCCAGGATGGAAAACCCGGCTTGTAGCAACCGCCTCTCTCCAGCTGGCATGCCCAGACCCTGCTGCAGGCAGCCCTGCTGGCACATCCACCTTGCCACGAGGAGCAGGATTTGCCGAGGGCCTCCCAGGCAACGCAGAATTCCCAAAATGTTCGTTTCCCACCGTTTGACAGGGTTTAGGATTCAGACGGATCTGCCCGTGACCCCACGCACGCTGCACGAGAGACCGGCCAGGCAGACAGCCCCACGGCGTGTGCAGGGCCTCCGTCGTTCCCCGGGGGACAGCGCCAAAGCCCCCACCCCACCAATGCCCTCCCCAGGCTCAGGGCTCACGTACTTGCCGCATTTCACACACTCTTCCACAAACATGTTCCCGTGGAGCTCAGCCAACTTGTCCCTGCGGGAGAAATGGCAGAGATGAGCTGGGGAAGGGTGGAGAGGCCTGGGGCAGCAGGGGAAGCTGCCCAAACCCCCTCCTCACCAGGGGCCCCCCACCTCGGGGGCTTCCCCTCTTTCCGGCTCTGCCGGATCAGACCTGCCAGGTGATGTGGGGTGGCAGGGACCCTCTGCCGTGGCCTGGGGACAGTGCCCCAGCACAGGGTCAGCACTGGGGGGAATTCTGTTAGTTATAGACAAATATAGCTGCATCTGAGCAAGGCACCAGTGTCGGGCAGGCTCTGGGGGCACTGGGTGCCACAAAACAACCTGCAGGGAGGCAGCTGGTCTGGCCACCGAGTGCAGGGGCTTCCTTGTGCCGAGCGTGGCCACCACATGGAGGGCAAGCAGGCGCTGGCAAAACTACGGCACACTCAGCACCACTTTGTGCATTTAACACAAGAAATATTGTTCACAGGGAGCTCGGGTGGAGCTGTCCCTCTCGCAGGGCAGGGGAGACCCAGGGGACACGTTCAGATCCTGGCGAGAGGCCTTCTGCACCACGGCTTCATCTCCCGTCGCAAAAGCACTACGCTACGGCCACCACCATTGGGACTAAGGGGAGGGTCAGCACGTCCTGGCTTTTTCATTTCAAATGCTTCCATCTGCAGCACCAATTATAGCCCCTGTTCTGATTCAGCCTCAAATCTCTGCGCCCGGTAGTAACCAGGATTTTTGCTTTTCTCAGCACTCAGTGTTCCTCTCTGTCCTTGCACCATTCCAGCCTTTTGCCTCTTGTTTTGACTAAAACTCCCCTCGAGCTCAGTGCGAGCCTCAAAGTGCAGAAGCTACTGGAAAACAAGGCTACACTCTCCCTATGTTCCTACAAGCCCCACAGTGACTGGGAACCTCCTCCAGGGTGGAGGGAGACAGGACTGACTTGATTTTCCCCCATTTTGGCCCCAGTTCAGCAAAGCTTACTTAAGCACATGTTTTGCTTGGGCGGAAGAGCTGTGCTAAACCAGAGCAGGAGCCAGTGGCACTAGGCTGCAGGGAGCACAGCTGGGTCCTGGTCATTATTTCTTATTCTTTTTCCCATGGTTGTTTAGTTTAAAAAAGGCAAATGTGGTGCTAGGAGCAGGAACCGAGACTCAGGGCTTTTAATAATAGGAAATACCCCCTGAAGGCAGCTCTCTGCTCAGCCAGTCATGGCTGAAGGCATTCAAGAGACGCATCTTCTCCAAGGTCCCATTCGTGCTTCTCATTCTCATCCCAACTCCATTTTATTTTCTTACTTGAATTCAGCTGCTCTCCCCTTTCCTTTCCAGGCAGCTCCAAGCAGTCTGCCTCTCAAGACAATCACTTGCTGGTCTTAAGTGCTGGAAATGGGTTTTATAACAGGCTGAAGTTTCTTGAGGGACTGCTGCTGCAAGTGCTAATGGAAAGGCAGGTTCCTCTGAGGACATCTCTGAAACAGCCACTGCGCTGCTAAATGCACTTCAGTCCCCACCCACGCAGGGAGCCGAGATTTTGTACCCTCGGCTCGCACACGTCACAGCTCCCTGCAGAGGGAACACGGCTACGCAGGATCCCTGACCTCATCGCAGCGAGCGAGGAAATCAGAGACCACAGCCATAAGTCAGGCCAGTTCCAACTGCAGGACTCATTCTCTGTCCTGCCACTCCTGCAATTTTGGAAATTTATTGAGAGGCAAAGTACTTTTTAAGGCTATCTTGGGCCCAGGCATGGTTTCATGAATGGGGCAGCACCACTTCTATTTTATCTCAAGAAATTCAATTTAAGCAAACTGTAAAATAGCACAAAATCCAGTGCTCTGAGACAGCTCTAGCAGTGCTGGTAAAACAAGGCGACGCGCACCTCTACAGGAGCAGTTTCAGATGCCCATTTCCCCCCTCCTGTCCACTCACCCCTCTGGATGGGTACAGAGGCACCAGAAAGGACTGTGTGCCCCAAGCACAGCTCTGAGACCACTTCCCAGGAGCACGTGCCCTACTTGAAGCCGACATCTCACTCCCCGGGCCACGAGCCCCCAGGCAGCCCCGCAGCGCAGCCGGGGCTGCTCACAGCGGCACCGACAGCTACAGCCACCCAGCTCACAGATGGTAACATGCGACAGCTCAACACCACACCTGATCATTTTTCTTGTGAACAAATGGCTTCTGGGTGTAGAGCATCAGCTGAGTCTGACTTTATTTCATCACCCTCTGAATTATTACCAGAACCCCTTTTCTCTAAATTCCCCATTTCTGGCAGACAGCTTCCAAGCCAGCCTCGGAAATCAAGCCCCAGCATCAAACGCTTGCACGCGAGGCCATGCTAATGGGGCAGCAAGAGCAGCCACACGGCCGTGGCTGGGAAAGGCATGAGGGACCCAGAGACAGGGCAGGAGAGGCAGTACCGTGGGAATCCTGAACGCACGTGAAGGCCGTCCACATTCTGGCTGACCAGGAATTTCAGGATGCCGACTCTCTGCAGCCCCAGCAGCGCCATGTGAGTCTTGGAGGGCCTGGCGTTCTCAAAGGTAGTGTCAAATTTTGGGGAGAGGCCCTTCTCCTCCATAGTCCAGACACCATTGGGCCCCCTGCAGCAGTGGGGACAGAAAAAGTGAGAATTGAAAGCTCAGGCTCTAGGAAGACAGTTGTAAATGTACCAAAAGCCCTATTAATGAAGGATGAGCAAGGCACTGCTAAATGAAGGTCGTGGTGCACCAGCAGTTTTTGTTGTTGATGCAAGCAGAGTGCACGAAGGGCTTCTGTGGGTATGGCTTAACGCCAAAGGTGCAAAAGGGAAAGGGTATTTTCAGCTCGATCCAGGGCCAGACAGGAAGGATGGAGTAGGTCTGGCTGGGGTAGCAGGAAGCACAGCCCAGAGCTTCACAAGATGCGAGATGGACTAGGCAGAGGTGCCATCCTCCCCACCCCTCGCCTGCTGCCCACCACCCTTACCTGAAGTCGGGAATCCCCGAGGCGGTGCTGATTCCAGCCCCGGTGTGAAACACCACATTGGAGGAGCTCCTGATCAAGTCTGCCAGCTCCCGCACCTTCCTCTCCAGTTCCTCCGGCGGGTCAAAAATCTGAGAAGAGACAGACCGCCACGGCAATGGAGAGATGCAGAGATAGATCCTACACACCTCCCAGCACAAAGACCCTGTAAACCACAATTTTTTCTTATCCGTGAAAGGAAAGATTTCACATTCCTTAATGACAAAAGCACTTATTCAGGGGGGAAACAGCATTGTATAAACCATCTCCATGAGAGTAACGCAGGCAATGGTATTTATTGCTCTCGCTGACAAGCAGCTGATACCTCGAGAAGTGGCTGGGCTCCAGGGCACTGCCGGCAGCAGGAGGACAGGAGCAAACCTGGTGCCACCCCACGCGTGCTCGACTCTGGCTGCCACCAGCACGGCCAGGACAGGGCTGGGGGACCAGCCAGCCACACGGGAAGCCATACAGGCAGGGGGGGACACACGAGGACGCTGTGGCTGGACGGGACCACGTGTCCACCTGGCTCTCTGGCACGGGCACAGGGTTTCATTTCTGCGAGATGTTTCTCCAGCTTGGTCTCCTGGGGACAGGGACTGAGGCCAGGCCCCTGCGTGTCCCCATCCCCCCCACCCCAAAACCTGGTTTAAGCTTCCCAAGTATTGCAGGGAACACGGGGCTGGGGTCACAGGCCCCTCGCACCCAGCCCCTGGGGATCCCCACTGGGGAATACAAAGGGTCCCCCTACGGCTGGGAGCCCATGTTTGGGGGGGGGGGGGGGGGGGGGGAAAGGGGTTAATGGTGGGCCTAGAGGACAACGACAAAGAGGGAGCCATGGGGCTGGGGGGGGACAAGGAGGGAGCGACGAAGCTAGGGGGAGCGTTGAGGGAGGGACGAGGCTGGGAAGGACCAGGAGAGAGCCACAGGGTGGGCGCGGGGGGACGCAAAAGGGTCCCCGGTGCTGGGTGCCCCACGGGAGACGCCCCGGGGGCCGTGGGCCCGGTCGCCATGGAAACCCGCCAGGCCGGAGCAGGGCCCGGGTAGTGCCGGGAGGCCCCGCCGCGCCGCGCTCACCTCGGGGAGGCCGCACTTGCCCTTGTCCGAGTAAGGCGAGAGCCCGGCCGCGTAATTCACCGCCATGGCCCGCCCCGGCCTCCGGAGCGCGCATTGTTACCGGCCCCGCGGACGGGCGGAAACGAGCGGAGAGGCCGCGAGGGGCGGGCCGGGCCGGGCGGGCCCCGCCCGGGGGCGGACGCCGCCGCCGCCATCTTTGTGCCGGGCGAAAAGGGAAGGGGGGCGGGGGGGGGGGTTGGCTTGCCCTCACCCTGCCAGGCCTCCACTGTGCCCCCCCCCCCCCCCCCCCCCCAAAACCCAGCCAGGTGCTGCGATGAGGGCGCAGAGTGGGGAGAAGCGGGGCAGGGGGTGCCGGCTGGTCAGGGTCCAGCCTTACCACACACTACCCACAGCCCCAGACGGCCAAGGAGCCCGACCCTGCTGCCCTCAGCCTGGCCCTGCCATGCCGCGTCCCCTCGCCTCCCTGTCCCTGGGCATTTCAGGGGTGCAAGCAGCCCCCTCCTCCCCAAAGGGGGCTTGTCCCCCGTCCAGAGCCCCCGCGGCTGCCAAGCGCTGCCAGGTGTAACCCCAGCCGGGGCCGTAACCCAACTCCCTCCCGCCTGGTCCCCCCCTCTCCTGCTGCTGACGGCTGGCGGGGAAACGGCAGGCGAGGACGGGGCTCGGGGGAGCAGCGGGTCTGGGGGTGCCTGAGCCGGCATCGGCAGCGGAGAGACCCTCGAGCGCAGCCGTCCCCTCATCCAGGCGCCCCAGGGCTGAGGCTGGAGCCGCCATGAAGAGCCTGAAGGCCAAGTTCAAGAAGGCAGACGTGAGTGCTGTCCCTGGGGACATGGGGACCTGCCCTGGGATGTCCACAGGGACATGGGGACATGCCCCGGGACGTCCCAAGTTTCACAGGGATGTGAGGACGTGGGGACGGTCGCCGGGATGTCCCCAGTGTCACAGGGACATGGTGACCTGCCCTGGGACGTGGGGTGGCTGCTCGCGATGGGGACGGCAGCCCCATGGAGCTCAGAGCTGGCTGCCACCCTGGCTGGTGGGATTGAGCTCCCAGTGAACCCAAGGGTGCTCCCAGTGCCATTGCTGGGAGTGGGGCAGAGCAGAGGAAAAAAAGGCAACAGCAGGGAGAGGGAAGCGGGTTTCGGGTCCCCTCCCTGTCCCCGTCCTGGGGACGGCTGCCAGCTTTCCAGCTGTCACAGCCAGTGGAACCAGCATGTTGATGCTCCTCAATTATTCAGCACCAGCCTGGCATGGGGCCGCAGGCTCTTGCCGTCCTCCACTCTGGGCAGAGGGTGACTGGGCTGTCCCCAGTGCCCATGGCAGCACCAGTCGGACATGTGCACTTGGGGACGCATGGCTGGGGACACGTGGACACAAGTTGAAGCCCCGTCACGTGCGTTCTGTGGGCCTGCCCTGCTCAGTGTTGCTCTGTGCCTCAGTTTCCCCACACTGCCCCGGACGCTTCTGTGAGTGGGGAGGGGTGAGAGGCTCCTGCTGTCCTGCTGCCCCTGGAGCTTTTCCAGGACAGCTGCCTGGGGACCCTTTGCATTTCGGGGCTCCCTCCCTGAGGGGAGTTTGCCGAGCCCCTGAGATGCAGGCAGGGGGTCCTAGCCCTTCCTTGGCCCTAGGGCTGTGGTGAGAGGTAAGGCTGTGCCCCCCAGGGCAGGGCAGGGGTTCCCACATCCCCATCCTCAGGGAGCAGGAGCTGGGTGGCATGAAGATTCTCGTCCCCTTGGTTTGGGGGTGCATGGCTGCCTCACCTTGAGCATGGGGTGGGAAAGCTGCCCCCCAACCCCTCCCATTTTAACTGGGACCAGCCTGGGTGCTGGTCCCTGACTGGGACCTTGGTACCTGCTCGGTGGCAGGGATGCGGGGATGCCTGGAGCTTTGGATGCTGAGGAGGGAGGGAAGGAGGGAAAGAAGGAGGAACTGAGGGATGGAGGGAGGCGGATCCTGGCTCCCACTGCGGCAGGACCCGGCCCCCATCCGGGCAGCGATGCTGGACCGAGCTGGGGTCTGGGGTCCACGGCTTGGAGCCCCAGCCTGCCCTCGCCCAGGCGGGGGGCGAGGGATGCATGGCTGCCCGCCACCTCCTCCTCAACACCATGAAGCAGATCTGCCTCTGTGCCGCTGCCTCCTTCGCGGTACGTCCCTGTCCTCCATCTCCGCTCCCCTTTGGTCACGTCCTCCGGGGTAAGCCGTGTCACCCCCACCCCACCCGGACCCCCTCCATCCCCATCCCTGTCCCGGTGCTCGGCAGCGTCCTCTCCAACCTGCTTTGTCCTTGCATGACAAGGGGGTGTGGGGGGGGGGGAGCTGGCACCCACCCTCCCAGTTTGCCCAGTAACCCTGGGAGGCTGGTTTATTCCCCGCCCCTGGATGGGGCCCCCTGGCCCCGCAGGGCTGGAGGGGCTTGCAGGGGCACCCGGTGGGAACAGCGGCACAGGTCCCGTGCCTGGTACTGGGCACCAGGCTGGCGAGGGGCAGGATGCAAGCAGCTCCCGAAAGGTGACATCCATTTCCTGCCGCCGCGGCCGCAGCGAGCTCGGGTTTGTCGTCACGGGCTGCGGGGTGAACCCAGGGCTTCCTGTGCTGGTCCTGTCGCGCTGGGGGTCGCTCCCTCGGGATGGGGTTGTGCAGGACCACTGGGTCAGCAAGCTCCCATCCAGCCCCAGTCCTGCGCAGGGGTGGGGACAGCGTCGTGCCCCATATATCCCAGGAAGGCTGGAGCCATCCCAGGGGATCTGATTTTGCTGCCAAGTGTGCTCACTCTGGCTTGGTCTCTGCCTCAGCAGGGAGCAAAGCAGGGCTGGGAACAGGCTTATTGGGAAGATCTGGGCAGGGATGGGGCTGAGGCACCTCATGGGTGCTGGCTAAACGGGGGCAGCTCTGTAAATGTCCTGGTCTGTGAGCTGCAAACTGGGGTGGGGGGCTGAAGGGGAATCCTGATCCCAGTCAGCTGTCCCAGCTAAACCCTCCATACCTGGGGACCAGACACCACAGCACCCAGGAAAGGGGTTGGCCCAGAGATGACTACCCCAAGGGATAGGGATGGATGGAAGATAGCAGGGATGGGGATAAGGACAGACACCTGAGCCCATGCCAGTACCCTGCCTGTCCGTGGGGATGGTACACCCATCACAGCCTCCTCTTGTCTTCATTGCAGAGCCAGGACTGGACCAAAAATGATGAGAAGCTCCTGCAAGCTGTGGACTACAACGATGCTGGGAAGGTGACATCTCTCCTCACCCGCAAGAGCCTGGTCCCCACCAAGCTGGACTCGGAGGGCAAATCCGCGTAAGTGCTGACCCACGTCCCCGGGGACGCCGGGGCTGCAGGGCTGGGGACAAGGCTGGGGGCCAGGGACATGAGTCTGACAGCTCCTGGTCTTGCTGCAGGTTCCACCTGGCTGCCATGCGGGGGAACGTGGACTGCCTGGAAGCCATGCTGGCTCACGGCGTGGATGCCATGACCAAGGACAGCTCGGGTGAGGGCATGGCCACCACGGGCCTCTGGCTAACGCCGTGGACCAGCCGGGGCCATGGGCGCTCCCCGGTGTTAAGGCTGAGGGGACAGAGGGGACAGCCACACCTATGGGGGCTGTAAATTGTCCCAGCTTCCTATGGGGACTCAAGCACTGTCTGATGGTGCTCCTGGGGATGTCCCCCTCTTATTCAGCCCCAGTCCAGCAGATCCTCCTGCGTGCCCATCCGTCCGTCTGTCACCCAACCAGTCCCCTCTGCCACAGACCCGTTGGCTGTTCTCTGACCCGTCCGTCTGTCCCTCTCCTCAGGTTACACTGCCCTGCATCTGGCATCCAAGCATGGCCACCCACAATGTGTCAGCAAGCTGTTGCAGGTACCGTGACTGGGAGCGCTGTGCTGTGAGGGAGGGAGGGTGCTGTGCCAGCAAGGTGTCCTCTCTGTCCTTGAACTCCCTTCCCTCACCAGTGCTGTTGGTTGGCAGGGTGGTTCCCAGCATTGCCTGGCACCTGCTCAGTCCTCCACCATGCCAAGGAGCCACATCCACTCGAGCAGTCTGTCTGTCTGTTCCCTGTCCTCTAACCCAGGCTCTCTCCCTCAGGCCTCCTGCCCCGTGGACGTGGCTGACGGCAGCGGCCGAACAGCGCTGCACCACGCAGGTGAGTGGGAACAGTGCCAGCCCCGTCCTGCTCCCGTCCCCGTGGGAGACAGAGTGCTCAGCCTCTGTCCTTCTCCCCAGCGGTCAGCGGCTGCATCTCGTGCTCGGAGATCCTCTGTGATTTCAAGGCTCCTTTGAACATCAAGGACAAGGTGAGATCCCGCTGCTTCTCGCCCTGCTGTGCTGTGCAGAGCAGCAAGGGCCTGGGCAGGGGCTGCCTCGGAGATGCAGCAGCTTCTGGGGTGGAACGTAGCAGCTGGCAGAACCTGGGGTGAAAACACCCCATGAAGTAGGACATGGAAATCTGGGAGATAATGGGAGCGGGGTGCCCCATGGGGAGATCTGAGGCTTGTCTGCACATCCTCACCCAACCTGACCCCGGCCAGGATGGCTCCACGCCGCTGATCCTTGCTGCCAAGATGAGCCACTCAGAGCTGTGCCGGTACCTGCTGCACCGCGGTGCGGCTGTCAACAGCCGGGACCTGCAGGGGAGGTGAGTCTGCACTGGTGGGGACTGGGAGGTGGACGGGGAGATGGAGGGAATGGGCCCCCTCACCTCCGCTTTCACTTCTCTGCTCAGGACAGCCTTGATGCTGGCCTGCGAGAACGGCAGCGTGGAGACGGTGGAAGTGCTCGTCAACGCCGGTGCCCGGGTGGCCGTGGTGGACTCCACAGGTCACGACGCCGTGCACTACAGCCTGGCCACGGGCAACGCTCTCATCCAGCACTTCCTCCAAGAGGCTGCTCAGCGCCGGTCCTGGGCCAGCGGTACGGCAGCCGTGCCGCCCTGGTGCTCCCTGTCCACAGGGGATGGACCCACGGGGGTGTTTTCACCCCACAGGGTGCTTTGGGGCAGGACTGTCTAAGCCATGGCTGGAAGAGGCTGAGCAAGGCTGGGGGGCACATGCCCCCCCCTTTTTCCCACCTGCTGGGGGCGCCTTCGCCCATGCTGTCGCCAGCTGAGGGCTGTGGGGTGGTGCTGAGCCACCTCAGTGTCAGCACATGCTTGCACGCCCGTGTTTGCAGGCATGGGGGTATAACTGCACGTGTGTTTCAGCCAATGTGTTTGCACATGTGTCTGCATGTGCATGTGTCCCCCTGTGCCTGCACATGTGTGTGCATCCCTGCAATTACACATCCGTGTATATTCCCATGTTTCTCTGTCTACATGTGCCCCTTGTACGCCCACGTGCCCCCCTGTGCATGCAGGTGTGTTTGCCCCCCCCGTGTGAGCAAATTCAGAGGTGCCCCTGCACCCACGCGGGCCCTGCCTGCTGTGCCCACCCCTGTGTCCCCTCTAAACCCTCCCCAATTTCTCTTTCCTCCAACTCTGCCCCACAGAAGAGGAGTCAACTGAGCTGACATCCCAGGTGAGGGCCTGCCTGGCCACCCACCTCTCATCAGGGCTGGCCTGGCCCCAGCCTCTGGCTGGGGGTCCCCGGGAGCCCTGGGACCCTCCAAGGTGGCGATGGCTCAGGAAGGAGGGAGGCCACTTTATATGTGATGTCCCCTCTTATCCACAGACGTCTTCACCCAGCCAGTCATCCCTCAGGGAGAAGAGCGGCACCCCGAGGAAGAGGAAAGCCCCTCTGCCTCCCTTGGGCACCCTCAGCCAGGTGAGAGGGGTCCCCCCTTTAGCTCCACGTCCGCACCCGGCGTGGCAGGCCCAGCGTAGCCAAACTGTGGCTGGCTCAGGAAAACTTCTCCAGCTTCACCCCCGCTCTGCAGCGGAGGTGATGCTCACGGACTGTCCTGAGCTGCAGCAGAGGCTTTATCCCCACTCCTGGGGTGCATGCAGCACCCCAGGCCCTGAGCCCCTGCTGTTGGCAGGTCAAGGGGTATCAGCCCGTTTCTATCCATCCTGTGGGCCCAAAACACCCCTTGTCTGGGGGGGCTGTGCTGATGTTGGGGGGTCCATGCCCTGCCAGAGCTTTTCCTTCTCTCTCTGGTGTCAAAAAGGACCCTGCACACCCCAGAGTGTGGCTTGGCCGTGGGGGCACATGGTGCTTAGAGAGCAGCCGCTGAGGCTGGGTGGGCTCAGCCTGCCACAGCCCCCCTGGAGAGGGTGGGCAGGAGGGGGCCGACAGCGAGGAAGGGGCTGGCGGTGCCGGGCCCTGAGGTTTGGCAGCCGCTCATCTGCAGGAGGACCGGGACGCCTACGAGGAGATCGTGCGGCTGCGGCAGGAGCGGGCCCAGTTCTTGCATAAGATCCGAGGCTTGGAGCAGCAGGAGAAGCAGAGACGGGAGGTACCAGCGAGCTGCAGGGTCACTGGGGAGATGCCACCGCGTCCCTCGGGAACGGAGGGGACGGGAGGGGTGGGGACAGCATTTATCCCTCTCTGTTTTCTGTGTCCTGGTAGAGGGCAGAGCTGGACGAGGGCTCCCTGCGCTCCATGGAGAAGCAGGTGAGGCCAGCGAAGAGGTCACGGGTGGCCTCGGCCCTCTGGGGGGTCCTGGTGCCGGGGGTGCCATCGGGACTCCGGAGGGAGTAAAAGGGGCCCCCTCCCCATGTCCTGCCCCACAGATCCAGGAGCTGGAGAAGCGGCTGGCGGCACGGAGTGGTGAGAAGGAGCAGCTGGGCAAGGAGGTGGAGGCTCTGCGGAGCCGCTTGTCCTCGCTGGAGGTAGGTGCAGGGAGCAGCTGGCAGTGCCAGGGGCTGGGGTGCGCGGGGGCTGATGCCTGCCGCTCTGCACGCCCAGAACGAGAGGGAGAACACGAGCTATGACATCGACACACTGCAGGACGAGGAGGGAGACCCGCTTGATTTCCCAGGTAGAGCCCTGCTCACCTCCCGTGGGGCCGGGCAGCCTTTGGCAAGGGGGCTCCCCATGGCTGTTGGGGAGTGGGGGGCACGGCTGGGCATGGCACTGGGGTCCCTGCAACCCCACAGGGGCAGAGCTGCTGCTCTCCAAGAAGACGCTGAGCCCCTCAGCCGAGGAGCTGCTGGCCACGCTGCAGGGGCAGGTGCAGTCCCTCACCGTGCAGAACAAGGAGCTGAGGGAGAAAATACAGGCAAGTCCCTGTCCGTCCGTCTGTCCCTCCCTGCCTCCGTCCCCTGGCCCTTGGTGGTGTCACCGTCTCCTCGGCAGGTGCTGGAGAACTACGAGCGGGACGAGAGCAGTCCGTCCACCCCGGGGGACTTCGTGCCCGCCAGCCGATACAACGCTCTCCAACGCGAGCTGGAGCGGCTGCGGGCGCAGCGCTTGGAGCTGCCGCGGGGCACGGGCGCGAGGGACGAGGCCGGCGGGCAAGCGGCGCGGCAGAGCGGTGTCTCGGAGCAAGCCCCGGAGCTGGCGGAGGCCCGGGCAGCCCTGCGGCAGGCGCAGGCGGCGCTGGAGGAGCGGAACCGGCGGGTGAAGGAGCTGCAGACCCGGTTGGAGCGCGGCGCGGCGACCGGCTCCCTGGGGGCCTCCCTGGAGGAGGCGTCGAGGGAGAAGGAGGTTTTGCTGGAGCGCTGCGGCCGGGCGGAGGCGGAGGCGGAGGCCCTGCGGCGGGAGCTGGAGGCCAAGGCACGGGACTGGCGAGCGGCGGGCGGCCCCGAACCGGAGCCGGGGGTGCTGGAGCGACGGGTGGCAGAGCTGGTACGGCAGCACGAGGAGGTGACGGCCCAGCTGGGGCAGCTGCGGGAGACGCTGGGTCGCAGGGAGGCCGAGCTGGGCACCCTGCGGGAGCAACTGGCCGCCCGGCCGGTGGGCCGGCGGGAGCACGAGGAGGCCCTGGCGCGGCTGCGGCAGGCGCAGGCGGAGGCGGAGGGCCGGGTGCCGCGGGAGGAGCACGCCCGGGCTACGGCGGCGCTGGAGGAGCAGGCGCAGGCGCTGCGGGAGCGGGCGGCTCGGCTGGAGGCGGCGGCGGAGGCCAAGGGGCGCGAGGCCGCCCGGCTGGAGGCCGAGCTGGCGGCGGCCGTGCCGCGGGGAGAGCACGAGGCGGCGCAGGCGGGGCTGCGGGCCGAGGCGGCGGCGCTGGCCCAGCGGCTGGGCGAGCTTTCGCGGCAGCACGAGAAGACGTGCGAGGAGGTGTTCCGGGTACAGCGGCAGGCCCTCTTCATGAAGAGCGAGCGGCAGGCGGCGGAGGAGAGGCTGGCCGCCGCGCAGAAGCAGCTGGCGGAGGCGCAGGACGAGGCGCGGCGGCTGCGGGAGCTCCACGGACGCGCCGAGGAGTCGGCCCGGCTGGTCAGGGAGAGGGACAGGAAGGTAGGGGATGGGGACGAGGTGCTGGGGGGGGGGGGGGGGGTTGGCGAGGGGCTCCTGGGAGGGGAAACGGTGGCCTGGGCGCTGCTCGGGCGAGCTGAGCTGCCCAGGTCACAGGGGAGATGAGCTCGCAAACGTGAACATGCGTGCACACGTTCGTGTGCACGCACGTTCATGCCCACACGCCTAGACGTGCATGGGTGTACATGCATGTGCACACACGAGTGCACGTGCTTGCACACACTTGCACGCACCTGCACGTAGATGCACGCTTGCACACGTAAGTGCCCACACGGACACACACACGCGCACCCCTGCCTGCGGACTCTCCCGGCTCTTCCCCTTTTTTCTTCCCCAAGCCGAGACGGAGACCCGGGGACAGAGGGAGTGGGGTGGGAAAGCCCCCAGGGGGGTTGGGGCTGAGGGGTCCCTGGGTGCCTGTAACCTCTCTGCGCTGTGCAGATCACCGAGCTCTCTAAGGAGGTCTTCAGGCTGAAGGAAGCCCTGAACGCCCTCCCCGAGTCCCGGGGACCATCCAAGTCAGCCCCCAACACTGCCACGCTCCAGGCCAGGATCCGGGCGCTGGAGGAGAAGCTGGCGGTGGGTACCGGGCGGGGGGGGGGGGGGTGGGTCTTGTGGCCATCGCCTGGTGGGTTCTGGGCTTCCACAAGCCCCCGGCCCTGTGCTCAAACCCACTCGGCTCTCTTGCAGGAGGCAGAAATGCGGCACAGCAAGGTGGTGACGCTGTACCGGAACCACCTGCTCTACGCAGTGCAGGTGAGATGGGGACGTGGCTGGGGGAAAACTGGGGACACCAGTATGGGGGTCACACCTTGGTGCCCACGTGCACGTGGGAGGCAGCAAGGGGCTGGATCCGGGTGCCAACCCGTGCACAGAAACTCCCTGATGTCCCCTCTGTTGTCCCCACCAATGTCCCCTCCGCCCCAGGGCCACATGGACGAGGACGTGCAGAAACTCCTGTGCCAGATCCTGAGGATGCAGCGGCTGCAGGAGCAGGGCAGATGAGCCCCTGCCAGCACGGCAGTGCCGCAGGGGGTCGGTGGCACAGCCGGTGACACGGCTGGGGGGCCAGGCCCGTGATAGCACCCTCTGTGCCCCTTTGCTTCTCCCTGTCACTGCCACACGCACCCCCACACCCCCCCCCAGCCCTCCTGCTGCCCCCCACACCTCAGCACAGCAGCAATAAAGTATTTATACTCACGCCAACGGGACGGCTCGTCTCTGGGGTGGGCACAGGGACACGGGTGCTGGGGGCTGTGGAGGGGAGGCTGGCGGAGCTGGGGACAGTAGGGGATCGGTGCCATCATCTCCTCCAGCCCCGATGTCCCCAGAGGGGAGCGGGTGACCATGAAGGAAAAGCGGTTGTGGCGTGGGAAAGGTTGAAACCCTCTTGGCCAGAGCCAAAACCGTTTTCCTGCGGGTCCGGAGCAGGCGGAGGCCCCGTGCGTGGGGATCCCTGCGGAGCCACGCTGGGCGGTGGGTCCCCACTGGGGACGGCGTTTCCTGCGCGAGGAAATGGGCTGAGGCCGACCGGGGCTGCGGCTTCCCGCACCAGCGGTGACAGAGCCTCTGGTCCCAGATGCCTGGCCCTGCTGCGGTGAGCGTGACGGGGGACAGGGCTCCCCAGGGGGCTGGGGGCGTAGGGGGGTGTCGGGGGAGCTAGGGGTGGCCCCACAGCGCCGTGGGGACACAGTGGGCAGCCCCTTGGCCGTGATCCGGGGAAAGCCAAGCATGTCCCCGCCACGGGGCTGAGCCAGCCTGCAGCCAGGGTGAGCGATGACAAGGGCAGGATCTGTCCCTGTAGTGCTGGGCTTGACCACAGTGAGGAGCTCAGCTCAGCCCCCAGGCTGGGTTTTGGGGGGGGGGGGGGGTGTCTCTGTGAGGGACAGTCCTTCCCCATGTGCCCTGGGAGGTGGGGGCCATCCAAGGGTGCTGGCTCCTTCCCTGGACAAGGTCCAGAGTGACCCGAAACTCTAATTTTGGGCACAGGACCGCGGGGGTGGCTGCAGGTCCCCGTGGGAAACCCCGGTCACGCAGGGTGCTTGCACGCCTGGCTCTGTCCCCGCTCCTTCCTGGCAGCAGGATCCGGCCGCTCCGGCGAGAAACTGTCCCCTGTCCCCAGGGGATGTGTCAAGGCCAGAGGGGAAACTGAGGCACAGCACTGTGGGGTGGCCTGGAGAGGAATTCGAGCCCTCGGCTTTAGGGCGATGTCCCTGGTTCTCCTGGGGACCTGTGGCTGTGGTGTCCCTGCTGTCCCCTGCCCTGGGGTTTGACCGTTCTGCCTGTCCCCACAGGTCCCTGGATCCGGGCAGCTCTGCTGAATCTCTCTGACATGAAGTGGCTTTGGGTGGTGGCTTTTGTGGCCCCCGCCTGCACCGTTCCCTACAACAGCACGGCGGGCAGCGCCGGAGATGGGGACAATGGGGACAGAGGTATGGGGGCATGAGGGACTGGGGATGGGGAGACTGGGGCAGCTGGGATGAGGGTATGGGGGGACCTGGGGAGACGGGTGGGCTGGGGACAGAGATATGGGGTGTGGGGGACCGGGGAGGGACTGGGGGGGCTGGGGTAGAGGTATGGGGGCATGGGGGACTGGGGATAGAGGGACTAGGGGTCTGGAATGGAGGTATGGGGGGATCTGGAGGGACTGGAGGCAGAAGGACTGGGCAGACTGGGAGCACTGGGGATGAAGATGGAGGGGCCCTGAGGGGACTGGGGACACTGAGGGGACCGAGAATAGAATTACAGGTCATCTGAGGATAGAGGTGTAGGGACACAGGAGGGATCAGGGACATGGCGGGGACTGGTGATGGAGGAATAGGGACACTGGGGGCCTGGGGACATGAGGGGACTGAGGACAGAGGCGTAGGGGCTGGGGGCACTGGGGAGAGAGGGTCACCGGGGTGCTGAGAACGGGGCTGGGGGACCCAAAGAAGCACAGACCCTTCCTGACTCTGTGTCATCCCCTACTACTCCCGGCCCCCGCCACGGCGTGTCCCCTTGACCCCCCCCTCCGGGGACCACAGCGGGGAGATGGGGGGTGGTGGTCGTGGTGTTTGTGCCATGCCCACTGCCATGTCCCCCAGGCCGCTGCGCCCTGCAGCATGGCACCCTGGGCACCGAGGTGCTGCTGCAGTGCCCGGGCGCAGCGGGGGGGTCGGCTGAGTGGCGCCGGGGGGGGACGCTCCTGGGAATGTACCCTGCCCCGGGGCTAGCCCTCCCCAACGCTAGCCTGGCCCACGAGGGCCACTACAGCTGCCACCACCCTGCCACCGGTGACACCTTGGCCACTGTCTGCCTGCGGCTGGGCTGTGAGTGAACCGGGCTGCCCCCCGCCCCCCCCCCCCCCCTCCCCCCGTGTGGCCCCCGCTGCCAGCTGGGGGTCCCCTGGGGGAGGCTGGCAGCGGGGTGATGCCCGTCCCCTGCCCCAGATCCCCCCACACTGCCTGCCCTCGAGTGCTGGGCCATCAGCTACCCGCAGGCAGTGAACTGCTCCTGGGTCCTGGCCCCCGAGCCGCTGCTGGACACCGACTTCGTGGCCACGTACAGGTCAGTGGGGGCTGAGCTCCCCCCTGCCCCGTGCCTGCGTCGCACGTGGGGCTGCAGGACGGGCGGGCTGCCCCTCACCCAGCTTCCCCCCCTCTGCCCCCCCAGGCATGGCATGTGGGGGGCCGCCGAGACGGGCGAGTGCGTCCGCACAGGCCCGCGGAGCTGCTCTTTCGGGGACCTGCAGATGTTCTCCCTCACCCCCTACGTGGTGAACCTGACGGCCGTGAACCCCCTGGGCGCTGCCTCCAGGCTCCTGCCCTTCCTCCTGGAGAACATCAGTGAGTGCCTGGATCCCCTCCACCCCCCCCACCCTCCACAGACCCCTCGGACTTAACCCCCTACGTGGGATGTGGAAACATCTGTGCGATGATTTGCTGGGTCTTAGGCCACCTCTGCAGCCCAGATTGAGCAGCTCAGTCGGTGTTGCTGTCCCCAGCAACATGGTGTTGCTGTCCCCAGCGGCCCCGTGACGGATCCCCCCCCAGCCAGCACCTCGCTTCTTCATTGTCTCCCTTCTTCGTTAGTAAAGCCAGACCCCCCCGAAAACCTCCGGGTCTCACCCATCCCCGGGGAGACCAAGAAGCTGCTGTTGGAGTGGAGCCCGCCAGGGTCCTGGCCCTTCCCGGAGTACTTCCCGCTGAAGTATCGCATCCGCTACACGCAGGAAGAGGGCTCTGTCACCAAAACGGTACTGCCTATCCCCCGCTGCGTCCCCCCCACTCCCACGCAGGGTAAACTGAGGCACAGCCGAGGGCGAGCTGTGTCCTGGGCCCATGGGTGCCCCTAACCCCGCGCTACCCGCAGGTCGGGCCATACGAGCAGACCTCTTACACCCTGACGGGAGTGCAGCCCGGGACCCTCCACCGCATCCAGGTGGCCGCCAAGGACCTCACGGACTCCGGGGAGTTCAGCGCCTGGAGCCTGCCGGCCTCGGGGACGCCCTGGACCGAGCCGTGACGGGCAGAGCGGGGCCAGCGGCCCCTTCCCCACCCCGCTCCTCTCCCTCCGCCCGCCGAGGGACCCCACACCCCCCAGCCGCTCTTGTCCCCAAGGCCCCAGCACTGGAGGGACCCTCCAGAAACAGGCAATAAACCAGCTTGAGGTCCCCGTTTTTTGATGTTCTCCTTTTGACGTTCATCTCAGCTGCCCCTGGGGACGGTCCCTTCGCTGGCCGAGCCGGCCCTGGCCGTGGGGAGGGGGAGGAGGGCACAGGTTCCAACTGGCCCCGAACACCTCAACTGGTCCATATGGTCCAGATCGGTCACTTCGCCCCCTCCCCAAGGGCCTTGGCTGGTCCCTGCGGCCCCGCCACGGCCCCCCGCCAGCCCTGCACGGTCCCCGTGGCCTCTGTCCCTGGCCTCAGGTGGTCTCTAGGACCCCCAGGCTCGGGCCCGGCCTCCGGGCGACCTCCCGGGGCCCGCCCGTCTCCCCCGGACCCCCCCCCCCCCCATTCTGGTCGCCGCGGGCGGGCTCTTGGCGACCTGCAGCAGCTCGCTGACGGACGGCAGAGACAGCCAGTAGCAGACGAGGATCCGCCCGTCTCACCAATGAGAGGCGGAGGGGGGCGGGGATACTTCCGGGAAGCGGCGGCTGGGCCGCGGGGCTGAGGGTGGGCGGCCATGTCGGGGCGGGAGGTGTTGGGCCTGAGGGGGGGGCACCCTGCTCTGGGTGGGGGTGTGGGGGGGGTTTCCCCAAGGTGAGGAGCTGTTTAGCGCTTCCCAGGTTGGAGGAGTTCCTGATGGCTTGGCGGGGGGGTGTCTCAGGCTGACCGTGGGTCCCAGGCTGGTTTGGCCCTTGAGAGCGTCCTGGTTAGTGTGGGTGGGCTGGCTCTTGCTGGGGCTGGCCCCCGAGGCTGCGGGGAGCCTGCCTGCCACGGTTCACACCGCTCTGGGGGCCTGCACCCAGCACACACACGGCTCTGCCCTCTCTGTAGAAATACTACCCGCCGGACTTCGATCCTGCTAAGATCCCGAAGCTCAAGCTCCCGAAGGACCGACAGTATGTGGTGCGGCTCATGGCCCCCTTCAACATGCGGTAAGAGGGGCTGAGCGGGAATTGTGTCACCTCCAGCTGCAGGGGAGCTGCTGCCCGCAGCCGTTAGAGGTGACCCAGACCAGGAGAAACGGGGTGAGGGAGAGGGAAGAGGTGCTGTGGGTGATTTTGGGGTTGTCTGAAGAGTAGGGGCTGAATTTCCAAATAACCGTTGCTCAGAACCTGCGCTGACACGGCCCAAAACTCATTTGGACTTTTATTGGTCTTTTCGTTCTTTTCTGTTGATGTGTTATGGACTTCTCTTTCTTCTTTTTTAGTTGCAAGATGTGTGGTGAATAAATTTCTAAGGGGAATGCCCTTGAGGAGGCTGTTGAGAATGAGGTGTACTCCGCACATCATCCACTTCTGTGGTGCCTGGCAGAGGTCACTCTCAGGGTGACGTGTTTTCTGGGCAGGTTGCAGGTCTGCAGACTCCACTGAGCCCTGGAAGCACGGGGTCTATCCGTACTTCCTGGGAGCGTCATGTCCCATCAAAGACTGAATGTGAGCGTGTGCTCTTTGGTGTCTTTTCCCTTTTTGTGGCAGTTCATAGTTCTGCCCATGGGCAGGAAGCAGCTGCGCATCAGCTGGAGGACGAAGGGAGGTGGGTGTGGGTCTGCACTGTGGCGTGAGTGAAATTGTGAAATGTTCTGGAGCTACAGAAGTGGTGACAGGATGGCTGGAGCTGAATTTGACGTTGCTGTCCTGCATTTTCCTTAGATCTTGAGAACACCACGGAGCAGAGAGCTACTTGCAGCCTGCAAGCTGAGAAAGCCGTGGAGGGAGAGAAGATGATGCAGAAGGAGAGAAAATCCCTTGCAAAAAAATCCCTGGGGCAGTGCGGAGGGTGGCAGGGCACTGCCTGGTCCTCTTCAAAGCCCAGTTGAGGCCCCAGGGAGCTCTGGAGTGCAGAAAGGTCTGGTCTGGAGCACAGTTAAGACTGGCCTAAGCCCTGGAGCTCTCTGGACAGCTTGCAGACCTTGGTTTTACCCAATCTGACCCCGGGGCTCTCCGGAGAGCAGCGGGACAGCTTGCAGACCCGGGTTTTGCCCTTCCTGAGCCCCGGGGCTCTCCGGAGAGCAGCGGGACAGTTTTCAGACCCGGGTTTTACCCGGTCCCGGCGCTCGGCGGGACCCGGCCGGGCCCCCTCATGCTGTGACACAGCGGGGCCGCCAGGCGGTGCTGTTCGCACATGCGCAGCGCTGGCCGCTCCGTCCCGTGGATGAGGGGCGCTTCGCGCACGCGCAGGGCGGGCCGGCGGACCCGCCCTCACGTGATCCCGGGCGGACGGCGCATGCGCACGGCGTCCCGCCGCGCCGGGGCTGCCGTCCTCCTCCTCCCGCAGGCGCCATCTTGGGTCCCGGGGGTGCCGGGAGCTGTAGTCTGCCGCAGGGCGTTGACCATCGCCTCAGGAGCTGTCGTCTGGCGTAGTCTCCGAACTCCTCTTGTCCTCACAGATTCCCTCACAAAGCCCTCATTTTTTTTCCTCAAAGCCACCTGTTCTCCCTTCTGGCCCCTTCAGCACCTCCCTCCTTCTGTCACAAGCTCTGCTGAGTTCTTCCTTGTGCCCCACACCTGTCTTTTAGCCCTTTGGATCCCTCTTGTCCCCTCAGGACCCCCCCGAGGGCTTTTTTTTGTGCCTCAGAGCAGTTTTTGACCCCTGTGCTATCTAGGATGACTACTCAGTCCCTTGCCCTGTGGTGACGCCTGTACTCTGCTCAGATCCCACCTGGAGCTCACTCTTTCCCCAGGGAAGGGAACATGAGGGCCACCAACAGCTTTCAGTCCCGGCTTGCTCTGTGTGGGACCCTGAGGTGGTAGGTCTGCGTTTTGGACCTGGACTTTGGTGAGGGTAAGCGTTAGGTGACAGAACAAGCACAGAGCCCCCGAGCACCCTCACCCTTGCCCCAGCACAGCCCTTTTCCAGGGCGCTCAGGAAAAGGTCCCTGCTGACCTCCAGTGTTCCCCAGGGCCTTTGCCAGACTTTGCCGGTACCTGCAAGGAGCCCTGCTTCTCTTCAGAATTCCCTGAGTCCCTTTCCACATTTAGCCAAAGTCTGGGCAGTGCTCTCCTGCCCTTGAGAGAGCCCTTGGGCTTTCTCTGGGCTTTGCCAGGGACCCGGAGCCTTGTAGCCCTCCACAAAGCCCTGGAGCTTTCACTGGGCTCTACCATGACCTGGAAGGAGCTGTGCATCTTTCCAGAGTTCTCCAAATCCTTTGCCAGGCGTTGCCAGGATGTAGGCAAAGTCCTGCTGCCCTCCAGATTTTTTTGGCACTTTCACCAGGATTTGGAGGGGCCTGGGCAGTGTCCTCTGCCCTTCAGAGAGCCCCAGAGCCTTCAGTTCGCTTTGCCGGGGCCTGAGCTGTGTTTGCCGTCCTTAAAGGGCGTTTGGGAGAAGGGCTCGTTCATCTCGTGCAGTGAAGTTCCATCTTGCTCCAGCTGATGGCACGATTGGGAGCATGTAGAGCAGAGATTTTTCCCAGGAAGATAGACGACATGTTGGACAGAGCCCCAGTTCTCCCGCTCGAGTATTTGATACTGTGCAGCGTGGGTCTAGCCTCGCACCATGCCACTATTCCTACCAATAATGAGTTCAGAGGAGAGCCTGTTTCTTATAAAATGAGAAAATAAATACAAGCCAGGCCAAGTCACTAGGTCAGAGATGAGACAAGAGTTATCTGCAGGACAAGCAACCAGCAGTTTGAGGCTGTAAAGGACTTCCAGCCATAGGAATAGGCTCCCACCAGCAGGAGTTAACGGTATGTCAGTCCACAGGAGAGCTTCCTTCCATAGCACATGTGTGTTTGAGGCAATAATCCCTCCAGGGTTTCAGCTCCTTCTGTGTCTGACTTACAGCTGTGTAACCTTCCAAACACACAGCAAAGGCATTTTTCTCTGGGAAAGTGTCAGATCCCTTTGGCCTCATGCTGACAATCGGCCATTGTGTGTCCATTCAGTGATCCAAAGCACACTAAGAGAGACTCCAAACTGGCTGGTCTGAACACCTGGGCTTTCCTGGTGCAATTGGATAAGCTGAACAAGCCTTTGAGTTAATACCATGGTGTATGGAGTGAAATAGGTTCTCTGCGATGGGAAGTCTGTGCAGTTTAGAGCAACTAATGGGTCAGTAAGTAACGTCTAGATTAGGAATGTGTGTTTACAATGTCTTGCAATGGCAAAAATTGATTACACGTATGGGGACAAAAGTCCGCCTCCTGATTTTCTTTGCATTTTGTGGATTCTGCGGTTTGAGCAAGAAAAAAAAAATATTTATATTACTTATTTGAGGAAGGCAGAGTTGCTTAATACTTAAAAGCCAAGACCAATTATTTTTCTTCCTGGCTCCATCACTTGTATCACAGTGTGACCTTAGGAAGGACATCAGCTTTGCTGCGAAATTTCCTTATCTCCAGTGTGATGATAACTACTAATACCTCACAGGATGCTGGAGTGGAACTAGTTAATATTCAAAAAGATCTTTAAGCTTTTTGTTGATTCAGATCTTAATAAAGCCATTGCTTGCAAACAAGGTTTGCTTTCTAAAATCAATTTAAAACAGGATAAACTGCACATTTTTTTCTAAAATGTGATGGCAAAATTATGAGAGCTTTTATAGGGTGGTTTCTGTCATCTGAATGTTATGTGTAGTTTTTGTTTATTTTCTCTTCATACCTTCTTAATAAGAAATCTTTGAATTTGGATTCTGATTTAAAAATGTCCTTGGCAGGGCAGTTTTTTATTGTTACCTGGCAGCTCTCAAAACTTTCACAGATGTTTCTCCATCATTTATATTCAGATTCTATTTCTTCAGTTTTTTTCTGTAACCAAAATACACTACATTATTAATTTCTTTATGGAAGTTGAGTTTTTGGAATACGAAGCAGCGACCTGAGGCAGTTGGTGTGTGCTCAGTTATCGTATTTCCATAGCTGGAACAGTATACCTCTCTGGGAACATGAGAACAGACGCAACTACAAGACCAGCCCTCAGTCAATGAAACCGCGGACCAAAGTTTCATGTGATCCTTTTCCAGCAGGTACAGATTGTCTCGGAGCATGTTGTGGATGGGACCTGCATGAAGGGAATCAGTAGGGTCACTGTGAGAGTGCATGTGCTTTTTTACTGCTATGTCAGAATGTGATTTAGCTGGGGTTTTGTATGCCAGCAACCCAGCTGGTGGCAGACAGGGAGTGTGTAACTAAAAAAAATATGATTTGGTAAGAAAGGAGCCTGCATACCCTGACTTTCCTGGGTGGAGAGCTTGGCAGTCCTCAGATAGTTCCTTTCCAGCTTGGGTTTTTCTTTCTCTTTGGCCTCAGGATAAGGGGCCCACTGAGGAGCTGCCCTTTGCAAACCTTGTCTCTATCTTCTTGCACCTCCACAAGGCTCCTGTGTTTAGTCTGGGGCTTGCTGTAACTTAGCAGCGTTAGGTAACTTAACAATTACAGTAACCTGCAAGAATGCCTGACTGAAAACCCCTCTGTGCCAGGCAAAGGGGCTCCACTGGGGAGGTGAGTGGGTTCGTGATGTTGTACCCTCCCTTTTCCTTTTATAGCACTTCGAAGTCTAATAAAAGATGCTGATTCCCATTTAATGGATAACGTTGGCTACTAACGAGCTCACCTCCCTCTTAAAAAGCCAAGGTCGGTCCCAGGAGATCTAATTTAGGAAGCACATGTAAGGCAAGGGTGTCCTGCAAGGGCCCCTGGGGTGGAAGCTGCACCGTGCGGTACTCCAGGCTGGTTGGCTGCCAGAGCTCAGAGTATTTTTATCCACCAGCCAAGCTGCCAGAGGCTTCTCCTCAAGCCCTGTACCACCTGAGTGTTGTGGAGGACAGACTCACCTCTACAACAGGCATTAATTCTTTCTGAGCAGTGCAGGGGCTCTGGAACAGACTGGATGTTGCAAACAGAAAGGCTCGAGCCCAAGCCTTGTGCTACAGAGCTCTTCTGCTGCCAGCTCTGGTACAGTGTCAGTTTACCCTGTTTGGTCTGGTCTGCTGGATCTGCAGTCTCCTCTGGGGGTCCTCCATCCTCTTGCCTCAGGTGGCTTTCTCAAGGCATCTGTACTGACCTGAGGGACCAGGGGATTCTGTGTTAGTTCCCATTTGTCCTTTGCCATATGGGGCTGAGTTACCACCTGCCTTTTCTCAAAGGTTTTACTAGAGGATGACATAGTGCTCCAGGGCTCGGACACTATGATCCCTTGTCATCAAGCTGTTCCAGCAGAGGCAAGGATGTATTTTACTAGAGCAAAGCAAAAAGACTCTATTAAAATACAGAGGGGAAAGACCTCTTTCCAAATGTGTGACAATGTTTGGATGTGAAAAGGTCTGATATAGAGAAATCTGTTTTCCCAACAATGACATTTGCTTTCAGTGATATTTCCTGTAAGGCACCATCATCTCCTTCAAAATGGTGAGTGATACTGGAGGACACACACATTGTTATATTTAGTAATATGGAGGAGACTTAAGTGTTAACATGGTTATACCACTGGTATAATGTGAGTGTGTATGGGCAGATCAGTGAAGATCACCAGTGTGCATCGATGTGTGCTTATAGCTGCTGTCCATTGCCACATGTGCTCTGAGCCGTCTCAGGTATTGGATGCGCGCAGCATCATCCCTGAACACCACATAAATTTCAAACCTGCCATTTCCACTCTACAGTAAAGCAAAGGAATCCATCTATGGCCTGTTGTTTGCGCGAGAGACAAGTCTATATCAGAACACCACAAAAACTTGACATCCATACCCATGAATGCTGTTGTGATGTGAGTGACGTGAAGATAGAGAGAATCTTGGGTGTCCAGAGACAATCAGGAGACATGAAAGCAGACAGCTTCACCCTGTTCAATATGGTCTTCTTTAAACTATGTTTTTACTTCAGATTTGGGCTGCCAATAACTCATTCAAACAATGATCTAATGCCTATGTGAATGTTTGTAAAACCTCACTGCTCTGGCAGGTTGAGTGCTTGCCAAAAAGCAATCACATGTAATTAGGGAGAAGAAATTTGAATATACTGGCCTTTCAGTGCAGCATATTTTCCAGTTGTGTTTGTACCATTTTAACTATCTTATTAACTGGAGTTGTGCTCAGTGTTGGGGTTTGTGTGACTTGCTCCTGACTTCAAAGGAATCTTCTCTGTAGTCAGCACTGCCAAAAACCTGTCTAAAGACTGCCTGGGATGTGGATATGAGGTACCTGTGCTGGACTGTTCTTGCAGTTGTGCCCAACGGCATCACTGGCTTGACTTTTGGGGAAAGTAAATATGTAAAGAACTCCTTACATACTTCCCTGGGGCTTCCACAGTTCTTGGAGGGAATAGTCAGAGTCTACACTGCGATCAACTGATGTCCATATCCTCTCTGGGAAGAACTTTGTTCATGTCTGAAAGCAAGATGGAGTAAGAGCTTTTCAGTCAAGCAGGATACTTCACACACATATGACAGTTAGAAATGGCTCAACTAGTTTCCCTCGCATTCAGCACTGGCATTTACTGCTTCTTTTCCTTGGTCAATGATGGAATGAAGAGGAAAGAGCCTGGCACAGGCAGTGCTCCACATAGTCTTTTAGGTTCTCAACTCTCTCCACCTTCCAGTGTCTGCTGCTGTCCAGGAGGTTCCCGAGGAGGCTTTTTCAGGCACGTTGAGCCCTAACTGAGCATTGGGAGCATCTAAAAGCTCATAGCTTTTTGAGGAAACACTCTTCCCCTGTGACACTGTTGTGCTGTCCCTAGCATCCCTCATCCTTCTGCGCAGGACTTCTTGCCCCAGAAGAAAGGGGCCAGCCACGCAGCTTGAGCAGGCCCCTGTAGGACTGGTGAATAGAACTGTTAAATGGTCGCTGCTCACCTAAAGAGAAGTTCCCAGCTCAGGGGGAAATTAGAGCCCATCCACAACAAGAGATACCAGGAGCCCCTGAGAAAAAGGAATTAAGTATCCCCTGCCCACATGGGGTTAAAACCGCAGTCTTCGTGCTCTCACCTTGCACCTGAGGCCCCAAAGGACTTTTCTAAGCAAGATGGGAATTGTAACCTGGAAAGTTTGATGAGAAAACAGTCCTTGAAATTCCGCCAGCATCCTGGAAATTCCCTTCACTCCCTTGTCTAGTTCTGGAGAACTAGACCCGTTCTGCAGTTCCCAGGGCAGTGTACAGAGCTTCTGAAAACACCACCTTGGACACCACCTCTCTTGTAACTCAACAAGCACAGCGGGAATGCTTCAGATTGACAGACTGCCTCAGAAGCAAGGGGAAGCTGAGCAGTCAGCATAAGCACAACCTGCCAGGCAAATCCTGCAGCCTCAAAACAGCCTGCGGGACCAACTTGGGAAGGGAGCGTTACAGGCACGGGCTGTGGCTACTGCTGTCCTGCTCTGAATGTTTGTAGTGGGAGGCTGGTGCCTGAAGCAGAGAGAACAGGCAGGGTGGAAGTGTTTGTGTTTGATACCAGGGAGATCTGTCCATGCAGCGAGCCAGGATGGTGCAGGACCTGCCACTACTGCCAGGTATAATAATGCCAAGGGACCCAGGCAGTGACACTGTGGCAGGTACAGAGCTGGGACATACCCCACTCCTTTTCCTACTGGCAGTGTCCGTGGCTGCTTGTCCCGCACAGGGTGCTGAGGCACCACCTCCTCCATGCACTGCACACAGGTCAGGAGCGTGGGCTTGCAAGAGAGGGTTCTCCTGGGTGCCAGCATCCTTTCAGGTCAGTGTGGTGCTGTGTCCTTTGGTGGATCTACCTGGCAAGTCAAAAACATCTTTCAAAGCATCGGGGTTTCCAGGCGTAGGTAAGCCAGTCACACAGGTAAACATAAGGGATGACAAACGGTGAGGTTTCCCAGTCTGTGCTATCCTAGGAGCCAATGCTGGTTTCATGGATGATTCTTCTCCTGTGGCCCCAGGTACCAGATTTCATGTGAAGATGTGCGTACACACGGAGTGCTGCACTCTTTTGTGCAACCAACAGATTTGCCTTTAGAACGGGGAGTCCATGTCCTGTGTCCCAGTGCAGAGCCTTCTTAGTCACATCTGCTTGACACACACACTTGTCCCCAAGGGGATTTAGGGTCACCTCAGACTTAAAAATGTCTCGAATGCTGGGGCTCAGGACTCCTTTGCAGATAAATGATGTGTAACAAAGGCTGACCAGTGAAGGAGTGCAGCAAAATCTCTCTCTCCAGGATTTTCCTGTGCTCAGAGGGTGAACACTGACCTGTTTGCAGCCTCTCTGGTGTGATGGGTTAACCTTGGCTGGCCACAGGTTAACCTCAGGCCACTAAGCTGCTTTATCACTCCACTACTCAGTGGGACAGGGGGAAGAAAATAAGATGAAAAACTCATAGGTTGAGATAAAGGCAATTTAGTAAAGAAAAGCAAAGGTCTCGCACAGAATCAAAGGAAACAAATAAAAAATTATTCTCTATTTCTTGTCATCAGGTGATGTCCTGGGAAGTAGAGCCTCAGTATGCGCAGCAGTTGCTTTGGCAGATAAATATTTCATTAATAAATGCCCCTTCCTCCTCCCTTCTCTTAGCTTTTTTTGCTGAGCATAACATCATATGGTATGGAGTATCTCTTCGGTCAGTTAGGGTCAGGTGTCCTGGCCATGACCCCTCCCCACCGCTTGCCCACCCCCAGCCTCCTGGCCCTTAAGGGGGGTTGAGGAGAGCGTTGATGCTGTGAGCCCAGTTCAACAGCAGCCAAAACACCAGTGTGTTATCAGCACCCTTCCACTGACAAATACAAAGGACAGCACTATGAGGGCTGCTATAGGGAAAGTTAACGCCGCCCCAGCCAGACCAAATCCACGCAGTCATTCAGCAAATCGGGCAGAACCCCACTGTCCTGACTGCCCCGGCTATGCGTGACCTCTCCAGGTATTTAGCCACTGATGAGGAAGAGTGTGCTCTTTGTTCATCTCTTGGGTCCTGCTGCCTGTCATCTGTGCTCACCAGTAATTCTACGGGTAAACTCCAGAACACCTGAAGGGTTTGTAAAAAAGCATGGTTGGTAACTGAACTCAACTCAGGAGGTCAGACAAACAGGTCACGTCCTGTGAGACCAGGACCTGTTATTTATGGGAGGAAATTTTTTCCTGACTGTGAGAGAGGAGAGGTGAATTCTGCTCTCTGGTGACCACTGGGTTTGGAAAGCCTATTTTCCAGCCAACAGTCATCACATAAACTTGTGCTGAAGAACCTGACCTAGTTTGAATAATTAGAGGTAATTGTCAGCTCTTTCCAAATGACAAAACCCTTAATCACCAGCAGATGCTTAGCCAGCCTCACAAAACAGGCTGGAAACCCATACTGGGATGGGGAGTATTGTTGTCCCAGAGGCACCAAGTTTCAGGAATGGGCAGGAATCTTCCTTAGGGGTTTTTCCAATACATGGTCAGATGCTTGGACTGGGGCATTGGTTCAAGCTCATGGACTGGGCATCTCTCCAGAAAAATCTGTAAATATGCGATGAGCACATAAATGACTGACACGGAAGTATCAGGGAATAATTCAAGATGGAACAACTTTGAAATGGGGAGCTGAAAGTTTGGGTTGCTCCATGGGTTCCTGTTCCAGGTCCTTGTATCTAGACTCTCAGATCCCTAAACTAGTCTGGGGTTTCCTAAAACTTTTGGAGCCCGGGGCAGGGAGGCTCTGACAGACATGGGTGTGCACTGTGGCAACAGATCCTGTCTGCCAAGTGCACTTCTGGGAAGCTAAGGCCCCAAATTCAGTGGAAACCCCAGAAGATCTCTGGAGAACTGTGTTCTGTGAACTGAATGTAGGAACCTTTGACTTGAAAGACTGATATTTTCCAGTCCGTTTTGTTGGAAGAGGGGCTGGACTCCCAAGTCCTGGTAGCAGTGAGGCAGAGCTGAGGGGCAGCCAGGAAGGAAAAATGCAAGACTGCAGGAAGCTGGGAGCCACTCCATGTCCTGTCTGTGCATCTCACCTGTCTGTGAACCAACTGCCTTATGAACCATGCCACCCTCTTCCCTGCACACAGTTATCTCAGCGTGGGAGGAGAGACTGCAGAAATAAGAGGGTCCTTGGAGAGCTGACTTTTAAAAGGACACTGCCTGCATCATCTTCCCTGCTCTGGCTTGAGCTGCAAAGAGCCAACCCTCCGCTCTCCTACCTCATCTACTGTCTGGAGGAAAATATTTCTGAGCCCCATGATCCTGCCTTGGGGTATCCCCAGGCCACCTCTCTCCCCCAGGACTGTCCCCCTGACTCCTCCTGCTTCTTCTCTGTGACATGCAACAGGTCACAAGCTGAGTGTTTCCGTCCTTATCACTCAGGGTCCTCAGAGTGATATTGCACTCTACGACCTTCTTTAAGCCCTAGTTTATTCTCCCAGGGCTTCGTTTCTGCGGCACTTAGAGATATTAGTGGCACTACTTCCATCTTTCAGAGCATGAGCTAATTGAGTTTAATGTGAGTGTGTGACATTGGCTACACTCACATCAAGCTACACTGAATTGCCTCAGGTTACACCATAATTCCCACTGCAGTGGGAGTTATTTGCAAATAGCCTGAAGAAAGGAGACAGTATCTAATGGGCATAAGAATATTGATGAGAAGAGCATGTCTCAGCTAGACATCCCAGTCTCAGCTAGGCACTTGGATGTGTATAGACACTTGGTATAAGTAGAAATCAGTGCCTCTGGAAGGGTCTGAACACACCAGAGAATTAACCTGTATTGTTAATTCCTTTATGTTGACTACAAATGGTGGCTAGGTGAGAGCTGACTTACAGTTATGTGAAATTTAGGAAAAGGAACACTCCAAGATGATGTGAAAGGGACTGGCTGAGGGGAAATGAAGGGTTTGGAGGTAGGATGCTACCAGGCGGTGCTAAAACGGAATAGATGGAAAGGGAGCAAGCCAGAGTATTTGCAATACTCCAGGAACCAGGGCTTCCAGGGGTGTTTTTCCTTCTGTACAGTTAGATAATGAAAAGTATGGTAAACCACTGAAAGTCAGAACAAGGAGTTGTCCTTCTACCCAAGTAGAGAGCTGTGACAGTGCTGTAGTGAAGCATTAAGATTGCTCTGAAGTGACTCTCAGCACACTTGGTGCATTTTATAGCACACTACCCTTCATCTATTCCTGTATAATCTCCTGCAGTGGGACTAATACTCAAGGATCCTGATTCTAAACCAGCGACTCCCTTGGGAACATGTCTGGGACAAGACTTATTCTGGGGTCTTTGAAGCGGGCAGTAATGTGGAAACAGTGACACCAGAGCAGTTCTCATGAACTAGGGGGCCTCCCGTGTGGGCATGGGTGTGGAGCTCTTCAGCCAAAAAAGGGTGAAAAATGAATCATAACACCTTTGAGGAGAGGTCATTTTTCCCATGATGTGTTTGTTTAGGGCTTGGCTGTTACTGCAATACTGCTGCCACTGCAGGAAGAAAAAGCCCAGAGCAGTGGCACAGTATGTGATGATCAGAGCTCGTAAAAGGGGAGGTGGCACGGATGAAGAAGTCCCCTCCAGTCACACAAAGAAGGACAGCAGAGAGGCACTTCCACACTTCTGCAAGTACATTCATAGGCAGCAGCTTGCAGACCAGGGAGATCGCAGCTCTCCTAGACCCTTTTGTACATATTGCCTTCCCCAGGGCTCACTGATGGTATGGCAAAATGCTGCTTGTCCCACGAGGCCTGGAGACGACAGCAAGAGCCAGAAGCTGTATAGCCACGAGTCTTTCCTAGGGCAGTACCTACATCCCCTCGCCACTGCTGTTGCTTTCCCAGGTCTACCGAGTCTCAGCCAAGTGCTTTGCTCCCTCCCAGCCATGCTCACCCCTAGGCTCCAGCTTTCCCATGTCCCAGTTCTTGCAGTGCCTCCTCTGCACCTCCAAACTGCTTGGGAGAGGCTCGGCTGTTCCCTACGGTGCAGAGAGCTGGTAGGTGAGAAGGACAACACAGCTCTCCGGGCACCCGCCGGGGCCCGGATGGAGATGGTCACCAGAGTCCAGACCACCAGGGACAGAGCTGGGGACAGGCTCACCTTGGATGTAACTCAGGCAGGACTGAGCTGAAATGGAGCTCCTGGCCCACGGGCCCCAGGTGAGGCTGGCTGGGGGCCAGTACGTCCTGTTAGTGCACTCAGGACCCCGACAGAAATGCATCGGTCGCACAGACTGGATGTGTCCTGAAGCAAAGGCCATTCCTCCGCTGCTGGCTCCTGGCAGATCTTCCCAGCCCTGACTCAGGGCCTCATATACCCTTTAAGATCTGCTTTTCATGTGTCTCTCCCCAAAGAAGGGCTGGGACAACGCCAGACTCCAGCAAACCGTTCTGACCAGTCACCCAGTGCTGGCAGGTTACTTTTGCTGGAACAAACTCCATCTATTGCCTCTCTACAATGCTTCTAGCCCAGACATCCTCCTCTGCTCTTACTGCCAGCATTGTAATGAAAAATGGCTCTTCTATTATGTCTGCTTCCATTTGAATCCCTCTAGGAAAGATCTCGTGTTCTCCAGCTCTTTGCTGCTGAAATTAGCACTGGCATCCTGCAGGATTTCAGGGCCTGACTCTCACATCTAGCAGTGGGAAGAGTTACTGAGACTGCAGAGACAAGAAGTATTTGAGAGCCAAGTGTCCAAAAGTACACACGTAATAATAACACAGTGAAAAGGAGGTGCTCAGGGAAGGCAGCAAAATGATCCTGCTAAGGAGGAAAAAAATAAAAATGTATTCTTGGGGGCTTGCACAATCCACAAAGGGTTAAGCTGTGGCACGGCATTTGGGACAGCTGCAGAATGCTGGAGTGGGCACTGGGATTGGAACCAGAATGACAGTTTTAGGTCACTCACAAAGCTTTCTAATTACACTTTTTTGGAAAAAAAAAATGGTGTGTTTTATTCTGTAAGTGCTGAACATTCCACAATTGCTGTGTTTAATAAATACAGCGGGGGCTCCTAGGAGACTGAATGGGGCTGAATGAATGAAGTATGTGAGACATCTGAAACCTATTAGTTGGAGCAAACTGTTAGAGAGGCAGGAATTCTTCTCTTTTTAAAAATATTTATACATTTTACTTTAATGTCAGGCCAACATCTTATTTGGGGTTATGTTCCAGTGGAAGGAAAGGTGTGTCGGGGGAAATGCAGGGGGAGGGGAGGTACATTTTTGGTTCAGTCCCAAAAGGAGCAGAAGGGCTCTGTGGCTTTGGTAGCATACTTTCCTTTTGGAATTGAACCTAGCACATGGAAACATAAGGTGACATTGCCCCAGCCTCAATGTCTTGGGACTCAGGTCATTTTGGTGTGCATTTTGGGTCGCAGACTGGGCTCATCAGACCTGGAGCCTCTTGCCTGGGGCACCGGGAGAACTCTGCAGCCCTCACAAGACTAGGCTGATGGATGCCATGAGACTTAGCACGTTTAATCTGGTTTTGATATTTAGAGAGGAATTAGAGTGCACAGCCAGCGTCTTCTCCAACACATGGACAGCTCCATGAAGTCAGACTGGTGTCCAGCACCAACAAGAATGACGCCACATCCCTTCCTGCTCTGTTCAGCGCTCTCTGATGCAAGGTTTCCACCCAGGCTTTTCCTTCTAGTGCAGAAATTAGCTCATCTACTTATTAAAAGGCAGAAAAATAGGGAAGATTCATGGGAAGAACATGGACTGTTCCACCAGAGAATAAGCAGAAGTAACAGCTCTGTAGGACCCACTTCACCTGCACAGATGTCTCTGGAAAGGGGTTCAGCAGAGAAACAGTTGACAGCACCCAGTTTCAGTCTGGACATACTTTGAGCTGATTTTTCCTTTCTCTAGTTGCAGGCTCAATCGCTTATAGGCCAAAGAGACCCTTGAGAAGCAGTGGAAAGGGCAAGGGCCCCACTCAGCTCTGCAGGCTGTTTGACCCAGGGTGTGCCGCACACGGCCACCGGCAGAAGAAGGGAGACCAACAAGCTGACAGACTTCCTTGAGTTTTGGGGCCCATGACTGCAGGACTGGCTCTGCTCCTCTAATGTGGTGACGTGTGTCAGCTCAGTCCAGCCAGGCCCAGATTTGGGTGGCTTAGCCTCAGACCTGGGCTTTGCCTACTCCAATGTTCCTGTTCATGATCTGCTCTCTCTTCACCACCTGCCACTTCATTGATCTCTCCTCCATTTCCAGCTTCTTTCTCCCCTTCTAAGATGAGGAGAATCACAGAATCATCTAGGTTGGAAAAGACCCTTAAGATCATCGTGAAATGCACAAAGAGTCCAAGGAGACCTTAGGAAGGTAAGGGTCTTCTCTCTGCATACCATCACCCATCTTCCAAAGAGAGCTGGAAGCCCAGTAGGACCACACAGTACGACTGTCCCCACACACAGGAGCTCTGATCCTTCAGCATGCTAGAAGCAACAGGAATGATTGTCCTTACCACCAAGTTTTGGCTGCCCACACTCACTGCAGGTCTGTGCCGGTTTCTAGCTTCTGGTGATCCAGTGAGGTGTGTCCTCCTCCAGCTTGTGGTTTGGGGATCTGGGGAGACCCTGCCTTATAGTTAGCGAGACAGCTCTTCCTCATGGAGCCCCTTCTAGAGTTCTCAAGGGGCCATATTTTCTTAGATTTGATTTCTATGATCACATCTGGGAGGACTGGAGATGTGGGGATAGGGGTGCTCAAGAGTCAGCGAGGGAATGAGTGGAGTGAGTGTTGCCAGGACATCTCCAAATTTAGGCTGAACGTTTCCTGCTGGAGGGCTGTGGTTAGGGATTGATACCTTGCACAAATTGGTGGCAAGTCTCCCAACCTTTGGTGCTTCACTTTATGTTTCATGAACTGTTATGATTCCTAAGACACGGAGTGACATCTGAGCTCACCTCTCCTTATGCAAAAACTTTGGATCAAAGATATGATGGTGTCAGAAAGGTCCAGATTATGCAGTATTTTCCAACTGATAAGGGATATGTAAATTATTCCTGCTTTTCTGTGATTCCTGGTGATCTTTATTCAGCCCAATTTTATTGCATGTGGCACACACTCATACTTAAATTTAACCCCTTTCCTTCCAGGCTTCCTGAAACAAAAATGTAAAGTTTTAGGAAACTCAGAAATTCCAAATGTCTTCTGTTATCCTTCTAATCTTCCAAAACCTATTAGATCATAGGATATCTCCCCACTGCATAGGAAACAGATGTTTTTTCAGTGGGGACATGGAGGAGGCATTGTTAAATTTGTTTAGTGTCTTAGAGATGTGATTGTTCTTTCTGATTACAAGTTGCTGCAACTTTCTATACGTGAGCTAGGATCTGGTTGAATTTAGAGTGGTGCCAGTCATGAATTTCTGTTGAGTTTTTTCACCATTAGTAGCCATCCCTTAGCCAAGACTTTGGAAAAGAATTTCTGAGAAGTTTTTGGTTGCATCTGTTAGTTAACTTAGAGGTTACTGCTCTGAAAACATGACTGGGACATGAGTTGAGGCTGTTTCTCATTTTAGTAAGGAAATAGTGTAACCTACAGACTCAGAGAGCCCATGAATGGGTTTAACTCTTTCTAGAGCTATAGTGGGTGAGGATTTAACTCTTGTGAGAGCTGTAGTGGGTGAGGCACTGAAGTGACATCATATTTCATCCCTCTGATTGCACTTTCTCTGTGGCATCTGTTCATGATCAGTAGGAGATTCTTGGTGGATTTCAATGTGGTCATTTCTGTGTAGCTGTAACTCAGTTTTTCAGATCTCTTCCACCCCCCCCTCTTCCTTTTTACTAGGTTCAAACAAAATTGTGCTTTCAATAAAGACACCAAGGGAAGTGCCAGTGCTATTTCCAAAACTTTATTGTCCTCCAGATTGGAGGTTCAGAGTGTGTATTTGTCTGTCTGTATGTGTGGGTGGTGATTGCATTTCAGAATTTCCAAGACTGTTATAACTTTTACTTTTTTTTCCAAACAAGTTAGTATATGAGTTCTCCCTCCTGAAAGATCTGGGCTCCACTTGGAATAGAGGTCTCCATATATAAGAGAAGCTGAATAAAAGCTTCTCTCACTGGAGATTATTTAAGGGTTAGACAAAAGCAAAACAATATAACAACAAACACAGAGAGGGGATGCAGCGTTGTTTTATATGTTGGATGGATTTTCCACCCTGAATGTGTGTTGATGGGAGTGCCAGTGACAAACGCTTTGGAAAAAGTGCCTTAACTGTGAGCCAAGAATTTCCTTCATCAGCCTTTTGCTAAGGTGTACAATATATCATGACCTTAGTCTTGCTCATACATATTTCTAAAGGTGTGTCTCATCCGAGACTCTTGGGAGCACCATTTCCTCATCTTGCCGGACTGTCTGGACACGTTACCCTGCAGCCTCCCACCCTGCAGCTGGCCTTTGAGGAGGGCGGGTGCTCTCTAGCTGGAAACAGGTCGTTAGGGGGTGAAGTGACCCATGTAACATGATGAAGATGAGCCGGAGGCTAGATATTGAATGGAACAGCTCTGTCAGGTGATGAGCAATTCCTGAATTATACACAACTCGGTTTAATTAGAAGCAATTTACAGCAGTGCTCTAGGTCAGGAAAGGCAATGGGTAGAAACGTTGTCAGAAGTGCAGTCTCGGGGCTGTAAAGGGTGATAGTAGGAAATTTAAGCGATGGCTTGAACCTTAGACATGGTGTCTGCTGGAGGATGTTTAATAAAGTCATTAGAATTGAGGCAAAGGAAATTCTCCAATGGATGCCAAGGGTGGACAGCACTCTCGTTCACATGATGGGTAACTCCGGAGTAGTAAGGTATGACACCAAAACCATTAGTGACTCAAAGTCAATAGCAGATGGATCATGCTGTGTCTGACAGTGCCAGACAAAGTACAACTTTTGCGAATATGCAAGAACTCCAATGTCTTGTATAACTTTGGGATATGCAGGTGTGCACAGCTTGGATCACAGGCAGAAGTTTGGAAGAGAGAATTTTCATAAGAAAAATAATTTCAGAAACTGCATGGACCTTCAGCTTGAGACCAAACACAATGCTTGTTAACTTTACATTATGAGCCAGCTGATACCAGAAGCGGTGATATTAGAAGTAAAAGAAAGGCCCCAGGCATAGATTAACCAAGTGTAATCCAGTTTTACAGAGAAGATTTTATCCCCATTCCCCAAATTATCCCACTTTAAAAATTTGTCCTGTTAAGAGATTAGAAGTGCAACTGGACACAGTGTTTTAAAAATTCCAGGGTAAGTGAAGAACCAAGCAGTGCTCATGGCTGGTTATCACAGACAAAAAAAGCCATCCTTGATGCTGGGTAAGCAGTGTTCAGCAATAACTGAAACGCTGGTGTGTTACCAACACCCTTTTAGTCACAGATTCAAACCAGCGCCATATGAGCTACTATGAAGAAAATTAACTTTATCCCAGCCAAAACCAGTATAAGTAGTCAATCAAAAGATGGCCTTGAGCTGAGGTGCTTTGCTCATGTTATCACTTCTTCCAGATCTGACAGCTACTTTGTCAGTAGTGGCCAGTCAGTGGTTTCTGGCAGACCTGGCCACATGGCTAGTAGCTACTTTCAGGTTTATTTTCATAGGGGTATTCCTGGTCAGTGGACATGACTTATCCAGTTTTCCTGGACTCTGGCTTCTCCCATTTCTCTGGCATGCCTCAGCTGTACTGCATGCAGTGGGGTTTTTGTGTTTTTCTTGTGTATTTAGTACTGCCTCCATGGGTCAGACTGAGTTTGATTCCAGCCCTTCCTTCTAGGGAGTAACTGAGTCTGTCAGCACGGTAGCTGGAATAGATAATTTGCATCAGAATAAATAGTCCAAAAACTGGCATAAGCTTTGACCAGAAATGCAGCGTTCTTGGGCTGTGAAAAACTTCTGCTCCCTCGCTACTCAAATAGCAAATTCAGTCTCCCTTGCTGCTTAGTTTTGTCTGAACGCAGAGGCTGAATACCATGAGAATCGTTTGTTTTATTTCCAACTTGCCGGAAACCAGAGATTCCTGGGAGATTTCCAAGCCAGTCGCTAAACCCAACTGGATTTTGGTTGCTCTATCGCATGTGAACCTAAAACTCTCGAGATCCTCTGATCCCTACAGCAGTGTGATTGTCCCAGCTCCCTCTCCTGGCATCACACTGACCCATTCACAATTGCTCTGTGTTCAGTCTTTTAATTTCTTTTGTATCCATCTTGCAGTAGCTAGATATTTCTCTGATTTCTCTCTGAGGTTATGAACCATATCAAACTCTCTAATAAAGTGGACAGATATGTCCCCCACTGCATTTTGTCTCTTCTAAGATTTTACTTTGTGAAAGAAGGCAATTAAACTGCTTTGTCAGGGTGGTTTTCATGGGTCCCTATTCCCTCACGTTCCTCTAAAGCCTCCTTTGCTTTGTTAAGCGTGGCTACAGTTGTCAGATTATCTAGTACGCTCTGCTTCTGCCCAAGGCCACAGTGATCACTGGCTGGTAAATCTTCCTGTTGCCTTAAAGGAAGGGTTAGTAGATGTGCCTAGAGCTAATGCTGGAAATTTCCCGTTGGCTGACTTAAGGAAAGAAAAGGAGACAGTGCAGTGGCTGAGTGTAAACTGCCTGCTGGGGCCTGCTCCAGTGGAAGCTGGAATCCAGTGCGGTGGTACAAGAGATGTGGAAGTGGAAAAGGAACTGTGAGATTGACCCTATAATATTTTTTTTTGGCAGCTTGTAACACTTTGGATATACACACAAAGTCGTTCTGCACCCCAAACAAGCACAGAACAAATTTCATGTCATGTGCCCAATTTGTACCACTGCAGCAGTATCTACAAGCATGTTGATAGAGCAGCTGAAGAGCAGGACACATCTGGATGTGCCAGGCTGTGATTTATACTTGTCATATTTCTCAAATTCCCAATATATGCAACAGGATGTGTTCTCCTCGTGTGAATTCTTAAATACGGGGTTATTTTAAATCGGAGTCAAGATGTATCAGGAACAGCCACCCCGACTAGTGTGTGTGCACCACTGCAGGGTTTGTGTAGCGTAATTGCAGGGCGGCAATATCTGTGGCTGCTGCTCCTTGAGCCACAGCGGGCTGTTCTCTACCTGAGCTGTGAAGAGGCTTGCTGTGCCTCGCTCGCAAGCTGGTTTGACAAGTCACAGTGGCCCCTTGGAAAAAAAGCAGGACTTCTGTGTTTTCTCCCTAGCACTGAGGGAGAAGTGCTTAGACTAACTCCAGGAGATTCAAACGAGTGGAGTGGGGAAGTGGCCAAGAGCTTGGAAGCAGTCCTGGGCTCCGAGTGGAGCACAGCCTGAGCTCAACGCCGTGGCAGCTCTCCACATGGAACGTGACGGCTTTGGAGAACTGCACCTCTGCAATCCTCAGTTCCAGGAATGTTCTAGGAAGTGGGCAGAATCCTACTGATTTTGGTGAAAGCTGGAAAAGCCTGATTTCCCCTTGAGATTGCCTGTGGTCTCTCAGAATGCCAGTGTGGCACAGCAACCCACGATGTTTGGGTGACGATTAGGGCTAGAAGACCCACTGCCCCCCATTTAACCCGTGTGCTTTCCTCTCTTTATCCCCTTCCCTCTCATTCAACCAAACCTCTTTCCCTGCAGACGGCAGAAAACAGGCTTTTCTAGTTAATACCAAAATAAACATAGTACTGTCCAACATGGGAGGGAAGAGAGAAGGGGGAGAGCATGGGGCGCAGTTGTAAAAGGAGCACAGTAGGAGAGGGTTGCATATCCCAGCCTAGCGAGTGCTGGAGATGATGCAGCACAGTAAAATACCAAAGGAGTCAGCAGAGCTGGGACGGGACCCGAGTCCTTTTCTAGCTCCTACAGCCTTTGGAGTGTTTATTGAGGGATTTCTCTCTCTTTTCGCTTGGGCAGACTTATTATGCGATCAGTGCTGAGCATATGGGATTTGTTCCAGGGCACTTCTTTTTCATGATGGGGAAAACATAAGCAATTACAGCAGATTCAGTTCCCTACTTATGGACAAGACAATGTAACAGGAATAAAACAGGAAGCAGAAGAAGAGGCTGGTGGGAGTGAGAGGTCCTGCAGAAGATGCATGCAGTGGAATGGCAGTGTGCAGAAATCTCCAAGAATATTCTGGGCATCTGAATATTCTCTCTGTGTTAGTTCAGGTTTCATCCACCCACTGGGAAAGATTAAAATCATGCTGTTATATTTGCTTTTTGCCTTGTTTGTTTCCTTTCCCCAAGAAATATATGCACATAAATAAATTGTTTGAAAGTGGATTTGGCCAATACTACGAAGAAGTAACCCATGATCCTGTACAAACCCCTGGCAGAGCTGATTCAGACAGTCCCGAAGTAGTGGGATTAGATCTAGCCTGAATTTTATTTCCTTCTTTCTGTTGAACGCCCATGCTCATTCACTTCACCAAGCAGCTGGAATCCCAGGCACATTGTGGGAGGCTGGCTGCTAAATAAGAAATGGCAAAAAGGGATATTCAGGAATCTGTGATCAGGCATATGCGAGGCGCTCTGCACCCTACATATGCCTGCTTATGGTGATGTGTCTGTCCGATTGCCTTTTTACCTTTGCAAAGCTACTGTCTCTCTGGCCCACAGCCCCACTCCACTGAGAATAACCGCTTTTTCCTTCTGGTCTTTATCTGCAAACTCTTGTCTAACTTCAACCCAAAGAGACAATATTTCATGCCCCAGTGTTAAAAGCAACAACAATTAATAAAGCATTTAAGAGAACGTGACTTTTCTGGGGTTCCACCCCATCAGCCATGGATGCTTTAGCCCTCAGGCAGGATTCCTTATCCCTGGGATGTCTTCACATATTGGCCTTCTGGCCCTGCCTGGAAGGAGGTCTGCCTGTTTACACTCTGCTGTAGGCCAGGGCCTATGCAGGCTGGATTGTATTTGGTGGGGCTTTTGAAGTGGAAACAATGCTGCTGTGGTGGAGGAGGTTGGCAAACATGGAATGGCCAGACATGTGGGAGGAGCAGGAATAATAGGCCAGTCTCATGACTTTGTACCCAAATAGCCATCCTAAACTTCAGCGTGCTGAGTTCTCTTCCCCCCCAAAAAAGCAGTCCATACACCTACGTCATCTAGAGTTCACATTCTGGTAAAGCAAATGACCTGAAAATAGACTGCCTGGGCTCCCTGACAGAGGTAGCTACAAGGTGTATCTCCTCTTCTTTGGAGAAGAGGCTTGATCATCCCGAGCCTTGTGATCAAAGTTTACTGGGACAAGCCAAGCAGGACTGTGTCTAGCTGCCTTGCTGGGGGCTCTGGCGCATTGCTCATCCAGCTCACTGAATTGGCTTCTGCCCAAATTTCTGCCATCTTCCCTTTCCCAGCCCTGTCTCCAGGTATCCAGGAGTCAACTCAGAGGAACCTGGTCCCTTCTTGTGCCTGCAACAAACTCTGGGACACCCATAGAGGAGGGAGGTGTCGGGTGCGGTGTTGGACAAGAGAGCAGAACCACTCTCACCCCTGGAGACACCAAGTCCCCCATGACGAAGCTCAAGCAGGTTGGGTCCAGCCCACACATCTGGTCCTGCCTTGTGTCAGTTTGTCCTTCCAAACTTCATCCCTGTAGCTGCAGAGGCTGTTAATGAAGTTACATGTGTTTGTATAAGGAGAAAAGTTTATCTTCTCCCTGTTACTTTCCCCCATCCACACTCGCATTTGATCAAACTCTAGTTCACTGAGGCAGGTGCTCACAGAGATTTATGAGCTATATGGGCCTTTATGTCACACATGTCCACCTTCTTTTGTCTCAGCTGGGCAAACACGCCCCTTCCCTGCACACCAAAGGCTGGGAGCACAAAGCATGAAGGACTTCGAAGAATCCAACTGTAGGGACTGAAATTGTTTACGAAGGCAGATTAGATAAAATATTTCAGAGCATATGGGTCTTCTTGACCATTCCATTGTTGCCTGTCCCCAGCTGTCAGACCCTGAGCAATCCCAGAAGGAGTTAATAGAGACCTGGGCAGGAGCCAAGATCTCTTGCCGGAAGCTTATCTTCCCCACCAAAATATCTGATGCCTGTGACTATGGACATTGTATTGTCCTCATAAAACACAACAATAACAACAAAACAAGCACTGCTATTCACAGCTCAGTAACAAGCCATTAAAAAAAAAAAAAAAAAAAAAAGAAAACTGGAAATGTAAGAATATTTATTAAAATGGAACCATGTGTTTCACATAGTCCTGTCTTCTTAAGCTTGTGCACATCACATTGATGTTTATGTTCTCCTCTGGTGTGTGAGGGGTTTTTTCCATGCCTGTTAGTGATTAGCTGGAGGGAGCCTGAATGAACTCATGTCTCCAGTGAGTAGGACCAGGAAACCCTGCACACACTGGGTGATATGCAGCTGCAGGAAAGACAGAAACTTCCTGCAGAATGGCCTTGCTTGTGTCCCTGCAGAAACAGCCCAGGAGACGCAAAAGACTGGACTATAAAGGAAACAGGGAGAGAGAATAATCCAGGGCGAAAACCAGGAGAAAGTTGTCCTCTGGATCATTGCAGAAAGTGTGAATTCAAGCTCTGGATTGAGAACCTTCCCTGGAGATGTCCCCTAAGGCTCACGGGAATGTGGAGCAATCCTGTGTTCAACCAGGGAGGCATAGACATGGCTTGGGCCACTAGCTATTTATATTTATCGCTTAAGCGCATCACCTGCATCTTTTGTTGGGACTTACAGGAAAGTCAGCAGGTCTCTGGAGTTTCCACCACCCATTAGATGTCCAGAGAAGGGCAACAAAACTGGTGACAGGGCTGGAAGGGATGTCCTGTGAGGAGTGGCTGAGCACTTCGGGCTTGTATGTTTGGAGGAGGCCGAGGGGTGACCTGGTTGCTCTCTGCAGCTTCCTGAGGAGGGGCTGTGGAGAGGGGGGTGCTGAGCTCCTCTCCCCGGGATGCAGGGACAGGACACGTGGGAATGGCTCAGAGCTGCACCAGGGAGGCTCAGACTTCAGATTTTTGTTGAGGTCAGGTGTGATGGACCATGTAGGTGGCATCTTTGGAAGTATCTCAGACCTCTGTGCTGAAATGCACACACATGGAATATTGTTTCGTAAGTGAGGAGGATTATTCTTGAGAAAACAGTGGAGCTCATTGTAAACTCTTCAGTAGCACAAGCAAAGAAGAATTTCTAGTCTTTAACAGAGGCCTTCAATCTGTCTGAATCCATTGGGGCATTAGCACAAGATACGGCCAAGAGCATTTGTGGGTAACTTGCTGGGAATCTGTGGGTTCAGGTCCTGGCTCTGTGCTACTGTAGAAGGACACTCGTGAGCACTGATGGGCTCCACTGCACAGAACATGCACTGAGCAAAGCTGTGCTATCGCCGGTACAACAGCAGCTGTGGTCAGTCTGGTCTTAGTCTGTTATTAAAAATACAGACATACCGAGAATGTTTGGAGCACAGATTTGGACAGGAATGCCCAGGGAAATAGGTTCAGAGGAGGAAACTGAGGGGAAATGGGAATTCAGATATTTTTAGATGAAATTGTCAATGCCATAGTTGTCATTTTTATGTGGATGAACATGCTGAGGAAGGATGGGGAAGCTGTTGTGCACACAGGTGTGATGACATTTGCAGGTGATACAGCTTTACAGAGCCAGAGGCCAGAAGGGACATTAGATCATCTAGAGTGACCTCATATGTATCAGAGATTACTGAATTTCACCCCTTTATCCTGGTACTGAGCCTAATCACTCAATCTGACTAGTGCATTTCCTCCTCCAAGACATCCAGACTTGCTCAGAGGCATCAAGGACTGGGGAATCCATGACTTCCTTGGAAGCTTGCTGCAATGGCAAATCACCGTTACTATTAAAAATGCTTTCCTTATTTCTAATTTGTAATCATCTGACTTTGGCATTCAGCTGGTTATGATTATTTCCCCAATGGTAATGGATTCTTTTCTATCCCACATTCTTCCCTTCCCCCAGTGATACTCATGCATGGCAACCAACTTATCCTTCAGACTTGCTTTTGTTTTGATAAACCAAGCAGATTAGCCTTCCCAGCCCTGTGGCCAGGGACTTTCTTCAGGCCTTTGATCAGTTTTGTAGCTGTTTTACAGCCACTGTGGCTCAGCTCACTCCCTTTGATGCCCCTGTACTTATCCTTGTTGAAAACTTGTCCAATTTGGGGTCTGCAAATGTTCCTAGCGGTGCTTTGACATTTTTTTTCTGTGCCTCTGATGAAAGCATAAAAGGTCACAGACTCGTAAATATTACTGCACACTCATGATCCATATTGATAACTGTCTTAACTCTTAACCTGTTGAGTAGATGCCCTACCGATCTCATTCATGCAGTACCAGTTCTGCCAGTGTTTACCCTGTTACATCCACACTGTCCTTGTACCAAACTTTTTTATGAAACCCTACTAGTCCAGCAAGCTTCAGCCGTATTGACTGATATTAGCTGAACCACTACCCTTTAATTTGTCATTAAACTACTCCTACAGGTGTTTATGATAGACAGTACAGGGAGCAACACAGGCCATACAGTTAAGCCTGCGTTATTCAAGAAGTCAAATTTGATTGTCAGTTTGTTCCTTCAGGCTTTTAATTCCTTGTCTCGGTGAAAGTCTTGAACATGTACCAAAAATAAAGACTCATGGGAGTGGTGTCAGTGCACACCAGCACCTTTCCTGGCAGAGTTCCTGGTCCCTCCACCAGCTGCACCAGCCCTCTGAGGCCAATGTCCACCGCCTGCACCATGTCAGACGTCAGCCATGAACTGCCTTTTTCAAGTGAATAAGTCATGTAGGTGTTGGCACTGAGGAAAATTTGCTTCTACTGTTAGTTCACAGCTGGCACCAGGCAGAGAGAGCTGAGAAGAAAGAGGGTGTTTTGCACCTCCCAGGGAAGGCAAAGAAGTAAGAGCTAAACTATTAGCTTGAATCTATGTATGTTAAAAGGAAACAGATTTGCTGCTGGCTCTTGGTTTATTCTCATTACATTGAACTGGAAAAGAGACCCTGCAGGCGACGGACTAAAGACATTTAGGTTACTATGGCCAAACAATGACATCAGCTGATAGACTAACTCATAACAGAGGGTGATGGTGACTCGCACACGACCCTGACAAGCAGAGTCTGTTAATGAGCCAGAAGTATAAAAAGGAAAATCTATTTCCCCAGACCTTGAAATATTAATAATGTTTGCAAGAGGACAAAATAGTGATGCAAATCCCAAGAGACACAAAATGATCTTCTGCCAGACCGTCCAGGACATAAAGACGTCTTCTGTGTGTGCTTCTTACGAGGATGCTAAAGGCTCCACTGATCCTGTGATTTAAGACAGGAATCCTGCATCCTTATGCTGTTAGCCATTCGTAAACGGCCGTTGTAATGGAGTGATTGGTGGACAAAAATTTGTTCTCATCGCTTTTGGTCTTTCTGCGTTTGTCAGTAATTCATTTCAAATGTATCCTGAAGATTTTGGATTCTTCTTAAACAACAGGGTTAGACTAGGAACCAAACAGACCCTTGCATGGCACTGGCCATTAGACTGTGATAGTCCAAGCTGACAAATGGCCAGTACCCAGGTTTGGAGCAAGTCAATGAAGACTCTTCCAGCCAATTACCATGCACTGTTCAGGGGATGAGTGAGGTCATGGTCCAGCTGGGATGTCACTGCCTTGTTCTAGGGCAGGAAGAGAGTTTAAGGATCTGGATGTGATCCATTATGTGATAGTAGTTTTCAGGGCAGAAGAACAGTCCTTGTTATACTAATTTGAATGGAGCTGCTTCCCCCCTTCTTTTGGAATAACATGACTTGTGGGTGGCAGAATGGGGCCTTGCTCAAGCATTTCAAGTATCGCAGTTTACTGCAGGGAGAATTCAGGCCTGAATTTGCTGCTTGGGATGGTTTGTTTTCTGTGGCACTGGACTGCAGCTATGCGATGGTAAGGCTGTTCCAGCACACGCTGTACTGTTCCAGCTCCAATGTTGCCTGTGTGGTCTGGCAATGCTCGCAATACAGATGCAGTTTTGTGCAGCACCTTCCGTGGAGGCAAATCGTGGGACAAGAAGTGAAGAAAAGAATGCCCAGGCAGCATGAAACCTGAGATAAGTTTACATTTACCAACTGATTCTACACAGGCAAACAAATCAAAATCTGTGGACCTCCTTTGAACAGAACAATCCAGCCACCATACTACAGATGACATATGACTGGAGGAGAATTAAAGAGGATCCATCCAGGGCAACGCAGCTGCATGAAGCAATGCGTGCTGCCTCAGTCAGTGGTGAACAAGCTGGCTGGTGTATCACAGAACGGTTTGGGTGGGAAGGGACCTTCAAAGCTCATCTAGTCCAACCCCCTGCAGAGAGCAGGGACATCTTCAGCTAGATCAGCTTGCTCAGAGCCCCAGACAACCTGACCTCGAATGTTTCCAGCAATGGGGCATCTACCAACTCCTTGGGCAACCTGCTCTGGTGTTTCACCACCCTCATCATAAAAGATGTCTCTAGTTTAAGTCTCCCCTCTTCTAGTTTAAAACCATCACTCCTTGTCCTATTGCTACAGGGCCTACTAGATATGGGAAGCTCAATAAGCACCTTAGTGCAGGGCTCCACCTGAATGACCAGACCGTGCTTCTCATCAGGGCTAACTTGTCCAGCAACCTTTCTAACAGTCCCTTTGGATGCAGCCACACAATTTTTTGAAATAAAGTACTCGACACAAGCCATGCCACACCACTTAGCCTTGGGGCCAAAAAATAGTGCCAAGTTTATTTAGTTGTTAATGAGGCCATAGGCTCTGAGACCCTACATACAGTTTCCAATTGCAAGAAATAGAGGACATCAATTTCACGTGGAAGCTTCTGGATTAGTCTTTCTCCATGTAATGTAAAATGCACTGCAGTTGAATTCAGTCACTGAAATGCCATGCAAAACTCTGCCACTACCCTTCTGCTCTCCTGCGTTTCCTCACTAGATATTTAAATCTGCTCCTGTCAAACCTGTGGAGGGTAACTCAGCCATACTTCCACTTCGATGTGCCTTTCGATTTTCTAATTATTCAAGAAGGTTATGGAAGGATCTCCCTCTTGTATTCTGTAGTTATAAGATGCTGAGATGCTAATATAGTTCAGCTGGTAAAAACAAACGGTCACCTAACAAAACCAGCGATGATCCCATTCTGTCTGTACATCATTAGATGAAGTTTTTGGACTAAATATTTGATAGTTCGGGATAAGTCTGTCCTTGTACTTTTTCAAAGAATAGGCTCACACTTTTAGTGCTTGTCTGCAGTGCTTTTCTCTGCCCCATGCAATATGCAAAAGTACTTTAATTTGACCTTAAAATGCAGCCAGCTCTGAAGTAGAAGACTGTAGTTATTTGATAGCATAGATCATTGTCTTCATTTTTAGAAGTAGATGCAGAAAGAAGAGCTTGGGGAAAAAGCATGTGTTCACAGCAAAGTTGGATTGTAGTTAGGCCACTCAGTATGATTGGTCAACATTACTTACGCGGCTAAAAACTGACTGGTTATTGGGTACAGGAGAGTGACTCTTAACATGTTTTGGCAGTCTTGGTGGTATGTGGGAGCCTGGTGGCCATATGTGCAATAGAAGTTTACAAGTATGATTTTATTTAGCTTGCCATGGTCAGGGAGCCGAAACCTCTGATATAAATAATTCACTTAGAGATGGGAATACTTGAGTGAAAACACACAGGGTTTCCCATCTTCTCTGTTAGAACTGGGCAGGACTGAAGACTGGCCAAGACAGAACATAGACACAGAGGGGTACTCCTCCACATGGGAACATCTAGGAAGCACTGTGCAAATCCTTCATAGGAAATCCACATCTTGACCAAGGGATTCATCTAGTGTTCATCCCTGTGCACACATAGAGCTCCAAAAATGATTTCTTTAAAACTCTCTGCTTTGAGTAGAGCTTGTAGAGAGTTCAAGAAAGCATCATGTGAAAAAAAAAATTATTAAAAGGCATCATGCCTTTGCTTGATCGTGAGTAGAGGTCCCAAGAAAGATTTGGTGTTGCAGGATGGGATCTATCTACCTGGATGTGTGCAAAGCTTTTGACACTGTCCCACACAACATCCTTGTCTCTAAATTGGAGAGACATGGATGCAACAGATGGACCACTTGGTGGATAAGGAATTGGCTGGATGGTCGCACTCAAAGAGTTGTGGTCAACAGCTCGATGTCCAAGTGGAGAGCCGTAACAAGTGGCGTTCCTCAGGGGTCGGCATTGGGCCCGGCACCGTTTAACATCTTTGTTGGACAGTGGGATTGAGTGCACCCTCAGCAAGTTCACCAATGACAATGAGCTGAGCAGTGTGGTGACACGCGGGAGGGCAGGGATGCCATCCCGTGGGACCTGGGCAGGCTGGAGAGGGGGGCCCGAGCAAACCTCAGGGAATTCAACAAGACCAAGTGCAAGGTCTTGCAGATGGGTCGGGGCAATCCCCAGCACAAATCAAGGCTGGGCGAGGGGTGGCTGGAGAGCAGCCCCAAGGAGAGGGACTGGGGGGGTTGGTGGGGGGAAAACTGCCCGTGAGGCAGCCCCGTGCGCTGGCAGCCCAGAACCCACCCGTGCCCTGGGCTGCAGCCAGAGCAGGGGGGGCAGCAGGGCCAGGGAGGGGATTCTCCCCCTCTGCTCCGCTCTGGGGAGACCCCCCCGCAGTGTTGGGGCCAGCTCGGGGGCCCCCAACAGCAGAAGGACCCGGAGCTGCTCGAGCGGGGCCAGAGGAGGCCACGGAGATGCTGGGGGGGCTGGAGCAGCTCCCCTGGGGGGCCGGGCTGAGAGAGTTGGGGGGGTTCAGCCTGGAGAAGAGAAGGCTCCGGGGAGCCCTTCGAGCGGCCTCCCAGGGCTTAAAGGGGGGGCAGGAAAGGTGAGGAGGGACTCTGGATCAGTGGGGTGGGGGTAGGATGAGAGATAACAGTTTTAAGATGAAAGAGGGGAGATTTAGGTGAGCTCTAAGGCAGAAATTCTCCCCTGTGCGGGGGGTGAGGCGCTGGCCCAGGGTGCCCAGAGCAGCTGTGGCTGCCCCCTCCCTGGAAGGGTTCAAGGCCAGGTTGGACGGGGCTGGGAGCCCCCTGGGCTGGGGGAAGGGGGCCCTGTCCGTGGCAGGGGGGTTGGAACTAGGTGGTCTTTAAGGTCCCTCCCAACTCAAGCCATTCTGTGATCCAAGGAAGAGCAATGCTGCTTTAACACAGTGTTCTACATAACTGCAAAAAATAATAAACGTAAATATACTGTGCTTCATATTTGCTTTTAAAGCCCTTCAAAGGCTTTGGCTTGCTAGTCAGCTGAAAGCTCTAGTACCTGGTCAGAGTTTTAAGACACCTTCTTGTCAGTAACATTTCCAGAATTTACTGGGTTGAGATGGGTTGAAAATGTCTGCATTTGAAACACCCAGTGCCAGTCCAAGGAAGGATAATGGGAACATCCCTCATGGCTCGTCATTCACATTGCACAGTTCATACTCTGCTCCTGCTTTTGGGAGTCCTGAGGAATCACTTGTTTGAACAGTGCAGTACCAAACACAGACAGGCTTTGAAGACCTGAACCAGAGCTCAGTGGTCTCAACCAAGCCGATTTGTTTTGTCTACTGAGAAAGAAAAACAAAATATAACACCATGCATTGGCAGAGAACACAACAGATGACCTCACAGGTCTTTTCCATCTGAAAAAAAAAAAAAAATTGTGAACAGGACAGCTTCTATTCTCCCAATAAATAGCTAATTAACTCAGCTGCTTTCACCTTTATGGAATGGGATGCTTGTTATTTTCCTCTCTGCAATCCATGACGAGGTGAGTTCAGTCTGGAAGTGGGATTGGACAATGTGTGAGGAGTCATCTTGCTGGGAAAACACTCATCAGTCACACAAACTGATGGTGCCTTGAAAGCCAGTGTGGGCAGAGGAGCACCTGGCTCAGGACACGCACAGGAGATCTGTGCTGGATCTGTGGTTCTCTCTGCTCCACTCTTGCTCGATTCTGAGATGTCTGGGAGACACCCTCCAGCAGGTGCCATCAGGACTGCTGGTGAGAACTCCCCCATACCATGAAGGTCCTGAAATCTCTAAAATCCTGCCTCTCCAACATGGGTGATGTTCATGACAGGGATGTCAGAATAGTCTCCACTCTATAGCACAGGTCACCATGACACAGTGGTGGACTGGACCCAGGCCCAGCTCACAGAGCAGTTTTATCTGGACCCCGAGGACCCTGACAGGACAAATAGTTTGGTCAAGAGTTCTCATTTAATCCTTCCCACAAACCTGCCAGCAGCTCTTCAGCCTTTGGTCACCAGGCTACCCGTCCTGCTTAAAAACCCGGCAGCTTTTTCACACGGAGGGTCCAGTATGTCTTGTCTTTCTATAATGTTTCTATGTTCACCTTCCTGTTTGAATGATTGAGATATAAAACCAGCTCATCTGATTCTGAAAGCAAGGACTTTTGCACACAAAACCCCAAGATTTTGTCTAACATTTTTCTCACTTTTCTAATTTTTACTTCATCACTGAGTCCTTCTCAGCTGAGGGCTATGGGAAGATGCCAGGTATCCTCTCTCATGTCCTCATGAGTAATACTAGAATATCATTCTTGGTGATTATGTAGTTCTTCATCACACACTCTTACCCAGGTTTTTCTGGGTGATCTTTCAGACCCTTCAGTACTTCAGAGTCCACCCATACCAGGGAGTTTTGAAAAACAGAACAAATATATTAATTTTGATTCACTGTACATACATTTTTGATTACTGACCCTCACTTTTACCTTAAGTCAACCTGAAATTTTCCCTTTGACCTAAAATGTAATTATGCATTTGGTTTTGCATTATATTTTATCAACCCTAAACAAGACAGGCAAAATTTGAGCTGGAGCTGTCATTTTAATCTTAAAACCATAGGCTCATGTAGGTCGGAAGGGACCTCCAGAGATGGCTAGTCAACCACCTGCCCAAAACATGTTCAGTTGGAGCACCTTGTCAGTCCATGTCGAGTGGGATTTATCTCCAAGAATGGAGATTCCATCATCCTTCTGTGCCTCTTCATAGTGTTTCACCAGTTTTTGTTCAAAAAAGGTTTTATATCTAAGGAGAATTTCCCTTGCTCCAACTTCTGTCTGTTGGATCTTGGCCTTTCATTATGCACATCTGAGAAAACCTCGCTCTGTCTTCTCAGTATCCTCCTGTTAGGTAGCTGTGGACAGTAACAAGATCCTCCTCTGCCTTCTGTTTTTCTCACTGAACAAACTTATATTCCACAGCCTCTCCTCATACATCATGTAATCCAACCCCCTTGACCATCTTGGTGGCCTCTGCTGGACACACTCCAGTACATCGGTGTCTTCCTTGTACTGGGGAGTCAGAAACTGGAGACAGTGTCCAGATGTGGTCTCACAAGTGCCGAGTGGAGGGGAATAATCACTGCCCATGACCTGCTGGCTGCACTCTTGCTCATACAGCCCAGGATGTGGTTGGTCTTTCAAAGATGATGGAGAGCAGCCTCACAATTATTTCAGCCAGCACCATCAGCACCTTAAGATGCATCCCATCTGGTTCCCTGTGTATTTTTGTTTTGGGGAAAAAAAAAAAAAAAAAGTCTAAGAAATATCAAAGCTTGAAGTTCTCACTTTCCAAAAAAATGTATGTCCTTCTTTCTTTTGACTGAAAGAATTTATGGATGATTCCAGAACTTCAAACAATATTTCTTTTAGAAAATTTGCTTTCCACAGGGGAAATTCTACCCATCACCATTTCAGACTTGTTTGTAAACTCTATGAAATTGTGCTTATTGTAATTTTAACTAATTTCTCCCCCACTGCATGTTGTAAAAAGACCAGTCACCACCTTACAACTGAAAAGAGGGATCTCTTGCCCACTGTTCCCCTCCTGAACCTCTCCAGTCCTTCTGTGTTCATTCCTTTGCTCTGTCTCCTTGCTCCAGCTGACTGGAGCTTGGATTGTGCACAACGTCCATGAGCATGAACATGTTTTTTACTCATTTGTTTGCACTGAAAGAAAAAAGAAGGATGTTCTCTCCCCTGAGGAATGACTCCAACCTGTGCCTTGCTCATGGCTGGGCTCAGAAGTGTGGGGATGTGCTTGAAAGGCAAGCGCAGAGCTCTGCCTGATCTTCGTCTTCAAGATAAGCTAGTTGTGGATGTCACCACACTGACACTTCTACAAAGTGAGTTGTAGGAAGGGATATTACAGCTCTCCCTAAAATTATCCTCTTGTTTTCACTTGAAATTAGTTCACATGGAATTTGCAGACTTTGGACCTTCCACTGGGGAAGTACGCTCATGTGGTGACTTGTGGATTGCTGATGTCCTAAAGAAAATTCCAGCTTCTCTATCTGAAAATTGTTTTTAGGCTTTGCCTTGGCAGATCCAAGCAGTAAGTGGCTGGAAATCCTGCATACGGCATTGAGCAGAAGTTCCTGGGATCTGGGGAGTTGGTCCAGTGTTCTCCATCTGTTCCAGCACCGTTGCCAAGTTAAACTTCTGTGCTACAGATTGCACAGAGGGGAGAAAAGAGCTGCAAATATATAAAAAAAAAAAAAAAAAAAAAAAGTTTGAAAATGGGAGACTTTGAATTCAACCAAGGGAAAAGAGAATAACGTGGGCCTCTTTGGGGCTAGAGGAGACAGCTGTGGTGGGGAGACTTCACATCTGCCCGGAGATGACCACTCCATGGCTGTGAGAGTCCCCACCCCTGCGAGCAAGGGCTGGATGCAGACTGCAGCCCACCTGAGGGCAACAAGAAAGGTGTTTGTATCCCTGATTTGAATTTCACAGGAAATGGAGGGATCGCCTTACTCCTGGCAGGAGAAAGAGGCAATTTTCATTCTAAATAAGGCAGCTCCCATGTCAAAAGTTCCACAGTGAAATCCCACTGCACTCACTGCATGGCTTTTTATGAATAAAATCTTAATAAATGTCCAGTGCTTGATTTTTCGCAGCAGACTTGCCTGGCTTTGATCTACACTTGCCTGGGCTCAGCACGGCTGCTGCTGCCTGCCAAGCTAAAGAGAAAAAAAGTTACTTTCCTTAGGTTTAAATAAAAGTGTGTTTTTTTAAACATCTTGGCTGTTGAGTTGTGTGTTATACATCATGCCTCGGCCCCGTCCCTCCTCTCCCAATCCAGAGCGCACACTGAAACAATTTCCCTGTGGTTTCCCTCCTTGGTGGAGTCGAATTCCTAGAAAACAAAAGGAATGTTGCAACTGTGGTCACAAGCTCTAAGACTCCAAATCTTACACATAGGCGGGAGCCTTGGCTTGAGCAGGACACTGATAGCAACTTATCGTGAGCGGGTACCTTGGGTTTGATCCTTGCCGTTGGCTCTAGCGAAGGAGATGGGTCTGTGCTTCAGTACACATCCCAGTTCCCACAGGAACATAGTGCCTCCCACGTGTGTGCAAAATCAGGGAATATTTCTACAGCCCTGGGAAAGGAGTAAGGGTCTGATGGCATCTGTTGGCCCCTTGCCCCCATCCCTGAGGTCAACTCAGATCTGCCTGTGACTTCCAGAGGCAAACCCATCAGGATCTGGATCTGACCTGATCCTGTCTGAACGCCCCTGACTGAAATCCAAAGTTTCAGGATGGGTACAGAGTCTCATCCAAGTTAATCCACATTGAACTCAGGCAAAGCTGACAGAGCCAAGAATGCATCTTGGGGGGGCTCGGGCAGTGGCCCACAGCCCAGCTGGACCCCACTTTCCTCCATCTGCCCCAGAAGGCCAATTCAGGGGCGCTGGTGGAGAGGTGGGCTGGTAATGGGACCCTCATTCCCACGAAAGAGGTAATGCTACTCTTTGGGCTTGTGCAAAGCAGTGTGACAGCGGTGTCAGCACGGTCACTGCCCTGCGGCTCTCTTCTTCCAGGTGTCACAGCATTCTGCTGCAGCAAACCAGGAAAGCCCTGGGAAAGAAGCAGTTGGGAAGCATCATCTGCCCAGGCATCCCGAGCACAGGGCTGTGTCCTGCCAGCCAGCACACACTCCCCGGGTGGGACCCTGTTCTGTTGCTGAGGGAAGCTTGGACTCTTCTCATCACTCTGGAATGACTCCAGGTGGACTTGAGCGAGGCCAGACCTGCTGCAAAGGCAAGGCCACTCCAGGATCCACTGGTGTCTGTGGGCCACCCAAAATAGCGGTGGTTCCTCTGCCAGCTTGGAACTGAGCAGTGACAGCATGAGCAGAGACCAGAGGATTGCTCCTGATCTGGGTGTCTAGAAGACAGCCGCCCTTTTCTGCCTGACCTCAATCTTTTCTGCCCATCACGAATGAGCACAAAATCTGGACAAAGACAATAAGTAAGTGCCATCCACTGCTCAGTGTTTGGCATTTCAGCAACTCTGGTTTTCTCAGGCCTTTCTGCTCTTGGAAATCTATGAAACAACAGACCGCTTTAACTATTAAAATGCTCTTGTTTTTTGCATGAGCAGCGGCAGGACTTTTCACATCCCACTCTGGGAACCGTGAGCAACAGCGAGGCTGATGGCTGTGAGCTGCTGTTAACACATTACTGTCCTGCACCCCTCCCACTGCTGCCCTATCCTTTCTCCTCAGGTTTGACTCCTTTTGCCTCTCTCCCACTGCTACCAGCACCAGCAGTAACATCCCCCCACCAATGCCCCAAGTGACTGGGTTGCTCAGTGCAGCAGGAGGTGGTTGTTGGTCCCTTCCCCTGTCCCTCTGCTGCCTGTCACTCGCTGTGCTAAAAGTCCAGTGCCTGTCCTCATGCTCGGGGCTTCCCATGCGACACTCCAAGCAAACTTTGGCTTTCTAGAATTACCATGATTAATGGTAAAGTGTGCCCAGTGGGGACGTTTGCAATAACAGATTCCCATCCTCCCATAAATCCTGCTATAGACCCTCTTACCTTGGAGAAGATCTTACTGAAGAACATTTTTTTCAGAAAAAACAACCAACCAAACTTGCATTTGTGAGGGCAGCTCCTCCAGGGCTCACCCCAGGCAGCAATGGTTGGATCTGGAGACTTTACACTGCTGTTTCGTGCTCGGGTGCAATGCACCTGGGTTATTTTAGGTGTTGGTCACAGAGTGATCCCTTGGATTGTTTTGGGGTTTGGGGTTTCTTGGTGAATTTTAAAGGATGTCTAGACAATGTGTGGGAGTGGAGATATGCAGTATTCTAGGAGGTGAAAGCCACTGCTGTTTCCCATGGTCAGTAGATGGGCTAACTTGCGTTCTGGGGCATAAACTGTCACTGACCCAGGCGGACGGCTGCCTCCTATTAACTGTCCACCAGCTCGGAGAGTGATTAATGAGGGAGAAAATTTCTGGAGGTGACAGTAGATTCATTGCTGTGGAGATCAGAGTCACATTTTCATGCCAAAGGCAAGGTACCGGAACATCATTTAACCCTTCCCCTCACCGGCTACACTGCTCTGGCATTAACTGTGGGCAGCAGTGCACAGCACAGCTTGTCCAGCTCTTTTAAACATTAGACAGAAATCACCTATTCCCTGGGCTCATCCATTCCCTGCCACTGGCTGCGTGAGTAGAGAGTTCACATAATGAATCCTAGCACCTTGATGTCCACATGGAACCTTTTTTCCTATATGTTTTAAGCAAACAAATGTTACTGGACTCAGCAAAAGGTGATGCAGGAAAATGATCTGGGCTGAATTATTTAGAATGTTAGATATGATTATAAAAGTGTCTGGTTTGATGTTAAAAACCTGTTGATCATCCTAGACTGTATGCTAAACTGGAAACCAAGTGAAAGAGTTAATGTTGTAGAACAATTTCCCTGAGGAAACCTTTGTCTGAATTTGTTCCTGACTCTTTTTAAATGCTTCATGTGGTGCTGCTGGCTTCCACTTTTGATCTTAAATAAGTTATGAAATCTGATGAGAAGTTTCTGGAAATTCCCTGCATCTGTTGTTGACTCCTATTCACTGAAGAGGCATGTTTCAAAGGAAGATGGCATCATGCCCCATTTGGGGGGGACAGAAGTTGGAGCATGGAGAGATGTCATGATTCAGCAGACATGGAAAAAGGTGGAACTTGTCTTTTGAGCTCTGTCTTGATCTCATAAAAATCACTTATATTGTAGAACACCCAGAAACAACATCAAAAGCATATTGACTAGGTAATATTAAGATTACGTGGCACTCACGCTCTTGGGATTTTTGCTGAGAAGACTTTTGCTACAGGAAACTCACATGTCCCTTGCCATGTGTCTGCCCTGGAGACTGCCCACAGGCCATCTGCCCAGACTATCTGACGTTCCACTGCCTTGCCAGGTTTCTCTGGATATGGGTCCCTGCATGCATGGCTGCATGGCTCCCGCCAAGCCGGCGCCGGAATTGCAGGGTTGCTGGTTTGTGCTGCCAGCAAACCCAGCCTGGAAGACAACCCTGGAGCTCTGTTAGCTTGCGGTGAAGCAGCTTCAGGGGATGTGTCTTCCCATTTCATTCCCCAGCTCATCTGAGCCTGGCCTATCTCTGGACAAGTCCTGTTCTTAGAGGGACAGGACTCTGGCCACGTTCAACCACTCTGGAGCGGCTGGAAGAGGAAGGGATGCTCTGCAGGTTGTTCTGGGCCCAAGGGACATCCAGGAGGAGTCCAGGGTCACAGCTCCATCCAGGACAGAGCATATTTGGCCCCCTACCAAGGAGGAGTGGAGCCCACCGCCACTTTTGCACAGGCACAGCTATCACCTGGGTTCTTAGGATCCTTCTCCTGGCCTCCTCCACCACCACCCACTGAGTGGCTGGTCCCAGTGACCACAGCTCTGCCCATGGGCAGCATCCCACGCCTTGGCACCGCAAAACTCTTGGGTAGTGCAGGTTTACCAGCCATGTCTGCTTCACCTTACCATCCTCAGACCATTTTACACCATTTCCTTTAAATAAAACCTTTTAATTTCTTAGTTTCCAAGCTAGAGTGAGGAGCTGTGGGCTTGCCAGGACACAGCCTTGCGGGGAGCTTGGAGCAGCAGCATAAAGCCCACATTCCCTGACCTCAGTTCTCAGCAAGAACCTGGACACAAGAGCCTGATCATGATTTTTTTAAAAATGACATCACGATTAAGAACTGTTGCTGTCCTGACAGCAATTGTGTCATCTTGCAAGAAGCAACATGTACTAATTATAGCAAATGCATTTTTTAGATTACACCCAATTAAGTCAGAAATAGGAAAGTTACTTTAGCTCAGCTTTGTTTTATGTTTCTGACAGTCACTGATGTGACTGAAGACTTGATCTACAGTTTTGTGCATAAATATAGGAAGCACATGTAACATCAGAACTGACACTGATGAGAGAGAGAAAAAGCCAAATTCGCATCTCTCATTATACTCATAAGATCCTGATATCATGTATTGCCCAGAGAAAGAACCATGAGATAGCCAAGTCTAGCATTAAAAAGGAAATGAAGTTAACAATTGTCTAGGTAACTTTAAACATCCTCCCCTGTGCATTTTCATGATTATAATGACACTAATTAATGAGGATCTCATGCTATTTTTCCATAAGAATGTCATGTGCAGTGCATGCGATACCTGGAGGTCACCAAAAAGAAGAGATGGGATCTTTTTCTCTACCCTGTCAGGTGGTCATATGTATTATTTATTGACCAAAGTTCAGTCTAGGCACACACAGACATGGCAAAAATTCCTGGACCAATACTGTGAAAAACTTGTAAATCTCTACCGAGTTTGTCAAATAATTTTGACAGATAATTAATTATTTGCAAATCTTTTATTTCACTAATCATAAAAATATATGCTGTACTTTTTCCTTTCAAAACAACATTTTAGGAGCTTGAATAAATATAATAATTTAAAATTGATTAGAAACCCCTCCAAAACCAAAAGTGCATTGTTTAAATTCAACTTACATGTTCATGTCAAGCTAAACTGTTCATCAAATCACCCCTAAATGACTCTTCCTTTATCTTCCTTTATTTTTCAGTTTGTCCAGTGCAGCAAAAAAATCAATTACTTGCACAGCTCTATTCTAAGCACATAATTATTAATAATTATTAATTACAAGCATTTTTCCACTGTGCTTCACATATTAAAACTGGAACACTTCACAAGTAGTTTATCTTCATGACAACCCTGTGAACTAAGGCGGGACGTTACCCCGTTTTACAGGCAGAGATCTTAAACACAGTGCAGTTAGCATGAAGAGACATTTGCTAATTTTGAGAGACTGGCAACTGATTTTTTTTTTCTGTGATATTAATTTTACAGCAGCTCACATGCTTTCAGAAAGGTTTGGGCCCTTGGAGATTTCTTTGGGTATGATTTGGAAGCCACAATGGCCAAGCAAAGAAATTTTCTTTAGCTTAATTGTGGTTTTCAGTTAGGCAGCCTTAGTTAAAGTAGTGGTCATTGTTCCTGCCCTATAGCAAGCTTCGCAGCAGATAGATCTGTCATGTGATTGATACTTATCTCCCTTTATTCCTACACACAGAGATTCTCCATTTGACTCTTAAAAACTGCAGAAGGGCAGCTGCTTTTTATTTAGGCTGATTTTACGTGGGCTGGTTGGGAGTGTATTTAGCCATCCTACTGCTCCTCACACTTCAGAGCTTTTCCCTTGCAGAGTTTTCTGGACCATAAAAAAAAAAAGGCAGCTGAGAAGGAGCAACTGTTCCACCACTTCTTGGTTCCTCAGGGGGCTGATGTGCACCCCAGTGTTGCCTGAAAGAAAGAAAGAAGACTTTTCCTCCAACTCCCTCTCCCATCCCCAACTTGAGGTCTGCTATGGAGTTACACTGGGTGCAAACAGCAGAGGTAGGTTACACACTCTGGGTATTCAGTTGCCTTCTCTGCACTGCCTGGGACCAGGTAGACCCAGGAACGATTGAGGTGAATATATTATTGTGTGTAAAAGCAATGCCAAAACACTCAGCCACCCAGGGGGAAAACAGATGGGGAGCTAGACAAATGTATACAAGTGTTTGTAACTCCCTGTGGCCGGCAACAAGCATTTGATGGCAGGGAAATAAAAAACTGGTCGGAGGCTTGAAGGAGACTTTGAAGGAGATCTTGCTGGGATGCCTGAATCCTGGGGCTTGCTATGCCCTAATCACATGCAGCTGTGCTGAAAAGCCCTGCTCTAGAAAATCAGGGAGGGAGCTCAAAGCATCGTGTTCATAGAGGTTTGCGTATGTTGAGGGATTAAAATGCTTCTTAACCCTCCAAAGTGGAATGCAGGAAAAAAAGTATATTTCCCTTGTGTGCCAGTCGTTTGTAGGGCTGTGTTGCACTGCAGCCCTCAGCGAGAGGAGAGCAAATGTACCCAGGAAATGTTAATTAAATATGATTCTGAGATCAGTTACATGTGAATTAACAGAGGAAGTGGACTGAGCAGGATCATGCCAGAGGTGAGACATGGGATAGCATCTATTTTAAGCACAAAGAACAGTTTTCACTAGCCCAGATACCCTAGACCATAGATTCAAATAAAATCTAACTGGCATTACAAATGCTTCCCAAAAGTAAAGATCTGTGATTGATTTAGCACCTGGAAAAGAAACAAGAAAACTTCTCCATTTGTGTAATATCACCTGCTCTGGATACTTGAAAGCCTGTTTTTTAAAATATTTGGTAGTCAAAAGTTGCAGATAGATTTCTGGGAGCTTCTGCAAATATAAGAAAGACCCTGTGTGCATTTTTAGGTGTCAGAATACCTTTAACTATCCAGTGCTCACATAAATGTGATGAATACAATATAGAATTCAGCAATGATTAAACTAGACTAGACTGGAAAGGGAATCTTTTGCCTCACCAGTTGTCACCAACTTGCAGTACCGTTGAGAGGGAGGAAAATGTAGGGGTTTTGTGCTTTCATTGCTATTCTGTTCTGTATGATGTCCCAGTTCTGCCATTCTCAACCAAGTTACGTCCACATTTATTTTAAACTGAAATAGGTATTGCAGGGTCAGACCCAGGAAATAGTTTTTGTATCTTGTTGAGCTCTACAGAGCGCTGCAGACGTGTTGACAGAGCTGCATTCCTTGCAACGCTCCATTATTGGCTGCCTGTGAAAATGAGCTCTGCCTTTTCCCTGTTAGTCTCCACAAGTTTGCTGCTAATTAGGCTGAGCATCATTCTGACTTCTATAAAGCTAGTAGGGGGCTGATTAAGAAGAGCAAAAAGAACAAAAGAGGCAGCGAGGACATTTCAAAGAGAGGCAGGAGGAGAAGAGATGACAGTCTCCCTGTCAGCTTGAGGCTTGCCCTGGAATTTCTGCACTTCAGTGAACTGATCCGATAGCTGCATTTGAACCCTTATCTGCTGGGTGTAAAGAGGTAACTGAGCTCCGAGCCAGATGGTGGGGTAATAAGGAGGTGTTCGCCTCGCCGGCTGCGTTGTGCACAGCCGTTTGGGTTCCGTTTGGTGCGGAAACTTCTCTGAACCTTTTTGACCTGAAGGGCAGCTTGATTTGGGCTTTCTGGGGTGACTTGTGGCACACCAGCCATCCCCGCTGGGGTACTTCCACCTCCCGGAAAAGTTGTGGGTGTGCAGTGGCACAGAGCAGAGGGAGCTCAGAGAGGAGGGGAGGCCATGTGCGTTTTATTATTTAAAGAAAAGCCATCAGTTATGATTCCTAAAGCAAGAGACAGAGGAAAGATTTTATTTTATTTATTTTTTGCATGGAGCAAAAGAGGGGAATTAGAGCTGACATTTAGACAACATTCTTCCTTAGAAGAAAGACTTAATATCACCAACTTTTAAAAAAATATATATTTATTTTGAGAAAATGCTCTTAACTTCAAAGATTTTCTTCTCTGGAGCCAAGATAGCTTTTGAGTGTGAAGGTCCTGGGCTGGGTCACCTATCCTTCCAGCCTTCTGTCTTAATTGATTCACATTAGTTATACCAAGTACAGGAAAGTGATCAGGAAGAAAAGTGCCTTGAATTTTTTTTTTTTTTCTCTACTGTTAAGACAGCATCATTTAAAAAAAAAAAAATTAAGAATAAATCCCACATGGAAAACAAATTATTTTTCACCAACTCTTTTGATGTGAAGTCACTGTTACTAATGCCCTTCTGCCTCCTGCAGCTCCAGCCTAAATTTGGGACAAGCAGTCACCACATCCAGCTGAACTGAAAGCATTCCCCAATTAACTGAACCAAACGAGTTCTCGGCTCAGAAGGAATGGTTAGGTGATAATCATGTCTGCATTCAGACGTCTCTTGCTAAACCCAACCTCTCCCCCAGCCCCTCCTTGAAGTTAAAAACTTTTGGCTGAAGAATGCGGTAGGGTTGTCCTCTTGCTACTCCCACTCCTCCTGCACCCCTTTCTCCGCCGCAAGGCCCTCCCCCTGTCCAATTTGGATGAGGCTGTACCTTTTCTTCTCTCCTTCAAGAGTGAGGGTTTTATTCCCTTCTTTTCTGCCCAGATCTCCACTAAACAAAGGAGCTCTGGGCACATCATCAGTTCCAGGACGTAAAGGTATTTAAACAGTTTCAGACTAAATCCAGAGCTGCATAGCTAAGAGCTGATTTCTTTCTCTTTATCTGCCTAATTGTTTGTCTGCCTAATTGTATTTTATTGTGTTTTGCACATTTTTTTAAAGAAATTGATTAATTTGCACACTCAAAGGCATGTTTTTGAAATGTCTTTCCTGATTCCCTCCAAACTTGCAGATCAGGTTAAAATTGATTTAGTGATTGATTCTCTCTTTGCTTTCTCAATGTATTTCTTACAAGTGGTGTTTGATGGAATTTCTCAGAGCTGAAAATAATTTTTGAGCCTTTTTTTTTTTTTAAAAAAAACCCTCTCTTGATGGTGTAAATGACTTTTCCATACTCTCTTAGTAAGACTTGTGTGAACGCTCTCAGAGTTACGTGCCTGTGTATTGATCATTTGTCATGCTTCTAATTTCTCCGTGAGGAAATGGATGCATCTGCACTTTCTTCAGTTTAAATTTTTGCACGAAGGCTGGAAATCTGAAGTGCAAAACTTTATGCTTTTTATTACTTCTTTTTCCATCTTTTCTGTCCCTCGGGAGCTCTGGGACCAGCGGAAACGCTCTCCCTTTTGTCTCGCTGAAGATAATCATATCCCAGCTTTCAGCAGACAGGCGTGTGTAGCGAAGTAGCAGAACTCTTACGGCTGCAGGAAGGGCAGTTTCTTTGTCTCTGCCTCTGCTCCCAGCCCTGCCTTTTTCCTTCCCACTCTGTCTTTCTCATTCACTGCATTTGAAATATTAGAGCTTGAAAAATGCATGCCCTCAAGAGCTGTGAGATTCCCAGCTGGGACACTGGGAGCAGTGAGGGGGTTTAATTTTTTTTTTTTTTTTTTTTTTTTTTTTTTTTTTTTTTTTGGTTCAGACACATTTTCTGTCTTGTCTGGGCTGATTTTTTTTTTTTTTTTTTTGCCTGCTTTGGGGCTGGGCTGGAACGGGAAAGTGCTGCTGTGGGAAAGCAAGGGGGACAGTTAGGGGAGGCTCGGGGGCCCTGTCCCTCCCCGCAGGAGCTGACTCGCAGCCCGTGCCTCTCGCAGCAGCAGCAGCAGATTATTTCCACTCTGGGGTGGAGAGGGGGAGACCTGTGAGGATTTCTCCCCGAAGGAACAAACTTTTGGGGTCTCAAGGTGAGAGATGCTTTTTGACCCTCCGCCGGCCAGGAGGAGGATGGAAGGAAGGGATCCCCGGCCCCGTTTTCACAGGCTGAGCTGGGACATTTGGGGAACGAGGGGGGTTGATGGGGTTGGGGGGGGGGGGGGGGAGGAAGAAGAGGGAGCAGGAGGAGAAGGGGGTACAGTCTGTGGGGCACGTTCCTCCACGATCCATTTTACAGAGCCTTTTCACCGGGCTTTCTCGCGGCCTCCCGGCCTTACCTCCCTGCCTGCTCCTGGCGCCCACACCAGCACCCTCAGCCCGAGGCCGTCCGCCACCCCGGGGTGTCACCGGGCAGCACTGTCGCTCCCGGGGGGGGCTGTGCTGTGCTGGGGTCCGTACCCTTTTGCCCCGCCAGTCCCCAGTGCCTGGAGGCTCTCAGGCTCAGGACGGCTGCAAGGACTAAAATAAAGCTGCTCCAGAGATGGCTGTGGGCTCCTTCTCCCCTCAGCGCCCCATGGCGCGGGCTGACCCCCGGCTTCCCTCTGGGCCCTGCCCCTCGGCTCTGCTCGTGCTGGCCCTGGGGGGAAGCAGGGATCATGAGGTTTTTTTTTTTTTTCCAGGAAGGGGCCTCGTTCATCAGGACGGGGTAGAAAGTCTCTGGGGGCTGAGGACCTGCCCTGGAGTCATTCAGGGCCAAACTCTCCATCTGGCCCTTGCCCAGCCATGGCCATCTCGTAGGCTCTGTTGCTGGCCCCAGCCCTGGAGAACTGGCCATGCTGTGCTGGCCCCAAGGTGTGTCCGCAACCAGAGGTGCCAGGGGTCTCCTTGCTGCCTCCACTGGCCCCTCCACAGAGGCTTTGGACACTGCAGCTTCCTCCTCCCCATGGCCCCTCGTGCTCAGCTGCCTGTCTCAGCTCTGGAGCCCTCCTTCTACATCCCCCCGGCGTTCCCAGCCCTCCACCTTCTCCTCTGCCCCTTCACCCTCCATGGAAACTGGGCTTAGCTTAATGTAGCATGTCTTCGTGCTCTAGCCTCAGCTCACAGTCTTCCACCTCACTCCAGCTCACTATGATCCTTTTTCCTACCTCAGCACTGGTGTACATGTCCCTCTGATAGGTTTGCCAGCAGACTACTCCCCTCAGCCAGTTAGAACTACCAGGTATCTGGGAGGTTGATTTCCAGCAACTGATGTCCATGCCGTGGCCTGTCTGGAGTATGATGCAGTAAAGCAGAGCTATGCAAGCTGGAAAGATGGTCCATAAACAGAATCTGCTCTTTCTTGAAGTTCTCCTCTTGCTTTGCAGCCCTGCATCTCCTGTTGCTCCTCTGAACTAAGGCATCTGCTGAGGTCAGTGTCATAACCCATCACCATGGGCAGGCCCAGGACAGATGTGCTTTTGTCACTCTTCATTTCTCCATCACAAGGGCAGGAAAACAGATGCAAGGGCCAAACCGTGACTCTTGGAGATCTCCTCTTGGTTTCCAGCTCTTGAGAAAGAAAGGTTTGGCAATGCTGTGGTAGGGAATGACAGTGTGAACATGTTGGCTGCACGTACAAGGAGCCAAACTCAGTGTGACTGTAAGACCCCACTGTATTAACTCTGGGGAGGGGCCTCCTGGGATGACCAATCATTTTAAAAATATGCAAGCCCTTAAGAACACTTGTGTCTCTCTCTTTCTCTTTCCTCTGTTTTTGCTTCTAGAAAGGGAACGGCAGGACGGCACCTTGGCACTTAGGGGCTGCTGCCAAAAAACATCTTCCACCAGGGCAGCAGGGACCCTCCAGCTGGAAGAAGATTTCGGGGCAGCCGGGGGAATCAAGGAATCCGAGCCATCATGGGGGTATTATGGCTGGCCAGGTTCATGCTGGGATGTACAGCGGTTATGTACGTGGAACAAGCCCAGGGTCAATATGAAGGGGACTTGCAGACAGACAGATTTGCAGGCTACGAGGAAAGACAGCCAGCAAACAGAGTGAGAAGAAGAGGCCAAGACACTTTACGAGGGTATGTTTAATGTTCTTTTCTATTTTACAAACCAGGAATTGGGTTATTATCATAGCACATAGAGACATGCTTACAGCATTGCCTTTCCTTGAGCCCGGGAAGGAGTTTGCTCTGCAGACCTATGGTAGGAGGAAAGCTCATGCCACAGGGGACAAAGAAGCAGACTCCCATGTGAGCAGAGCTGTGGGTGGAGCAATGTTGCTTTGTTCAGGGCATCACAGCACCTTAGGGCTCCCTTGCAAGGACTGTAAGAGCCATCCACACCCTGCCTGTTTGTGGGAGGGATGCGGCACGTTTGGCTGGAGTGATGGCTGTGGCTGGGCTTTCCACCGTCACTAGTGGGGATGCTGGCAACTCAGGTTTTGACCCTGGAGTCACCTTTGGCTCTCTGCTACCAGTCAATGCTCTGGGCTGTATTGAGAAGCTATTGCCTTTGATAGCTGCTTTTACAAGGTGATTGTTGCTAACAGGCAGGTGTCACACTAAGTTCCTTGTTGTGCAGCACAGTTGTGGCTTGTGGTCTCATCTATAGATAAATCAGTGCAAGAGTTGGACCCGTGAGCGTTTTCCACCTGAGGAGGGAGACAGGGCTCAGCTAGAAAATCCTGAAGCTTGTGCTGGAGCTCAGCTGTGTTTGCATGCTCTCAAGATGGTTCCTGGCCCTGACATTGATTCTGGGTTATTTTAAGTCTGCCTGGCTGTAGTTCTTGGAAAGCGTTCCTGTGTCAGTGGGCAGAATCAGAGCAGAACGTGATACACGCGCGAAGCCTGGGCTGTGCCAGAGTCCTCCGGCACTTGCTGGGGAATGCTTCTTGAATGGGATGGAGTGCTGTGCTTTCAGCCCAGACAGTCAAATGTGCCGTGTTTGGGCTGGAGCTGGAACACAGAGCCTGGCCGTCGAGCTGCCAGGGGCAGGGCCGTGGGGCTGGCGGCATCTGCTCTTGGAATTCAAACGTGCGTGGCCACTCCTTCCTGCTACGGCGGATTTGGAAAAGATGGACAGCAACCCTCCTGGGGATTTGGTCTTCTCAAAACTGGCCACCAAAAGCAGCCATTAGCTCACTCGCTGGGTAGGGATACCCTATGTCTCCCCCAGTGCAACCCATAAGCACTTTCTTCATGCTCCTCTCCGAGTTCATCATCCCTCAGATAAAACATCCCAAATCTTTATGACTAACGGGGATGAAGGCTGTTTCATGAAAAGGTTGGGATGACGGTCTACCAGATCCAGAGACTCTTGTTCAGCCTGGCTGCCCAGGGCTATACATGATTGATTACCGTGCTCATAATGGGGATAGAAAGGATTGAAAGGACTTGATGTGTGCATGGGTAATGCTGTCTCATGCAGCCCTGTGAAGAGAAAGGAAGGGCAGAGCAAGGAAATTATGAGTGTTTCCATTCCCCGTGGGACCTGGGAGAAGGTCACTGGTGTCCAGTGGTCTTATGGCACTTAGTGACTTAGGTTGCCAGATCCTGTTTTCAAAAATGATTTACAGCTTAAACCCTTTTAACTTCTAGTGAGTCTGAAGGGTCCAAATCCCAAGCGCACTTTAAAAATGAAGCCCAGATTCCCAAGTTAGAAATAACTTCTGAAAACTCTTCTCTACTTTAAAGCTTCAGACATGGACCAATATTTAAGTAAAGTAATACCAAATTATCAGTTGTGTAAGTTCTTAGTGGCCACACAGTAAGTTTGAGGCAGGATCAGAATCAGGCCTGAAGTGCCTGGCTCCCAGTCTCCTGCAGAGAGCTGAGGACCACGCTGCTACCTCCTTCATTTTCTCTTCTGCTTTCCTCATGCCCTCTGAAGCAATTGCTGTAGGGAGAGAAAAAAACCCCACTGGGATAAGTGCAAGGTCTGTCTAAGGAAATCTGTGCAACTATAATTTAAGACAACTGAAGAATCATTGTTTCTTGGCCCTTGGGAGAGCAATCTTGTTTCAAGGGAGGGAACCGTGGTGGGCAACACAGGGGAAGCTGGCAAAACTCAGAGTGGCTGGAGCTTCTGCCCCAGGCGCTTCCCATGCTGTGTGTCAAGTGGCCCTGACAGTCTCCTAGGTTTTGGGTCCAAATCTCTCCTTCAGGATTTCCAGCCCTTCAGCAATCATTCTTTAAAATCTCTACTTTACAAGCAGAGAAAACCACTTGAGATGAGAAATCTATTGAAGAGTGATGTTTTAAATAATGTTCTACTGGGCTTAGAATGCAGCTACAGATGTCACCAGCTACAATGCTGTAGATGGGTCTGGCAGCCAGTGGAAGCTGTCTCCTGCAGAGCCACAGACCCAGTAAATTTTGCTGTAGATTCCCCAAACAGTGCTAGTCCCTCATCTTTCTGCTCTGGTTTATAATTCTGGAGAGCTGCAGCTGTGGATTAGCATCTTCCCTGACCTGGGTTTTACTGCCTTAAGGATTCAGGATTCTTTGCTGCTGTGAAATTTAACTGAGTTTGCTACACTTCTCTGGGAAAATCAGATAAGTCATAATTTAAGCTTTGGTTCGCTCACTGACTAGCACTGCAGTAGCAAAAGAAATGAATGAACAGTGAGTTTTCTTGGTGGAGCTTTAAATGTAAAGGCAGGTAGGGTTGTCTTTTTAAATTTGGTGTTATTTTACAACATAGGCGTGCAGGTGGCTTATCTCGACTGTTGCGATTTGTGGGATCATCTGTTGTATAATGCCACACCTCTAAACACACATCTGAAGCTTTAAACATGTTTATCTGTGGTGTCTATTTTAATAGTTTATGGCATAATTTCAAATATTTGCTTTGGCATTTGCTTTCAAAGACCTACAACTTTAGTTTTCAGAGAGATAGACTAATTTCTATCCAACTTTCAACTGAAACATCTTTGGTTCTGAGACTTTCTTTGGTTCTGAGGCTTGCATGAAAGGAATTTAAACAGAACTAGAATTAAAACACAGCAAAGTTTAGCTGCGTCACATGGGCCTGAACTGGCAGCTTTCCTGGTGAGCCCTGGACCACCACCCCCAGCCACTGTCCTGAACCTCTGGTTTCTGTGAGAATGTTCAAAAGTTTGTACATTGGTTCTGAATGGAAGGAAATGACAAACAGACTTTGAGGATTTGCTGGCTAGATCTGATGATGAAGCAGTGCAGTCCTAACTTCTTCATCTTCTCCTCCGTGCAAACCTTCTGCTCAGGGCTTCTGGACTGTTTGTAACCTGGTCTTATTTGTTCCAGGAAATTATTTGTTTTCCCAACACAAGTTAATAAGTGTTTTTTATAGAAGGTCTCACTACGCTTGAGACCTTCTATTGTGCCAGATCTTAAAATTGTAAAATCCTTTTACAATGTTAACAAGCCATTCATAGATCACTTTGTCCATGGTAGAAATGTTTTTGTGCCCAAAATGGATTATGACAGACCGATACATTAGAGGACTCAAAGGACAGTAACCTGTCTTGACAGACTAGATCTGGCTTTTGCTCTACCATTTATTCTTGTATGTGCCTCCTATTTTCTTGGATGGGTGGAACCATGGATTCCCTCCATCTCTAAATTGTGTTATATCTCAGTTTCGAAAAGAAAATAGAATTACACTGGAACTGCACAGAAGACTGTGACCCAAATGTCTTTATATGGAAACTTTTACCAATTCTGGAAGAATCAAATACCCAGACATATTTGGTGCTCCTTCCTTCATTTTCTCAAATATCTTCTACTCCTGCACATAGCACAAATAACTTCCTGTGATTTTCCCAGGAAAGTCTCGAGTAAGCCCAAGTAGCACAGGATATCTGCTCTCTTTTGGTGGCAAGTTACTTTGTGTGAAGTCTTAGTCGATACTAATAGAAATACATAGAATCATTTAATATCACAGAGCTCATTTCTCAGTGAGAAACTGCTCTCTAGTAACTCCAATGTGACCAACACAAGCTCTCCTCGCTGTCCTCTGGAGCGAACTGGCTGTGCATGAGGACAGTTGTAAATGTTCTGTTGATAAAAGAGGCTTTAGCAATGCAGAAGGAAAGATTGTATATGTTTCTGATGGAAACATATTTATTTGGAGCTCTGCTCCCATCCCAGTCTCATTTAATAAAGGGAAAAGCATGAAATAAATGCAAAGCATGAAATAAATGCAAAATTAAACAAGTCTGTTATTCATCGATACTTTAAAAAATAACAATTAATAAAGTAATGTGGAGCAATAAATCACAGCCAAAGCCATGATTTAATCTGTCCTTAAACTCATTAAAGCAGAGACAATTTAAAATGACCATCTCCTGAAAGGAACAGCACTGACAAATCCATTTATGAGGCAGGATTTGAATGGGATTATTAGTTTAATGAACTATTGAACAGTTTCCAAGAGCAAGAATGTGTTTAACAAAGGGGAAAGAAAAGATGATTAGTCTGCAGCCAGCTGAGCTGTTTGCTGGCAGTATGATTTCCTGTAAGTTCATGGCTGCCTGTTTTTTCAAGTAAGAATAAAGGCTCAGCTATAGCCTGACTTTAAACACAACTAATTATGTCAAGCCCATTAATCATGAAACGGTCACTGCAATTGAGAAGATGGATGAAGAGAAGATGTTTGGGGAGGCATTTGTCATACCTCTTCCATTGCTCTGACTTACACAAAAAGCCAGAGAGGTGTCTAAATTAATTGTGGGGAATGGGGAATATGAGGAGTTTCCAAGCTGATCTCCTATAGATTTTTGACGCCTTCTTATTTTCCAACTTGACACTGGGGAATGGAGAGGAAAGGCACATTTGCAACTGCAAAACACCAGCAGAGGAGATGTTGCTGGGATGTAGATAAGCTCTCCATCCATCACACTATACTTGGCAGCTCAGATGCTGTGGAGGGGGAAAGCCACAGGCTGTGATTTTGGGCCACATGACACCAAATTAAACTGGAGCTGACACTAGCACAATGTTTAATGTCAAGGGGAGATTGGACATAGCAGAGATGAGCTTCACCACTTTTGCAGTTTACTGTGAGATGTGCACAGAGAGCAGATTTCCAGCAGCCTTTTAATCCCACTCCATCCCTGAAGTTGCAGTTCCACAAGCAATTTAGTACAGGAATTACAAAAGGTTTCTTTGGACCAGCAGCGATTGTAATTTTCTGCACTCTCGCATTAGGTTTATTGGAAACATGTGCCTTTAAAAAGAACTGATGCCCAAAACACAACCAGCACTGTCAGATGTTTCATGATTCAGGCCCTGATTCTGCCTCTGCCAAGTTCAAGCACAACATTTTAGCTGACATCGTTGAAAGGAATAAGCCCTAAGTGGGAGTCCACAAATCTTTTCTGCAGTGTTACCATCTCTGCTGCTACTGTAAATCTAGTGAGAGGTATTGATTTCCTCAGTGTTCCAGAGTGAAGTCCTTTAAATGCAGAAGTTCAGCTTTCATTCCTTATAAAAAATGGACTTATTGACCTCAAAGTTGTAGAAAACTTGCTTCAAAATGACATCCTGTTTAGAATAAGAGGTAGTGTGCTACTAAGAGGCAGTGGAAACTAAAATGTCCAATTTCTTAATTTAAACCTATAGTTTAAGCAACCAGACTCTGTCCTACTGATTGTGTGGGTTGTTTGCAAAAAAGAGACGGTAACTATGGTGATTTAAATACTTAAAGCAGATTTGTGGGGTATGTCACTAACTACACCAACTGAAACTACAAGCACGTGTAGCCAAAGAGTAACAACAGCACTCCAGTACTTACTAAAACTTGTTGTCTGAAATGGACTGTGCTGCTTGTGGTTGCCCACGTGTCATTGCAGTTGGACCAGATGATTGTTGTAGGTCCCTTCCAACTGAAATACTCGATTCCATTCCATCCCATTCTAAATACTGGTTTTCTTACAAGACGGTGAAATGCGTGTTCCTGCGTGCACAGAGGATGCTCCGTCTGCAAGGAGGCAGCTTTGGGGCATCTCCACTTAGAAATGATGAGGATGAACACAGCAGGGAAGAGCACGGTCAAACTCTAGTAAAGTTTTCTTGCCTTGCCCCACCGCATTCCTGCCGTGGGCCCAGCGTGGGTCTCCGTGCCCCAAGGCTTGCTAAAGCTGAGCTTAAAGTGAGCATACATCACTTCAGTAAAGGTGCAACTGGAGCATCTGTCACTGTGATCCAGTCACCTCCTGAGCAAGTTTTGGCTGCTTCCAGGTACACATATGTAAAGGTTTACATCAATGTAAACCTCGATATTTATTCAGAGATTGAACAACAGAAGGAACAAAATTAAGGCAGCGGCTGGAAACTTCTGATTTAAGACCCCTGTTCCTAAATTTTCCTTGTATCTTGATTTATATTGTGAAATGGTTGATCTTGAACTTCTGGCCTAGGCTGGTTTCTCGTGTTACTGGCAGGAAAATGAAGGCAAGTATTGTCGTGGCAAAAATATTATCTGGTGTGGAAGTTAATAGGTTATATGGGTTTTGTGTGGAAGGTTTAAGAACTGTATTTGAAGTTTTGATTATTCCAGGATTTAAGGGAAAGAAAAAAGATGGAATAGTTGGTAATGCTGCTTTCCAAATTAAAGTGTTAACCAGTTCCCGGAAATCAGTTACATTTTTAGTCTTTTTCAAAGGAAAGCCTTCTCTATGCTAATTTGCTGATATATAGGATTAAATTTAAATGTGTACATATAAGGGAAGATTTTCCCTATTATCATTTATACAAAATGTGAGAAGATCTGAATAAAGGGGAAAAAAAAATATTGACAAAGGAAAGGTATATAACAAAAGATTTTATAGACGTCCTTTGCTAAAAAGAAATTGTAAGCATTATTGGGCTTGAATTTGGCATTATCTTAAGGAGATGGAATCCAAAACCTATATAGTCTTTGTAAGACTTTCCTTGCATTTTGCTTCATTCCTTTCATGAAACTGAATAATAATCTTGCATATTTAAAAAATTATTTCCATCTCTCTCTCATTTTTTTAAAATTTTCCCTGTAAATTTCAGCTAAAATCCAGGTGTCTACCCTGGAGTTGGCTTTGCATGGCTTGGGTCACCTAAAGCTGTTGGTGTAAGCATAGAGATTTATTTTGGTATGATCTAGTCACCTTGGTGGCAGCCAGGAAACCTTCAGCTTGGCTTTCCCTCTATGTGTGACCGGAGTCCACGTGTGCAAGGGGTCCTAGGGGGCCTCTGCCTGAGCACAGGGAGGAGTTTTGAGCTGGGGTTGCAATTTTGTACTGGGAATCCAGAGGTCCCTGATGGGATTTCCCTTCATTGTACTCTCTTGCTCCACCACCTTGCTGATGACCTTACTGACAGCTGCATCTCAGCAGGAGAAGGAAAGGGGGCTGAGATACAGAGTTCTGTAATCTTTCAAGACTGCATCTCTCTATTTGAGATGGCCAGTCCCCAAGGCACCCAAAGCTGCCCTGTGCTCTGAATTAAACGATGGTAGGAAATTCAACCCTGGGCACAGAGACAGGAGAAGTACCATCAAATGTTAAAGCCCTTAAAGGCTTTAACATAAACATAAAGGCCCATTTAATGCTGTTTCAATTTCAATACAAGAGAATTTAGTATGTATTAGAAGTAGAAATGTAATAACCATCTGGAAAAAATAATTTAATTTCTCCCCATTTTCTAATAATATAAAAATGAAAACAGTAAACACCTGAGTAACTTTGTTTGAAACTATATAATTGCTCAGTTAAAAGGCATGTATTTTGATATCATGCATTTTCCTGGTTAATTAAAGAAAGTGCTAAATTAGGTATTGAGGCTATCTTTAGTTTCAGACCATCCATTCTGTAGGAAAAAATAACTAAAGCATAAAAGAGTTAAAAATAACTGCTTAAGTGAAGGCTTCCTTTCTATTTAAAATAACCAGAAAAAATAGTCTCTGCTCACTTAAACCAATCTTTCTTGTCTAGAGCCCCTCCTCTTCCCAGACCTCCCCGTTTCCTTAAGGAGAGCTGCAGTGGAGGATCAACAGCCGAATTTAAACACATGAAAGGCTCAGTGTGCTTTGAACATCTTATGTCAAAGTCTTCTGAGTCCCAGCTACTCAGTCTGAGCTCAAGCAGAGATCAGGTCAGCATTGCTGGGCAGCAGAGGTGAGAGATGCTCAGTGATGCTACCAGGGTTTGCTCAGGAGGGAGCTGTGCACCAGTTCACACCACCTTTGTCCCTGGGGATGGAGGGAGGGGTGCTCCGAGGGCCAGGGAAACTAAAGAGTCTCCAGCAGGAATGTGAGAGAGACCGTAAGTGGCTTTGGTGAGATCGGAGGAAAATGTTTCTGTTGCCGCAGATGTATTGCTGAGTATTACAGGTATTGCTGAGAGCCTTAGGAAAGCGACCCATAGCTCGGCTCAGCAAACGACTTCAGGATGTGCTGAATTCTGAATACTTCTCTGCTTGCAATATTACCCAGCACAATAGCTGTTGGCAGTTTTAAGGTGTGTGGCTTCTACTGGTGGTAACAGAAAGTTAGCATTTCTGCACCTTTAGACCCAAATTCTCAGAACTGGAAATAATTGAAATCACTGAGACTTGAACTCATTTGTAAAAGCTAAACAGATGCAGGTCTGCTTTGCAGAACAAGGGGATGATGTTTCAGGTGGGAGAAATTAAGCACCTCCTTTGCAGGACAGAGTCAATATCCTTACATTAAAGCGGGGTTGCCAGGGTTGGAACAGCTGGCTTCTCCAGCGGTATTGCTCTACTTTCTCGTTTGCAAATTACTTCTCAAACTGTATACATTGCTCGAACACATATAGGCCTAGGGAAGTAAGCAGTGAACATACAGATAGCTCAGTCCTGGGCTCATAAAACTGATAAATCACTGAAATAAATACTTGCAGTACATTTGAGGGATCTGGTAAGTCAAGAATGAGGAGGACACAAATATGCTTCTCCTTAGGCCAAGGATCCAAAAGTCAGCATTGTTTCAAACCTGTTCTCACGCCGTGACACAATCCCAAATTGCTCTGGGTGGGGAGATGCATTACCAAAAACCACCATCACATTTGGCAGTAATTATTGTCCCCCTGGTAATCTCCACTGAGGCCAAGGGTGACTGATGCCTGCAATGGTGTCCCCCAGTTATTGTGAGAGATGATCCCTGGGGCCCAGCAAAGAGTCAGGCTAAGATCAAAACCAAAAAGAATCTTGCATTATAGGAAAAAATTCCAGCTCAAATGGAGAGGTGGGCTCATTGTCCCTGGAAAAGCCACGTGCTTGAATCATATAAGACTAGAGAATGTAATGGTGATACTCATACACATTCATTTTATTTGACTCTTTGCACAGGCATGAATTTCATGATAAGAGGAGGGCTGTGGAGGGTAGTGGTGTAAAAACTTCTATGTCTCCTCCCTAAAATAGCTCTTCTGTGGATAGCAGACAGCCTTCCATTTCACAGTATGAAATCAGAAATTCTCACTAGCCTGGCATTTTCATTTTCACTTTCACTTACATTTTCATTTTCACTGAGTTGATGAATTTACAGCAAAGGGTAACTCTGAATGGCTTGGGGAAATCTAGAGCAGTATTTGGGCCAATGGCCATTCCTAAAGCTGAACAAGTAGAATTGCATTGAGAATTGGCTAAATCTGTTGCTGGATGGTTCCATTTCCCCATAAATATTTCTAAGCTGAAACTTAAAGACAGAAAAAAGCTGAAAATAAGGTAAGGGACAGGGAAGGTAATGACTATAAGCATTCCAAGGCTTTTTCATTTGTCCCATATAAATTGTCAGAATTGCTGCACCCCAAACTGGATGTGTTTGCAGAGAAGAGGGATTTTCATGTCTCTCGGGGTACTCAGAGAATACAGAGAGATAAGAACAGAATAAAAATCGAGAAGATTGGGCAAGCTTAATGGAATCTCAAAATTAGGAGATTGTGCTCAAGCAGAAGAGGGAGAAATACGTCCCTTGGACCTGCTGGCCATGCTTCTCCTAATCCAGCCCAGGATGTGGTCTGCTACTGTTGTGGATTTCTCCTATGATGAATCTGTTCCACCTATTTTGAGGACCAGTATCACAGAAGAAGTCTCTTACCTCTTGATCATTAGGTTTGGGGCTGCGTAGTTAAACTGTGGTGCTTCTCCTCCCAAAATCACCGGTGTTGATCCCCTGTGCTGGTGGGAAAGTTGCTGCTCACCCTTTCATAAAACACTGGGCTTCAGCCCTACTACTAGCCTGCACAGTTGTACTTTGGCAGGGCAGGAAGGTGGTTTTTAGTGAGTGTTTTGTTTGAAACACTTAGAGAAAAAGGAATTTGTTCTTGGTCACTTGCCTGAATTACATCTGGGGCCTGGTAAAAGTGCAAGCCATACTTTTATTAACAAAGTCTTAGTTTACAAAAACAAAGCAGTATGAATTTCTGAGAGCACCTACTCTGTAATCTTGACTTGTTCTCATCAGGAGAGCAGAGAAGACCTGAAAGTGATGTAAAGCTCTGGCATCTCTGCCCTTACCAAGAGGCTCAAACTGGTCCAAAGAACAATTGCTCAGTGCAGCCGGACCCTCTTAGCTCGGACTCCTTTTCCTGTTGAACAGAGAATATCTTGAAAAATAATGCTCAGGAGAGTAGTCACAGCACTGAGGACCTCCTTTCACCCAGCAGGAGGAAGTTTTAGGTTATATAAAGGTGGGAAATAAGGAATGTCTGTGATAAATAAGGAAAAGGGTCCCCCTGCTCAGGCAGCAGATGCCCAGTCCAAGGTTCTCCAGGCAGACACGAAGAAGGCAATGAGGTGGGAGAAGCGCTTGCTGGCCCACTGAGCATGCACCAAAGCAGGCTAGTTCTAGGTTCACAGTTCAGGGAATCTCAGTCACTGGACAAGGGTCTCCACTTGGTGCAAGGAGCAGGAAATTGGCCCAGATTAATGAACTATAGTAAATTCTTCCTGAATTAATATATTGAATCCCCCTGGATGAGGCCAGCGAGAAGGAGAGCATGTGAGCAGCCAGGGGAGCAATCTCTGTGCAAGACCAGAGCAGCTCTGAGAGTCACCATAGCCCTGGCAAGCCACCAATTTTAATTCACTTCTGTCTTCCTCTAGTTTAAGGAATGGAAATACCACTTCTGAAGGCCAGTGACAACAGAGGCACACTGATTACTCGAGACAGGGGAGGCAAATCTTGGGTTGCTGTTCCTGCTGCCTGAAAAGCACACACTACACGTAGCCAAAGGTTCAGTAGCTGTAGGTCTTGCTGGATGGCAGAAGTGCTCCTTGCAGGACACTGCAATTATTACACAAACCAGCCCATTAGTGACTGTGCAGAACTTTCTGAAGAAGGTTTGGATAGTTCATTCTAGCTGGGTAGTCTTTCTCCCATGGCTGGAGGAGTAGACAAAGACCTGTGTGCATGGTATGTGTTGAGGACATAGCTGTGGGTGAGTGGGAAGCTCAGGGTGACTTGACTTAGGTTTTGGCTAGCATCTGAGTTTGCAAAGCATTCTCAGCCTAAACTTCTCACACTGTGCTGTCTGCCCTCTCCTACCTTTAACAATGAGTACAATTCTGCTGGGGTCACACCAGGCATCTGACAATAACTGGCAGGACCGAGTCCTTTTCGGCCGCTTGCTCAGCTCGTAGGCAACAATTCGGTGCTCTAGGCTGTCTTTCCCAGGCTGCTAACAGGAACAGGCTGCTGCAGCAACAGCCAGATGCCGCTTGTGTTCTGTCCCCACAGGCGGGCTGACACTCTGAGCCTGTGGGCAGTCTTGTGGTATGGATTGTCTCCCAGTCCTTGCTCATGCCTCCAACCCCATTGTGGATTTGGGAGAAAGATTTCTCTTGCTAACAGCCATGCATTTTCACATCAGATGGCCACAGCTCTGCTCTGTTCCAGTGTTTTTCTTCTTGGCATCTCCCAATTCCCACACAGAGCCACTGCCACCAGGCATTGAAATTCATGCTTATTTTGTCCCTGCATATCTCTATAATCCTATTCTTTATTTAAAGTGGGCAAAGAAGACGCTATGGCCAGCATTGCTTTTCCCTCTGTCCTTTCTTAGCATCACTCTTTTGGTTATATTGACTTTCATTTAAACAATTCTCTTTAGTAGCTGAACTCTTTCAGCCTTTTCCTAGGCTGCACAGAAGGTGATAAGGGAAGATCTGCCTCATATTGGCAGGTCTATTTTTGCATCAGCTGAACCATGGGGGTGGACTGGCAGTGCAGTCCTTTGCCAGAAAGCATTGCTGGAAAGGACTGGCACAAACGTGTCAGCTCCTATCTCCATGGCTCTAACACCCAAAGGAAATTCATGCAGGCGTTAGCACCATCTCAGCAGTACAACCACGTCCAGGACTGCATCATGTCTGGGTAAGACCCCTTTGCTATCGTTGGCTGACAAGGAGGCAAAGCTGAGAGTGAATAAGGTAAAAAAAACCCTCTTGATTTTTAATTGAGGATTGATTGTTATGAAATTTCTTGGTGGTTCTGAAATGTCCGTGGATTTTGATTATCAGTAATAATCAGAATGTTGTGGGCAAGGGTATTGAATTGAAATGGTTTTTCCGCTAACCTTGACATTCCCATTCTTTGGAACTCCTCATGACAAACTATGGCTGTGGTTTTCTAATAACGACTAAATGACTTGCCTTTTATCCACACCTTCTTGCTGATGAGAACATGGGTTTCCAGCTTGTATTTCCTAGGACTGAGAAAACCGCTATTAATTTTTAAAAGCAATTTTGTCACAACTTTGCTGAAGATGTTATTTTTTCTTACAAAACAGCATTCGCCTTATTGAGTTCTTGCTTTGGAATCTAATTTCGTTCTCTCTCTAGGTCATTTCTGTGACACCATTAACTTCAACCCATTCAAAATGGACTCTCCCCTATGTTGTGTTTTGAAACTCTGCTAATTTTTAGCATATGCTTATAAAGGTTCAGTTTTGGAGGAACAATTGTGATCTTGCAGTTTAGCCTCCTGTGTAACAGAGAGCCCAGGACCTCTCCCAAGATCCCTGCACAGAGCTTGATGAAATCCGTGGCTGACTGTCTTTTAGAAAGAGGTGGTACTTGCCACCATAGTTAAAAATATGCACTTCATTATCAATTTCATTCAGCTTCCACTTTCTTCTGTCTTAGTCTATGGGATTGGTGCCAGATACCTTTTCCTTCAATGATTTTGACAAAAAAAAAAAAAACACCTCATCGCCTTTTGCCTGATAAAATGGCTATTTAATATCCTTTAATCTTCAACAAGGCTTGAAGTAGCCTGAGGCTGGGGTGTACTAAGGTCAGTGGCAACTTTCCCTCATAGCTGTTCATGTCCATGTGTTGAAACCAGCAAACAGATTCAGGTGGGAGTCAAACTGCAATATTTGATGCCTGGCTATGAGTTGTCTGGGCTGCCTACACATTGCATGGAGAGTCCTATATCAAAAAAAGATCATCCATCCTGCATGCTGGGAGCCTGAGGGCTGAAACTTAGGCTTTACAGAACCTCCATCTGCTCAGAGTGAACTTATCTTCCCAGTTAATGCCAACCACAGACATATGTCTACTTCTAACTGGAGATTTACACTTGAGTATCAGTGGCAGCACCTAGCTAGCTTTGTGTTTTATCCAACCTAATGCAATCAGGAACTGCAACCCAAGATGTTCTCCCATTTGCAGGGAACCTTAATCCATACCAACAGAATCAGCTCTGCATTCAGGGTCTCTTTATAACTTCTAAGCACAGGAGAAGCAACAGCTGCTCAGGCTTTTGAAAAAACTAGGTCCTTTTGAAATCAAAATACAGATTTACTCTCTACCTCCAACCATAGCACCAAATTATTTTATCAGAGTCCTTGATTTTATGTTTTCGGGGCTGGTGAAGGAGGCTCCGTGTAGCACTGGGCAAAAACAGGTCACAGGGAAAAATAGTTGCCACAGCTACACAGGTCATCATGTGCTCTGGGAAAGTGAGAATTGGGAAGGGGAGCAGCACCCTTCATTGCACAGAAAGTCACCCAGCATGGGCTGTGCAGCTCAGGGATCTTCTAGTCACCGTGAAGAGTAGAAGCTAAGATTGCTTTTACATGGGAACATCATTGCTCAGTTGAGGGTTCCTCAGAGTTTGCTCTCAGTCCAGCTCAGTGTTTTTGTCATTAATGCAAACGCTGCCCGGTTCCTTTTTCCATGGGAAAGCATTCTACTTCTGCTTTGGAAAGGTACACCTGCAGCACGTCTGCTGCACGTCTGCGCTGTATGTCTGCACGTGTGCTGCACTTGCGCTGTGTCCCTGGTTTGTCTGCTCTGTTTGCTGGGTGTGCTCTGCATGGCTTCAGTGTGACCGCTGTTCATACACCGTGTTCCTGCCACAACTGAAATTAGTTACAGTGAACACAGAATCGTGGAATCGCAGCATGGTTGAGGTTGGAAGGGACCTCTGGGGATCATTTGGTCCAACCACCTTGCTCAAGCAGGGCCACGTAGAGCTGGTTGCCCAGGGCCATGTCCAGAAAGCTTTTGAATATCTCCAAGGATGGAGACTCCATAACCTCTCTGGGCAACCTGTTGTTCCTGATGTTCAGATGGAACCTCCTGTGTTTCAGAAACATCCCAAATTTCATAGCAGAAAATTCAAAATCCGATTCATTCACGTAATCCCATCCTGTCTGTGCAATGATGATGATGCTAGTTACGAACACCAGCCCCAGGCAGACTGATGAAGTGGTTGATGTAAAAACTAATTAAAATTAGAATGAGGATTACAGAAATTTTTGACAATAGATCCTAGCAAACTAATCTGATATTCTCCTTCTCTTATCAAACAGAAAATTAAAGGGTGATGTAACAACCTACACAGCTCTACTGGGCAAAGCAACTTTTTTAACAAATGGGTTTTCAATCCAGCAAGCAAAGATATAACAAGATCCAATGGCTGAAAGGAGAAACTAGATAGATTCAGACCCTGAAATAAAGCATAGCATTTTAACAGTGGGGATTGTTACTTACTAGAAAATCTCCAAAGTGTATACTCTTTCATTGGTGATTTTAGTTCAAATTCTTATGCTTTTCTAAAAGATGTGATCCTTCAGAAAACCCCCAAGAAGAAGTTGGAGGATTACTGGCCAAGGTCCAGGCAAGGTCTAAACTCTCTGTCTACACTTAATCTCTTACTGCCTTTACCCATCTGTCTGATCCTGTGTTAGAGCCCCAGCACCTCTGCAAGGGGCTTGGTTCTCATGACTCCACACTTAACAAAGTCAGAAGAATATGAACATTACCTAGGTTTGTGGTTTTGATGTTTTCTTTTGAGAATTTTTCTCGGGAAGTCTGTTGGTTCATGTATGGATGTGTAGCATGGCACAACATGGTGTAAATGCTGTGATGAGGTATAGGCTCGGGTCGGGTTTCCTGCTGTCTTTGCTATGTGATGTTGATTAAACCATCCAACAAACAAAGGAAGACAAAGAAAACCACGGGCAGCCTGTCTGATGGACAGGCTGGAGTGTGCAGAAGTTAATTGCAGAAAGGAAGAGCAGGACTTTGTCCACCTTATACATAAACAGCACTGCTAAGTTATGGTCACAAGGGAGGAGATGTCCTCCCCCTGTTCAGGTCATCAAGACATTCGCTTGCATGTGGTCTCTAGGGTCCTCTGGTATCTAGGTCTGTCTCTTCTCACACGGAAATGCAGGTCCCCAGCTGGCTATGTCTCACCTTGTGGGTATGGTCCCATGCCAAGGCTTCTCATCGGGGTAGACCTGGCTGTGCCTCAGTTCCTCACTCTTCCATATAGTCCTAAGAGGATCACTGTGAGATCAGAGCCCCAGAGCACAGGGAGGTCAGAAGTCAGTTATTAAAATAACGTATGGTGGCTTGTTCAAACTCACAGTGAAGGAATGAAGTTTGGCAGAGAAATGTCACACAAGAAGCTATTCAACCGCTCTCCTACAGCGATGATACATGCTGAATTTATCCAATGGCATTGCACAGAAACAGAGGAAAAAAATTGTTTTTAATTTTCAGACCCAATGTCTGTGGCTCGAGGTTCCATTCCTACTGCTGCCCTGGCTGGAAAACGCTGCCTGGAGGGAACCAGTGCATTGTCCGTGAGTATCCATTTTCCTGTTAAGGGCACCAAGGGAGCTAACTGCCATGTGGGAAGGAATGCATATCTCTCCCTTCAGCAGATGGCAGAACATTTCATAATCTGCTGGGACAGGAGCAGCGATTGCTGGGAGTTCTCATCTCTGCTAGGCTTGATTAAAGCAGGGTGGTTGCAATTGGTCCCATTTAGTGCACAGCTTTTATCTTCTGCCAAATTTCCACCATGTTCCTTGTTGCTTGACAGTTTGTGTGCCTGCTTTAGAAGATTAGCCTCAAAGAAAATGTATTGGTGACTCCTGAGAAAGTTATTTGGAGGTGCCTGTTTAGATTAAATAATTTAAGTAGTTGTTAGAACGGCAGCTGGATGCTGACATTGCAAACATGATGCCATGAGACATTGTCTACAAGCAGGAATCTGCATCTTTCTTTGAGTGGCCATCCAAAGCAGGATGCTTATTTAGATAAATCACACCTCTGTTTTGGCAGGTAGCTTTCCGATTTGAAGTAGAGCATTAGTGGACTCTCAAGTGCTGACACACACCTATAAAATCCATTAAGGGGCTGATGTTTTGCATTTCTGTAGTTTAAAGGCATGATTTATAGGAAGATGAGGAGCCTGACCTTTGGAGGATGCTCCCATGGGAAGTGAAAGTCGGCTCAGGAGTAAATAAGTGAGATTCTCATTGGAGACTGTTGGGGTAATTGTATCTGAATCTGGTCATGCTTCATACTGAAACACAGTAAATACACAGTGTTCTGAAGATATTAACCCTAATCTGGACATACAAAATAGCAGGTAGCACTGTGGGATGCTTGTATCTCCCAGTATTTTAGCTTTCTGCATAAATCCCCTGCATTAGAGCACACTTGGAATCGTATGTGAATGCTCTTTTTCAAAACTTCCTAAAAATAAGTGACAGTGGGAGGTTTCCAGTTGAGGAAAACAGGAGGTTCCTCTAGTGGGATCTCCCCCATAGTACAGGTCACATATTTCAGAAGTAATTCTACCTTCAGAGTCAAAACCTCAGACATCTTGGAGAGAAATGCCTTGTGCTTCCTAATATAGAGCTGTCTGGGACCTCAAATGAACAAAACTGAGCCCAGAGCTGCAAATATTCTCCTCTCAAAGGAAATGGTGTCTGTTGTAGTATGAGTGATGGGGCCACTTGATGTGTCCTTGAACACAACAAGTAAGCAGTCCCAGAGTACGGCATTTTACTCACTCAGAAAAGAAGGGCAATAAAGAGGCATGATGTCTCAAGAGTTAAATGCATCCAACTTCACCCCAGGTGATGGTAAGTCATGGAGTTCCGCGCCCTCTCCTTTCCCCATGAGAAGAGACAGGCAAACTCACAAAATCCTCCTCCTCATCCCTTGGACAGCGGATGCCCCACCAAGGATACAAAGCCTGAGTTTAATGCTGGCTGCAGCGAAGGGTTAAGGAATTCACAGCCAAATAGCTGCTCAGTGGCATGTGGGGTTAGCGACATTCAGGGTTGTCTGCTGACTTTTCTCATAACTGTAAAACATGCCATCTGGGCTGGAGGTCCTCGGGGGACTGTGTGTTGTAATTTTATTTATAAAACACACAGAGATGAGATACTTTCATGGGGCTCTAATAAAATCTGTGCTTACACAGGTGGAACAATACTGCCAGCTATGCTCTTGGCTCCCATGGCACAGGAAGGGGAAGAGATTAGCAGGGGTCCCAGGCAAGAAAGGATGGGGATTGATAGGAAGGCATCCTGCTGATGCATCTCTGGCTGACTCAGGCTCAGCCCCTCATTGAACAGGAGATGCATCTCAGTAATAGCCAGTTTCCTCAATGCCAGACCATGGACTGCAAAATGCTTCATGGAAACACAAAGATTTTAAGGAAAAGAACAGCCTGGCTCAGTGTGAATGTCACTTGTCTCTGCTGACAGCATTTTTAGGAAGCAGAAGTAGGGAAATGTGCCTTCCCCATGTTCTGCTGCTGAAAAAGCAATGTGGCAGCAGGACCAGCCACACTCTGTGATAAAAGGAAGATGTCTCCAGGAACTCCCTGTGAACAAGTGGGTCTTTCCTGCTTTGCTGTCCCCATGCCAGAGTCCTCAAGAGGTGCCCCAGCTTCCTCCTCAGGTTATTATTCTTAAAAGAGATGAATTCACACCCTTTTGGCAGCCAAGACCACATCTGCAATCAAGTTCACAGACTAGCACATTGTGCTAATCACTGTGTCCTTCTCTTCCTCCAGCAATTTGCAGGAATTCTTGTGGTGATGGATTTTGTTCACGGCCAAACATGTGTACGTGCTCCAATGGACAACTTTCTCCTAACTGTGGCTCAGCTGGAGGTAAGAGAACATTGGTGGTGATTCTCCTCCCTCTGGAGTAGTTATGTGCTCTCTTAAAAATTTCCCAGTCACAATGAAAGGAAATCCCTGAAATATTTTGTGTTTTGGCAGCCAGGTTCTAATCTGAATTGGGCAATAGCCATGAAACCTTTCATTTCTTGTGGCACTTTTGCTAAGGGTTCTTACTGCCCCTGATACCTGGAGAAAACTGGCAACCTGCTTGCAATTTCTGCTACTTTGGTATGAGAAATCCTACAGGATGCAGCTCAGAAACCACATCTCACAGCAGCAAATAGCAACACTACTGCCAAAGAGTCCGTCTACCCCTGGCTGTTCTTTGAAGTGGAATCAAATCTGTCACTGCTTTTCTTAACCAAATAAATATTTATTTTCCAATGGAAAAATTATTAAGCTTTTCTTAGGCTGTGATTTGGATGTCAGGGAGAATTGCCCAGCATTTTTAGCAAACTGCAGTTACACGATGAGGTTGCACAATGGCAGAGCTGGAAAGGCAAAAACTGCATTGCTACTTTTTCTGCTTTGTTCTCCCATCTCAGACCTTCAGGACAAAAATCTGAAAAGCTCTGGGAAGAGGATTGCATGGCTGAGGTTTCTGAAAAACAGTCTGTGGAGGACTCAGCAGCGTGACAGTCACATATCCAGAAAGCAATTCCCATACCCCTCTGGTAATCCCTGCAGGACGTATTCAAGACCAGATCTTGCTTGCAACCACTCCGTTACCCTGCAGCACATGGCTCTGCATAGAAAATGCTCCTCTTACTTGAGCCTAAAACCTGATAGCTAATGGTCTTGAGTACTTTCTGAAAGGGAATTATTGCTCCTCTGTGGCCCCTTTTCCACTAGGTTGTGTTGCTGGAAAGGACCTGGGAGTTCTGGTAGACACCAGACTGGATATGAGTCAATAGTCATTGGGGCTGTGAGTAAAGCCAGGAACACCCTGGGCTAGATTAAGGGAATCACGGTGAAAAAGTCAAAGGAAGGTATGATCCCCTCTGCTTGTGGGTAGCGAGGCTGTGGCGGGTTTTGGGCTGCCAGTTCAGGTGGGATGTGGGGAAAATGAAAATGGATCAGCAGCGGTCTACAAAATGGTTGGGACTGGAGCTCGTGTTCTGAGAGGAGAAGCTGGTGGAGCTGGCCTGATTTAGCCTAAGAAGCATCAAAGAGGGATCTGATCCCAGCCTGTAACTGGAAGTGGAGCTACAAGGCGGAGGAGCCAAACCCCTCTCGGTAGGGGCAGGCGATGTAACAGAGGTCAATAGCCAGAAGTTGCCACTTGGGGTCTTCAAGCTTGGGATCTTCAGGCACGAAGATCTCCCTGCACTGGAGGGTGGTGCAGTGCTGGGACGGATAACCAGCACTGGGGGGGATCACCCTGCCTGTGGGGTGCGAAGATTTAGCTAGACAAAGTCATGGCCAGCCTGATCTGTGGGGAGGCTAGATGGAGATGTCCAGCAAGCCCTTTCGCCTGTGCTCCTGTAAGCCAGCACAGAGACCCACCTGGGTCAGCACAGGCTACGCACGAGCCAACGGGTCTGCCCAAAAGGGCTTCGGTTGTTTCTAAAGCCAGTAGCAGTGTGTAAGCGGGGGCTGGCCTGCACTCCTGATCTCCAAATGTGGGCAGTGATACTGGGTCACCGTTTGTACCTGACTGTGTAAGCAGTCCACTCATACGTGACAGTGCTGCTCAAAAACACCAGTCAAAGAAACAAACCTGCAAGCGAAGGAAGAGAGCTGTGGCACAGTGTTGTTTTAAGAAGGCTAATTTTGCTAGTGCCCTATGTAAAATGCAGGAATTAATGGGATTTTATGGAGTCTTTTGAGATCTCAGATGGCCATTGGTAGAGACAACCCAGAAATTTATTTTCCATTATCGCCCATCTGCATGCAAACTATTGTTAATAAAGTAACTTGCAGGCATCTGATTGAAGGCCAGAGAACTAGCCCCCTCAAACCTCAAAACCACATTCAGGGTGTGACTCAAAGAAGGAAATTCCCAGAATCTGATTCCAAAGTGCCACGTTGTGCTACAGCCCTGCAGATGTCCCCAGCAAGTGCTCAGCACCAGAGCCTGTGTGCGCACTGCTCCACAGACCTTCCCCGTGCTTTGCTGAGAGGAAGATGCTGGAGACACAAAAGCTTCTGGAGTGAGGGTCCATATGTTAGCAATCACGGAGGAATGCAAGGAATGCTGTAAGCAGTATATACATTTGGGCACAGACCTGGCATTCCCCAGAGCCTGGGGTGGATTTCAGCATGTGCTCAAGGGGGGTAGGTTCCTCTGCAGGGGCTTCATCAAATCTGGCATTCATTGTGGGGATGTTTGGATCTGCATTTATCATGTATGCTTCAGGGAGGTAAAGCAGACAAATTGTGCATTCCAGAGGCAATAAAAGCCACTCTGCCTCTCTCTGTCATAACAAAAAGCTTTGTTTCAGTAAAGATATTTTAGGAGTAATTTGCAAGTGACTGTTTAGATAGTAGTAGTCTGTAAGCAGACAGAAAACCTGCCTGCAAACTCCACTACCGATGGCTGGCAGAACAGCTGCAGCCACTGATCCTTTAAAATAAGTTGTAGAACTAATCCAATCCAATCATGGCAAAAGTTAACTAGGGTGAGCTGTCATTCTCTTTTTCCTAGAACTTTGGTCTTTGCTACCCTGGAAAATCCTGACAAAGCGTAACAGGCCTTTAAATTCTTGGTTGAAAGATATTCTTCTACACTCCAAATCTGCGGGGGGGTTCTAACAGTGCCAGCCTTGGTGATAAGTGAGATGATGACGGGACCTCAGGGCTTTTCGGATCATGGCAGAAGTAAGAAATGAGACCTGCTTTGTGCAGGTCCAAGAATAGTCTTTGCCAATTATTTGGAGAGTTTCTGGATGAGCATCAGGGCTCTTCTTATGTCCACACCCTGAACTCCCCAAATTCTTCAACTTCACTAAACCTTACCCCTTGCTGAATGCACTGAATGCCAGGCTCAGGATGCTGTGTAGGGCAGAGCTCTGACAGATGGACAGCTCTGACACACAGACACTTCCTAGCTACCTCTGTCTCTGGGCAGCCCTCCCAGATTTTCTGTATGTAATTGCTTTCCCAGGGCTGATTAATTGTAGTGAGGGTGTAGGGTAAGCACGTGCTGGAAACAGTGCCTTTTCCCAGAGAGACTGGTCTCATGTCTGACAATCTCGGCAATGCTTTGAAGCCTCAAGCTTAGTTTCCTTAATGATTAAGCTTTCATCTAATTCTGGCCTGATCTCTGGCCATAGAGCAATAGGAAGGATAGTAGACATCATGACTAATTCAAACCACACTAGCAATGCATGGATTAAATGTACGGCACATGTGCCGAGCATTTTGAATGCAAAGCTCTGAGACTTCCCATTCCACTCCTCCTTCCTTTCAGGCTTCCTACGAACAAGGCGTCAACCATATAATTATCCCTATTGGACACTTCTGAGTCCTACTACCTTTTGGACAGACATTTCACTTGCACTGGCCCCAACTCTTCCCTGCTTGGGACTGATGTTGGATGCACGGAGAAGACACAAGCCACAGCTGAGCATCCATTCACATATGCACTCTCCAACCCCACCTTCTTAAAGCTGCCAAGTCACGGCCCCTCCTATCCCTGGCAGACATGAACTGTGGTGTACATGCTGAAAAACAGTTTTCGCATAACTTGCTGTAACCTCAGGCACTTGCAGTTTGAGCTGTCACATCTTACAAAGGAAGAATGTATTGTTCCAGGCGCTTCAGTAAAGAATAAAAGCTGTTTGACCTGTATTTGTAACTCAGTGTTTAGCAGTAACCCCCCCCCTTTTTGGGCTCTTCTACTTTAATACCACATTCCTTAAACACTGAATAGTGATGAAACAGTTAAAGCCAATACTGGCTTTGTGTCTACATCAGTATAAGCCTTCCCGACTCTTATTTATTGCTATTGTTTTCCTACAGTGCATTAGTCACATTCAGTGTGTCATGATCTAGTGTGAAAACTGAAGTCTAACATAGAAAGAAAAATAGATGATACGTGCTTTTCTTTTCAGATTTCTTTAAAAAATCCTCTTGTATTAAATGAATCTCACCATTAAGGCCACTTGGTAATTGTAAAAGGAAGAGAAATATCTTTAAAGTTGATGGTTTCCCTTCACCAAAGAAAATCTATTCCCTCAAATATCTCATAGGTCTTTTAATATGAAGGCATTTTAAAGGTTAAACAGCCCAGAATGTGAAAAGCGTGCTTTTAAAATGAAACAATAATCCAAGAGAATAATAAAAAGGGTATGAAAATATTTGAAAAGTGTAGTATCCTAAAAGAAAGAATTGTTTAGCATGGCAGAGCTATCAAAGAAAGGGAGATATCAGGAGATACGCCCTTACTCACAGCCACATGAGCTATGGCAGGACATCCTGTGGAAAGGACAAAGCTGCAGATGTTTAATCGGGGTAGATTTTTTAATGGAGTAAAATGATGAGTGTCTTTGGTTTCTGTGGAATGAAGCCTATTTATATTACTCTAAAAACTGTTTGCCATAAGAGAACAATGATACTTTACCCTGTACGAGATGGACTTGAAGAATTACATCCCTTAAATTGCTTCTAGTTTCACACTGCCCATCATGCTCACGGCTTTCCCTTATCTGAACAGCTCAATACTACCAGGTACAGCAACAATAAAAACGTCTTACGTTTAGGGAACAAAGAACAGACTATAGTATCTAATTTTGTAAGCAGCTCCAGGGTAATTATACTTCAGTAAAAGTGCAAGCCTTTAACTGTGCCATGGGCCCATATCCTACCATGGGAAGTCAGCGGTCTCTCCATTTGACTTGAAGGAACTGGACACTTAACATCACCCTTAGATTCTGCACAGAGACTGGAAGGTTTCGAGCATCCATGACATGTGAGGTGTTCACCTCCCGCCACAGACAATTTGTTTGTTGCATCGTCGTGTAATATTTCCCTGCTTTTCTCCACAGTCCAAACCTGCAATGTGAGATGCATGAATGGTGGGAGCTGCAACGAGGAGTCCTGCCTCTGCCAGAAGGGTTATACTGGAACCTACTGTGGGCAGCGTAAGTACCTGCCAGCCCCGCTGTGAGCGCGGCGAGAGGAAGGGCAAAGCTGTGCTCCTGCCACCTCAGGGCTGGAGAGGTCACCTGGCACATACTGGTGTGCTCTTTGGTGGCATCACTGAAGTCTCCTCTCCATTGGAGTCTCAGCCTGCTTTCCTTAAGGGGTATAGATATATATGTACCTATATTAGACAGAATTTTGCTGTAAATATATATATATAAAAATATATATACAAATATATGTGTGTATTATATATAATTTCTCTGTAAATAGTTTTAGATAAACAGCATGTTCTCTGGGAATGAGTCCATTTTAGCTCAAATTAAATCTTCTTTCAATTAGAAGAAGAAAAACAAAAATCCCAAACAAACCGACATTTTTTCATTATAAATTACACCTGATTACATTTGGGGGGGTTTCAATTTTTAGTTCTGTTTATTTGACAACACTGACTTTCTACAGGGAAACCTCAATATAGCAATTGAAAGAAAATTTTCAATGTTTTATGAGTTGGTTTTCTATTTTGTCAAAGCACCTATACCTTTCATCGGGAGAAATTTAATTTTTCCCCCTGGTTTCCCATGAAAGATATTTGGCAATTTTGAATCATTGCTCATGTACACTGTAGAATTAACAACCAAACAACTTAAGTGCCATCTTTAAGAAGTATCTAGTAAGCAAGTATGCAAATTTCAAATCCCTGTATCGATGTGAGAATCACTAGACTTCTCAGTGAAGCCTATGAGAATTTTTCTAAAGATGGGCAAAACACCATATTTCCCCTAAACTTATCCTCAGCTATGACTGATTCATTTTTGCTGAAACTTTCCAAAAAGTTCAACTAAATGCAGACACACCATATGGAAAATTTCATTCTGAACAGCTAAAGCTTGGGAAAATTATAAGTAACAGCAACCTGGGGCTTTATAATGGAACGCGCTAGGCAACCTTAATTATGTGCTGCTACCAGCTCCACCTATAATATCCTCAGTAGAGTTTTCATAACGGTTCAGATATTGGCAAGACATCACTGACAGGGTGGGGAACAATGGAGAGTCCCGCTGGCAGCGTCCCAGCAGAGCAGATTTCGGCTTCCTCGGCTCTGCGATGGGTGTAGCCTGTGCAGGCTGGGAAATGCAGCGGTGCCTGGCCTCGCTGCAGCTCAGCGCTTGGCGCTGGACCAGGGCGGGCCACACCGAAGCATCGGCCAAGGTCGCTGTGGACCTCACCTTTCATGAGGTTCTATTCTTCTCGTCTTCAAGGCGCCGGTGGTGTTGGGCAACAGTAGCTCCGAGTGAAGCTCTGTACAGGAACTTTAGAAAGTGTCATAACACTGCCCCTCTCATTAGTCATTACAGCTGCTGAGACTTTAATAGGTCAGTGGCATCTATCACAACCGGCAATTGCTCTATGTCATGTGCAGGAGTGCTCCTACATCCTGTTCAGTTAACTTAGTCTCAGCCCAGAACCTAATCAGCAATCTATTTCTTTGACTTCAGTCCTAGACTACTGACTGCAGGTTTGTTTTTTTTTTTTTTTTAAGGGTAGCAGGTCTAATTTTAAGTCAATGAATACTTGTGTGCTGATCAGACTAGTTCTTCTTTGCTTTGGGTGCATGGGATTAAATGGCAAACAAGTTTCCTCTCCTCACATTTCACTGTTGTCATATGTTAAACATTTGCTTTTATGCAGTTTCTCATTTGTATCAGTTCATCTTGACCTTGACATTTAAATCCCAATGCTGACCTGAATGAACTGAGATTCCAGAGCGCAGGAAATCCTCTCAAGTGAAATAAGAGTTTATAGCCTTTTCATAAATGGGTTCATTCATAAACAGGAACTAATTTTCCAGGAAAAAATATCAGACTTTTCTCTGTATGTTCACTATGTGGGGGAGACTCCTGATGGGTAAACAACACGAAGTAGTTGATATTCCAAGTCCTGCCAGCACCACACGTCTCACACTGTGATGTCACTAAGAGCAAAAATCACTGATTTCTCTTTCTATTTCAAAATAGCTGTCTGTGAAAATGGATGTCAGAATGGAGGTCGATGCATTGGGCCAAACCGTTGCGCTTGTGTCTATGGATTTACCGGTCCCCAGTGTGAGAGAGGTAAGGAACACATTTTCATATTATCCATAACAGAGCATAGGATCAGGATTTGTATATTTAAGTATGTGTGTTAACAATACTCTATTTTATGTGTATTTTTGCTCAATTCCTCTGCCTGGTGATACAGCCTGTAATTGCAACCTCTTGCCCAAAGCACTCCCTGAGATCCCTGGTTATTACATGTTCAGGTTGTGAAGTGCCTACTGGCTGTTCAGTGTCTCTGGATCCTCTTTTCCACATGTGGCCCCTTGTAGCTGTTTGATAAACATCAATAACCCCCCGTGCTGCGTACAAAAAAGTGTATTTTTCTCTTGGGCATTTTCCTGTTTCTTGTCTTGATAACCTAGGAGTGGCTTAGAAATGCCAGGAAGCCCCTTATCACAGGATCCTCATGAAGGGAAGGTGACGCCATCAGTCCCTTTCTAAACAATAAGAGAGGAGGCAAAAGAAATGTAAGCCAAAGTTTTCAAACATGCCAGTGTGATGGGTTGACCCCAGCCAGCAGCCAAACACCCATCCGACACCTCTTTTCACCCCTCTCTCCCCCGGGCTGGGTAGAAGATAGAAGGCAGTCGGAAAGACTCATGGATGGAGAGCAAAAGCTCCATCCCAGTCAGACCCAATACAACCAGCTAATTTTTGGTGCACAGATGGAGTTACCCTGAGCTGGACCTGCAGGACTCCCAGCGTTCACTGATCCTGCTCAGCACTGCAAGTACGACTCACTGCAGCTCCTGCAGAGGAGTGATGTCCCAGGAGTTAGGGACCACACGCAGCTAGGGACCACGTGCAAAATGCTGGTTTGCTCGCACAGCAACTCCGTCAGACATGGGTAGGCAGCAGTTCAGGCGAGCACTCAGCTCCCCTATCAGAAAGTCTATTTCTGCAGCCTCCTGCCTCTCTCACTATATAGAATAAAATTCCTGCAGCAACTCGGTTTATTGCATGAATTTTACCTGTCCTGTGTGTTTCAGAAGACAGTTACTTTTGGGTGAAGGATGTCAATATCAAATACCATCTAAAATTAAAACTAATGATGCCACCAATGCTAACAGCTGATAATTTTCAAATGAACATGGACCCGAAACCCCAAAAGTCAATATTCCAACCTTTGAAAAATTATTTATATGGTTAGTACTATATTTACTTGAAAAGCGTTGAAAATTATGACCAGAACTTAAGGTTTTCCATGAAAGAACCTTATTTTAGTAAAAATGTTTCAAAGGGAAACGTAAGCCAACTCTGGTTTATTGTAAACTTCACACAGTTCGATGCCAGCTGCTCATCCAGTATGAACTGAAACAGCTCCAGTAAGAACCACAGTTTTCACCAGCTAAGAATATGGCTCTTGGTGACATGTGGCTTTGCTGTATTTAATTCAGCCACCATGCACTGTGTGGCTAGATCAGATTTACATTTGGGCAGTGTGGGTATGATTGAGGTTTTGGCTGAGACGTGAAATTTTTCCCTTTCCTGTTGGCTTAGATGGACATCTCATGACACTGCTCTGATATGATTTTTGGCAAGGGTCAGAGTGGCACAGAGCAGAAATGAAACTGAAACATGAAGCCAATGGGCAAGCTCCCAGGATTAAGATCAAAGCACCCTGGAAATATTCTGCTTTTCTAGCCTCTCACTTTCCCGAGATCAGGCTAATTCTGTTTAACTCCAAGTCCAAGGATTGGACTGTTCTTGCCTTTAATGTTTTTTTTCCAAGTTGGGGATTCTTGGCAACATGATTTAGAGGGTGAGATAGGAATAACAGTTGGTTTCCGGTAGCCCAGGCATCAGTCAGCGCTGCTTGAACAGTGGCCAGCAGAAATACACAGAACTCAACATAGTTTGCAATGTTCCCTGGGTCGCAAAAGTATCTAGTGAACCTAATGGTGCAGGTGCCCCATAAAAGGCCTCTGCTGTGGTTTGAGCCTCACATTTATTGGATGCAGAGAAGGGAAAGCTCTTTAAAAGTCTCCACATACATCTGCTGAAGTAACCTTTCATTGTTCCAGTCTCCTCCTTTGTACTCTCCTGCAAACACAGGTATCAGTTGAGCACTGCAGTTATATATTCTTTAAGCCCTCTCCTTGCCTTTTTCTAACATACACACACACACACACACACATGAACATGCAGATATGCTTCGCTTTAGTTATGGAAAGGTATTATGATAACAGCTTTTCTCTTTTGGAGGCTCTACCTTGCAAGTTTCCTTCCCCTAAAATCCTAAACCCAAGCCCCAGAACTGTCTGTAGAGCTGCTTTCTTTTTTTTTCTAGCTCATGGGGATCTGAAGTATTGAAATTCATAAATCCATACAGACTTTGGCTGTGTTTGAAAAGAAAGCTGGAAATTTCTTAAAGAAACTTCTGGATACAACAATGACATGAGGGACTGAAAAATCCAACTGTCCTGACTCTGTGTGCATGGTAGTGGAGGAGGTAGGAGAGAGAGTGGAAAGAAGGGGTCTGAGCAGGGGCAGACGTTGGAGACATCTTGTAATGTATAAAATTCTTTAAATAAAGAGAGCATTTTTACAAAGCCTTTAGAGATTTGGTTTAGTCCAGACTTGTACTAAGAGACAAAACAAGCTCTCCAGCTGTGTATACACAGATCTTCCCTGCCAAGACAAACAGAGCTTTTGCTTTGCTAAGAGATGTTAAAAGTTACACTTTTCAAAGAGGCTCCTGGCTGGGCAGTCTGTGAGTTTGCAGCCAGGTGAGGTGGTTGAGACTGACCTACCAAGAATAACTAGCGTGACAGCGAAGAACTTAACCCTTCCAAGGAGCAAGTGAATTTCTGCTCCATCACTGAGCCTGTTAAGATGAAGTCCCTAAACACCAGACTTACCAGAGACATGACCACTGTTGAATTTCTGTTCAGTTTCTCCATTTTAAGCAGCCATGGTATTTGACATGTTTACAAGCATCCTCCTGAGTTTCCAGTAACGGGAGACTCAAGTAGCAGGCTTGGAAGCAACAAGGATCATCTGTAGGTCTCAGTTTAGCTCTGAGTCTTGTTCCTGAAGATCTTTCTGAAGAAAGATTGATTCAAAGCAGAGCCTGAAACCCACTGGCTTCATATGTGGGAAGTACAGGTTTCAGCCCAAGGCTCCGTGGTGATGCTCTCATAGTGCAGCTGGGTACATGGTTGAGTACTCTGGAAATTCTTCGGATTCCTGCCTGCACCTCTGCGGGCAGAGAGCTTCCACTAATTCCAGTTACTGCCTAGTGAGGCATCGTTCACCTCCCTCCTTCCCACACAGAGTAGCTCCTGTGATATTTCTCATGGGGGAACCACTGCTAACTACTAAATGCAGCACGCTGGCGTTAGGCAATAAGAATCCCCTCTTGAACTCTAGCATCCTTGTGTCTGCTGCTTCCCGAGCATGACATGAGAGACTGTCCTGGCTACAGAGCACAAAGGAAATGACAGGTAATTTAAACTGCCTTTCACTGTCTTTCAGGAAAGAAATCAGAGATAATGTGATACGTACAGTCATTGCTCTCGGTGCTGTGCTGTGAGATGTCTACTGATAGGAACCTTCTGGGTTGGCAGATCTGACCACACTCAGCCTGCAGAAGAGAGGAGGTGTTGTAGGACACACCTCTTCATCTCTCCCAGCCCCATTACTGAAATGGGGCGGTTGGTTCGAATCATAGCTGGGTAATGTGGAGGTTTTACGTTCTGAGCGTAGGACAAAGCAGTATGAGCTCTGCTGCTCCATCCTGAGCCTGGCCCACTGCTTGTGCTAGTTTGGGCAGCTCATTACATCACCCTGTTATGTTTCTCTGTAAAATAACAGACGTTTTGCTGCAGCACAAGGACTATGAGGGAGTCACCAAAGGGTTGCGGGAGGGCTGGTAAGTCCACTGCTAACAGTGATAAGAACACGATTGAGGCAGGACTGTGTTGAGATACAGTCAACTGTGAATTTGCTTCTGATGATGTTCCCAGATAAGCCACCTCCATGCTGGAGCCACAGGGTTAAATAAACCATAAGATGCCTCAGACTGAGAAGCTGTGTTAAGAGACCAGTTTGTGAGGAAGGATGCTCCAGCTCATACTGCTGTAGCTGTCTGGCTTCTGGACCAAGAGCTGGTTTGCCTCCAGCCATCATGGACACATTGGATATTTGACGATGTACTTTCACAGTTGGAGGTGTTACCTCAACCCAAGAAAAGACACTGACTATTTTCAGCCTGAAATAAATGCCAGGAAATGTGGTTTTCAAAGAGCCCTTGTTTATCAAAATTCACCAGTATCTGTGTTTCAAGAGGAGCAGGAGCAGGCCAGATGATACCTAGCACACAGATGACCCTGAACTACTTCTTGTAACTTGCTGTTGTATTTGGGGACCTCATCTGTCTGATCTTCTGCCGCTCCTCTGCTCCCCTACTGAAGAGCTCTGTAGGAGAACTTACTGAGCTCAGCACAGGCATAACCAAGAGTCCCAATGGGATCTCTTTCACCCAGGAGAAATCCCCAAGTGGTTTCTCCAAGCTGAAGCACCAGTCTTACTCAGGGACGTTTCTTCCCAAGGACACCTGGATAAAATGGTGCCATTAATTCAGGAAGAGTCTTTGGTTAAACCCACTTTATATCCTGGGGGCTGTCCCCTCAGCAGCAATGCACATACTGGCAGAAGTGGCAAGGTGACAGTGTCACGGGGGGGTGGGATGTCCCTTAGCAGAGAAGTCTATCTTGTAGAATGTGACAACCTGTGAAAGCAGGGGCTGAGCCAGGTCGTTCTGCTGAAGCAAGGCAAAGGGGATGAAAGCTGAAGGAAAGCAAGTTCAAATTGGAAAACACAGATCATGTTTTTAACAAGGAGGTTGGTTTCAACTGGCTGTTTTCCACAGGAATGTGCTGGACCCTCCCCTGCAATACATGGCCTCACTTTAGAGCTCTGTGGGGTGGATGTGTCCAGCTGAGCACAGCATGCCATGAAACCTTATAGATGATGGAGTGATAACAGCAGTGAGGGGCAGGATTCACTGACCAAATGCAGACATTGCCTTTAGGATGAATGTATACAGAAGGGTGATCAGTTCTGCCACAGACATATGGACTGTGGACTTCTCTGCATTAAATCAAGTAAATCCCATCTCTGGAGTCTTCAGATCAAGAGGGATAGGCTTCCTGAGGATGCATTGTGGCTAATCCATATGGAGTAGGGTTTAGTCAAGAGTCTCTGGTCATTGTGTGATGGCTTGTTTGATGTTGGACTTCGAACCAATTCATTCTTACAGATTTAAAATCTGTAAAAGCCTGAACAGTGTAAAGATAGTTGTCTGGAGGCTGCTCTCTGGTGTATGGCACAGAGTGGTGCCACGATCTCAGCTTGTTATACGTACAGGAGGTAACATCACACAGATACTAACTTGTTTCAGAGAACAGAGAGTTGCATTAGTCCAGCTAATATCTGTGCTGAGGAGTTGGGATTCTCAGAAAGGCTCATTAGCTCTGTACAATTGCTGTCGTTTCTAGTGTGGCCACTAGCTCTTCCTTTGCTCTCTGGAGGCATGCTTTCCTACAGGGTTTGGGGTATCAGTTTAGACTGGCAAGCACTGAAAAATGTGCCCATCTGTGCTGATGAAAAGAAGGCATTCAAACCCCACAAATTTATCCGATTACAGATTTATTTAGGGTTATAATTTGACTTTATTTTGTTATAACCATAAAAAGAGATAGTTTTACTTTTAAACTATAATAAACTAAATTCCTGAATACTAAGCAACAGCTGCTGCTGCTGTACACTCAACAAGCTGCATGTTCAACAGCTTAGGGCTCCAGTAAGAGGCTGCTTTGTAATGGAAGCAATCTAACTACCTTCACACTTCATTCAGGAAATACTCCACTTCAGAGGTAAATACCTTAATAGCTAGGTACTCAAAGAATCTTAGCATCATTTCCTCTCTCTACTTGACATCTTCAGGGATGAAAAACTAGTGAATATATTGTATAACCCCAGCAGCCTTTGGTAACATGAACTCACATTACATCAGTGTCGGAGAAAAACCTGCAGTGCAGAAAAAATTAATCTGTGGGGAAAGAGGCCAATTTTTTTTTTAATAGTTTTACAGAAAAATGAAGCATTTTGATGTCATGTCTCTGATATCACCCTCCTTCAAGTAGGAAAAAATTTGTTGTAAGAAGTGACAACATTTGACTCAGGTGAAGGTGGGAATTTTGATGTCATGTCTCTGATATCACCCTCCTTCAAGTAGGAAAAAATTTGTTGTAAGAAGTGACAACATTTGACTCAGGTGAAGGTGGGGAAGCTCCTCCAGTGTTCCAAGGATGAGGCTTAATTTGTTTTGTTTTCCATCCAAATGCTGAAGTCTTCACTGTGGACGCCAGTTGCTACCTCTTGTGAAAGAAAGTCTTCTTTTACTTTGGAAAAAAAAGATTTTTAGAGTAACATTCTCAATCTTTGTGGAGACTGTCTGTGGTTCCTATGGTTTGTGTGGTTCAGAAGGCCCTCGCTATGTCTGCGTGTCCTCTCCTCTTAATGGCGCAAAGTTTCCAGAAGTTTAACCAACAAACTCAACTCATGGAGGGGTGTTCTTCAGTGTAAACACTTCTGGGCTGAGCTGAAAGCCAGCTGTGCTCCTGAAGCCTTGCATAGTTGTTCCCAAGTCCTACATCCCATGAAGAGCCTTGTAAGGAATCGTGTCCATCAAAAGATAATAGCAAACCTAAAACTGGCATCCAGTGTCTGAGTTCTGCCTCTTCATTAGCCAGTAAAAGAAACAAAGCCCTGTCAACTGAATACAGTGTTTCAAACGTGAACAAAAGCAAGAGTTAGAGCCACAGCAGGTCCTAGACATGCGGCTTCCAGGGAGCATCTCCTGGTCTTCCATAGTCCTCACTGCAGGGCTGTTCTCTTTCCAAAACCATAACCAGGACTGGGTTGGATTGAAGTGAAAATGTTCCCAAACAGCAGCTTCTCACCAAAAGAATCCACGTCTTTTAACAATTCACATCTATTTTCAAGAGATTCTCATTTCTCCTATTTCTTTCCAAATACCTCAAGAAGGACTGTCAGCCACTGAGTGAGGAGGACACAGACTTTCAAAAATTGCCATGCTTAGAGGGGTTAAGCACATGAGAAAGAGAAGGTCTGAGAGCCAGTGTGTGGACCTTGATCCCATCCCATTGCAGAGTCTTGGTCAGTCTCTTCGCAGCAGGTCTCCAGATGAAGCCACAGCAGCAGTCAGTGAAGAGCTGATCCCATTCTACATGGCCAGTGCTTCTCCAAAAGGACTGTAAAGTATCAAGACCCTGAGATATAACCAGAGTGGGCAAAAGCAGGTCTCAGGCCTAAACAAGACATGGGAAAAAGGAGAGATAGCATCTAAATTGCTACTCAGTACCTTTTACTTTAAAGCTGTTGCTAATCTGCATCTGTTTTCTTCCTGCATCTCCATTATTCTGCTTAGCAAAAGATACAGCCTTTTGTATTTTAGCATGTACATAACACGAGAATTTCCTTTGATGTGTACTCAGGGAGGATTTCTGAGTCTCCATAACATGTCTGTGTCTGTAGATTCACCAAGTTTTCAAAAGGATTTTGGTGTCTTTTTTTTGCAGGGTGGGGTTTGTAAAGCCAGGGTTCCTTATAACTCATACAATTCCAGTTCTGGAAGAAATCTCCATTAACAGTGAGTCAGACTAATGCAGGTTCCCAGATTAGCATATTTTTATATGCTATATCAATTTTTCAAAGGTCCTTACTGTAAAATACAACAGTTCCTCTCATCCTCATTATTTCATTTAATTTCTATAAGTCTAACTGCCACTCATCTGTTGTCCTGAAATATTTAAGCACTAGAAGAAGTGCATAAGGAGGCTGTGGATTTTCATATCTGTAGGTTATTAAGAGCAAGTTATACAAATATTGGTTAGGTCTAATTCTGGTAGTCAGTCTTGTCTAAGGGAAAGAGAAACCCAAAATGATCTCTAGCGTTCCCTCCAGCCGTAGCTCTTCTAGTGACAGACACCCCATGCAATATATAAACAGAATACGTGATCCAAAACACCATCTTGTAACATACAGATGGACGCCTGTGATTGTCTCAGAATAAACTGCACTTTAATCCACTCAGATTTCCAGATGGTGGGAATATTGCAGAATACCCTATTATTCTTGCTCGTAAGGCCTCTCCAGCCCCCCTCCTGAGAAGAGTTATTAAGAGTAGCTTTGACTCAGCTTTTCTGTTTCCTCTTCATAATTATTTTTTTCCCAAAATTTTCAGTCTAATTTGGAGGCTTAGGAAAAACGAAGCAGCCACACAGGATGTCTGATCCCCATGCACGCATGCGAAAGCCATAGCAAGAGTCAGTCAACAGTAACGCTGTCCCTTTCCTCACTCCTGTCTAACTCAGGTCACAGTCCTGAACTTCTGAAATGCTGCTCCTAGTGAAGTAATCAGTAGGAACGTACATATTTCATACCTTCAGCTGGCAACTCCCCCGGAGCCCAGGCATGCAAGAAAATACATCATGCTAGCAAGAAAGGGAACACAAATAATTAATGGAAATTCAATGATATAACTCAGAAAGGTCTTTAATCTCAGTCTTGGCATTTCAGATGAAGATATGTTAAATTCATTCGAGCTGCCCAGTAGAATTTTTGTTCTGGGGATAAATGTCAGGTTGGCAAAAATACCTCCTCTGTACAACCTCTGGCTGTGCCTGAGGTTCCGTGCACACTGTGAAACTGAGCCCCAATCCAGCTGCTCTTCTGAAGGAAGAGCGACACGCAGCACCAATCCCAGACGAATGGTGAGATCCCAGAAAAAATGGACTGGGCTGTGGCTCCTGAGACCAAACTGAAATTCACTTTGCCTCGGCCTCCACGTGCATCCCCTGAGCTGCAAGGCTGTTCCAGGGTGTCATGAGCTCTTATTGATTTCTTGGGTTTTCTCTGGGGTAGGACGAAGGCAAGGGAAAGCACTGGCTCGGGTGGCTCCTTTCTGCCATGACCGCTCAAAGCCGCCTGGGCGGTGTGAGTATAGGATGCAGCTGAAACATGGGTTTGCTGAACACTCGGCAAGCCCTTCTTCCTATCAATTCCAGATTAAGCTTGAAATTACTTCAACCAAAAATCTCGTGGAAGAATGCTATTGGCAGTGGTTAAGATTTTTTTTTTTTCCTCCCAGATGAGCTTTTTAATAAAAGACTGTGTTTACAAAGAGATTTCTCATCCTTGTTAGATACCAGGCGTTCAGCTGATTGTTCCTAGTGCTCTGCTAATCCAGATGTTAAGACATAAAGCAGAACTCATAGCTGAGATATGTGATGGAGTTCCTTCTCCTCAGCCTGCCTCCAAAGGTGAGGCACAAGCTCCCATTTCTCTACGCTGTGGTAGAAAAAGCATTTTGATAATCAAGTGTCCAAAGAGCTCTGACATCTATTGCTATAACATGCCTGTATTTACGCAGAAAGGTCTGGCAGAAACTTCACCATGAGTGGAATTCAACTCTGTACTCAATTGTAGGTTGCCATTTTCCTCCTGCAGACAGGTTTACTTGATAAAATAATTATAGTTCTGCGAAACCACATTTCCCTCTGATCTCTGCAGAAAGCCAATCATAGTCTGTTGGGAGTACTGGTGGGATGTAGACGCATCCTGCACATATAATTTTCCTGCATGCCCATGGGCTTTATGGTACAATCTTTAATGAGACAATCACATACTACTTTTCCCCTGCCAGAGGGTGGGCAGCACTCCCAAAGCACAGCTACTTGATACCTTTGTTTCCTGCTTGGTGTTCAGCATGTGGTTCAGAGGCCAGTTCCCTGTGCACAATGGGAACTGGCCTCTGGAATCAGAATTAATTTCCTCCAGAGACCTTCGTGGAAGCAGCGTTCCCAAGATTTATCTTTAAATCTGACAGGAATGTTTTGACTGGAATTTTCCAAGACTTCTTATCCTGGGTACAAACCTGTTTCAGCCTGAAGAGGTAAAATTTGGCAAAGGTATAAGTAATAGCAAAGAGGGTCTTTGCAAAGAGATGGATGAGTCAACCCTGTCCAAAGGCAAGCCATTTGCATTGCCACTAAGAAACACAGGAGCATTTGAGGCAGCTGTAGCTGCGTGAGCCGAGGAGGCTGGACTGTCACGGGTTGGGACTTTCTTGTCTCTGCAGCTGGCACCTCAGCCCCTGCTCTGGGTTGGGCAGGAAGGTGACACTGTTATCTTCTGACCCTTCATCGTTTTTGGATGCAGTAACATGCGACTTTCTCTCATTCTCACTGCCGGGAGGGGTATCCCTGTGCAAGAGTATCTTGATGTTGTTGAACCCGCCGATCCTTGTGGGGGAAAAGTGGCGTGAAGATAAATTCCTGCTTTCACATTTCAACCGAATCTGGAGACTCTCTCTGCAAGGGCTGCACGCAGGAGTGCAATGGAACATCACAAGCCACAGGCTCAGTGGAGCACGTTTGGAGGTAGACGCATGAACGGCTGCAGTTCCTGTGCACTGATATCAACCCGAGGCTGTGCATCAACTCTCTGTTCTCTGCAAGCCCATGAAGATGGACGAGGAGGAATGCAGACTGGTAGGAGAGGCATCGCTTGGTTCACATCTCCTCAAGGCCCTTGGCACAGCAGCTCCAGGCCCATCCAGGCAAACAGGATCCAAATACCAAACACCCCATTTGTGGTAGGGACTTGGAATGCTCCCCGTTGAATACAAAGGCAAAGCCTCCTAGAGTGTACTGGGATAAGAAGATACAAAGGAGAGCTCAGTGTTTCCGCTTCCATTAATTCAGTCTGAGAAGAATCTAATAACATGCTAGTTGTGTCTTCTTGGTCATTTCTGAGACTTCTTCCTTCTGTATCAAGATACTTTAGCTGTGAATAAGCCTCTTCCAAAGAACACCTTGCTCTGCCTAGCACAAGCATTGCATTGCCACTTTTGAAATACAAAACCTTTGCTGAATGCTGCAACAGACAGATGAAGATGACTGCAGCTCATGCACAGTAACATTAGTACAACCAGGCAAGACCTGTAAAACCAACTGCATTATTTGGAAGTCCTTGCTCAATCACTCCCTCTCCGCTCATTGCCCCAGAAGGATGGTAGGCAAAGCCCACAGACCCTCTGCCCAAAAATGCTTCCCACCTGGCAGACGCCAATTTCTCCTTCCCTTACTCAGTCCTACAAGAAACACACCAGCTGCCCAGGAGGAATCCCCCCAACTCAGCCACAGCTCAGCCCAGCCACCACCTCTATATACTCTTTCCCATGGTTTCCAGGAGCCTGCCCATAGCCATGATCTCTGCCAAGAATCTGAGAGGTGTAAGGCTTCCACCTGGAGAAGGCGTGTGCATGGGGAAGAGTCTGGAGCTATCAAACCCCTGTGTCACCCCCGGCCCCTCCACTCCTGCACCTCCATCTCAGCACTAGCTGACCAGGCAGCGATTCAACAGCCCACAGCGTTCTGACCCCACGGTCTCTTCCAGGACGGAGGACACAGCGTGGCAGTGCCAGACCCCTGCTCCAACCCTCCCAGACATCTCTACAACTGCTGGAACTACTGGCCCCATGTTGCCGTGTGTGTGCTTTGTGCCTCAGATGCTGCTGCAGTGGAGAGCCCGTGGAGGAGGGCTGTGCATGTAGCTCTATCTCAGGTTTCATCAGGCTAAGACTTTCACAGGAAACTGTAAAAATAGGACAGGAAAACTTAAAAAAGTTCTCCCTTTACTATTTCCTTTGAATATGTTTTTTCAGTACTTGGAATGTCTGGCCTTATAAACTGCCTCAGCCAGCTTTTTCTTTTCTGCAAAAGTCCAAACAGTTAAACATCAGGAATGTGGCTGTGTTTGTATGAGGTAAGGAAATGACTAGGTGGAGAAAGTATTCCATGAGAAAGGAGCCCTTTACGGAGACCCTCACGCTGTTCTCCCTGCATCCACCATCCCCCCCTCCCACCAAAGCTGTCACGTATCGACACAGCCTGAGAGGCTTAGCAGATATTTAGAGTTGCCTTGTGTGCCGAGACTTGCCATCAATGTTGTAAAATCCCTGCGTTCACATTTAGTGCGAGAGACATCATTGCAGGATTTTTGGTTGGCTCCTTGCAGTTGGTTGTTTAGTTGGTGACTTTTGGATGCTGTTCCCCTCTGTTCTTTCCCATACGTTCATGCTCTCTCTAAGCAGGGCATGAATTGCTCCATCAAGCATTTAATTTGTAAGTTATCAGCCCTCCCAGCAGCTCCCAGAGGGCACAGCCACCCCTCTCTGTGGGCTCTCCAGGGAACATCCCCATCACAAGCAGCCAGAGTTTGTGTGGGAATCTTTTTGGGTAGAAATTTGCAGAAGGATCTGCCAGATCAGTGCCTTGCCTTGGTTGCATCGGCTCTTGCTCACCCCCAGAGCTGGCTGTTTGTCTTGCTCCGAAAACCCAGAAGGTTACAGACAGAAAGAATTGCAAGGCTGTGCTCCTGTGGCCTGGGGGGACCAAGCTTCTTGCTGATGGAAATCATTCATTGAAAATAGAAAAGTAGATATTGGGCTTGATATCCACTCCCCTTGCTGTCCTGTGCTGGGTTGCTGGAGCTTTTAGAAAGCAGCGTGGAAGCCTGCCAAAGCCTGGGGCATGTGTTGTAGTGACCTCATCCCAGCGAGGTCTGTAGCTCCCTGGGGATTACTTACAGGCAACGTTTGTCCTTACTGTTTTAAGAAAAAGCCTTCAGCGAAAGCATTGTTTATTATGAGAAGGAATTTGATTTTTAGCAAAGAAAAATCTCTTCTTCCTTGCTGCTCTATTTATTTATTTTATAAAGAAGGAATTCACCCAGCCCATGGCCTGTCTCACGAGGGGATTCCAGCCAAATGGTGCCAGAGAAATGGCAGGCTGAAAGGCGGGGTGAGAGCGCAGAGGAGAGCTCTTCTGTCCCTTCACCTTCCTTTTAGCCTGGACTCTGCAGATTTGCTTACACGGCTGGAGTCAGGCATATTCAAGTTTCTAGGATTGTGTTTTAAATAGCAAGGAAAGTAGTGCAATTGTTCCTGCTTTTGCATCTTTACCCAGGGATCTGAATTCCCATCGCAAGCATTAATTTACTCGGTGACACCCTGCTGGTTAGGTGGATGTTATAGAAGTGGAGGAAGCTATCCTTTTTCTTGTGAAAATTTTCAAACATAATTCTTCTCTTCAAAAATTCTTTGTCAAAAACTACCAATTTTCCCAGAGGGACAGTAAGAATCAGTTTAAAGGAAGTAAAATGTTAATTTTAAATGCCTTTTTTTTTTTTTTTTCCCCCCACAGCAAAGAAGCAATTTAAATTGGATGAAATGAAGTTGTAAATATTTCAGGTTCAGATACTGTTTCAATTCAGGTGTCACAAAACATTTGAAAAATGCCCTTGTTTATGGAAGTGTTCAGTTTGAGATCTCCTTCAGAGAAATCAGTCTGAGTTGCTGAAATGAACATTCCCCTGCAAAATTATGGCACTGAGTTATGTTGTATGTCCCAGGGAAACATTCCCTACAAAAGATTTCCATTGTTTTCATTTAGCATTGGGGAAACTGAGCAATAGAGACGGTGCCTTCCAACTGTTGTACATAAATGTTTGATAGCCTCAGTGTGGTAATTTTAAATAGTCTGAAACTGATTATTCTTTTTTAATGAGTCCAAGCTGCATTTCTGGCATAAATTATAGCCACGGCTGGCAAAGACTAGTGCGTTGTTTGTAGGGGGTGAGACAGGTTCTGGCAAGGTGAACTTGGGTTAAGTAGGGTAGGCAAAGCCAGGACAGCATCCCTGGCCAGCACAGCACCCCAAGTGCTGGAAATGGGGAACGATGAGGTTTTGTGTCCTGGCTCAGCTGAATCAGAAGCACTTGAACCCACTTAACTGCATTTTAATGTCCCACCACTTCCAGCAGGACTCCATACAGCACATGGGTGAAGGCAGATGTCCACAACAGCCATGAAGCCTTCTTCCACTTACATCCTAGACACACTAATTAGGGAAGGTAAAAATGCCTACAGGGATATTTTCAGGAAGCTGCTTGCAACTGGAATAACGCGGCTCAGCATAAGAGCATGTGTAATGGCATGGATCCCACCCATTAACTCCCTGAGGGCTTGTGGCTTGGAATTGTGTGGAATGACCATTCATTAGCTATAGGGGCTCCTAACGATCTCCATGACAACCAGCCAAACATGGAAACTGGGAATAAGGTCTATTCCTGTTACACTTCCTCTTCTGAGCACATCTGGGGCCTGTGTTGACTGCAGGATTGAGTAGGTAAGACTCACTGTAGCCCCAGCATGGCTCTGCAGCATCTGCAAAAGTCCCTAGTTCAGGTTAGGTGGTGCTTCAAAGCCATACGTGGGGGGAGGCGAGGGTTTGAAAACAAAGAGCATAGCAAGGAGTCAGATTTCTTGTGGTTAATGCAAACACATTGACGCTTCAACTCTGGTTCCATGGTGCCTTTTGCAATTTGAGCGCTCGCTCTCCTTGCTGACTGCTGAAGACAAGTAGGCATGAATAGTAACCTAATCTAACTCTGTGGTGATAAGAAAACTACAGGCAATGTGCTGAGCACCGTCTACTTTAGAATTAATAGGGCAGGAAAGAAAATTGAGATCAGTGCTTGGATGAGGCTGGTGATAGGTTCTGGGAGAGAAGCTGATGTCGGTCCTATGCTGTGTGTTTACTGTTTGCAGAATTGTATTTGGAGAGGTTAAGTCAGGCAGTGAGCTGACATGTTGGTTTTTGCAGCTACAAATGATTGGTAAAGTCCCAGATATGCATGACCCTGCTGTGTTAAAAGTCTCTTCTGGAGAGGTGAAAAGATTCAGACTGATTCCCAAAATAAGCCCGATCCAGTATTTCTCGCAGACTCTTTAATGAGAACCTTACCTGCAGATGGAAAGGTGGAACTCATCCATATCCTACCACTGGACACTGTTATTGTAAGGCTGAGTAAGCCTGAAAGAGGGAACATGAAGGAATCTCAGCTTTCAGCGAGGAAGCCACCTCGTCTCTGTTTTTCCAAGAAATGTACCAGCAAAGACCAAACTTCTGAAGGACAACTACCTGCGACAGGGTTCCTGGAAGATGGGATCGCATACATAGATTGTAAAAGGGCTTTAGACATCTCCTAAGCATGCATATTTCCTTAATAAAATTTGATCGGTGCCTCATTAAAAATTTAATAATTTGACCATTAAAATTAGCAACAGATGGGAGCTGGAATGCAGCCAGGCTTTCTGGACTCCAGACTGCAATTTCCTTGGCTTCATTCCCTCCAAAGAAGTAATCTACATATGAAAATCTATTTTTGTCAATTATTTGTTTAAAAGGGGGTGTTCTCCTTACAATCGCACTTTCATTATCAATCTCAAGGAATTCTTGCTGCAATGCATCCAGCCATGCCTCAGCAAGATGACGTGGGAGGTGCAAGTTTACCCCTTTCCTCCCTGTACAGTGCTGCCATGTCTCGATTTTGGGTTATACACTTATGCGATCTGACTTTCTAAGTCAGAGCCCTTTGTAGGTACACACCACAATGGCATCAGCCGCATGCTCTTCCCCATGCTCCTTTTGACTAGGAAAATGGAAAAGCAAACCCTCTTTATTAGGTGTTTCTGCATTGTCCTAGAGTTAACAAGGCTGCAGAATAGCTCATAAAATGTGTGATATTTCACTGTAAGCACATAGGCATTGCCACAATCAAAGAGAGCTGCAGCCCACCTAACCACAGTTACCTAACACAGACGATCCACCTCCAATAATGCTGCAGCACAATGCTGAACCGAAAACAACTCTAAAATTTAACTACCTGGCAGGCTTACAAAGCGGTACGAGGGTGGATTGAGGGGCCCTGGCTGAGATGAGCTTGTGCCTCAAAGCTCTGGCAGTGTCTGTAAGCTAATGCCTGAGGAACGGCGTAGGAACAGGGCAGTGCTATATGATCCTCCTCTCTAAGACTTTCCTGGGCACCAGGCACCTGTAGCTCACAATATTTGACATTTCACAACATCTTCTGTTAGAAGAATTCCCCTTAACTTATACGTTGCCTGAGGAACCACTTCCCTCAACTTATTTTGAGCCAGCATCACTGCTCTACCTGTGACGTTTCCTGGTTCTAGCTCTTGGAGTGAGTAGCCTGTTCCTTCTCTGCCCACTCATAATTTTGTACCCTGCTGTCAGATTTTCCTCCAGGTGTTTCTTTATCAGACCGAGGGCTTCTAACCAGTGCAGCTGTTCCTCATACATAAGCCCTACCACACCTTTATTGCCCTTTTCCAATCCCTTCCCACTTCTGCGAGCTGCCTTCTGATTTAGGGGCTAGGACTGCAAGCAGCCCTTGGGATGGACGCAAACTGTGAGCTTAGTGATGCTCTCTCTTTTGTTCTTTATTCCTCTTCTAATACTTTAGTAGCGTCTGATAGCTTTTTTGTCTTTACTGAACTGATTACCCCACTGAAAGAGGATCACAAAGCAATTTCTTTCATAGTACTTTGGGTATGATTGTTGAAAAGATTTAAATTGTTCACGGGTGTGGCTATAAAGAGTTCTCCTTGGTCTTTTCCTCAAGGTTGAAAATTTGAGTAAAAGCCTTTCAGTTTTATAAAAAAAAGACAGTGGGTAAGAAAACAACTCAATTTTTGTTGATTTCTTTTCTAGGAATAAAGTAGAACAAACTAAAGCATTAAACTTGGCATGGCAGGAGACATTAATGAGGACCATGTGCTTTGGTATCTTGTTAAAACTTCGGTTAAAAAAAAAGGGAAATGTTATTTGGTAACTCACCATTGCAAACATAGTACATATTTCTGTTCTGATTTCCAAACAAAGGCATTTTTAATGAGATTGTATCACCTTTAAACCAATGTAACTTCAAAATTATTGCCTTTTTTTTTTTTTTCCTGAAATTTTTCTTGCAGTGACCTCTCCGTGACATCCACAGACCAAACCTCTTTTGACACTTTTATCAGCATTAGGTTTTAAGCATGATTGTGCTCCCAGCTGCTCAAGAAGTACAAATCAGAGGGAGCACTAAGCTGGAAATAAGCAATTATTGTGCTAATTGATCCTTTCCCAGAGCTAGAGGAGGATTTCTTGTGTGGTTTCCATGTAGTTCTTGCTTACCCTGATGCCAGGTGGGACAAATATAACAGATGAGCCTCACACAGTTTTTACTCAGCACAAGCCAGAGGACTGACGAAGGCAGACCAGCACAGGCACTGGCAGTCAAACGCCTGCAGCAACTGCCAGCATTTCCAGATGATCTTTTACAGCCCAGGGTAAAGGCACTCTGTCATGGTTTCATGCAAATGTACGTTCTGCCAATGTGGCTGTCATGCAAACATACCCGATGGGGGGAAAGCTTTCTGACTCAGTCTATTTAATGGTTTTCCTTGTGTTTTATTCTTTGCACATGTGTGTCAGGATTTAAATAGAAGGGAACTGATTGCAAAGATCATGTGTGGAAAGACTTATATCTGAGAATTTGCAGGCCAAGAAATGGAGCTTTGCTTTGTTGAGTGGCTATATTATACTAAGACTTTTCTGGGAACAGAACTATTAATCTTTAGATGTGGGTGCCAGTGCTGCCCATGGCTCATGATTTAGGTATAACCACCCTCCACATAAGTTTTTTGTTATTTCACATGTCAAATCCAAATGTTTCACCACAAAGACAGCTGTGGGCTAATCTGGGTACTGATGCAGGGATTTGGGTTCACAGTCAATTACTAATTGCTGGGCACTCCAACATCAAAATTTCCTAAGCAACTTTGCAAGTCTCAGCCAGATTATCTGAAATAACAGCTATTTGACCAGCACCTAACTTCCTTAGACAGTTAATGCAGAATTTTCTGATCTGACAGTAACATGGTTAAAGGTCCTTTTTCCAGCCACAGATCAAACACTTGCATGCAATCATCTATTCCCAGTAGAAGGAAAAAACCTCTTGTTTAAGAATTTTGTTTCCTGATGAATTCCTGCTGTGCTAATATCCCTAATCAAGGGTCATGAGAGCCCAGACAGTGGCAAAACCACATTCCTTAGTGCAAACAAGCCCTTCAAAATCTTTTTCGTTTTAAGGGATAGGAGGATCCTTGTTGGGAATGGAAAACAGGCTGGTTGTTTCTACAGCATCTGGGTTTTAAAGATTTAGTTAAAATTCCCAGGCGACCTTTAAGAGTTAAACCAAAGAAATTAATCACAATGACGTGTGTTACTGCAGGAGGTTTCCTTTACAGAGACTGTCAGAGAGCACAGAAATCCCTCTGGGGGATTTACAGTAGACATCGTGGAGAAAAGGGCTGAGAATTCTCTCCCAGACTGTTCTGTGGGTGAGACCTAGGAGTCTTCCTCTGCAAGCTGAGAAGTGATCTGACAGCAAGACATCTCCATCATCCTCTGTGCTTACGTTATAGGAACTGTCAGGCCCTAAGGCTGTCCATGAGAGAGGCTTGTACCACATCATCTCCGTATGTATCTTTGCCCCTAACTAAAATGAAGTTTGATTGCTTTGCTGACCCCAGCAGTTCCACAGAACAGGTGAACTTGCAGCCCTTAGATTGTCTCTTTGCCTGACTTCATATTTTGAGTTCAATCTAGGGCCAGTACTTAAAGGCAGTGATTCAAGGCATAGAATAAGTATAGTTCGTGGGATGAGCCTGAGGGAGACCAGGAAGATCTGCCTTGGAGAAGCTCTAGATGATCACATGAAATGTACACCAGAAAGAAGGTCACCACTTCCAGTACTGATCTCCAGCTTGGTCTTAAATTTTTGTTCTTTTCACAATTGCGGATATTTTTTCCCCCCGGAACTTGTTGACTTTGCACCTGAATGGCTGTGCTGGTAGAAAGGGGAACAGGCACTCTGTGTGCTGGGCAGAAAAACTTGTGTTTGTGTCTTGATCTAACCTGTGGATGTTACTGTTCTCCTTCAGACTATCGTACTGGTCCCTGCTTTAGCCAAGTAAATAACCAGATGTGCCAGGGCCAACTCAGTGGGATCGTCTGCACCAAGACCATGTGTTGTGCCACCATTGGACGGGCCTGGGGTCACCCATGTGAGATGTGCCCTGCCCAGCCTCACCCCTGCCGCCGAGGTTTCATTCCCAACATCCGTACTGGAGCCTGCCAAGGTAAGTGCCCTGAACATCTAAAGGATGTTCCCTTACCCATCCTGCGGTGCGCCGAAAGGATGAGTGATGACTGCCTGCCAGGATCCCCAGTACAAAGAACAGTTCTTGGTGTAAACTTTGCTAAAATCCGGCATTGTATGTCACAGAGCATGACCGTGGACCTTCGGTCTCCCATGGGATCATCTAAGATCATCTTAGCTCAATTAAAGATTCTGGCCATGCTGTGGTTCTCAAGTGACTTCCTCATCCCACAAGATGTAGTAAATCGGGCTAGTGTTTCTCCAGGTTTAAAACTAAGTTACAGCCTTCCATATACCCTAATTCTGTTGTGCTGCTGTTGTTGGAGCTTCTGTCCCAGCCCTGGAACATGATCAACACTTGTATCAGGTGGTCAGTGCTCCGTAAATCATATTATTGGTTCAAAACAGAAGCCATGACTCCTTCAAGATCACACAGGCAATTACAATATACATAAATCACATGCTTAGAGATTGCAATCAGTGTCTAGGACACCCAGGCAAAAATAGCAGAATGGTCCACGGAGCTCTCATCAGCAGATCCCACTGGCAGCCTTTCTGGAGCTGTCATTGCTTCTCCCTAGTGTTGGGTTACAGGGGTCTCCATTTGGAATTGCATGAATTCCTTTCTGCATCTGCAACTCATTTCAGCCTTTACCTGCCATGATCAAAAGCCAAAATTACAGTCCAAATCCCACACTGGCCGGTGTTTGTAGGGTAAAACTGGGGAGGGTGAAGAGGACAACTCTCTTGCTTTCTATTGTAATCTGTATTTTATGACTCAAATCTCTTCAGGAGATCTTGGCCTACTTAATAGACATGTCACTTGCCATTACTGTAAGCAGAACCGGAGTATAAATAATACCTGCAGTGCATGAGCATGCTGGTTCTAGCAGCAAGTACTGAGGCCTTCTGGAGGTGCTTTGCAAAACACAGTGTTCTTTCACTGGTGAGGAGACCATGGCTGCAGATGAGCCTTCCTGGGATGGGGCTGCCAAGCAAAACCTTACAGTCCATAGGTTCCCTTCTCTGCCCCGCAGCAGATGTTGCTCTCTGAAGGCTGCAGGAGGACATCCCACCACACCAGTTCTCCTCCCCAACTCAGCTACCAGCCTGGAGCAAACCACGAGCGGGGTAGACACATTGATTTTTGCTTTGGAAAACATTTATGTCTCCCTCTCGCTTGCATAGATAAGTCACCCATACGTTTATGTCCATTTTCTGTCCTTCACCTTATCTCTAATGCAATCTGATGGGTTATTGCATTACAAGATGTAAATCCACCTACTTGGAGCAAAGCTGCTTCTGTCTCATAACGCTCCCACCATGCTGGGATTGGACATTCATCTGTTGCAACGGCTGCACTTTCGAACATCTTTGCTCTTCTTCCTGCAGATGTGGATGAATGTCAAGCCATTCCTGGCCTCTGTCAAGGTGGCAACTGCATCAACACAGTGGGTTCTTACGAGTGCAAATGCCCTGCAGGACACAAGCAGAGTGAGACCAGCCACAGATGTGAAGGTAGGATTGCAGACTTCTGCACGGTTTCACCAGACTGCTCAGCACTTGGTTCCCAGGAGCACTCTGAGAGCACAAGGGAATTTAGAAACTTGAGAGGCTTTCTGCTCACAGGGCGTCTCCAAGGCTGGCAAAGTAGAGATGTGAAATCCCATCCCATGCCAGCCTTGATCCTAGCTTCCAAATAGGAGGGAGTACTGCAAGCATCAAGGCATGTTAGGAAATGTACTGCAAAATTAATTTCTGATCTGTTTATCTGCTTCCCAGAGTCCAAGGCAAGTAAATGAGGAATAGAGCTTGCCTGATCTTCTCTTAAACTAGAAGGAGGTTTTTTTCCATGCAGGTGTTTTCTGAAAGATATTCTAATGGTAAGAGAGACCCACTGAACAGAAGGGACCTCTGGAGAGTTTTAGATCTCTGCTTAGATCAGGACTGGCTTCAAAGCTATATCAGGTTGCTCAGTCTGATCAAGTTTTGAAAATTCAAAACCTTTTCTTTTGGGGCTATTGTCCCAGGTTGTCATGGTGAGGAATATTTTCCTTCTATCCACTTGATATTTATCTTTTTGCAGCTTGCAACTTATTGCCTCTAGTTCAGTAGAGTAACTGGAAGGAAGGCAAAGCGGGTGGAGTCTGACTAGCTGGGATGGTGATGGAATAAGACAACCAGAAATAACATCATGGTTCTCAGTGTGCTGCAGAAGATCTGATTCTATAAGACGAGGGTATGGAGCAAGTAAATGCAGTGTTGCTTCACTGACTTGGTGGTATTTCTCCAAACTGACATGCTGGCCAGAACCTGAACCTTGTCCTTGAGTACAAAGCAGGCACAACTGAAAATCTGGTATTAGAGACATGAGATGCCAGTCAGCAGCATGCCTGTGAGAATCCCACCTTTGAGCCAGTGGCCTGATGCTGTCCCAGTCCCCCAGGGGAGGCATACCTCCCTGCCAGCCCAGGGTTGTCTGCAGGCAGCCTACCTGCTGTGCCTGGTTTTCCTGTCTTTCTGGTGACTTTGTAGGATGCACCTTGCTCCTCTTCAACTGAGTTGTAAACGGGAGTGACCTTTTCAGCCTCAGCATCTCTCTTGGAAATTATGGTGTTTCAGAGGCATGGTTTGTGCTTACAGCTAGGGATGCTCTAAAACACGGCTGTGGGCAACCTGGGGAGTGCAGTCAACTTTCAAACTCTGGAGAAGTTCCCAACCTGGTGGAAGGGGACTTTGCAGAAATTACTCTTTGCCTTTTCTTCTGCACAGAAGTTGGAGGAGTTTAAGTGTTAATTATCTTCTAAAAACACTGTGGTGGAGGACCCAGGTGCTTTGCCCAGATGTGCAGGTACAACTCAGCTCTGAACATGTGGGCAAGCTGACAGGCAGTGTCAGCAGTCAGACCCCCGTAGGTGGAGGTAGGGCTGCAGGAAATGGAAAGGATCAATCGCTGCAGCTCAGCAGGGTCTGGTGAGATGGTGCAGAGCTCTGCCATTTTCAAGGGAAATACTTTCCAGGTGGTTAATGGAGCTGCATGGAAATGGCCAAATACCTGATCCTCAGGCCAGAGAACTAGTTTCATTTGGAGTGTGAAAATTCAACAGTGTTGGCACTAGTTGTGGTAGTTAAGGCAGAACTCTGCCTGCTTCTGGAACCCCTGGAACTGCTCTTCGCTCTTGGACTCGGGATAAGATGGTCCACTGTATTATTGAGTTAAATTCAGGACTCACCTAGATAGTGAGAAGCAATGTCTTGGTCCATACTGTGAGACACACACTTCTATAGTAAAGTGTGGAGTGCAGGCAGGCTGAGGAAGAGTCAGTATGTTAAACATTCACAGTGCCACCCATCTGAGCCCTCTTCATGAGAGTCTGGCTCCAGTTCCTCAAGGTCCAGTGTCAGCATCTCCTTTATCACTGCTCAGCATACCTCTGAGGTGTGCAGGTCTCTAAAGGAAGGACATGCTCTCCCCAAGCATTTTGTAGCAGCTCTTGGCCAGGCACGTACCTTGCCAGGCAGGCTGCACCTCTCGGAAGTAGGGGAATAAACATTTGTTGTATTTTCCAAACATCTGGCAAATGAAAAGGAAAACAGCATTAAACTTTTCCTGCCTCGGTTGTTAAAGCTTTTTCCCACATACCCTAATGAAACCCTGCTGGCCTGTGTTTGCCATTTTAGGGATAAAACATGTTTGTTGTGCTGGTGTGACTGCGTCCCACCTAGCTGAGCTTCAGGAAATCCACTTCCCTTTCATTCCTCTCCAAGGCTCTCTTGTAATCAAGACAAGGGAGGAGGAATGCACTAGAATCCAGACATTTAACCTGGAATTTTTTTCCAGGTGGCAAAGTTATTTACAGTAGCAGAACTGTAGGCACCTAACTATTACAGAGAGAGAGCACTTAGAGCAGCAACCATATAAGCATGGTAATTTAAGCAGTCACCATATAAGCATTAAAGCATCTCCCTGGCACTTTGGGTTTGACAGCATTCGTTGTCCCATGGGGTTTCTCCCATCGGTCAGTTCTCAGGGAAAGAAGCATCACTGCTTCCAGGTAACTGTTCCCATAACCCCACCTTCCCACAATCCAGACATTTTCCTTGCAAGTATAATCCTAGCAGTCTCTGCGTCAGTGCATGCCGTCTGACCTGGGTTCAGCCCTTCTGGAAAAGTTCTGCAAAGTGAGACACCAGCTACAGAGGTTAATCCATTGATGGGGGTTGGACTTACTTCTACGTTGAAGACATCTGTGCCCATGGGTCTTCCTTGGCAGGATGCCACAAGACTTTCTAGAATTTTAGCAGAAGGGTTTCTTGCAGTGCTCTGGCATCCAAGGACTTGGAATCAGTAGAATCTGAAACAGCCCTTCACCTGTGCATCTCAGGTGAAGAACCTCTTCCCAAACCCTGTGATGTCCCATGTAACTTGGCTGGCCCAAGGGCCAAAGGCTGGACTGCATGGGCCCAACCACAGGACACAAAAAATTGTTCTTGCCTAGGTCTGCCTCACCCATGCTGGCTGGGGACCAGGCAAAGCACATATGAAATCAGTTTAGCTGGAATCTCCTATATGCCAAGATTAAAAACAATCCATTGTCTGAATCTGTCATCCAGATGCGAGGGGCCTCTGCATGGGTCCCCACTTCCCACAACGCCTGCAAAAGCAGCATGGTGTGGCCATAAACAGTTTCCTTTCACTCTCCTTCCTGGATGGCCATAAAAAGAGACATCTCCAGCATCTACGGTGTCTGTTCCATCACTTATTTCCCTCAATTGCTTAGGAGACCACCAAAAGAGGATGCTTTTCTTTGGTATGATTTACCGACCTAGGGGTCCTTCTGTGAGAATGACATAAACACGAGGGATGCTCTAAACTGACAGAGATTGTTTTCGAGGGCTTGTTTCCCAGACATGAATCACCAGCATGTCCTCACCAGGCAGTCAGAAGGTGAAGAGGATAACTTTGTCTGGGTTATCACTGCTCCCCTCTAGGACATGTACCCCTTGTGAATCGAGGAATAGAAAGCCGGCATCTTGTAAGGGGCTCGTCTGATGCTAACACTTCATAAACACAGGAAGATCTGGGTCCTGTCTCAGTTTGCTGCATGCTTTGATATGTCAGGAGCAAACTGTTTGGTACAGCTGATAGAGCACTGAATTCCTGATTAGCTGAAATTGTCTGTACTGCCAAAGTAGCTGTATGAGTCCAAGTAACCTCCTCACTGAGCCAAAGGTTTTAATCAAAATAACAACCACAAGCATAAGAGGATATTTTCTTTATCTAGGTGTACTCCAAGCCTCAAATCTCAAAGCTGCAGGAGTTCCCTTGTTGAGTCAGTTTGTACTAACTTTATAGCTGGTGAAAGGAGTAATTTCTCAGCTTGCATTGAGACCATCTTGCTTTAGGAAGAGATGGTTTTGTCTTGTTTTCAGATTCCTTATCCAAGCCTAGCATCCAGGAAATATTAAAACTAGATTAAATATCTATGTTAAGTTCTCCCCTAGTCCCTAGGAGCTTATATTTTCTGCTTAGAAGTTTCCTCCTGGGGAGTGAAGTCAGCAGATGGGATTGCGTTTGAGCCAAAGGTCAGAACCCGTGTCACTGTCTGCTGATTAATGATGTCTCCCTCATTAACGCAGCAGCATGTACCACTAATCTTCTTTGGGCTGTTTATTGGTGGGAATAGTCAGGAGTAGAGATAATGTTGTTTGTTTCCCATAGTGATACTTATCTCTTAACACAAATGGCACCTGGAATTAAGGCTCCATTTTCAGTCCCTGAATCCCTGAAGAATAAAGATGCTTTTCTTATGCAAGATCTTTTATGCTGATAATGGAGACCAGCACAGGCCCTGATCTCCCAAGCATGCAAGGGGGCTGCAGCTGGATGCACTGGATGAATTTTGGTCAACCCCAGAAGGAAAAAGAGGTCCATTTTCTATCTGCAAAACGCGAAAACGTGCATATGACATCAAGTTTGGATTTGAACCTAAATATCCTCCAAATTCAGGGTTGCTCAGTTCCAGAGTTATTTCTGTAGCTCATCTCTAATGAATGTGACACTTTCAAATAGTGGCTTATTTTATGCCTTTGTTCATTGTATTCTGAGGGAGCTTGAGGGATCAAGAGTTCCTGAGCTTGGGGCTGTGCAACATATAATGAGAAATTTTTGGCACAGAGAGTTGCCTGCTTACTCTCTGAAAGATACAAGCAGTCTATGAAATACAGCAGTGGTGGGGGCTGGGTTGAGAGCACGGAAGGGGAAGGCTGCTCTCTTAACCAGCCCTGGAGACAAGGCCAGCTTTGCCAGTGTCAAAGGATTGCATTTATACTGTGTTTGTATGAAAAGATGAGCAAGGAGGGCAGATGTTGCCAGCTTAGGGCTAAATTGGCAGATACTATGCGTGGCTTATGGGGAAAGTGGAAAAAAAAGCAGAATCTGTTGAGGTTTGCAGGGGAAAGAGACGTGTGAGCCCTGAGAGAGGGGCATGCTTATATCCAGCTGACTTCTTCACGCTGCTGAAAGACAAGAATCGTTGAGGAGGACACAAGAAAGCACTCTTGGCACTAATGGTGCAAAGTGAAAAGAGGAAGCATCAGAGCTGAAATCAGACGCATCCTCCTGATACAAAGACCATTATCAATAAATCGTAGGGAAGTGGGGGGGTTGTTACACAGAGTGACATTTTTAAATTACCCTGGAAGCAACCATAAAAATTACACTTAAGGGAACGATTCCACGGTATGTTCTTAGGGGTGGAATCACTGACTGAGTAAAGCTTTTCCTTCCATAAGTTTAGTGGTTCTCTGCCAATAATGTAACTTTTTCTTAATAGCCCTTCCTCTACTGCATAACAAAATGCTAAGCCAGCTCCATTATCAGTGAAGTATGTAATGCCAGTACCTCACCCAGGATGCTTTCCAATGCCCCAAAAGGAATAAGTGTCTCACATCCAAAATTGTTTCAGCATGATAACACACAAGATACAAAAAAGTACACGGAGAAACACCAGGCAGGGGAGTGAAAGGCACTGCTTTGTGCAACAAGTTCTGTTCAAATCCATCCAGGGTAGATCCTTTTTGATCTGTCTTCAGCATCTCCAGGACAGATTCTGCTGAGGGAGAAGAAATCCTTTAATTACAAATCTCATCTCTATTTACTTGCCCCTTTCTAGAGTGTCATGTTAGATGTACTTATGTCCCTGCTGTGGGCTAGTCTTTTGTCACCACCACACAAAATTCCAAATTTCCTAATGAAGACAAGGCTGTATTTTTCTGTCTGTCGAATCCCATTCATGTTTCTGAATTGGAGGGAGCTTTCCTGTATTTTCCATGAGCAGAGCGGGTAGGCTGGCCCACTTTCCTCACGAATGGAACATGATAGCCATTTTATTAGCATGTTTTCAATTTTCTTACAAAATGTCTACAGAAGAGCTCATTGTTTGGATCCATTAAAAGCTCATTTCCACGGATTTGGTGTGGTTTGGAGGGTTCCATTACTCTCCTCTGTGGTTTCTTTGTGCTTTCTGGAAGGAAAGGTCTGAGAGTCCCGTGCACTGCACGAGAGAGGGCTGATGAGGCATGACCTCTGCTACGTGACACAGAGATGTTTTCTCCATCAAGTCCTGTTTTTTTAGCAGATGGAAAGGTTGGGGTTTCAACATGTCTGTGGGCACCCGTGTTGGATGGGCTTTGCAGACTGCAACTCTCTTTCTGAAGCTCTGTAGCCTTTGGCTTCCAGCATTTTCAGCCTTAATGATCAGGCCAACTCCAACCCAGCGAGTTGGAGACCAGATCCAAAATCAACGTTTGCATTGAATTCTGCCATTGTCTGAAGAGCAGAGTGCACAGAGTATTGCTTTAATTTTTAACAGAGAGTTGGAAAAGTCGTGAAGTAGCCAGGTTGGATTTGGAAGAATTCCCTACCCAGAGCTGGGTGTTAATGAGAGGTGTACATATCCGTCCCACTGTGTCAAGCTCTCCATGGATTTCAGCTCTGAATGAATCAAAACTATGAGACACTTTACAAAGAGAAAATAAAGAAGGCAAATTTGGTGGGGAAGAACTGAAACAACAACAAAGCCCAGAGCTCAGTTTCTCAAAGTACAGGATGTGCGAGTAGTCTTGAGAAACTCTGGCTTTTTTTTCTGCTTCTTGGGTTGCTAGCACTGCTCTCATCTGAGCTAGGATTTTCAAGGGGAACAAATTGTTGCAGTTTGATTTAACCGTTTGAATTAACGCTCTTTTTCCTTAAGAATGGAATGCAGTTGCTGCCCCCACAAACAAGTACACTTTTTCTTGGATGACAGGCGCTATGTCATAAGTATTGATCTAATAAGGTGCCTGCCTGTCAGACGGCCTCCAGCTCTCTGATGCAACAAAGTTCAGGAGAGGTATGCAGAAATTTAAAGCTGTTATTTCCAATAGTACAACCAGCTTTTGCTTCATAAAGCTTTTTCCCTTCCAGTGTTGTGCAAATTGTAACCAAACACAGGCCTGTAATTAAATGGCAGGGCAGGCTGTAGTGATAAAATCTCTTTCCCTGCAGGGGCCCGGGTGGGGGAAGTGTTTTCTGTAGATTTGCATTGCTGCCTTTCGAGGTTTCAGGTCATGTCTGTCTGTTGGAGGGGCTCTGAGCATCGAAGAGCAAGGACAAAGGTGATGTCTCTACCGCTTGCAAAAGTTGGCTGAAATCTTTGGCTAGCTAAAAGCGTAATTTTAGAGTTCCTAAGAAGCCAAACAGAAATGCATCTTCCACGTTCGATACAAGCCCTATGCACTTAGACTTAATTTTGTGCATGTTGAAATGGAAGTTTCACTTGATTCCTCAGGATTCAGATTTGTGGCCAAAGTAAAACAGAAGATAATTGTGTTTGTAACAGGTTGTGTGAGCAAGGAAGAGAGATTAAAGATTATTTCTTTGACCACATGAAGCGCCCATGGGGGGTCTCTGTCCAGACCATATGCCTCACTTCAAAAGGCAGCTTGGCTCATTTTACCTAAACACATACATCGTCAGTGTCTATCACTGAGCTGAGTGGGATGAATTTCACTATGTCTCACTTTGCAGAGGAAAATCATCGCTGTTAGGACACAACTCTTCTGCTCTGTTTAGACATTTCCATTCAGATGTGATGAATTACTGCCTGGATGAGATTATGTCTTTCTGCTGAGCATAAATGGCATCTAGAAAAATCTCTGAAGGAGATGCCTGCTCTGAAGGAGATAGCCATCTATCACATCTAACCACAACTCAACATGCACCACTGTCCAGATAATTTCTGCAGTCTTTTCCTCTAGAGGCGTATCAGTGTAGACCCTCTTATACCTCTTTTCCCTCAGAGCAAGCTGTGAATTAACTGTCATTATCAGATGTCCATGGCTGTCCCACCCTGCAGCCAAAGGCTGGTGTAGTGGAATCACAGTGCCTGGGGCACAATGGCAGAAGGCTCCTGGTAGCCTGTCTGATTTTAGAGAGAAGGATGAAGTTGATGAGGATGTTTCTGGAGGACCGAGGGCAAGGCTTGGTCCTTGAGAGTCACCTGTGCAGCCAGATTTCATGCCCCCTTGCCCTCCCTTGGATTTGTACCTATGCTAGGGAATCCTTTTACAGACATTGTTAGGTGAGTTGAATCCATCCCAAGCCTTGGAGAACCAGCCCTATCCTGGGTACGTAGGCCAAAGATTATTTACCATTGCTGTAAATCTGTCCGCTTCATTCCAGCCTGAATTTATAATATCTCAGTTTCAATATTCATTCTCTCTTTTTGAGACTGCAGAGCACTGCACTCTCAACATCATTGTGTGTGACTCTCTTCCGTGATCCCATCACATCCTCACAGCTTCTTGGACAAATGTAATTGAGTCCTGCTAGTCCCTTAACATCAGGCAGGTTTCTCCAGGCCTTGAGTTGTCCCCCTAGACTCCGAGCCCCTTCATTTTGTTAACACCCTTTTGTAAGAGCTGGCATCACACAGAGCTGTGTCATCCAGGAATAATCCTAGTTAAGAGGTGACATCACCTACCTGCTTCTGCTCAGTGTTTCTCCCATACATCTTCAGGGCTGCACTAGCACCGCCAGCCACTGCATGGCACTGTGAGATTGCAGTCAGGCATTTCCTTCCTAACTCAAATTTTTCTCAGTTTCACGCTGGACAGGACACCACCCATCCGTGTAGCCCACATCCATTTCTTACAGAAATGTCTTGCCCATTTCTCAGATCTGTCTCTGTGGCTCTTACCCAGCATCACAGCCAGGTCTTCTGGCTCCCAGCACAGATTTCTTCTGGTCCCTCCCTTGCCCGGATGGGTTGGGTTCAGGTAACTCTTTCCCGTGTGTGTGCTGCCTTCATCACTGAAGCTTGCTAGATGAGCTCTTCCAAAGACATCCTCCATCCCCACTCCCAGCTGGGGAGTCTTTGCCGTTCTGCCTTTTTTTTTTTTTTTTTTTTTGCAGATTAGTCTTTGCCCTGCAGCAACTCTAACCTCCACACATGCTAATGCCATCAGGCTGTGCAAGGCTGTTATGCTGTTCACATCAGAAAAATCCCCTCGAAGGAGCAGACTTTGACCAGTTCCTTTTTATTACTTTCCTGCCAGCCTCAGGCAGCATCTGAATTGCATATAAAAATCCCCTTATCCATTCACAACAGCACAATATATTTAGAATACAATAAATAAAGTTGCTTAGCAGATATAATTTATTTCGCCAATTGCCAAGACACATTTTTTTTTTCCTTTTGCCACTGTGAAAACTATTGGGTAAATATTCTCTCTTACCACCACCTGAACCATGACCACCAACCAACTGCTTTGGATGGATTCATTAGAGGTTGGATCTAATTCCATCTCAGCTTCTGAAACAGAATTCATTTGGCAATAGAAACAAATCTCCAGTCCTGCTCCCAGACAAGTCCTTAGAGTCAAGTGCCCTACAAGCATGGCCGGGCCCTGTACATTTAATTATATTGACATTTTTGTCAAAATTTGTTGAAAACAGATTGCCCTTTTCAAAATAGCTGATTTGCTACTTTGTTCCCTTTGATTTTCCGACTTTCAGGTCCCAAGTGATAGCTGCATGCAAAAGTTATAGGCTGTCTCTCTCTGTATCATCTGTATAGGTACTTGTTTAATTTTCACAAGTTTGTAATGCAAATGGCCTGGCAAGTTTGAAGAATTCTGCAGTTCTCAAGCAAACCCGACAGTGTCTCATATTTCCAACTCGGTTCTTCTCACGTGGATTGAAATGGAAGTCTGAGCAAGATTTCAAATATAGATGCTCTGTTTCAGGATCCAGACCCAGGCATCCAGGATCTTGGCAACAGGGCTAGTCTGTGGAGACTTGCTTGTGGTGAGGGTCTGCTGTATCTCCACACTAGACAGGTCCTTGTAAGCTCAAAGGGCAGAAGCTACACCACTGGGATGCTTATCTCTGAATTTTGGTACTTTTGTAACCCTTCTGCAATTATTACCATGTCGGGGCACTGGGGCTGCCTGGTCCCTTTGATGTCTGAGTCCAGCTGTTGCACCTTGACAAAATCTTGTTCCAATGTCCTTGTTTTCCATGCTCATAAATCCAGAGAGACGCATCTCACTGGAATGTTATACTGTCACACATGTGGCCGTGGGCTGCTGCAGAAGCAGTGTGTGGCAGGGCTTGATGACACAGGTGATGTTTCTTTGATTGCCATGCATAACTAGGTGTGATCTCTCTGCGGACTCAATGTATATCTCTGTCTCATCTTCCATATAATCAGATAAATAGTTCAAACTCTGGCATGCTCATGGCATTGTTATGCAAATCAGTTCACACTAAAATAGGATTGCTGACTGAGGAGCTGAACCCACAGAGTGATCTGTCCAGAGCCGCCTTGCCTGACTGATAATACAGAGGCCTTTCACCTGGATTTAGATGTCTAAATGTACTTAAAATTAAACCAAACCTCTCCTGTATGGAGAAAGTCAGTGAATAATGCATGAGCCTGGTGCTTTTATAAAACACATGATGCTGTCTCTAGCGTTGCATCCCTGCTTTCAGAGGGGCCTCCGAGTCACTCAGAGGGACCTGCTGTCCAGCCAGTCATGCACTTGCACAGACACATTTCTGTCCTGAAGCTTTTTTCCTACTCCAGGGAGCTCAAGGGTTTGGATCAGCCTACTCAAAGACCTACACCATCAACAGGGATAAGCAGAGGACTCCAAGAAGCCCTCTGTGTCACCCTCTGGGGCACTCTTGTTTTCCACACTGACCCACTGCTTGGAGGCCACTTATGGTCTCAAGCATCCCATGACAACCCATAACACCAGCTACCGTCCTCTGTGATCCCAGTTCTGGTCCTGGATCCACAGTGCAGGTAGGAAAGGAGATGGTTTACAGGGAAATATAATCACGGCTTGTTCTTTTCTAGATGTGGACGAGTGCGGTGCAATCTCTGGCGTGTGTGATGGCGGTGAGTGCACCAACACAGCTGGCAGCTACGTGTGCACGTGTCCACGTGGTTTCATGACCAGCCCGGATGGATCACGCTGCATTGGTAAGTTGCTAAATAGATCCCAAGACCACAGATACGGGGAGAGCTCACCCTCTGAAACACAGGCCTAGTGATTTGCAAATCACTATCTGGTGATCACCAGATTTGCAAATCAAAGGGCACATTGTTCCTACAGCATCTGGAAAATGCTCTTTTCTGTGTGCTGCCCTTTGCATGTGCCATGGCTTCCATGCTCCTTCCTGGTCACAGGTTTTGATGCTGTTGCAGGCCGGGGCTTTCTCCATCTCTGTAACTTGGACTGCAGGTCCCACAGTGCTCAAAATGCTTGACAAGGGGCTGCTGAGAACACAAGGAGAAGGACTGGGTTGGAAGGTGTCTGGCTGGGATAGTGGTCTGCTTGAGAAAGGATCCTTGTGCTCCTATACACAGAACTGCACCAGTTAGTGGGAGAATTCCAGATGCTATCCCTTTTCTCCTGCATTAGATGTCGGCTGGGGAGAGACCAGTACTCCCCCCTGCAACTGAACTGCAGGCAGAGCGTGTGGCTGTGGGGTGTAAGTCCAAGGGAAGGCTTGCAGGCCTTTCTGGAGCAAAGAGGGCCCCAGTGATGGGGGGCATCCCATACCTGCACATTCCTCTGCTTGCTCTGCAGAGGTGAAGAGGGGAAAGGTTTATTCCAAGTGTTTGCATAACCAATGCAAATAAGAGGTGACTTTTATAATCTCCTCCTCCTTCCTGTTTAGACCACAGGTAATGGCTCATAAATCCCTAGTGCCCCAAGCTAGTAATCAGCTAGTAATCTCACTGAGCTCAACCTTTTTGGGGTGAGTTGCTTTGTGAGCTGGTTGTCTGGATCCCCTCTGTACCCTGCGGAGGGAACGGGGTGCTTCCCAAGGGCACTGCAGCCACCTCCTCCTGCACCCACGCTGCACCTCCAGGTTTACAAGGCTGTCGTGTAAGCTCTTGCACATTATCCTGTAGCCCACCTTCCTCCCACAGTATCCAGTTTCTAGCAACAAAATGACCCCCGGGCTCGTGAGGAAATCACAGTCTTGCAGTCGGGGTCCTGCAGACTGAAGGGCTCGGCGGGGCTGGCGTGTGCCGCTCCGCCGGCCCTGACGTACCTGTCTCAGTTGGGCTCGAGGTGTCTGAATTTCAGAGCTTCCCAGAACTGGCATTAGTCCAGGCAAGCTTGCCCCAGACTGACGAGTTGTCCTGCCTCCAGACTACAGAGCCTGGAGTGAATCTTGCATGTTTAACAGATCAAAATTCCTTTCCAAGCCTTGTAAATATTTGATGGTCCATTTCTCTTTGTAACAGACAACAATTTCTATGACAAATAGATCAGCTCTCTGTTTACTTGCTTTCAGCAGGGGCACTTATTTTAGTCACAATGAATCCCAGGGTTTGTCTCACTGTTCAGAAAGTTCATTTGCCTTCAGAAAGGCAAGGATGCAAGGATCTGTAAAGAGGAACTGTTACAGCAAAGGCAAAGATCATTGTTAGTGCAATGGATAAATGTCAGGTACAGCTTTCTGTTGAAAGCCCTGGAAATTAATACAGAAAAAAAATAATTTCCAAATTCTTTTATAGCCACAAAAACTGAAGTAAAAATTAATCATATTCTAGTTTCGGAAAGAAAAAAAGTTGTGAAGTATAACGTACAAGTCACCTTGTTTGGGAATCTGATAGACTTTAATGAGAATGAAATTCTTTTCCTCCCTGTTTCCCAGACTCTGCCATAAACCCGGAGGGGTGTGACGGCTGTTGGATGAGTCATATGGACATTTCCTCACTTTCCTTGAAACCAAGTCCTTCAAGAAATGAAAACTAAATAAAATTAGAAAGCCCAAATTTAAAAATAGTCCAAAGCTTAGTTAGCTGCAGTGGACTATGACTGCATCTGAACTCAATACATCATGCTCTAGCCATTTCCCTGAGCTAATATATGCTGCTAGTGTGCTGTCACATTTTGGGACAGGCAATATTTTTTCTGGCAAAATGTACAGTTACTATTGGGGTGTTGTTGCCCTGGGATCCATATGTTGCAAACCCTGCTTCTATCGTTTGAGGGGGTTTTAGTGCCCCTTTTGAGAATTTATAGTAGTTTAAGACCACAATTTATGTCGTCTGAAACAAATCAAATAAATGGTTTGTAAAATTGAAAATTAATAAATAATGTGGCCACCCTCAAAGCATGAACAGCATCATGAGAGAGCAGAAGAGATTGTCACACTGCCACCTCTCAGATGTTTAGACTGGAAGTGACTGCAGTGTCTCATATATCATGGGGCACCAGCACTGGCTATGTGGTGACTTTATGGTGGCGGCCTTGATATATTCCCATCCCTTTCCCCTCCCTTTTTAGTAAAGTAAACACCTTTTTATTACATTTGAATAATCTCCTGTAGTTTTTGCAGCTGAAACAGCAAGACACTGAGCTTGAGTTGATCCCAAATCTCATTAGCTGCTTTCACTGCCTTCCCCAGTAAAATGCAAACAGCAGCGTAGCTGGAGAAAGTCCGTCATAGTTTGAAATGAACATTTATTGAATGATTCAACCACCTGTGCTTGACACAAAGAATCCAGTTCCACACATGTTCATAACAGTTTCATTCATTTCTGCTTGTAAAAGACAGGCTCAGTGTTTTGCAGGCAGCAGAAGGATTTGCTCCAGCAGGCTGTGATAATTTTTTTTTTTTCTTTCCAGTACGATGACTTACTTTTCAAGAACAGCTTAAAAGAATAATTTTCAAATGAGAAAAATGGCCTTTCAGATGCATTTCTAGACATGCACATGATGTTCCCTTGTTCACTGCAAGTCAGCACTCCTGCACATTGCTTTCTTTGCTCTTTTTCCCTGGTAGTGCCTCAAAGCTCTGAGAGATTTGGGACTTTTCTTGGGCAACGTCGGCAGATGTACTACCTAAAGTTCTGGGTAGAGCCACATCTTGCTTATCGTTCTAAAGTCCTGGGCTCAGAGAAGGTTGGGAGGGTGTTACTGAGGACTTCACCTGCTTGGAGAACCCTTTTTGCCTCCTTTGACCATTATCCAGGAAAGGAAAGAGCAAGAGGAAAAAGGAAATATGAGGAGGAAAGGAAATGAAAAAGGAAATTTATGAGGGCAAGAAATGACAAAAGGGAAATGGTGTGAGGGTCACAGGCTCAAAACAGATTGATAAGGAGCCTGAGCAGAGCCCCCCCACAGCTCCCAAGGCATTGAGGGAGCTGGTGATGCTGCCAAGCAGATGTCTACCTGGACATCTCCAGGGGCCGGAGGGTGTAGAAGGGCTCCATAGTTGCTCCATAGTTTGAACCTGTGCAGGAACCTCAACTCAAAAGTGGGTCGTTCAGTCCACATTTGTAAAGCATTTCCCCCTAGAGAAAATAAATTTTTTATCAGATCATTTCAGGGGTGCATTTATACCTCAACCTTGTAATCGTCGAACTGAGAGGTGATTTGGAAAGGAGTGAACAGCCAGGGAGGGAGTGAATTTATTATAGCACTTGCCAGCAAAAAACTGTCCTGCACTAATACCCAAAGCTCCCCTGTTTGCGCTGCAGCCCTCCTGCGGTGAGACAGCGAAGCGTTGGTGGCCAAATGGATATTGCAGTTTGGTGGGAGCTGTGCATAGAGAGATACTTTGTGCCTTCGTTCTGCCATGACTCTTCACTGGGACAGACACCACCATCTAATCTGACCCAGACAAGAATGGAATTGGTCAGTTTTCCAGAAACAGGGAATGTATGGTGGCATCACTGGTCCAGACTGGCCGTCCTCACCTCAGTATAAGGCTCCTTTTTGCATGCTTCTTCCTTGCAAACCAAGCACCACTGGATATCTTGAGTGGGAGACCTTTGGCTACGTGCTGCCATGTTACAGCTGCCTTCTGAGCTAATAGGCCTCACGTCCTTTGTAGCCAGAGCCATCTGCCTTTTTGCAGCCACTAGTTTGTTTGGGTTTGGTAACTTGAGCTTCTCAGTTTCTGTACGTGAAAAGTCACAAAGTGAGAGAAATACCCTTTAAAGTTCTCTGCTGGGAAGCAGCGCCAGTATTTTCTATTCCTCCCTCTCTCCCTGCTCCTGCCCCCTCACCAAAGGAACAAACCAGGTTTCCATCAGGGTGAAAATTGCAAAATCCCTTGCAGGTGCACAACAGATTTTAGGCACCTTTGTGCAGACCACAAAGAGGACGTCGCCACTCAAGGCGAAGATGGAGATTAGCCATGCTGGATAGTCCCTCTGAGGGTGCAGCTCCTGGTGTGGGGCTTCTCCTGGGCACCAGGACACACACACCAGGGCATCATGGCCCAGCCGGATGAGTGCAGACTCGGCCGGAGCCCAGCAGGAAAGTCCAGCTTGGAATTGTCTCCTGTCCCATCATCACAAGCAGGCCAAACCCCATCTCCTGCTCTACCACGCCTGGCTGGACCTTGTAAAGCATCCACAGCCTCTCTGAATCTCTGACAGACCCGTGGCTCTATCCCCTACCTCTGTGCACTGTCTAATCTCATGTGGAATTTTACCTCCTTTCTCGCAGGCAGCATTATCTGATTTACTGAGGTTATTGTGCAAACCTGTTCCCTTAGCAGCTGCAGAGGAAGGCAGAACAAAACCACGAGGGCTTTGTGCTCTTACCTCCAGTGTGTGGGTGGTCCTGCTGGAGGTCACAGAGAGACTGCAGGGACCCACTGTTCTTTCCATCCACCCCTCTCTCTGCCCAAGGCAGCTCCAGATGAGTTTTCAATTAGCTCTGACCTTCATTTCTGAGAGAGATTATTACAAACTACAGCAAAGACAGCTGAATTCAATAAACATTTGTCCAGATGAATAAGGGCTGGGCCATTCCCTCCATTACACAAACTGTTGTGACCTCCCTGCCTTGTCAAACTTGTCAGCACATGTCTGTCTGCGGGGAAGGAGGTTGCATTCTCCAAATCACTCCTTGCCCATTAACCGGCTGGCTGTCACCCTGTATCACAGCTTTTGGGACAGCAAGCATCCCACAGAAGAATTGAAGGAGCCGGCTGGGATCTGTCCTCTCTAATGCCCAAAGGGTTTATTCCAAACTCCCACTCTCAGGAGTTCATTCAAGCTCAGCCCTAAGCCCTCACTTAGCTAAACTCCCATCAAGGGTCTGAGGTGCAGTTTTTCCAAATGGCCCCACTATCCTGTCCTGGTTTGTTCAGAGAGCAGCTTCCCTCTGGAATAAGAGGGGGCTACATGCTGATGTTAAGCAACATCAACCTGTCAACGTGCTGTGGAAACACAGCCCTCTTCTACACTCCAGCATCTGCTGAGACCTGCAAAAACATGGGCATTGCTCTTGCACTCTTGCCACCTGCCAGAGATCAAGGGCTTGGGATGACTCAAATGCCCATGAGGCTGGTACTTCCCTTCATGAGGATCAGGAGATAATCCAGTGTTGCATTCAATCTCCTCACTCAAGTTTCCCTTCTCCTAGTCTGTTTTTCTTTCTGCAGATCTCTTTGGTGGAAAAAGTTTCCTAAAAGGGAATAGTTCTTGCTGAACTCAGTGCTGCAGAATGGCAGAAAGGATGTATCTGAGAAGAGACCTGCTGGTTTAGTCACCCTGGTTTTTAATGGGGTCACTGTCCTCTGCAAGTGACTGAGCTGTGATTAGAGAAGAAATGGAACCACAGCCCACAGATCAAACAGCTCCATGCAATTAATTTCAATTATATTTCAGGAAAGTGTCAGCCTGCTGGCTAATGTCAGTCTAGAGGCACAGATGACAAATCAGACTAGACTTTCCCCCTCATTAATTTACTTGAGAAACAAGGACAGGAGATGAATGAGTGGAAGATTCCAGGTTTTCCTAGAGGACTTGGTGCCAGACGGAGCCTGCTAGACATGTGAAAGCCCCTCAGTCTCCTGGGCCTTGTCCAGAAGCCACACACACCCAACACCGGTGCCAGGCTTGGTGTCTGTGGCTTTGGCCAGGCTCGTGGACTTTGACCACCATCCAGGGCTTGTTCTCCTCCCATCTCAGTCCAGGCTGTGGGAACCCATGACCTGAAACAGGCATCCACCAAGAATGGGAATGATCAGGCCGGAGGGATGTGGAACTGGGAATTGTTCCATTTGTTTAGCGAGAGAAGCTGGGACCACTGGGACCTGGCAGGGAATGCTTCCTCATGGGAAGCCTGGGCCGTGGGATATTTGCCACTAAATCAGTTCTGGGAAGGCGAGGCAGGTCCTTGCCAGGCCTGAGATGTGCAGGACCACATCCCCAGTGTCTCAGCATTGGGGATCACTGGCTAACGCTGGAAGGGTTGTACCTGGATCCCCAGAATGACCAAAGTGATGTACGAAATGGCAGGCCACCTTGGTCTGACGGCTCTATCCTGCAACAAGTGAGAACAAGGGAAAGGACTTTTGCAGCCAAGGCTTCAGCCTAGAGCAGGAACGGCCGGGGAATGCCCGCTCGCTGTCTGGGAACCCTCAAAATAGTAGCAGGCAGCACTGGATTGTTTTTATCACAGGGAAGTGTTTTTAGTGGCAGAAGTTAGAGGAAAATATATCATGCTGGGTCCAACAGCCCAAGAGAGGAGAAGACACTGCCCTGCATGTGGCCAAGTTCAGGGCCTGTTGTGCTGTTATGTTGTCACTGATGGCCAACCCTTGGTCACAAACGTAGTATAAATAAGCAAGACAGACACTAACATCAGAGGAGGAACCTGAAGAATGAACATCTTAGCCCAAGGATGTAATTTTGTTGAATAATGCATTTAGTCCGGAACGGTTTATGTGTCCTCACTGAGGGGCTGAGTCAGGCTGTCCAGCAGTGGAGGTGCACATGTTTGCAGTGGTCTCCTGCAGACCACCTCTCCTCAGCCTGTTCCCTTTCCCAGCTGATGTGTTGGGTCGGTGGGGGGAACCCGTCCCCTGATATCTCTCATCAGTGCAGAAACTCTGGTGAGAGGAGGGAAACACCTGTAAATAATCCCATTTCTTTGGGAACATGGGGAGGCATGGGATGAGATGAGGGATCTCATCTGTTTTCTGCTCTCTGAATTCAGCCAGAATCTGCTGGGTCAGCTTGTCCTTCCTGCAGGGCAAGGAAGGCAGGCTCTCAGTGGAGAATCTGATGGGGAAGGATTGCCCAGCTACTGCCTGTTTCTGGCTCTCAGTCAGGCTGCTTATAGTATTTAGGAGCCTAAATGGGAATGTGCAATCTAATACTGGGGAATGAGGCCCGGCCCTACAGCCTTGTGCACCAGATGGAGGTGCTGGAGAACCTCATGATCGGGGAGGATGGGGCAGAATAAGAGGTCAGATCAGAACACTGGAAGGCCAGAAGAGATGCCGTTGGAAACGGACACGCAAGACCTGACCAAGAATATGATGATGACACATTGTGAATGTGTCTCCTCTCCCTTGCTGCAGATCAGCGGATTGGGACGTGTTTCTCTGCTCTGATCGGGGGCCGCTGTGCCGGGGACCTTCCTGGCCAGTACACCAAGATGCAGTGCTGCTGTGACTCCGGGCGTTGCTGGGCCATTGGCCAGACTCCAGAGATGTGCCCTGTCCGTGGGTCTGGTAAGTGCAACAACACAGAGGGCTTCCACCTGCTGCCGGGCCAACTCGCGGCGCTGGTGGCCCTCGTGGTACCCCAGGCTTGACGTGGAGAATCGTCAACATAACACCCAGAGAAAGGTCACACGGGGAGGCTGGCTCTCCTGCCTGGGTCTCATCTGAAGTTGAGCCAAATGAGTTCAGCCAAGGCAAGTGTTTATTCCTTTCCTCCTACCCCTTCAGTTCTCTTTGGCTCCCACCATTATTGAACCTTGGGGCCAAACGAGGGTGAGCCCAGGCAGCAGGAGGCCTCGAGGAGGCACAGCACAGTAGATCTATCTTCCTGCCTCCCTTCTTTCATCACCAGCTCTGATCAGGGCAGAGCCTTATCGTGTCTGGCACCCTCCTGTGTCCTGTCCTTCCCTGCATGAGGGAGCCCACGGTGCCAGCTGTCCCGGGCACCCCGAGAAGCCGTTACCAAACACCCTGGCAAGCTGTGTCTCATCATTTTCTCCGGAGTGAAGGGTGTTAAAGCCCTCCTCACCCATCTGCCCTGTTCCCACCAGCACCCACCCTCTTTGCTGCCTGCCAGTCTGTCTCCATCCCTCTGTTCTCTGCACTCTGGCAAAGGCAGGAAGGGGATTCAGGCACTCTTGGAAAAGCACTAAGGCAGCTGTTTTGTTTCAGATGAGTACCGCAGGCTTTGCATCGAAGGACTCCCAGTCGTGCCAGGGTTCCCTGGGAGCTTTCCAGGAATTCCTGGATTCGGGCCCAATGGTGTTGGGCCGGGACTCAACGGGCCTGGAGGCATCGGACCAAATGGGGCAAATGGACAAGGCGGGATCCCAGGTCTGCCTGGAATGGGCCCAGGAAGTTCAAGCATTGGTAATTAAAATGACTTTCTTACTGTGCTGACCCAATTTGGCTGCCTGTCTCAGAACACAGGCAGTGTGTCTGCCTGCGTGCCGGCCCACTTCTCTGAGCCGTGCACACATGAGCAAAGCCCATGCTCTGAGCCAGCTACGAGGTTTATTTTGACACGGGGGGAGTGATGGGATGTGACACTAATGTTGTGCAGGATGCTGAGCCCAGAAGCAGATCAAACAGCGTCTGCTGGCAGAGCAAGGGAGCCGAGTCTGGCTCCAGTGCAGAATATCTTTCTAATTACCAAATGGGAATGAAGCTTTCACGTCACCGCCTCACTCTATGCCTCCCCAAAACAAAACTGTTTTTCCCACCACCATGGACACCCCTCTTGTGTACCCTTACATAGCTCCTTGCTAAGGGCTGGAGCCTGTGAAAATGCACTGGATGTCGATAAATATTGATTCCCACTTTGCTTCTGAGAGGCTCTGCCACCTTGTGCATGTCAGTGGGGAAGGGGCATGCCAGGTACTGCAGCACCCTGCAGAGATTTCTGAGGCAGCTGAGTTTGTGTCTGCAGCCCCATGGTTGTTCAGGACCCAGGAGCATCACTGATCTGTCACAGTGTTTGGTCTTACTGACCCTTGCTTCCTGGGGACAATCAAGGGAGCTGTAATCCTCTACCTGATGCTGTCTCTGTGCTTTCCAGGAACCGCCACTTTGAATCAGACCATTGACATCTGCAAGCATTTCACTAACCTCTGCCTGAATGGACGCTGCATCCCCACCCCATCCAGCTACCGCTGCGAGTGTAACATGGGGTACAAGCAGGACGTGCGAGGAGAGTGCATTGGTGAGTAGGTTCTGCTTGAGACACACAGGGTCAGCTCCAGCTGTGCCCCATGCCTGCTCCTAACAGCACCTTGAGCTGCTGCCTCATCAGCCCCCATCCCAGCCAGGGCTCCCCACAAGAGGCTGGGGACAGAGACCTTGTGTCAGGTAACGAAGCAGCATGACGGAAAGGATATGGCTGCCCCAGGAGGACCACCCAGGGTGACAACTCTCCTCTGGTAGCCACCACATTGCCATTCTCTTATCTGCTTGTCACTGCTTGGACAGAGTCCCAGCACCGGGGCAGTGCCGGTGGTCCCTGTGGCCAGTTCACAGCGTGGGAAGCCCCATATAACCAGCCCCTGGGGAGCAGCAGGAAGGGCAGCGTGCTCTGCCAGTTACTGGGCTGCTGCCTGCTCTGCTCACCCTGCAGGCTCAGGCTGCAGCCCCAACGGTCACCCCAGGTAGATGGTGGCTGTACAAGCCTACTCAGAAGCTTGAGGTCTCCAAGGAATTGGAAGGATAGCATCTTTCAAAAAAAAAGCGTTTTATAAGTGGGCTATTTCTATTGCGAGCTACAAGGACACTGTGTCCTGCTGAAAGAAACTGGTGACCACCCACTGCACCTGCCAAAGAAGAGCCTGGCATTTCCACCCAAGCAGACCTCCCCAGGGCTGAAATAACTGTCCAGACCTTAGATTGTATGGAGATCCAGCTCCTGGAAGTCCCCCTAGCATCCAGTGGTAGGAATCATAGCTGGAAGTATGCCCAGCTAGAAGAACTCTTCAAACAAGTAGCTATGTTACAAGAGGAGCTCAACAGGCAGCACAGTATCCGGGAATGTGAGAGATTGATATGTGGTATTGTATGTTGTCCCAGGCTGAGTGACAGCCCTACCTTAAGGCTGTGCAAGGGGGAGGTAAGCCTGAATTCAACCTCAGGCTGACTGACACAACTAACTCATAAAACAAAAGAAACTAGACCCATGTCTCTGCTCAGAGCAGAAGGAAAAGCCTTCCTCTGAAATGCCCCTATGTAAGAGATACCATAATCTAGTTTAATTAGTTAATTATCAGGGGCTGCTGATGTTTTAGGAACCAACAGGGAAACACCTGTGAAATGCCTGAAAGGAATTACATCATGTTCCTCTAAAAAGGTGAGAGGGTTGGTAGCCCAGCTGAAATGTCTCTATGCTAATGCACACAGCAAGGGTAGCAAACAGGAGGTGCTGGAAGCCACTGTGCAACTAGAAAGCTACACTGATGGCTATGAACTGTTCAGAAAGGAAGATATGTTGAAACTTGTGGAAGATTGAGGTGATTAGGTGCAGCCAACATGGCTTCACCAAGGCCAAATTGTGCCTGACCAATCTAGTGGCCTTTGACGATAGAGCGACTGCATCAGTGAACAAGAGAAAAGCTATGGGTGTCACCTGTGTGGACTTGTAAGGCCTTTGATACGCTTCCCCTGAACATTCTTACCTCTAAACTGAAGTGGTATGGGCTTGGCAGAGGGACTGTTGGATGGATAAGGAATCGTCTGTGCTGTCAGGATGCTGAGCATTGGCAGGGAAAGGACAGGCTCAGCAGCTCCTAGGAGCAGCCTTTGTTGCCTGTCCTGGGAGCTTGCTGTGTATAATGGTGACTCACAGGTTTAGGCTTTTCTTCTTGCAGATGTGGATGAGTGCTCCAGCAGCCCCTGCGTGCACGGCGACTGCGTGAACACGCCTGGCTCCTACCACTGCAAGTGCCACGAAGGCTTCCAGAGCACCCCCACGAAGCAGGCTTGCATCGGTAAGTATTTTCTGTCTCTCATTTTGGGTTATCAGAGACCAAGGTGCCAAAGGAAAATGGTTGTAAAGGGGAAACACAGTGAGAAGTCCCCAGCACCAAACAACCTTCCAGCCAGGTGTGCAATAGGATTTCAGAATGACTTAGCTGAGCTGGCAGCAGTGTCCTGAAATCTGCCTAGAAGTTTCCTCTACCTTTATCAACCTTAAAATTGTCTAGCAGCAATCAAGGAACTTAGAGTCCTTTTCAAGAGCAGAACTCCATTTAAAGATGACAACATTTTGTTTTGACAAAAGATAGGATTTTGAGGAATGTTTGTATCAACGCAGGAATTGTGATTTCTCACAAAGTTGTTCTGTTAGTGTCTTGCAGCAAGATGGTGCTCTAGATGAGGGACTGCTAAAAAAGAATAATGGGAAGGTAATGTCCCATGAGGACAAGAAACAAAGGCAGATTTCCCTGTCAGTGCCTGACCTTTGATTTGTTTGTTTTTCTGTTGAGTAGCTTCTGATGAAGGGGTATCCAAAGGACTCACCAATTGCCTGACAATGTGAAAGGCTTCCTTAATTTCCAAACTAAATCTTTTAAGCTGAATTCTTCTTGTGGTTCCCTTTCTGGCCATGAAAATTGGTTCATCGCTGTCTGCTCTACATTTTTCACACGTTGGGGAACTGCAACTTGTAACCCCCCTGTCATTTCCCTTCTAGACTAAACAAATGCGAGCCTCTCAATCTCTTCTCATTGATAGTGTCTTTAAGCTTCTCATTGCCCTTGTTTTTATCTTCTCAACATCCTCTATTTTGTCTTTATCTTTTCTAATGTCTGGTGCCAAAATTGGATGTCATTCTTCAGCTGTGACCTCTCTAGCTGTCAGGATAAGAAACTGTCCCATGTGGCTTACACACAGCTCTTCTGCTGACAGCCCAAAAGGAGGTTTCCTTCTGTGCGGGGCCACCCCACATCATCCATGATTCTGACCTTTTCCTGCCAGGCTGCTCTCAAGCAAACTTCTCCAAATTAGGAGAAGTCTACAAAGTGTCTGGATTGTGCATTGCTGCTGGCGCTAGACTACTGTTTTTCTGAAAGCTGCTCATGAAATAGCTCATCCTGTCTTCCCCAACTCTTGACAAAGGGACCGTAGCAACACCCCACCTGAGATAGATAGTCCTCTTCCTTTTATCTTTACCCAGAGGCGCTCAGTGGCCTGTCTCCCAGAGCAAGTGGACATCGTGTTCTTGATGTGCAACATGGCACTTCCCTCCTGCCGTACTTCACTCACACTGTACCCCAGCTTCTGCCTTGGAATTAATTTTGCGGAGGCACTGGGACCACATCTCTGTGGCCGGCCTGAGTTTGTGGCTGTTGGTCTGAGGGATTTTGCTGTCTCCTGTGGACTTGAACAGCCCTAGGATAATTTGAGGCAAGGTCCCGGGGCAGGAGCTTGACAAGGACATCGTGGAGGTTCTGAGACCTCAGAGCTCTAACCTCACAAATGTCGTGCTGCTTTCAGAGTATGCAGAAAGCTTTTTCCACATCTTTTCCATCTCCTGTACTTTGTACAGAGGGAAAGAGTGTGATCCTGGAGCAGTACACACTCTGAGGTCCTGAGAGCACTTGCCTGGTTTTCTCATGGCGCATATTAAGCTGGAACTGCTTCTCCCTCCACCTGCTGCTACTTTCTTACATTTATTTTCCTGCCAGATATTGATGAGTGTATCATGAATGGAGTGATGTGTAGGAACGGCCGCTGTGTTAACACTGATGGCAGCTTTCAGTGTATCTGCAATGCCGGCTTTGAAATCACCCCTGATGGCAAGAACTGTGTTGGTAAGCTATTCCCTGATGTGCCTGGGGAGGTTGGGATTTAGCTGAGGTTATGTCCTCCTTGGGGATTGGTGGTTACTTTAATCTGTGCTGTACTCCCTTCATCTTTAGGGCAGAGTGCATCTTAAAATCAGAGGACTGAAATAGGATGGTGATTTTATAAGGGTGCTCCTGTAGGTCTTGGGGTCCAGGAGCATGAGCAGGGCTGGGTCTGGAAGCAGGACATTCTCCAGCAGCAACTGTCTGAGTCCTGCCGTGAGCTGCACCAGCTGAGCAGGGTACTGAGAGCGGCAGGGACACAGCAGGACAGCTCTCACCAGGAGAAGCAGTGGGAGCTCTGCCTTGAGGATAAGCACCCACCGCCATAAGAAGCAATTTGACCATGAGATGGGGAACAGAGTTTTTGAGCACAGGAGAGTCTTGCTGCAGCCCACAGGCTCAGCCCGTGGTTTTTGTTTGTCCTCCCCAGATCACGATGAATGTGCCACGACCAACATGTGCCTCAACGGGATGTGTATCAATGAGGACGGCAGCTTCAAATGTATCTGCAAGCCTGGTTTTGTGCTGGCTCCCAACGGGCGGTACTGTGTCGGTGCGTAGGTCCCCAGTCGTGGCCTCTGTCCTCCTCCCAGCCTGCTGTCCACATTCCTGGGGACTTGCAATGTATCTGAGGCCAAGGGGAGCTGAGAAAAACCAAGGCTGTTGCCAGCCATCTCCTGCTCTGCCACCAGAAATTACCCCCTCACAGCAGAATAAGCACAAGGGAAAATGTTCTTGACCCTCTGTTAATTCAGCACTAATTGGAGCTTAAATCATCTTTCTGAAGGAGACTAAGCAGGGCTGTGAAGCTCCGTATGGCCAGCGTGAGCTGGCAGGAGTCATCTCCACAGCTTTCCTGGTCTCTACAGCACATTCCACTATGGTTTGTGTGCCACCTCCCAAAACCAGGAAGGCTAGGTTGTGAAGGCAGGGTGAAGGAAAGAGGAGGAGGAGGAGGAGAACATAGCATTTCTTCATATGCTGCTGTGACATGAGGTGAATTCTTCGGGTCACTGCCCCATTAACAGAGCTGAGACCAGACCCTGCTACTCTGAGCAAGGGCTGGGTCTCGGGAGACAGAAGAGCCCAGTTCCTTCCCTTGAACCATCAAGGACAGCCAGCAGAGCATGCAGGGGATGCGTTGCTCTAAACTGCACCTCTGGCTCCCTCTTAGTCTCCAAGTCTCCCTGCAAAACAGTCCAAAGCCCCTGTCTCTGTGTCCTGCTGCCTGTGGGTAGGTAACGGCCAGTTTGTGCTTCCTCTTTCAGACATCGACGAGTGCGAGACACCAGGAATCTGTATGAATGGCTGGTGCATTAACACAGAGGGCTCCTTCCGCTGCGAGTGCCTCGGGGGTCTGGCTATCGGGGTGGATGGACGAGTCTGTGTGGACACCCACATGCGCAGCACGTGTTACGGGGGCATTAAAAAGGGCACGTGCGCTCGTCCCTTCCCGGGAGCGGTCACCAAGTCTGAGTGCTGCTGTGCTAACCCAGACCATGGCTTCGGAGAGCCCTGCCAACCCTGTCCAGCCAAAAACTCTGGTGAGCTCCTCTGCCATCTGAGTTTGCCAAATGCCAAGAAGGTGCTCAGAGACATTCTGGGTCCCTAACGTGTCGCTGAGGTGGCCTTGGCAGCTTAGCAGTGATGTGGAAAAGCCATAGGCAGGGGGAAAGGGATGCCATGCAGTCGACAAATTCAGGTTGGATTCACAGATCTGATGCTGATCTCATTGCAGGGATTCTCACAGTGTTGGACTACTGTGAGTATCAGCTCTAAAATACACGTTGCATAAGTATAAACAGACACTGCTTGGAAGCCCACAGCTGACATTCTAACAAACAAACAGTAAATGCAACGTTACTCAGAATTAATGTCACTCTGTGTGTGAACTGTCTAGAAAAGCTAATGGCTCTGTGCTTTCTACGCAGCTGAATTCCAGGCACTCTGCAGCAGCGGCATTGGAATAACAGCTGATGGGAGAGGTATGTGCTTCCCATGTACCAGATTCTAGACGGGACCATCTAATGTCACTCTCGGCTTTTTCGTTCAGCTGCTTTTAATGGAGTGTGTGTGCGTCTGTGTGACGGTGGGAGTGTGTGCCACGAGAGGCTCGGCACCGCGGAGGGTGTGCTGGAGAGTCAGCACGTTACACCCGTGTATGCGAGAGCTGTTTGTGAGTAAGCGCAGGATCGCTCGCGTAGCCTGGGTGGGTGTAAGTGCGGGCGAGAGCCTCCCTCTGTGTTAGTGAGTGTCTGTGGGTGGGACATGAGCCTGGGCGCAGGGGGAGAGGGGTGTCTTGTCTTCTCCCTAAAGCACCACGAGTTACTGTTGAGCAAGCATCCCTGAGGACTGTGTATTGAATCAAGTGGCTGATTCCTGGCACCCCGTGGGAACCACATTCCTGGGGATGCACACACGGAGTTTGGCTTTACTCCCTGCTTTTGACGGGAATGAAGAGCGTGACCAGTTGCATCCTCTTGCTTGTTTCCCTCCTCTGCCCTCCAGCTCCTTGGTCACAGCAGAAGAGGGTTCGCAGTCTCTCAGGGAGAGGGAGGTGATGAGCGCGCGTTGGGATGTGTTGCCAAGGGGCTGCTTTGAATTAGAGAGCTGTGCAAGAGGTCACGCAGGCTGCACTGCCAGCCCTGGGCAGTGCTTGGATCAGCAGGAAGAGCGCAGAGCAGCCAGATAGCTACGGCCTTTCAAAACTTTCCAAATGGGAATGAGCCAGAGGCAAAACCCTGGTGGCTTCTTGGGCTTCCTTCCAGGGCCCCGTGTCTTGGCCGAAGTCTGTCTCAGGATAGCGATAAGACGCTTTCTAGCAAGAAGCTCATGTCAGACATGCTCTGGTCAGCCCATTGCTGCCCGCAGCCAGGACTGTGTGCACTCAGTGCTCTCCAGGGTTGCATTTCCCTGGGGATGTAACTGAACTCCAACTGCTTGGAGACAAAGGCCAGCAGTGTCTGGGAAGCCCTGGCCCCGGGCTGCTTGCCATCTGGCACTATGGCACTGCAAGGACACTGTTGTCCACACATAAACCTGCCCTGTTCTGTGGGGAGGCTGGTTCTTGCCAGGGTAAAAGCTCTTTGCCTGGGCACCAGAGTTTTACTCCAAAAAGGCAGTGAGATGATGCTGATGCAGAGGAAGAGGTGCTGCCACCCTTCTGGGTTCCTCTCCACATGCACAGGGCACTGGGTGCTGTTGACAGGGAGGCAGGCAGGAGGTGGCTGATGGCAGAGATGCTCACGACTCTCCCTGCCAACCCTGAGCCCAACCAGCACGCACATGAGCAGCAGGGGCTGTGGTATCCATTGCACCTTGCTGCAGAACTGCCCGAGAAAATCTCTGTTTGGGGCAGGTTTGTCCAAGGCACTCTGCAAGTCTTTGAAGCTGAGGTTTTGACATCCTGCAGGACTTGGCCCCTGTCCCAGGCCCTGCCCTCACCCAAACATAACACTCCCCTCTGTCCCTGCCCCCCCCCCCCCCCCCACACACACATTCTCCAGGGCCAGGAACCAGGCAGAAGCCGCAAGTCCTCACTTCTCTCTTTCCAGGCTGTCCAAGCTGCTTTCAGACAGTTCTTTACGTCAGCAATAGAGAAAGGAAATTTTGTTTGGCCTGATCAGGACTTCTTCCAGCCTAGCAGCAGTGTGGTTAGAGAGCCTGTACAAGCTCTCAGCTTGGGGACCATGGCTGGGCTAGGAGATACAGGGACTTTGCCATTGGAAGGGCTTTGCTGTGACCATCTAGTCCTGGACATGACCCTCTGCCAGCCCAGCTGCCCACAGCATCCTCTCCAATATGTGTGAGCACTCCTTGCCCTGTTCTGCCCCCAGCAATGGTCCCCTGTGGTAGGGCTGTGTAGGCACAGGCACGTTGTCCGTCATGTTCCACCCTTACCCCAGCTGGCTCCAGCATCCTGCTCACAGCACCTTACAAACAGCTTCTTCCTCCCACCTTTTCCAGTAAGAGAGATAATTAAATGGTCTGACCTGAGTGCCTGGGATAGAGATGCTCTAAGGAGCTTCAAGAACGTAACAGAAGAACCTGAGACCCCTTGATGTGGAACTGAGTCTGGGCTTAACTCAACCCCTTATCCAGTTCTCTCCAGAGCTCAGAGCTCTATACTAGATCAGCTGTGTATCCCCAGGACAAAGATGCCCAGCTCCACAGCACCAGGAGAGGAACAAGGCTCTCCAGAACTTACTGGGTCAAACCATGAGGGTAGGTAGGACAGAAAGGAGGGATTTCTGCAGGGGGATGCCCCAGCTGACCATTGACACCAAGGAACAATGAAGAATTAGGGCATGGAAGTTTTCTGTATTTGCAGTTGCCATGGTCCATCTAATTCGACTTCTTCCTCTGTGCAGACATCAATGAATGTGCCCTCAACCCAGACATCTGCCCCAACGGCATGTGCGAGAACCTGCGCGGGAGCTACCGCTGTATCTGCAACCTGGGCTACGAGTCAGACCCCACGGGCAAGAACTGCGTGGGTGAGTTCAGGGCAGCCCAGGCTCAGCGCGGCATAGAGAACCAGGAGCCTAGTGCTGGTGGGGAGAGGGTAGCACGCTCTTGGCGCGTGGGGCTGCGAGCCAGGTCCAGCCCTCCAGTGGCACAGGAGCCTGAGGTGATGCAGCAGCTGATGGCCACGAGCACCGTCCCCATTCAGGGCTGCCTTGTCCACCTGGAAGAGCACAAGGTGCTACGCGAGAAACTACACGTCTGTGATTTAGCATACTTCCCACATCGTATTGCTTTGGGGACGGTACTGCATTTCTGTGCCTCTCAGGCTGCCAGAGCTCTGTAGGGTTGGTACAGCAGAAGAGTGGATGCTGGTGTAGCTCAGAAACCCCATCTCTTCGCCCACAGACGTTGATGAATGCACTGTCAATCGTTTGCTGTGTGACAACGGACTGTGCCGCAACACACCCGGCAGCTACACCTGCACCTGCCCCAAGGGCTTTGTCTTCAGGACGGAGACAGACACCTGTGAAGGTAATGTGACTCTGAAGGCAATGGAGAACATCTTCAGAAGATGTAAAGAGCTATGGCCTGAGGTCCTGCCTGAAAGGGAGCTCCAGGTCTAATGTGTCTTTGGTTCCCTTTTGACCGCAGTGGTTTAAACTGGAGCAGGTCCAGGCTTTGGGTTTGTGAGTGTTTTTTTTTGTTTTTTTTTTTTCCCCTAGGGGGAAATTTCACACTTCATTCAAAATAGTGGACATCCAAGCCCAGAACATCTGGGCTTTTCCGTGACTAAAAACCAGAATGATTTCCTCTAGGACCCTAAAATTTTAGCTAAAACCTGACCAAAATTGCAAGTTTTGGGGATTTGATTGAAAGTTTGCAGTTTGGAGTGGGGGAAATGGTTTCCTGACCGCAAAGTCCTCAAACATTTGAGAACTGGCACTTTGCACATAAATGTCTGTTTAGAGAAAAAAAAAAAAAAACAAAAAAACAAAAAACAAAAAAAAAAAAAAACAAACCCCAAACTGATTTGTTGTAAAGAAGGTGAAAAATGGCAAATGCTACGTATCCTCACATCGGGTTCTGACGGGTACACTGTGCTGCTCCCATCTCAGCCAGGAGCGGCCCTGAGCGAGCGAGTCCAACATTCCCTGGTAGCACCAACCACCCTCGGTCCATCCGTTCCCTCAATCCTGAACTCACTGATGTCCTGGTGTCTGCTGGCAGTGCCCGTCCCCCTTGAGATGGTGCATACTGGAGTTGTAGATGCAGGACTCCCATGGCCTGGACCGGCGGTCCTTTGAACAGCTGAAAAACTCCTTTCTTCATGTTCTTTGCTTCTCATCTCCCCCAGTCTCTGGCCCAGAAAACTTGGTCCCATGGCACTCACTGCAGTGACATTCCTTTTCTTCCCACAGATATCAATGAGTGCACCTCTAACCCTTGTGTGAACGGTGTCTGTAGGAACAATGCTGGCTCCTTTGCTTGCGAGTGCTCCCCCGGCAGCAAGCTGGACCCCAGCGGCACCATCTGTGTGGGTAAGGATGCGACCTTCTACAGGCAGCTCTGGGACAGTGTCTGGTATCATCAGTGCCCATCATCACCCCTTGCTGTTCCTCTGAAGGAAGTTCTTGGCTCAGGGATGGGGATCCTTTGACATCTTTCTCACCTAGTGCTCCTTTGGCTGTTGGTAACAGTCAATGTCTCTCTTATGCATCCAGGGAGCCTGAAAAGCTGCAACCTCAGGCAGTGCTCTGAGCAGTGTGTGGCAGACACAGAAATCCCCAACTGTGCTGCAGCAAGACAAAGCACAGACACGGGCTCCCAGGGGATCCTGCAGGGCTGGATGGTGGGTTCTCACTCACCAGATGGGTTTGTAGTATGCTGACATTAAGGCACATCAAGATGAAGTAGATCCCTTCTTATCATCTTGATCCAGTACCCACATCCCGCTCCTAGATGGACAGGGCCTTGCAAAGCATCACGAGGACAGATGGAGGGAAAGAACTGTTTCTACCCAGAAGAGGAGCAGGCTGGGACCAGGAAAAGAGCAGGACACAGAACTGACACAATGGCAGTTGTATCACAGAGCCCAGAAATGCTGTTCCACAGCACGGCAGTGGGACAGGGCTCTGGGGACCAGCATAGTTTGTGTCCGTGTTGCAATGTGCTTGGCCCCACAGCCTAAAAGATAAAATGATGCCAGAAAGCAATAGTCACGTTGCGGCTCAAGGGACAGTTTCTCCCAGCTGCTTCTCGTGGCAGCCCGGCTGCCACGAAGCTGGGAACCTCTGCCAAGGAGCAGCTCTTCGCTCACGCCGTGCCTTTGCCCCTGCAGACAGCATGAAAGGGACGTGCTGGCTGAACATCCAGGATGGGCGTTGCGAGGTGAACATCAACGGGGCCACGCTGAAGTCGGAGTGCTGTGCTACGCTGGGGGCAGCGTGGGGCAGCCCCTGTGAGCGCTGTGAGATCGGTAAGGCTCTGCTCGGCACAGAGATCCTCGAGGCAGGAGGCAGCCCGTTTCTTTGCTGACGTTCCTCCGTTTTCTTGCAGATACTGCTTGTCCCCGGGGTTATGCTAGGATGAAAGGCGTCACATGTGAAGGTAAAGTTCTATCCTGCATCTTTGAGCCTGGCGGGGGGATCTAGACCTTCTGGCCCTTTGTTGGACTCTCCAGTATGTTCATCTCTTTCTCATACCGAGGTGCCCAGAACTGGACACAGTACTCCAGTTGTGGCCTCACCAGGGCTGAGTAGAGGGGAAGGTTCACCTCCCTCAGCCTGCTGACAACACTCTTAATACAGCCTAAGATACCATTAACCTTCTTTGCAGCAAGGGCACACTTCTGCCTCATGTTCAACTTGGTGTCTACCAGGACCCCCAGGTCCTTTTCTGCCAAGCTGCTTTCAGGTAGACCATTTCTCCAGCTTGCCAAGGTCCCTCTGGCTGGTAGCAGGACCTTCTGGTGCATTAACCATTCCTCCCAGTTTTGTATCATCAGCAAATTTGCTGAGAATACACTTTACTCCATCATTCAGGTAATAAATGAAGACGTTAAACAGGATCAGACCTAGTATTGATCCCTCAGATACGTCACTAGTTTCTGGCCTCCAATTAGTCTTTGCACCACTGAGCACCACTCTCTGGACCCAGCCATTCAACTAATTTTCGATCTACCTCACTGGATGCTCAACCAGCCCATACATCAACAGCTTGTCTGTGAGGATCTTACAGGAGACAGTGTCAAAGGCTAGGTAGACAATATCCACTGCTCCTTCCTCACCTGCCAGGCCAGTCATTTCATCATAGAATTTTATCAAGCTTGTCAATCATGACTTCCCCTTGGTCAAGTCCATACTGACTACTGATAATGATTTTCTTGTCATTCATGTGCCTGGAAATGGGTTTCCAGGTTTAGCTGCTCCATCAGCAGTACTTATGTTTTTGAGTACTGGTGCCGCTCCGTGAGTGCTGTGCCAACCATGGATGTGTGCAACAGGACCACCCTGTCTTTCTGTCTCCAATAAGGCTTTGTAATGCAGCCTTCTTGCAAAAGTGTCTGGGCATGGCTGTGGCTGGGCATGGAACATGTGGTTTTCAATGGGACAAGTTGCCAGTTTTAGTCTGGTGGGTGGCTCTGGGCTCCTTCCATCTCTTCCAGGAGCCCTTCAAGGCCATACTGGACTTGTCCATGAGCCACTCTCATGCCCCTCTCTTGCTTTTGTGCCAACAGATGTGAATGAGTGCGAGGTCTTCCCTGGCGTCTGCCCAAATGGACGCTGTGTGAACACAGCTGGCTCCTTTCGGTGCGAGTGTCCAGAGGGACTGACCCTTGACGGCACTGCTAGGACATGTGTGGGTAAGGACACCCCATCTCACCCAGATCCTGGCCTCTGTTCAGCCCTCTCTACAGAGGTCCAACCACCCCCTACCCACCACGTGCAGCAGTCTTGGGAACTGAGTGATGGCACTTCATACCTGGTGAGGGCTGCCAAACCTAACAGCCTAACTAAGGCAAGGTTGCCATAACTTCACGTCCCCAAGTCTAGCCAGTAATGCAATTGTTCTTGGGTGGACTTCAGGGGTAGCCAAATAGATAACCTAACCGGTTAATGACACAGCCCAGCAGCCCTAAAACAACTCCTGGCTGCTTTCTGGACACATGGTGACAACCTCTGCCCTTCACAGGGGCCATCTGGATGACTAACTATCCCATGGAAGAGTCCATTCTCTGGGCCTGTTGCCAACAGTTACAGGCTGGCCCATGTCCAGAATATTAAGTCTCTCATAGCCTCCCAAACAAGGTGGCCTCATTCAAATGACCCATACCTGGGCATGGTTTGGAGGATACCTTAGTCAAAACTCTTCCAGGAACCTTGCTAACTATGTCACAGAAAATGGTGTCTCTGGTTTTACCAGAGGTTAGGTGCTGCAGGCTAGGGTTCAGCTCTGCTCTCTCACCAGACGTGCGTGTGGAACAGTGCTACATGAAATGGGATGAAGATGAGTGCACGGAGCCTCTGCCAGGCAAGTACCGGATCGACATGTGCTGCTGTTCTGTGGGCTCAGCCTGGGGCATCGATTGTGAAGAATGTCCCAAGATTGGCTCCAGTGAGTACAAGGCCATCTGCCCCAGGGGACCCGGCTTTGCCAACCGAGGAGACGTGCTTTCAGGAAGGCCCTTCTACAAAGGTGAGAGGAAAGAGAGGAACTGCTGACTGTGGGCTGTGCTCAGCCCACCTCGGCTACGGCCCAAGGAACCTGCTGCCTGACCGGCAACTCTAGGTTCATTACAGACATCCCCCTCCCTGAAACCCTGCTGTTCTGCATCCACCCACAGATGTGAATGAATGTAAGGTCTTCTCTGGCCTGTGCACTCATGGGACCTGTCGAAACACCATTGGCAGCTTCAGGTGTCTCTGTGGCAATGGCTTTGCTTTGGATGCTGAGGAACGGAACTGCACAGGTAATGGAAGAGTAGCCCCTTCCAGATCACCCTTGTCCAGTTTGCTGCCCTGTGGGATGCTTAGCGTGAGGGCGGCACCCAGAGGAGTCATGGCAGTTATCTTAGGGACATGTTGAGAAGCCAAGGGCAGGACCATGAGCAGAAGGCTCCTCCTGTTCATGGGATGAAGGATCAGTCCTGCACCAGAGAGAAAGCTTAACTGCTGTCTCTCCCTTCAGGAAGAGGAGTTCCTTGGTCTGCTGGGTCAGACTTGCCAGCCCATGTTCATTGAATTTGATGTGCAGTACAGGCAGCCCAGTGCCAGCTGTAGTGGTGCTCGTAGTCTGTCCTGCCTCCACTAGCTGGTCTTCATCCCCACAGACATCGATGAGTGCCGCATCTCACCAGACCTGTGTGGCCATGGCACCTGTGTCAACACGCCGGGCAGCTTCGAGTGCGAGTGCTTTGAAGGCTACGAGAGTGGCTTCATGATGATGAAGAACTGCATGGGTAAGGACTTGTCTCCAGGGCAGGGCAGCACCCTTACCCTTTTGCAACAGGGAAGAAAGTAGCTGGTGCCAGATCTGACAGAAGGCCTCATGCCAAGCTGCTCCCTTTGTGTCTGGCTGTCCCGCTACCTGGCTGGCTGGCTCACTGTTCCCTGATATCAAGCCAAATCTCTTCATTGCCCTCTGAGGGAGTTGTGGGAGTCCCTGTACTGCAGAGAGCCCTGGCAGCCTCTGCTCTCCCCAGGGTAGTGAGCCTTCTGCCTTGCTTTGATTGCAAAGGCAGAGCTGGACTGAAGGGCAGAATGTGCTGAGGGAGGAGTGCTGTGTGTGCACCTGAGAGCCCCGTAGGTGTAACCCTGGGAGGGCAGCAGAGCATATGCAAAGTGAAATCAGGGGTTTGTGAGACACAGCACAGGCTCTAAGGCGGAGGACATAAAGGGAGAGGCCAGGTCCCTGGCAAGGCTCGGCTTAAGCCCCAGACCCCTCCAGAGAAGGAGAGCAAAGAGACTGAGCCGTAGCCTCTGCCTCCTGCGTGGATGCTGTGCCTTACGTGGGCCAATAGTCCCTCAGCGACGGGCCCCATGCTCTCTGCTAGCAGTGCCCCAGGGCTCCGTGCCATGCAGAGCAAGGCCAGACTGTGAAAAGGTTGCCAGACTTGGGGCCAAAACTGGAACTTCTATTTATGAGAACCTCCTGGGCCAGAGGCTACCTGGATAGCCTGTGCTGGTGGTGCCCCATGAGGTGGGGAAGGAGACTGGCAGCCCAGGCCAGCATCAGGGAGGACTCTGGGGTATAGTGCCAGGCCCAGGGGAGCATCCTGGGCTCTTCCTGCCATGACATTTACGGGACATTGTTGGTCCTGCCATGCCACCTCCTGGCCACTGTTACCTCGGCTGTGGGAGCCCACAGGGAAGCCCACGCTGGGAGACCACGGGACCACCAACCAGCTTTTCTCAAATCATTTCCCAACCCTTTCCTGCTTGCAATTCCCTGCAATCCCAGTGTGATGTTGCCTTCTTTTTTTTTTTTTTACAGAAGAATAATGCCTTGTATTTCCCTTTTCATCTTGTACTTGTTCGTGTACTTGTACGAGGTTCATTCTTTATTTTGTACTCTTCCTTCACTTGGACCTTCCCTTGCACCAAACCTTGGCCACTAACCTTTCCTCTTGTTTCAGCCACCAGCAGCTGGAGCTTGAGCCTGGCATTGCCACTGAGCTGGGACAGGATCCATGCCTGGTATTTTCATTCCTGCTACGCAGAGAGACGGCAACCTTTATACTGGGGATTGGCTAGTACACAGTGGAGCTCTGCCAGGCCAGCAGCTTGAACTCAATGGCTGTGAGCTCCAATTCTCATACACACTTGGCTGTTTCCTTTGTGTGACGTCTCATCTCCTTCTACTTCTTTTCAGCCTCGTGTTACCCATCTATTATTTATTCTGCCACTGATTATTTACATATCCACATTCTAAATGTACACCCATCTCCAGACATTATTAATATCATATGTTCAACCCTTACATTAAGCCATGTATTTACAAACACCACTGGAGAATGTTTCTGAACTTGTAGATCTTTGTGTGGTACCCTATCCATGCCACCAGAGTTATCTTCTTCATTTGGTTCATCTACCTGCCCTAAATTATGTCTCACATACCATATCAGTCATTTTAATCCAGTTACATGTAGCTTGGTCCCTTTTCTAGATAATATATGTTCCTTGCAAGTAGCTGTCAGTTCTATCATCATTAGATCACTACTGAGATTAGTAGACCTATTATTTCCACTCCTATATTAGAAAATGTATTAATCTTTGGTCTTTATAGCACTGCTTGGCCTCCTGCTGTCATTGTGCATCCTACAGCCATGTGCCATTAAATCAAATGCCTTCCCTGGCATGAGGACATGGAGATACACCTTACTCAGCAAGAGCTTGGCCATTTGACAGCTTGTGCCTCTTCTAGCTCTGAATCTTGCTGATTCATCCAACTTTTCTTGGGCTGCTTTCCAGTGAATCTTTTCTAAAATGACTTTCAACCTGGTCTGATTTGCATGTGGTATCTAATCGACTGCCGCTACTACTGTACTTTTCCTTGGGATCCGCAGCAATTTCACACCAACCTCCACCATTAATCAGGCCCCTGTCCAGTTCCTCAAACATTTGCACAGATCACGTCCTTCATGAGAAGTTCTGGTAGACCATCTGCATTCTTCTACCCCACTCTATTTCCAGTTGTAATTGTAAAGGCTCCCTTTGACCTGCCCATTTAATTGTCCTTTATCCTCAGATAATTCTTTACAGCTCCTCCCATCTGGCTAATGCTTGTTTTTATTCTGTCAGATTCTCATCTGTTTTCAATTTAATAATTCTTGTTTGTAGCTTAAAAAATCCCATCAATGACCTCAGTACCTCAGTTCGTCTCCAGTAAGTCAGCCAGACTGTTGCTGTCCTCTAATTCCTGGCATACCATGTTCCTCTTCTCGTCTGTCTAGCCAGACAAACTTGTCTGACTGACCTAGTCTCAATATTCTGCTCTTTCTGCTTTGGCTTGGACTTTCAAACCACTTCAATCTGTGGCATGATTCAATACCATTTATTTATTTTTCATATTTTATTCCCTGGGTTCTTTAAAATATATCACCGCCCTGCTACTGGCACGGTTTTCTGTCTTTTCCATACAATTTGTAGCGTGGGTTACCACAACTCACACTGATCATCTTCCTCCTTCTCCTCTTCCATTTCTGAGATACAGAGAATGTCACAGTCCCCACTGATGGCCTGCTAACTTTCAGTAATGAGTTTTCTGATATATTTATATAAGGATGTTGTGTTTCATTGTTCTTTTTTTTTTTTTTAAAAAAAAAAAGCTCACTAGCATCTGCACGATTCTACCTTAGCCTTTTTTCTAAGTGACAGGGTTTTGAGTCCTTTCACCCCAAAGGGTGTTGTGACACTATGGCATTTCCCATGGTCAAGGGTTAACTTCTTCCTGCCTGTGACTGGCAAAAGAACTTGGCTTCAGCCTCATGAGGGAGGATTTCTTGCCAGCCCCTGGCAATAAACATCAGCATAAACCTACATCCTGCAGTTAATTAGGAACAGTCTCCCACCATGGAGAACTGGAGGCACGGGTCCTGTGGGACTGTTTGATAGGGACCCATAACCCGCCTTGTCAGATGTATTCCAGTCCACTTTAGCTGTAGATAAGCTGAAAATCTCAACAGAGTGTTTTATTCAAGTAAGGTTAAAGATTCTATTCTTAATTACAAGGTTGGAATCAGAAAAATAAGCCTATGAGAACAAAATGGGTTCTTTAAATATATGTGACATCGCTCCCTTTGTCTGCTGTCACTAAGGGTTCTTGGGGGCGTTTTTTCAGCTCCCCCGGTTCATTGGTGTTACACCCAAAGTCTTTGTATTCTGAATGCACATTTCTAAGTGTACAACTGTGGACAGATGAATCTTCGGAGCCATTCCAGGGAGGCTTCCCTGGTTTTGCTCTCTTATTATCAGTGCGGGGCATCTTGAGTCAATTCTAGGGGCATAAAAGAATGCAAAATCTTTTGAATCTGGGACCAAAATAGAGAACCTCATTCTCAGATTCCTGTTTCCAAAGTTAGAGGATCAGATTCATCTAGCACTTGCCCTTACAAAAAGCATAACTTGCACTGTGAAACACCACAAGTACCACAAAGACTGTTACCTGTACGACATCATAGTAGATCACAAATACCTTTCTCCAGGGGCCATGGATAACGAATCGATAACAAAGCTTCCCAGTTTTCATACTTTCAGTGTTTCATCTCCTCCTTCTGTTGGATTTTGTTTCCAGCCATCACCAGTGCACCATTCCAGTAGTTTCCCTTGTCTGGGTTTTTTAATCTGGCATTTATAAACTTTTATATCACTTTTTTTTTTTTTTTTTCCCCTTCATTTTTAATGCCAGCAGCCTGGTTTCATCTTTGGCTGGATCACATCTCTTTCACAGCACTTTAATCTATTTCAGGAATTTTTCCAGTTCCTAGTAAATTCAATCCATTTGTCCATATGTGATTTTTTTCAAAAATGTTCAGACTATTTCCGAGCCTTGTGTGTGACACTGAAACTACTCTGAAGGCTGTAACCAAGAAAGGCTCTGTGTTAGTCTTCTATGAGACAAACTACACATTTTCCGAGGAACTTTCCCTCTGTTGATGGAACCTGTGAAAATGTACTAAGATTGGTGAGATGTGAGCTAGGAACTATCCTTCTAGTCCTTGTTGGCTAAGCTGCACGAAGCTGGTAACTTCTTTCCTCCTGATGTTACACTTTACGTTCTATTGAGGTCAAGGCAAGAGTTGGGATTTCCCAAAATGCATACCTCAACCGTAAATCCACTGGATTTACCCAAGCCCTGGATTTGCTGCCCTTTTTATTTTGTGAAGTCCCCCCGTTCTGGGATATATCCTGGTGATGGGACTGCGGTGTATGGCACCAGCACCACCCCGTTCTCTGGAAAACCCAGCTGAAGGGGACAATCCGCCACATTTCGTGTTATTCTCTGCAGATATCAATGAGTGTGAGCGGGACCCACTGCTATGCCGAGGTGGGATCTGCATGAACACAGATGGCAGCTTTGAATGCATCTGCCCCCCGGGACATGAGCTGACTTCTGAAGGGAACACTTGCATAGGTGAGATGGTGGAAAGCTATGTTATGACCAAAGCCTGTTCAAGGGTAGTGAGCCCAGCATGAGATCCAAGTCTCCGTATCATGGATCTCTCCTTCCAATCCCATACGTGGGTGCAACATACTCATCCAGGAGGGACTGAGGTCACTCCCAGGGTTTCATTGCATTTATGATGTCTGTTCTACTTGCTGTTGACTGAAGACTGACCCGTGGGGCAATGAAAATTCAGTTTGGAGACAGCAGCAGGCGGGGGGTTACCCAGGGATGGGTACCAAATGGTGCTCAATGTGGCATCAGCAGGGCTGGCTGCTCAAACTGTTCTTCCCACTGCAGATATCAACGAATGCTCCCTCAGTGACAACCTGTGCCGCAACGGACGCTGCGTCAACGTCATCGGTACCTACCAGTGCACGTGTGATTCGGGCTTCCAGGCCACACTGGACAGGCAGGGCTGTGTCGGTGAGTGCTCCTCTTTGGCAAAAAGCCATGCCAAGATATGCATCTAGAACCCTCCTCGCCTCGTACCTCTTATAACACTCAGTGGGGTGCCTGGGGGTAAGGCAAGGTTAAGTTACAGCCAGATTGGCACTACTGGTAAGGGGCTGTCATCAGTTGGGAAACTACTGTGAACTGCAAGTGGTTGGCAGAGAAGGCAAGAGGTGCTTTCTTCTGGCTGGGGGAGCTTTGTTTGCTCTTCAGCACCTCTCCCGCCTTGTCTCTGTTACTGGCACTGTGTCTGAGCAGCTCTGCTGCAAGACACGTACCCCAGTCCGCGACCCAAGTGGCTGCCTGACCTCTCCCTTCTCCCCTAGACATTGACGAGTGTACCATAACCAACGGCGGCTGTGACACACACTGCTCCAACTCAGAGGGCAGCTATGAATGCAGCTGCAGTGAAGGCTACGCGCTGATGCCAGACAAGAGATCATGTGCAGGTGAGCAGACAGCTTGGCTCTCATAGGTGCTGCCCTGGTGACCACTGTGTCCACTGCCAGTCAGCCATAGTGCTGGCTTAAGAGTGAGGGGAGCCCATTTTTAAGTCACCTCCAGAGAGGTGATTTCCCTGGCCAGCTGTTTTTGCTTTGCACTGCAACATCCAGCCCCTCATTATAGGCTCCAGAGTCCTGTAATTACATGAAGTAGAGCAAAGCCCCTCCCGTGACTCCCTCCTGCCCCCTCCTGCTCACACAACACCCTTTCACTGGCTCTAACGTCATTACTTTGGCAATGGTCTCCTCTCTCTAGATATTGATGAATGTGAGGATAATCCAGACATCTGTGATGGTGGGCAGTGCACTAACATCCCCGGGGAGTACCGCTGCCTCTGCTTCGATGGCTTCATGGCATCCCTCGACATGAAGACCTGCATTGGTGAGGACAAGGCTGTGCCCTGGGCCCGTGCCAGCACTGCATCACAAAGCTGCTGTTGGACAGAGGAAGGGATGCAGAGGGTTGCCCCAGAGTTGTGTCATGGCTCTTGTGGTTTTCCAATCAAGTCCTTTTTCTCCTTCAGATGTGAATGAATGTGATCTCAACCCTAACATCTGCCTGCACGGCGAGTGCGAAAACACGAAGGGCTCCTTCATCTGTCACTGCCAGCTGGGCTACTTTGTCAAGAAGGGAACCACAGGCTGCACAGGTGGGAACTCACCAGACCTGGAGCTAGAAGTGCTGGTGGGACCCCTCACAAACCTTTCCTGCAGCTGCCATGGATAGAGCACCATCCTTCTGCTGGGGGATGCTGTGGACACCCTGGGATGTGGGTGTGCTGGGAGCCCCTCCTGGGCAGGCAGAGATTGCCAGGAAGGCAGCCTGCAGGCAGGGATTGACACTTTCCTAGTTTACAGCCAAACCAGGGGCCTGCCCTTCCTTTTGTCTTCATCTTCCAGGGGTGAACACCGATCAGCCCTTTAGCTGATCCAACAACTCCAGGCAGCCTGTTCCCCGAAGCACCTTGCTCCCATCCTCTGGGGTTCAGATTCCCAGGAGCCGCTGATACCCAGACCCGTTAGCAGGATTGTACCCAGCGGCTCTCTCCCCTCCTGGGGGAGCTGAGCCGTGTCAGCTCTGATATCCTTCCTTCCTGCAGACATCGATGAATGTGAGATCGGGGCTCACAACTGCGACATGCACGCCTCCTGCATCAACGTGCCAGGGAGCTTCAAATGCAAGTGCCGCACAGGCTGGCTCGGAGATGGGCTGAAGTGCAACGGTGAGTTCTCGTGCCAGGAGAGGATGTTTGTGTGTCCAGGTGCTCCGTGGGCACCTGCGAAGGCTGCGCTGAGCTGGCATTTAAAGTGCTCTTGAGCCCCAGGAGCCCTGCATGAGGATTTATAGAGGTGTGGAGGGATGTGGGGGTGTGACAGAGGGGGACTGTAAGTCATGATACAGAGGTGTATGGGTGTTGCACTGTCAGGCTCTGCGACCGTGTCTGTGAAGCCATGAGTGTGGGAGTGAGGACGTGTATTTGGGGGATGTGGAGTGGGTGGGCATGGCATTGAGGTGAGCGTGGATGAATGTCGTCGGCGGCCGGGTGATGTGGCTGTGTGGTGATGTGTTGGGGCACGGTGTAGTATGCATGGAGGGATACACAGGTTTTGGAGGTGTGCAGGGATGTGCTGGTGTGTGCATGTGAGTGCAGGGACTTACTGGCATGTGTGTGGTGTGTATGAAGGGATGTAAGGGTATGGATACGTGTGTCTGACCTGGGGAGGTACTGGTAATGTGGGTATGTGTGTGTGGAAGTGTTTCACTGCCGTGCTGTCTGTGTCAGTGCTGCCAGGGGGGCTCATGGAGATGTGTTGGAGCCTCATGAGTGCTCCAGGTACCTGGAGGCTGCAGTCTCCTGAGCTGTTTGTGTGTCCCCCTGGCCCCTACATGAGGTGCTCAGGCTTAGAGGAAAGGCCAGAGGCAAATCACTGACCGGGTGTTCTCCCTGACCAGATCTGGACGAGTGTGCAACTGAAGAGCACAAGTGCAACCTGAATGCCAACTGTGTCAACACGCCAGGCTCCTACCGCTGTGCCTGCCGAGAAGGCTTCAACGGGGACGGCTTCTCCTGCTCCGGTGAGGCCCGTAGACTCAATTGAGAGCAGGAACATGGCTTGGGCATCTTCCTGGGACAGGGAGTAGTCACCTCCTCTTAACCACCAGCCTGGCTCAGCACCTGGCTGCCTGTGTCTGGGGTTCCCCAAACGAAGGGTCCCCCAAAAACCACTGCAGCCTGCCCTGCACCACAGCCTGCTCAGATACCTTCAGCAGAAATCCACCTTCTTCTCAGCAGGTGTTTGGGGAGGATCAAGGCAATGAGAAGTATTGCAGCCCCTTCCCCCCAGGCTCCCAGCAGAAGGGTGGGAATAAGCTTGTGAGAATTTTCTGGGCAAGCTGAGGAAAGCTGCCGTCTTCCGGTGGACACCATGTCAGTGTCATGCTTGACTCTCTCTAGATGTGGACGAGTGCGCGGACAATGTGAACCTGTGTGAGAATGGACAGTGTCTCAATGCACCGGGGGGTTACCGCTGCGAGTGCGAGATGGGCTTCAATCCCACAGAGGACAGCAAGGCCTGCCAGGGTAAGTGCCCAGAGTTTTGACGGCTGCTCCAGGAGATCCAGTGTCCACCTCCTTTCTGGCCTTGGTCTCTCTAATTCCCTGTCACCACCTGATCCATTACTAAGCGAGACCCAGCATCACCTGGTGGTGCAAGGCACCTGAGGTGCCAGTTATTCCACTTCCAGCAGTTGGTCCCCAGCCCGCAGAGGCTGGGCTAAGCCAAGGATCCATGCAAGATGTGGACAATCAGCAAAAGAGGGGTGAGGGGAGAGGGCATACACACAGCACGCCTGGTCCTACTCTCCCAGGAAATGGTATCCCATGGCACTAGAACCATCCTGAGACGGGTTACCCACATCTGGGTCGTGGCTCTGCTTTGTGATGGGAGCAGGAGAGGCCGGTCCTGGCCCTCACTCTGCCAGATCCTGAGTACCCAGCTCTCCCTGTTTTGCAGACATTGATGAATGCACCTTCCAGAATATCTGTGTCTTTGGGACCTGCCAGAACCTGCCCGGGATGTTCCGCTGCGCCTGCGATGATGGCTATGAACTGGACAGGAGCGGAGGCAACTGCACAGGTATAGGACTTTCACAGGGCTGTTGGATGAGGATCGTTTCTCTGTGATCTGCTGATGCGAGCTTGCTCCAATCACGACTGAGAGCAGCACTAGCAGCCTAAAGCCAATTAAGCATGCCTGCATGATGTGGTGATGTGCCTTTGTTCTTGGCAAGGCCTTGATGCTGCAGGAAGGTGGGCCTTCAGTGGGTAGGAAGAAAAGCTTGGTGTGGCTCTGCTCCTTTCTTCTGACTCTGGGCAGGGTGGTATGAGGTAGGATAAGACAAACTCTGTTTCTAGAAGGGCTTTGCCTACCATCACATTGTCGTGGTTTAGGCCTGATTGGCAGCCAACCACAATGCAGCAGCTCTCTCTCCCTTCCCCTCCGGCAATGAGAAGGGACAGAGAGCCAGGCTTGGGGTTCAAGATAGGACTGGGATGGGGAAAAATCCCCCTTTATGATCACGAGCAAAAGGCAGACTCGTTAGGGGAAGAAAAAAAAGAACATACATTTATTACAGACACTAACAACACATAACAGAGTAGGACAGTGAGAAGCATTGCCACATCTTGAGAACACCTTCCCCCCACCCCTCCCTTCTTCCCGGGCTCAGCTCTGCTCCAGATATCTCTACCTCCTTCCCCCAGTGGCGCAGGGGCAGGGAATGGGGGGTGCAGTCAGTGCTGCCACTTCTCTTATCCTTCGGTGAGGGGAGTGTCCGAAACTTGTTCCCCCTGCTCCATCGTGGTCCCCCTCTCACAGGAGACAGTCCTCCACAAACTTTCTCCGACATGAGTTCCTCCCACGGGCCGCAGTGTTCCCCACACTGCTCCGTCATGGGTCACTAACTTTCTCCAACTGGATTCCCTCCCATGGCTGCAGCCCTTCCCAAACTGCTGCGGTGTGGGACACCCCCGCATGCTGCAATCCTCCCAGCGCTGAATTACAGCAGCAGGGCTACCTTTTCCCATGAGACCCCGGCCTTCTTCAGGCACAGCACCTTGATTATACCAAGCAGAAGCCACAGGCCATAAATCAATGTCTGCTCCACCGTAGATCTTCATGGGTGGTGGGGGGGGGCCGCCCTGCCGTCTCCCCACAGGATACAGGAAGAGCCTTAGAAACACCATGGTCATGGGTATACACCTGAACACAGAGTATAGAGCTCAGGGCTGGGGTTGTGGTTTCTGTGGCAGTCTTCATCTTTTTTTTCAGTCTTCATCCTTCCATCCTTTCAGATATCAATGAATGTGCCGACCCTGTGAACTGCATCAACGGCCTGTGTGTCAACACGCCTGGCAGCTACCTGTGCAACTGTCCTCAGGACTTCGAGCTGAACCCCACTGGTGTGGGCTGTGTGGGTGAGTGGGCTGTGTGGAGAGCACACCTTCCAACCAGGACCTTGGTAGTCCTCCTTGGTGGTCCCACATAGCTGGAACTGGCCACTACCAGAGACTGGGGTGGCTGACCACTATCTGCTCTGCCAAATACCTGGCTGTCCATGATGGGCTTAACCCTGCAGCAGCAGCAGAGTACCTACCCCCTGCTAAGGCTGGCCCACCTTGTGTCCCCAGTGTTGAAGCTCTCCTGGTTGAAGCAATGGGCAGCTCTGGAGCTCTTCTTAAGTGTTTGCTTCTTGCAAGGCCCTGTGTTACTGATAGCATTATTTGGGTCATGCTCCCTAGCCACACTGAAGACAGGCCAGCATTCTACAACCCCTGGATAATACAGTGTGGTTTTTACCAGACAAGCCAGGCAGACTTTATTCTTGAAGGGTTCCCAAAGCCACGAACTGCAAGGACAGTCTGGATGTGGTTTACTACAACACAAGTGGACATCTGGGACAGGACTGGAGCCTTATCCCTCTCCCTGCTTCTCGAGGCAACAGCGTCATTCGTTCCTCCTGTGCACACAAGTCTTTACCGGCTTTGCTCACCCACTACTGTCTTTGTGCAGATACCCGTGTTGGGAACTGCTTCCTGGATACCCAGGATCGAGGCGATGGGGGCATCTCCTGCAGCGCAGAAATCGGTGTTGGGGTCACTCGGGCATCCTGCTGCTGCTCACTGGGTCGTGCATGGGGCAACCCCTGTGAGCTTTGTCCTCCAGCCAACACGAGTGAGTTGGGAAAATGTCTGGGGTGAACCTGAGCATGGTCTGGATGGGCGGTGTAGAGCAGAAAAGAGAGACAAGGCCTCTTCCCTGTGGCTTCTCGACTCAGTCTGGGAGTCCTGGGTCCAGGATCTGCTGTCATCACGGTGGAGAAAGGGAAGCTGAGGGAGAGGAAGGCAGGGGGGAGGTGAAGTGGGATGGGGGACACCAGGCTGGTTGTGCCTGGGGGATCCAGGCTGGGATCCTTTGTTCCTAGTCTGGTGGGCTGGGGGAGGGCAGCAGATGTGAACTAACCCCATTCAAGGGTGGGCAGGCAGAGACAGGGAAGCTAAGTTGGTTTGGCATGCGATGGGAGTCAGGCTGCTCCATCTGGCCCACTAACACCGTCCTTATGGCCTGTTTCTCCTGGGTTTCTCTTGGTTATCTCTACCCCTCCTGTTTTATGGGAGCCTGCTCAGCTCAGGATCCCCTCCGATTGACTTTTTCCACAGCTGAGTACAAGACCTTGTGCCCTGGAGGAGAAGGTTTCCGGCCCAACCCCATCACTGTCATCCTGGAAGGTAATCCAACCCAGTCCCCATCCTCCCTCACCAGGAGCTTGGGTACTGGGGGAGCCCAGTCCTGTACGGCCACTGTTTGCCGTGGCACTGGGCTGACTGGGTGCCCGCCAAGCCCCTGACCACTGAATGATAAATAGCAAAAGTGTGTTCCCTTCGGCTGTGCTCCAGCCCCCTGGCCGAGCCGCTCAGGCAGCAGCAGGGCTGGAGTTGGTGGGATGAACCCGATGGGGACCCCGGGGTGAAGGCACTGCCTGGGCTGGGCTGGCAGGCGGTGAACACCTCCCCGTTGCTCTCCCTCCTCAGACATCGACGAGTGCCAGGAGCTGCCAGGGCTCTGCCAGGGCGGCAACTGCGTGAACACTTTTGGCAGCTTCCAGTGTGAGTGCCCCCTTGGCTACTACCTCAATGAGGACACGCGCATCTGTGAAGGTAGCTGTACCGTGGTGCTGGTGCTTGTCTGTGTGCCTGGCGTGTATGGCACACGTGTGGGTGTGCCACAGAGTTGTGCGTGTATCTGGGCTGCCCGAGGAGCAGTTGGCAGAATCCCTTCCCCTTACTCTTCCAGACTTCCCACCCTCATCACAAACCCTGTCCCCTTTCCCAGTGCCAGGCCAGGCTGGTCCCTGTGCCAGGCCCATCCATACCTTGTGCCAAACCTACCCCCAACCCCGTTTCAGGGCCTTCTCTACCTGTACCCAATGCATCGACCTCCAATCTCCTTTATTTGGCAGATATTGATGAGTGCTCTGCTCACATTGGGATCTGTGGCCCTGGGACCTGCTACAACACCCTCGGCAACTACACCTGCGTGTGCCCCCCTGAGTACATGCAAGTCAACGGAGGAAATAACTGCATGGGTACGGCATGGTCCGAATCTGCGGGAAGGGGTCCGGCAGTGCCCTGCCTGTGAGCAAGCCCAGGGTTGTGCGGTGGGCAGCACGGTGTGGGCAGCACGGTGTGGGCAGCACGGTGTGGGCAGCACGGTGTGGGCAGCACGGTGGCTGAGCGGCTGGAGCAGGAGTGCTGGGAGCAGGGGCTGGGACTCGGGGTGCCCGAGTTCACCGGAGCCTCACCGCACCCCTACCCCTGCGCCGTGCACGTTGCCCGTGCCGGAGGGGCTGGCGCTGCCCCTGCCAGCAGCTGAAGGGAGAGCTGCTGGCACGGGGCGGTGAGAGACCCAGCAGAGCACTGCCACTGCCTGCTACGGGGGCAGGACCCAACGCTCTCACCGGAGCAGGGCTTCAGCCCATCACTGCAGCCTCTTTGCTGGGCTGCCCTGTGTGTCACCTGCAGTTCCCTGAGCACCGGGACAGCACGGGGTGGCACATCCCCAGCGATGAGCACCCTGGGGCTGGCAGCACCCATTCCCGGGGCTGGCACGAGACGCTGTCTGGGCTGCCTTTGCAGACATGAGGAAGAGCGTGTGCTACCGCAACTACAACGACACGTGTGAGAACGAGCTCTCCTTCAACATGACCAAAAAGATGTGCTGCTGCTCCTACAATATTGGCAAGGCCTGGAACAAGCCATGCGAGCCCTGCCCCACACCAGCCAGCCGTAAGTCAATTTTTCTGGAAGGACATCTTGATACTGTGGCTGCCCTTTTGCTTTTCCAGTGATCCTGTGCACTTGGAGGCACAGACACTAAAGAAATAGAGGGGGAGAAGGGAGAACATCATGTCTGGCAGGTGGGGGTGGGCGCTGTGGGGACATGCATTGCACTAGAAGGATGCGGGAGACTGGGCCAGTGTCTGTGGAGAGGAGATGATGTGTGGGCTGCGTGGGGAGTGTTGTGGGTGTCAGCGTTGCAGCGGGGAGTGCTGGCCATGCACTGCGTGGAGGAGTGAGCCTGTACCTGCCTGCGAGGCACACGGATGCCGCGTGTGAGCATGCCATTTACCGTGTGACGTGTGCCCTGCAGCGCACGCGTGTGCAAGCCCTTTGCCCGGTGCCATGCGTGTTCTGGGCCTCTGTGACTCCTGGCTGAGCACCGTGCAGATCCCCCCGCTCCCTGTCACACCCCGTCTCCTCTCACTCCAGCCACAGGCTGGCCCTTGTCCCTCTCACCCCTCGCTGCACCCCAATGCCTGCTGAGCATGGCCATGACCTTGGTGTTCCCCTTCCAGCCGAGTACCAGATCCTGTGCGGGAACCAGGCCCCCGGATTTATCATCGACATCCACACAGGAAAGCCGATCGGTGAGTAGAGCTCCCCGTGCCCTGAGGAGCCAGGTCTGCTCTCTGCCCCTCTGCTTTCTCCCCACGGTGCTTGTTCCCTTCCTCCCCCTTAGTAAATTAAGCCCTGAGCAGAAAAGAGACAAGGAAAAGAGGTGGCCTGCGTGGCTGCAAGCAGCTGGCCAAGCCTATGTCCTGAGTGGCTGGGTTGCTCAGACCTCCCCACATTTGCAATTGTGCCTTGGTTTCTGTCCCACCTGGAGAGAGAGGTGACCAGCGATCACAAACAGCGGCCAGTGGCCAGCTAGATCTAGACCTGTGATAGCCCTGGCACTCACCCTGCCAGCAGCGCCGGCCCTGCAGCAGCAGGGCACCGCTGAGAGCCAAGGTTTCAGGTTTGTGTTTTGGTAGATGGAAAGCTAGAGGAGCTGTTGAAGGTCCTGGGATTTGCGGGCTGTCTACAGACGCTTTGCAGTCTTGAAAGATGCACTTGCTGGTGGTTTATGAGACAAACAGGTTAGGTAATCATTGGTTCACCCGGCGTTGGCAGTACCAGCCAGGGGACTGAAGTGGAGGGAGATGAGTTCAGCTTCAGCTTCCAGGAGGAAAGTGCATCCGAGGGTATCAGTGCAGGGCTGGCAGGGCTGGTGGTGGATTGTGCTGGGCACAGCGACAGTCGGGGACCCTGGAGCCATCTCGGTACTTCAGTGACCCCTTGGATTTCCCATTTGCAGCCTGGTCCCAGAGCCTGAGCAAGTGTCCATGTTACTGCAGACACACTCAGAGAAATCAAAGGTGGATGTCCTGGGTAGGATCCCTCCCAGCACGTGCTACACAGGCTCTGCCAACAATCCCATGGCTCCTATGACTTGGAGTCTTGTGTGGCTCTGTTGTGTACCCCGAACTCTGCAGAGCAGCCCAGGCCTGGCGTGATCTGCAGATCCAGTATCAGTGGCTCCGCTGTTTGTCTGGTGGCCCTTTCCTGCTACTCTTCTTTTCAGAATGAACGAGGGCAGCAGTCTGCCAGCTATGGGGGCTGCTTCCCTCCCTGCTGCCTTCCCGGGATGCTGAGGGATGTTGTCTGTGTGCAGATATCGATGAGTGCAGTGAGATCCCCGCTATCTGCACGAACGGCGTCTGCATCAACCAGATCGGCAGCTTCAGGTGCGAGTGTCCCATTGGATTCAGCTACAACAACATCCTGCTCATCTGCGAAGGTAACAGGGCAGCCAGGGCAACGCTGCCAAGGGCACCCAGAAGGGTGGGGGCTCTCAGCATGGCACTAACATCTCCCCACCTCATGGGGCACCAGGATGAGGGCTGACAGCAGGCGTGGACAGAGTCTACGTGTTCTCATCTCAGCCTTCTTGAAATCTTCATTTTCCCTCATCAATGGTTGGACAAAAGTTGCTGATTTTCATTCGTGTTCCTGTCGTGTTCCAGAGGTTTTCCCTTCCTCTGTTTTGTTTTTTTGGTTTTTTTTTTTTTGTTTTGTTTTGGTTTTTTTTTTGTTTGTTTTATGTTTTTTGTTTTTTGCTTTTTTTTTTGGTTTTGTTTTGTTTTTGTTTTGTTTTGGTTTTTTTTGTTTTGGTTTGGGTTTTTTTTAGAAAAAGTTTGCAAACGCGACTGTTTCAAAGTTCTGCGTTGTAACTAAAATTCCCACTATTTATTGCGAAGCAATCGGAAACAGGTTGAACATTGACCCTGACTGGAGCAAACCAAGGGTTAAAATCCACTTGACTCCACTGAGCCGCTCCAGCCCTCCCAGGATGAGGGTGCCCGGTGAGTGCTTGGCACCCTGCACCGCCCAGGTTTGCATTTCTCTCCTCCCACAGACATCGACGAGTGCAGCAGTGGGGAGAACCTCTGCCAGCGCAACGCCGACTGCATCAACATCCCGGGCAGTTACAGGTGCGAATGCTCAACCGGATACAAGCTGTCGCCTAGCGGAGCCTGCGTGGGTAAGATGGGAGCTCTTTGCTACCTATTCCAGAGACACGTGTGCTGACACCCCTGCCTAGGCTCTTCAGATATTTGCAGACCACCATATGTGGACCCAAGGAAGGACAGGATGAATGCCATGACAGCCCTGTGCATGGGTCTTTTGCCAAGCCGGGGGACTATGACCTGGCCGTGCTGTGATTATGGGATACCTGTGCTTTTGGAACAATTCCCAGGGATTGTGGGCTCCCGGGGGATGAGAAAAGGTCCCTGTGAGGTGCAGCTTTAGTCTGGCAGCTCAGGCTCTTTTCTCCAATGAAATATATTTTTTTAGAGATGGCAGTGCACAAAGCTCTTGTTCTCTGTGAAGCCACCTCTCAGAAAACAGAGACCCCGTTCTGCTGTGCTGCTGCTCACAGACACGGCTTCCCGCTGGTGGGCAGGGGTGTGCAAAGGGCCAGTGCCTTGGCTCTTCCCATTTGGTCCATCCCTTCTGCTCACTAGTGCCCGCTTTGCTTCGTTTTAGGTCGCAACGAATGCCAGGAGATCCCCAATGTCTGCAGCCACGGGGACTGCGTTGACACCGAAGGCAGCTATGTCTGCATCTGCCACAACGGCTTCAAGGCCACGGGGGAGCAGACCATGTGCATGGGTCAGTGTGGCTGCCACAGCCCTGCCGTGAATCAGATATCAGGATGGACGTGAGGTCTCTCCAGCACCCGCTGGGTAGTGCCAAGGACAGCCAAGGGCCACAGCGTCCTCTCGATCCCAGGCTGCCCCTGCAAGCCATAAGGGTGTTGTGCAGCTGCCTGGACCCTGTCTGCCTACCCAAGGCTGTGGCTCTCAGATCACTCAGCCCCTGAATCAGTTGTGACCTTCTCTCTGCAGATATCGATGAGTGTGACCGACAGCCCTGTGGCAACGGGACCTGCAAGAACACAGTGGGCTCCTACAACTGCCTCTGCTTCCCTGGCTTTGAGCTAACGCACAATAACGACTGCATGGGTGAGTTGCACGGACTCCTGACCACGTGGATTGCTGACTGGGGTCAGCGTGGCCATGGCTGTGGGGCGTGGGGTGTCACCCGGTGGCATATGGGGGTGAGCTCTGGGTGTCACCTGGCAGTGGCTGTAGGGGTGGCTGTATGTGTCAGAGGCGTAGGGCTGGCTAAGGTGGCACGCTGACACTCACCTGCTGTGCCTATCTCTTCCCGTTGTGCTTATCATTTCCCTCCCACAGACATTGATGAGTGTTCATCCCTGGTGGGGCAGGTGTGTCGAAACGGCCAGTGCATCAACAGCATCGGCTCCTTCCAGTGCCTGTGCCAAGAGGGGTACGACCGGACCCCTGATGGGAAGAACTGTGTAGGTGAGTGTCTGGGCAGCGCGCTGGCCCTCCTCAGTGAGTTGAGGTGTACGTTGGTGTGGCTGGTGCAGTGTCATGAGACGTGGTTCCCAATCTGGTCCCATCAGAGGCAACTGAGCAGTGGACTCTCCAGATCTGCTCACAAGGCCCCAAGTCCTCCGGAGCCAAAGCCTGGTCATTTGACTGACCATGGACTGGGCCCCACTATGCCTGCATCCCCCTTCCAGCAATGCAGGCAACAGTCAAGCCAGCTCCTTTCCCTGTGCTGAGACCTGCAGGCAGCAAGGAGAACTGTCTTGTCCATGCCCCTAAAGCATGCAGAGTTGTACCAGGGATGCCTTGGGATCATCCTGCAGGGCTATGAGGGCAGACAGGCACTTTGTACTCTGGTTACTTGTGTCCACCACCCTGCCTCCTGCAGCACCAGGTGCTGCAGGCCTGAGTCTGTGTTCCCAGGGTGCACAAGGTAGAGCATCCTGGAAAATGTCTTATCCGCTTCCCTTGCATCTTTTGGGCAAAGCAGGGTGCCGCTGCAGGTAGGGCCTGGGTGCAGTAAGGTACCCTGCACCCAAGTCCTCCCAGCTGAGCACAGACACTATCACTGGTTATTTCCTCTCCTCTGCAGACATCAACGAGTGCGTGAGCCTGCCTGGGACCTGCTCCCCGGGCACCTGCCAGAACCTGGAGGGCTCCTTCCGCTGCATCTGCCCCCCTGGGTACGAGGTGCAGAACGACAACTGCATCGGTAATGTTGGCTCTGCCTCCTCCATTTCCAGCACAGCATGTGGTCACCTTGGACCATTCCCAGAACAACCATATTCTTTCTGGGTGGGCTGGGGCATGCATCACCACCCCCAAGCAATTTCTTGAAAGCAATTGGACACAGAGCAAGGCAAGGCCTGCTCCCCTGACGGAGGAGGCTCTGTGGTTTTCCTGTGCCCTGGCCTCTTCATCATCCCACTTGCCCTGAGTGTGGGTTAAGGGTTAGGGCTGGGGTGACGTCCCGCAGGCTTCAGAGCTCCCCAGACATCACAGCTTCAGATGGTTTTAATGCAACGAGGAAAGGAGTGACCTTTGGCTGTTCTGTAAGTAATATATCCCTGGTGCTCCCAGATATCAATGAGTGCGAAGAGGAGCCCAACATCTGCCTCTTCGGGACATGCACCAATACCCCTGGCAGCTTCCAGTGTGTCTGCCCTCCGGGCTTCGTGCTGTCTGATAACGGCCGACGGTGCTTTGGTGAGTGCAGCTCATCACGGTGGGGAGGGGAGCATAACCATCCTGGATGCCTGCGGTGACCTCTGCCTTCCCCCCTCCTCCTACAGATACTCGCCAGAGCTTCTGCTTCACTCGCTTCGACAACGGAAAGTGCTCTGTCCCCAAGGCCTTCAACACCACTAAGGCTCGGTGTTGCTGCAGCAAGATGCCAGGAGAAGGCTGGGGAGACCCCTGTGAGCTGTGCCCACAGGAAGGAAACGGTAGGTGTGCTGGGACCTTGCTCCGTGGGAGACATGGCTGAGTGTGTCTCCGACACGTGCAGAGCGTGGGGAAGGTGTGCAGGTCGGGCAAGACAACCAGCGATGGCACAGTGGGCTCCTCCATCTGGAGAGTACTGCCTTGAAAGCTAGTAGCCCTTACTGGACTGCAGTATTCCCTGGGTCTCCAGAAACCACAGTCAGGCTTATTTCTGTCTTGGATCTGCTCTCAGTTCTCTGCAGAGCTTTAGATAAGGTAAAAGCATCTCAGTGCCTCCAGATCGAAGGCAAGCGCGGGTGTCTTCCAGCCAGCCAGCATTTTGTGGCCTCCCATGGGCAGTGATCTGTCAAGCTCTCAGTCATGCTCTAGAAGCCTCCAAAGCGCATTTCAGCTTCTGTGAGTAGAAGCACTTGGAAGTATATCTCACTTTTCTGCTTTCTTCCAGTTGCCTTCCAGGAACTGTGTCCATACGGCCATGGAGCCATCCCAGGCCCAGGTGACACCCGAGAAGGTAAGGTCTGATCTAGGGATGAGAAAAAGATTGTTTTGTGGGGGGTTTCCTAGAAGCAGCCAAACTTAGGCTACCTGGAGGGTAGGGTTGAACCCCAGTGGCAGGAGGGGAGGGACATAGGACTGGGTGCCCTCCCAAGCTCATGGTCTCTGCTCGCCAAAGGTTCATTCCCCAGCTCTGGAGAGGGAGTGTCTGAGATTGCAGGTCAGTCCTGAGAGGACAGGGATATGTTTCTGGCTTTATGCTCACATGAGGTTTCCTTGCCTTGGTTTCCCTTCTAGATGTTAATGAATGCTCAGAGAACCTGGGTGTCTGCATAAATGGGGCCTGCATTAACACTGATGGGTCCTTCCGCTGCGAGTGCCCCTTTGGGTATAATCTGGACTACACTGGAGTCAACTGTGTGGGTAAGGGTCTGCATGGGGAGCACCGCTCCCTCTTGCTTTTATCCTCCTTACGTCAGGGGCTATGAGCATGTTCATCATGTGTGTGTGTGTGGAGAGAAGAAACTTGCTTCTCCCCTGCCCCTTTGCTTTTTACTCCTGGCTCCTGGCTTTGCTGGGCTTGTTTGAATGCTCTGGCTGCAAGAAGAGACCAGCCTGCACCTTTCCTATCTCACTCTTCCACCTGACGTGGTCCCGGCTTCCTCCAGATACCGACGAGTGCTCCATTGGCAACCCCTGTGGCAACGGCACCTGCACCAACGTGGTGGGAGGCTTCGAGTGCGCCTGTGACGAGGGTTTTGAGCCAGGTCCCATGATGACATGCGAAGGTAATGCTCCTGTGGGGCAATCCCTTCACCCCCATTGCATACCGGGACATGTGTGCGACCCCACTGGGTCACTGCCTGGGTGAGCAGCAGTCAGGTCAGCTGCCAGTGGACAGTGCAGAAAAGCTGGCTGGGGCTCCTCTCCACGTGAGTGTGGACATCAGCGCTGGTCCCCTTCGGCTTCCTCTGAGGCTGGAGACCTGCCTAGGAGCTGCCTCACCAAGGAGCCAGGACCCTGTCCCCATTGAAGCTGCTGAGACACCGTGTGTCTGTCCATCTGCAACTGAAAACCATGACAGGGAGTCTTGGTGGAACAACGTTCTCAGGAGATGAATACATGGGGAGGAGGGGAGTCTGTCCTGGGGAGATCCGCCACCGTTACTGCCCAGCTGACTCTGCCGAGAGCACAGAGTCGAGCTCTCTCCCCTCCTGCCTCCCAGATATCAATGAGTGTGCACTGAATCCCCTGCTCTGTGCCTTCCGCTGCATCAACACCTTCGGCTCCTACGAGTGCACCTGCCCATCTGGATACGCCCTCCGAGAAGATAGAAGAATGTGCAGAGGTAAAATCCCCTTCTGCACCCGTCCGGGGAGCTCCCACACTCTCCCCAGCCCCCTGCACTTGGTGTTCTCTGGTGCTGTACAGAGGGAAGGCAGGACTTCTGAGCTGGCATCTCTAGCTTACTCTCGCCTACCTTGGTGGCCCTGCTGTGTGCCAGCCAGTCTGGGTCAAGGCAGGAGGGACTGGTGGAGCCGTGCAGATGTCAGGACTCAGTTCCTGGCTGCCCCCTCAGTGCTGCAGAGCTGGCAGGTTGACCGTGGTCTCATGAGGTTCTCGGTTGCAGATCTGGATGAGTGTGCAGAGGGTCTGCACGACTGCGAGTCTCGAGGGATGCTGTGCAAGAATCTCATCGGCACCTTCATGTGCATCTGCCCACCAGGAATGCAACGCAGGCCCGATGGAGAGGGCTGCACAGGTACCAAGGACCAGGCTGGGAGGGATTCCCAGTGGGGCTGGTGGAGGCCACCTTCTTCTAGTCATTGTCCATGTATATAAGTTTTATGTCCTTCTGTCAAACAGCTCCTCCCCAGGGTTTTGTATGTGTCAGAACTTCCTCTGTGTCCTCCTAGATGCCTGCACACACAAAACCTCTGTTCCTCTCTGGACCCACGGGTCTACACAGTTCCAGCACAGGCTGACACAGCATTATGCCATGTGTCCTTTCTGTTGAATCTTGCCATGTCTGTGTCAAGCTTCTTTGCACTGGGCTGCTTTTGGAAGGGCCCGCGTGGGCCAGCCCAGACCTGCACAGTAGTAGGCACAGCAGGAACACGGAGCAATCCCAGCAGCTTGGCCACTTGCAGGTGGAGGATGTGCAAACCAGGGAAGCTGGGTAGCCAGCCACCCTGCTTCGGGAGAGATCCAGGGCAGGTCGATGTGTCTCTCTCGGCTGCCTGAGGGTGCAGAAGTGGCCCTCAAGGACTGTGTGAGGACGTTTCAAACTGAGTAGTAGCAGGAGGACTCGCGGAAGGCTGAAATTTGTCCTATGCCTCACTGCAGCTCTTTTTGGCTCCTTCCTTCCCAGATGAGAACGAGTGTCGCACCAAGCCTGGGATCTGCCCCAACGGCCGCTGCATCAACACGGTGGGAAGTTACCGCTGCGACTGCAACGAAGGTTTTGAAGTCAGCCCCTCTGGCACAGAGTGTATTGGTAATAACCGAGTCCTGGTGGGTCTTGAGCAGCCTCTCTTTAGTAGCAGATGATGCTTTTCAGCTGCTTCGGGGTTTCTGAGTGGGAAGGTTGTTGGGGCATCACCTTTACCTTTAGCATTATTCAAACCATGCTACCCTCCATGCTGGAACTGGCACAGGCTGGGCAGGCTGCTCAGTTATCCCTGGTGCTGACTCACATCCTGAACTCGTATCCCCACTCTCTCTCTCCAGACACCCGCCAAGGATTCTGCTTCACTGAAGTGCTGCAAACCATGTGCCAGATGTCCTCCACCAACCGCAACCTGGTCACCAAATCGGAGTGCTGCTGCAACAGTGGGCGCAGCTGGGGCCCCCAGTGTGAACTCTGCCCCCTTCCCGGAACCGCCCAGTACAAGAAAATGTGTCCTCATGGGCCAGGGTACTCCACTGATGGGAGAGGTGAGCTGGGGCCTAAATCCCCTTCAGTGCAGAGGGGAGATGTGGGTACAGGCAGAATTTCCCTGGGAACTGGCTGGGACAGATCCACGCAGTCTGTCCTGTGACATCATCTTACAACTCCCTGAATGTCATGGCTGGCTCCCTGGGAGATTCTGAGGTGCCCTGGCACAGAGGGTGGGGACAGAGGCAGCGCTGGCACTAACAGGTCCTTCCCTCCCTCCTGCAGACATCGACGAGTGCAAGGTGCTGCCCAACCTCTGCAAGAATGGACAGTGCATCAACAGCATCGGCTCCTTCCGCTGCCACTGCCGCCTGGGCTACACCGCGGATATCACAGGCACAGCCTGCGTGGGTGAGTCGGGAGAGGGAAACCCACGTCTCTGCACAGACCTTGGCCTTGGCAGGCTTCCACCACTGCTTTTCAGCGTGCAAAGAGGGGGTCCTGTAACCCCAACCTGGGCCCTGCCCTCACCTCTGGCCATGCTGTGCTGCACATCCTCAGCAGGGCTCTGGACACTGTCCCCTACTGCACGGTCCTCTAGACATCACAGTGTCACTCCATGTTGTTTAATTCCTTAAAACCGAGGCTCTTTGTCTTCTCCCTGTGACTCCTGTGGTCACAGGGACTGGCAGGAAGTGTGATCCGGAGATGAAAGTCTGTGAGCAGCCAAACTTTTCCTTGGCAGGGCAGCTGGTTCTAGCCAGCCTGAGTGCCACGTTGGGAATCCAGATGTTAACATAAAAGGCACCCTTGGAATCACAGCTGCGGGTGTCTGGAGAAATACTGAAGGAGTTGAGAAGTCCTTCCGATATTGAGATGGTGTTCAGGACCATGCCAGCAGCTGTGTGACCTAGACACAGAGTGGGAAAGAGGCCTTGTCTCCCAGAAACCAAGCTCTCTGCCTAGGAGGAGAGCAGATATGACTTTGAGCACCAGGACAGGATTCCTCCCTAAACATCCTTGCCCTTTCTCCAGCTTTGTGCCCTCCAGCCTAGCTCAAAGTTATGAGCTTTGTGAGAGCCATGGCTGCTACACTGCTGGGCAGAGGTGACGAAGCTCCAGAAGTACAGGGCTGGCCCCATCTCTGATGTTCCCAGCACTCAGGAGGAGCATCTACCCATCTCTTCAGCTAGGAAGGGGCTGGGAAAGATGTCACTCGTACCCACCAGGTCACACAACATCCCATGTCTGTGCAGGGCGGTGATCCAGCTCTTCCTGCAGGAGATCTCCTAGATTTGTGGTGCTGGCTCAAACTGAGATGCTCCCTCAAAGCCCTTGTCTCTGCTCATTGGGTTCCTGGAGAGTGGAAAAGATGCATTCATCAGGGACAGGGAGTGTGCCAGTAGCCATAGGGCCATCTCACCACTTAGTTCTGTGGGACCATGAAACCTGGGATCACCTTGTATTCAGGAGCCCCTTGGTAGACTGAATGGTCCAAGGGGGACCCAGGCCAGTCGCACCACCTGTGAAGGCTGATGTGTCTTGTCTCTTGAGTCTAGATTTGGATGAGTGTAACCAGTCCCCTAAGCCATGCAACTTCATCTGCAAGAACACGGAAGGCAGCTACCAGTGCTCCTGCCCCCGAGGGTACATTCTGCAAGAAGATGGGAAGATCTGCAAAGGTATTCACCCAGGAGAAGGCAGCAGAGACCCTGCCTCATCTCTGGCAGCAGGGGGGATGGCAAGAGCTGATTAACATGTGACAGAACAGGCAGGTCCTTCTGTTCAGCCTCGGGACAAGGCTGGACATGGAAAAAGGTGCCATGCTGAACCCTCATGGACTGACACATTGGGGTTTCATCCTTCCACAGACCTGTCTCGTCAGGAATAAAAAAAAAAAAATACTCCTTGCCCCTTTCCTACAGACTGCACAGCGTATCCCAAACTGTGCTGAGCTCCAGGGACCCTGAACCTGCGTGTCTCCTGCAAGCGGGCTGCGCGTGCCAGTCCCTGCCAGGGCTCCTCCGCGTGCTGGCAGCAGCCGGGCTGGGGCTTTGCCCACCTCTCACAGTGCTGGTGCAGTCAGGCTGCGAGGAGAGTGGCCTGGGAGGCTGGGGGAGTCTGGGATTTGTGGATTACGGGAGAAAAATCTCTGCACGCTCCAAATGTGTTTGTATACGATCAGCAGCTGAGGTGGGGAGAGCCTCCCTGGACTTGTTATGCCCATGTAAGAATTCTCTGTGTGTTGTTCATGAGGCTGGTCCACACCAGGCCCTGGACTGCTCAGGACCACTGTGGATCACTGTGTACATGCAGGTGTCACAGATTCAGCCCAGAAAGATGAGATACCTCAGTAAGATAAACTGAGACACATGTTCTTGTGCTTGTTGCTTTAGACTTGGATGAATGTTCCACCAAGCAGCACAACTGCCAGTTCCTCTGCGTGAACATTATCGGAGGATTCAACTGCAAATGTCCCCCAGGCTTCACTCAGCACCACTCGTCCTGCATCGGTGAGTAGAGGCACCCGCTGCTCTGCTGTACAGCACCAGCAAGGTCCCCGTGGGTTAGCTTTAAGCCCAGGAGAGTCTTTCCAGCCGCCCCAGCTCTGGCTTCAGAGCACTGCCCTTCTCCAGTCAGCCTGGGGTTGTGCATCTGACCCATCTGTCTGCTACTGGGCTAAGCTCCCCGATGCAAGGTAGCTGTCTGCAAAGCTGCACACAGCCACGTCGCTGGGGATGGGCTTACAAGCGGCCGCCGGTGTTTTGCAGACAATAACGAGTGCACAGCTCAGCCTTCTCTGTGTGGAGCCAAAGGACAGTGTCTGAACACGCCAGGCAGCTACAACTGCGAGTGCCAGAAAGGATTCTCCCTGGACAGCTCTGGTGTCAACTGCGAAGGTGGGTCTGTATCTCTGGGGCTTTGACAGACACATGTTTCACGTGGAAGAGTTCCTAGTTCACTCACAGTCTCTAAGGCAGCTCAGTCCAGCCAAGAAGGGACTTAGTGGGGCACCAGAAACGCACACGGGAAGCCCTGGTGCAGAGGTCAGTGCCTGACCTGCCTGGAGAAATGCCGGCTCTTGGACAAGTAGATGAAGGTCTCGGTGCTGCAATCGTAGCGGGCAAGGCTGCTGGGAAATGAATGGTCCCTTATCTCATCGGGGAGATCTCACACCAGCCCAAACCCACCATGTGCCGTGCTTAAAGAAAAGCCTGTGTTCAGCACAGGCAGCCTGAAGCAGAGCAGATCTGGTAACAGCCCAGGCCAGACCTTTAAATCAAAAAACTTCCAAGCGGGGGCTGCAAGAGGATGTATGTGGGCCTTGGGGCTGAGGGTGGTGCTCAGTTCCGAGCTGCAGAGACATAATTAGGCAGAAAGAACCACCCACCCCCACGAGCACCCTCAGGGATGCTGGCTGGTGGGCACGTACCATGCACACGTGGTCCCTGTGCACCCAGTGCTGCCCACAAGACAGGGCGAAGCTGTCTCACCACCATCTGTGTTCCGTTGCTGCAGATGTGGACGAGTGTGATGGAAACCACCGGTGCCAGCACGGCTGCCAGAATGTGCTGGGAGGCTACCGCTGCGGCTGCCCGCAGGGCTACGTGCAGCACTACCAGTGGAATCAGTGTGTGGGTGAGTGTGGGATGGGGGCTCTTGCACCCTGCAGCTGCGGGGTTGGGGGGACAGAGGGCAGCTGAGCCCCGAGTCCCTCTCCAGCCACCCCTGGCCACCTCTAACCCTGGATTCGGGGTTCATCCCTGCTAACCCAGCGCTGGTTTTCCTGCCCTGCCCCAGAGACAGACGGTGCCTGTGCCCGGACGGTGCCCCTGCACCGCCCCAGGTTCTCTCTGCAACGGGAACGTCGGGAAGCTGCTCTGCAGAGTGATGAGCTCCCAGCGCTCCTGACGCCAGCAGCTCCCTGCATTGCAGGAGGATAAAAAAAAAAAAAAATAAAAAAAAAAAAAAAAATCAAGGCAGTCCTTCAGGGACCTGCATGGGATGAGGTCTCACGGGCAGGCAGAAGGGAGCCTGCTGCCAGCTCCGCGGTGGCCGTGGGTGGGTTTCCGTGGCCACGCCGGGTGGGGAGCACCAGCAGCACAGGAGCTCCCTGCCACTAAGTTTCTGACCCGTTCTGCTGTTTTGGAGTGCAGATGAAAACGAGTGTTCCAGCCCCACCGCCTGCGGCTCTGCCTCCTGCTACAACACTCTGGGAAGTTTCAAGTGCGTTTGCCCGTCCGGCTTTGACTTTGACCAAGCCTTTGGTGGGTGCCAGGATGTGGATGAATGCTCAGCAGGCGGCAGCCCCTGCAGTTACGGCTGCTCCAACACAGATGGAGGCTACCTCTGTGGCTGTCCTGGAGGCTACTTCCGAGCAGGACAAGGGTAAGACAGCAGCCAGCGGGTAGTCCCCGCAGGCACCTGGACGTTCCTGGGGGATATCGCGGGCTGCCAAGTGCCTGGTGCCCCCCAGACATGCTCCATCACCACACTTCTACTCTCTGCCACCAATACAAACTGAAGGAGCCCCAGGAGCCAGTAAGCTCCCATTCCCACGTGAGTCCTCAGCTTCTCCATGCCAGACTGCTTCTTACCCATCACAAGATCCTCATGCTAATGTATATCTCCTCTTCCATTTCACTAATCCAATGGTTAGGGAAGCTGTGAGCATTGTAACAGATGCTCTGCAGGTCCATCTAGTCCAGGGTGCAGGCAGATTAAACCTACTGGCCACATCTAAAGAAAATGGGGCCTGATCTCTCTCAGACATGTCCTGTGTACAAGCCATTCTGTACTAAGCCATCTCCTATATACCCAGGCATGATCTTCCCTCCATGTGTTTCTGGGTGCTACATGGAGAACCTGCGAGGCCAATGGTAAGATTTCCTTCTGGAAGCATGGATCTGAGATGGATCTCTCTGCTCTTCTGCCACCAGACACTGTATTTCTGGCTTGGGTTTTGGGAAAGGTGCCTACCTTCCTGCCCCCCAAGAAGAAGATGAAGACAACCTGCTCTCCCCTGAAACCTGCTATGAGTGCAAGATAAATGGCTACCCCAAGAGAGGTCGGCAGCGACGCAGCGTCAATGGCACTGAGAAGCACCAGGTAAGAAATCCATGGCATCCTGGGTGAGGTGGAGCAAGGCAAGAGCTGGGTCAGTTGGGTGATAGCTGCCTGGAGTGGGTCCCATGCGGCGTGCCCATCCCTGTAGGGCTGCCTCAGTCCAGGCAGAGGTTGCAGCTCACTCTGTACCTGCCCATGCTGGGCGCAGGGGTGTTTGTGGATGCCGTTGAGTCCCCAAGTCCTGCAGAAATGGAAGGTCTTTCACAATACATTAGAGGAGGTCAGGGCAGTCAAGTGACACACACTTGTGTGGTTTGGCCACGAATGTCTGGAGATACATGCAATGAAGAAATAAAGCATGTTTCCTTCCAAGGGAAGCTGATGGGGGAGCAGCTCCCTAGGGCCATAGAGGACTATCAGCACTCACTGCCTGACTCCACAGTCACTATAAATACAGATTATTCCTTGGAGGGAAGTTCTGGACTCTGTCCAAAGCTCCCCGAGAAGTTCACAGGCCTGGGCAGGACAGATTGGACTGGGAGGTCATTGTGGACTCTTCAGGCCCTTGAAGGAAAACGCCCCTGAAGCAATTGGTTCTTCCCCTGAAGTTGAGGGCTCTGTACTGGCTGTCTCAGTCTCAGAGGCACAAACAGGGTACCAAGAAACACCTGAAGGAAAGCAAGGACCACAGAAGTCCTAGCCACTTCTCAGAGCTGCTTTAGGGTGAGCCAGGGGGCAGAATTCCTCTAAATCAAGTCCTCCTTCACCTGGCCATGGGCTTTTCTTGGTATCTGTAAGTAACATGCCTGGTTCCTTTTGAAGGATCACACTGTGAACTTGGCCAGCATGGATGTGGATGCTCCTCTGTCCATGATGCTGAACCTCTCTGACCTGGCTCACAAGGAGCACATCCTGGAGCTCCTGCCAGCTGTGGAGCCCCTGGAGAACCGTGTGCGGTACCTAATCTCCCACGGGAATGAGGATGGCTACTTCCGCATCCACCAAAAAGAGGGGCTCAGCTACTTGCACCTCGGCCGCAAGAAAATAGTGCCTGGCACCTACCTGCTGGAAATCGTGAGCGTGCCCCTGTACCGCAAGAGGGAACTGCAGAAACTAGAGGCCAAGAACCACCTCAACTACTTAGCAGGGGAGCTGGGCCAAGCACTGAGGATGAAGCTCCAGCTCCAACTCTACTAACATCCATGAGATCCACCCACCCAACTGACAGTACAGTCCTTAGCCTTGCCATCCACACCTGGAAACAACTGCCTCCTCTCTCGCTGCACCCCCCGCCACCACCTTCCCCCCCCTGCACTGTACAACTGATGGGAAATGTCCCTCTGGGCTCAGCACTCACCTTGGCCACGCAGGGATACTCTGCTTCCTGGGGTGCTGGAGTCAAAACCAAGCCACACCGCAAAAGAGCTCACGAAAGCTTTGCCAAAGGTTCCAACCTTGTTAAGCAGGGACTCCCTCCCTCTGCTCAGCTCTTGCCTGTCTCCTTTAACCAAGACGGTGTTAGTCGGAGCTGGCAAGGGCAGTACAATGGGGAAGCTGCCTGTCCTTCATGGTCACAGGCCAGATGCCACCCCCCCAGCCCAGGAAATGCAAGGGGGGGGGGGGCTGGGGGCAGCTTTGGCAGGAGCTATGGCACGGTGCGGTATCAGTACATTTCCCAACAGCTCTCGATCCTCCTTTGCTTCTGCCTTGTCACGATGGTGCTGCAGAAACCATCCCGTACCTACACTGGCTGTGCTCTTGTCTTTCTCTGTCCTCTCCATGTCCTCTGGTCCTTTTGGGCTCCTCTGTCAAAGGGAAAAGGTCACCTCTGAGTGGCGGGGCGGTTCAGGATGCTAACCTCACACCACGAAGCAGCCAGGCCCCGGGACCACAGGCTTCCGTAGGGAACCTGAGGTTTTCACACGGCGGTACGCCGGACACGTGCCCTCCAAAGATTGGAGCTGGAAGGGCTGCTCCAGCAAGTCCAGGGGTTGAGGTGTGCTCCTATAAATGAGGAGGAGCTCTGGGGAAAAAAAAAAAAAACAAATAATTGCGTTGTTGAATGGGGTTGGACAAACCAAACTGGCAGGAAAAATGTCCTATGAGTCTGGTAGAGAGAGCATTTGGATGCTTCCCATGCCAGAGGGGCTGGAGGGCCTGGCAGGACACGTGGGGTGTGCTGCAGGGGCAGAGTTCCTGGCCACCACCCCTGTGAAAAGTTTCCCACCAGCAGGACCAAGATGGGGATGGCGCAGGGGCTGTCTCTGCAGCCGGGCCAGCCAGAGCTTCATTTTGCAACTCCGAGCCGCCCCGTCTGCGTGACTCTGGTGCTTGTGGCCAGGTGTCCCCCCCCACACCCCACCCGAGTCAGGGGCACTTCTGGAACCGGGGGGCTGCGAGTCCCTTCCCTCTGGCTGTCACACACATCTTGGTCAGACCAAAGTGACAACCGAGATGGACAGTCTCTGGTTAATGCAGACAATCGAAATGCACTAAAAAGAGTCTGGAAAATACTAATTAAAGTGAATTGAGAGCTCCCTGCTGCCTGAAGTAGCCTGTCCAGACTGTTCTGTCCAGGTGGGCTTTTCTTCCTCCCTCAAGAGTGTTCTTCACACAGCTGGTCTCTGCAATACCATTTCCTAGTTTTGCATGAATCTGCTTTCAGTTCTGCATCAACCCTGTGCATCATCACAGGAAAGAAAGGTGCTAATTCACTCTGGTGACACACAAAACTACCTTATCAACGAATCTAAGGTGCTTTCAGCTTTCAGAAGCTGGTGCTGGTATTGAAACGTCAGCGTTAGTGCACTGTATCCATCCACCCTTTCATATTTATGTATAACCACCAAAGTTATGATTGCTCGTTGTTGTGAGGAGTGCATATTCCTGTAGCTTTTTTTTTGGTACTTGGAGGGGGGTTGTTTTTTTCCTGGTTACGCTGCCGCCGCATGGGGTGGGGGAAGTGTATGTATACTGTATTTGGGCTAATGTCAAACTTGAAAACTCTTTTGCATAATGCAGCTCCAGACTCTGGATTTTGCAAGAGTCCCAGAGCTTGTGACAGGATGGGTGGCCTGATGTTTGGGGGTTTTTTTATTATTTTGTTTTGGTTTGTTTTGTTTTTCCAACAGGTGCTTTTTTTTAAAAAAAAAAAAAATTATTAATAATAATAAATTAGCAGAGATGGGTTTGTGTGTGTGTGTTGAGCCAAAAGTCTCAAATGAAAAAGCTCAAGGTTTCCTTCATTCCTCTCTGGTGCGGTGTTTTGTTGGTTTTTTTTTTTTTTTTTTTTTTTTGTATTGACATTTCTTGCTGGTTGTTTTTTTTTGGGGAAGCGTTGAAACCCAAAACCTGTGCCCCCTTGTCCCGCACAGAGAGGTGGCTCTTTGTGGAATTCCTTTTTGTATCAGAAGCAACAGCAACAATAAAATTATTTTGGGTTAAGTGGTTCTGTGTCTTCCTCCTCGTCTGGGTGCAGCAGCGGCAGCTCCAGGGCCGAGGGGCGGTGGGGATGCGATGTCAGAAGGGGGGATGTGATGTCAGAAGGGGGGATGTGATGTCAGAAGGGGGGGATGCGATGTCAGAAGGGGGGAGGTGATGTCAGAAGGGGGATGAAATGTCAGAAGGGGGGAGGCGATGTCAGAAGGGGGGATGTGATGTCGGAAGGGGCAGGAGGCGATGTCAGAAGGGGGGATGTGATGTCAGAAGGGGGGAGGTGATGTCAGAAGGGGGGATGTGATGTCAGAAGGGGGGAGGTGATGTCAGAAGGGGGGAGGCGATGTCAGAAGGGGGGGTGCCACACTTGAGGCAGCCTGGGAGTGTGGCAGGACCCGTCCTGGCTCCAAGGTGGAGGGAGCCTGAACTGGTCTCTCCCCTGAGAGACACAATTTCCCTCTTACAGCCTCACCCAGCCCTCCCCACCCGGCACGGCTCAACCCCCATGGGGGCTTTGGGGTGCTTCCCAAATCCTCAGAGCAAGGAGGCAGAGGAGGGAGGAAGGACAACCGCATCAGCCAAGTCACTCCCGAGCCTGTGCTCCCCTCTCCCAGCAAGGGGAGGTGGAAGGAGAGGTGATGCCAGAGGTCTGAGCTGGAGAACGGCCCGCCGAGCCCGAAGGAGGGGTGTTTGCACCCCAGCATTGCTGCCGGGGGGCGGGGGGGGGGGGTCACAGGGGCCAGGACAGAGATGGAGGGGGCCCCAGGAGGGCTGGCAGCGAGGAGACGGAGGGGCTGCAGGAGAGCGGAGGTGACCCTGCTGTCACCAGCACCCCGCCGGCGCTGGGACCCGCTCCTGGCTCGCCCCACATTGAGGAGCAGCAGGGCTCTGGCTGCGTGCCCGTGGTTTTGTGCAGCGATGGGCAGGGTGGGCGATGCTACGGGGGCTTGGCCCGAGAACGGTGCCGTGTGTCCGGGAGTTCGGGGTCCAGCGCGCTGAGGTCAGCTCAAACCCGGAGTTCCAGGCTGATATTTTCGATTTTAGCAAGTCCTTCTTGGCCTCCCATTCCGGCCGCAGAGCCATGTGCCACAAGAGGGCAGGCGGGGCCGCAGCATCCCTGCGCCCGGGGGGAGCCCACGGCCTTGCTGGGTGGTGGGAGAGAGCAGGGACACGGCTGGGACCGGGGAGGAGCGGGGGGACAATCGCACGATGAACCCTGGGCAAAGGAAAACATGCTCCCATTGAGCTCAGGCAGCTGGAAACTGCCTCTTCCCTCCCCCCCCCCCCCCCCCGCCCCCAGCAGGTTCCTGAGCTTGGCAATAGGTGAGTGGTGTTCGACTTGTGTCCGGCAGCGGGTGCAGTGGGTGCTGGAGGAGGTGCAGAGGCAGGGTGCTGGGCCTGGGTACCCACATCCTGCCAGTCACGTCTCTGCAGCACCCAGCAGTGACCCCTGGCATCTTCCGCCGTGTCAGCGCTCATGCGAGCCCGGGGACACTTTTGGGGGGGGTGGGGGGTGGGAGGGTTGGTGACCTGCACCCCCCCCCATCCAGAAGGTCCCTGCGGATGCAGCAGGACCTGCCAGGCTGCTGCCTGCTGCGCCCGCACGGCTGCACTCCTCATGCAGCCCCAGGCTGATGTAGGAGACACAGCCAGGCAGAGCCCAGCGCGGACACGGCCGGGCTGTGACTGTCCCTGCCCACCCACGCTGGCCCAGGGGCCACGCTGGGGCCGAGGAGCAGCTTCTGCATGTCCCCAGCAGAGCCCGTGCCCGAGGCCGGGGCACCCACCATGGCCTGGTGGTGAAGCTCCTGTCCCACGCGGAACCCATCCCCTTTGGAGCTGCTCCAGCTGGTGCTGGGAGATGCGGGGGTCTTGGCTCGGACGGGGAGAGGTGGAGGGAGCAGCCCACGGCAGCCTGGGGAGCCACCGGGGCTCCTGCAAGAGCCTGCTGGAATGCGACAAAGAGCAGTGGAAGGGCTGTGTGGGGTTAGCACAGTGCAGCTTTATTTCCATGGTGGGGGAAGAGGTTCTCCCCCATGGGCTCCAATCCCTTAGTACAAAGCTTCTTAGCGGCCCACAGCCATAACCCACCATGGCTTTTGCTAGCCCTGTGGCTAGCTGCAGCACCCCTACTCAACAGGCATGGTTCCCACAGAGGGGCAGGAGGACAGCCTTGTTTTCCCCTCAAATACTTACACAGCCCTTCTGATACCCAGATACAGGATGGCCAGGGAAGGGCTGGCCACCCCCAGCACCCCCCTGGACATGGGGAGGCCACCCAGATCCTGCTGGAGCAGGGACTGGCCAGAATGGGATACTGGTGGGAGGTTTGCCAGGCTTGGGCTGGCTGAGGAACATCTCCCAAGTGTCGTGTGGGACCTTTGATCCCCTCCTGGGATCCCAGCAGGGCCACCCAGGCAGGTCTGCAGGGAGCTGCATGGCTGCACCTTGCTCAGACCATTTTCACCAGCTGGGCAGGGACAGGTCACTACGGTGTAAAGCGGAGAGCAGGCTGCAGGGCTGGATGCCAAGATGGGGCTGTGCATGGGGGGGAGGGGGGGGGCGAGGTGGGGTGGGGAGGGGGTGTCTCCATCTCTCCCTCACTCTTGGGGATGGGGCGGGGGGGGTCACTTGGGGCTGCCACACAGAGGGGAACAAAGCCAGCACTTGGGTCTGGTGCCTATAAACCCCCTGACAGACACAGCTCAGCTACAGGGACACACACACGCGCACACACACGCACTGGACCACGGTCAGCACTCCCCAGAGGACACGGACGAGGGCGACATGGGGGGCAGGAGGAGGTGGGGGTCAAAGCTCTGGCCTGGCACCAGGCAGAGCCACCCAGACCAGGAGCCCGGTGGGCCGTGGCTGAGGGCAGGTCCCGCCGTGCCCTGCCCCATCGCCTCCTGCCCCTCACTGCAGCACGCAACGCTGCCCGGGGACACGGTGGGCAGCAGGGACCACGCAGAATCGTATCACCTCTCCAACACATCTCTCCAAGAGTCCCGCAGACTGCGAAGAGAACTGAAAAGTGCTTAGAAAAGAGAGAAACCCCTAGAAAACCCACCCCGGACAAGAGCCCGACCTCACCTCCCTGCCCGGAGCATCCCTGCTGACCCGGGGCAACACCACAGAGGAAGGGGGGGCCGGGGCCGGGGCCAGCTGGGGTGGGAGGCACACAGAGCACCCAGGCTCGCCCCATCCCTGCCCTCTACACCAAGGCGTAGTCAAACTGGCCCCTCTCCAACCCCTCCTTGTGGTCAGTCCAGGAGGAGGCGGGCATGCGGCTGTAGGGGTCCAGCAGGATGCGAAAGCAGCGCACCATCAGCATCACCAAGAAGACCAGGAGGAAGATGACAAAGGCAAAGACGGTTTTCTGCTCAGCATCCATACCCGCGGCGCCGGCTGGGTGCTCGACCAAGGAGGGGGAGAGCAGTTCATAATCCATCGTCGATGCATCATTCATGGCAGAGGCGAGGAGCGCGTGGGCAGGGCGCGTTCGGCCGCCCCGGTGCCCGGGCAGCCAGCTTCAGCTCCCACTGTGCCCACGCACCCAGAGCACGGGTTACTCCATAGCCACCGGCGTGGCTACGCCGAGCACGGGACTCACTCCTGCCCAAGCCAAGAGCTCCTGGAGGGGAAAGCAGAGATGGTGAGGGAGGAGGAACTGGCCACTGGCTACACCAACTCTGCTAAATAACCAGGAGCGGGGAAGGACAGGGAAGTTAAGTGCATCCCTGGTTTTCTAAAACACTCAAGAAGAGTCTAGTGAGGGGTAGGAGGGCATGGGGCGGGTGGGCAGCCCAGGGCACTGGGGCAGAGCTTGCCTCCCAGGTCATAAATGCCCAGCAGGCCTCTGGAGAGGGTGCCCACCCATCAAGGCCAGTGCTGCACCACCCTTTGGGACCAGGTGCCTTGAGTCACAGGAAAAAATCACACTGAAAAGGACCTCAGCTGTGGAGTCAGAGGGGGCTGCTCTGGTCTGTAGCTTGTCTGGTCTTGAAGTTCTCCCAAGATGGACACAGGCTTAGAGTTTGCTCACTCTTATTGAGGGACAAGTGTCCAGTTGCTGCATGTCCCTTGGCTCAATGTCCGCTTTTGGTTTTGCACCAGGTCTAGAAGGAGCTGGGTCCTGCTGGAGAAGGAGGGCACCTACCTCACTGCAGCTGCATGGGGACACTAGCATTGCTATTGCAGCAGAAGGAGGAGAGGGCTGTGTCCAAACAGCCACGTCACTGAGGGAAGATCTCCAGGGTCCAGCTTTCTTGGGCTAGGGATGCAAAGTAGAAGGACAAAGATAACAAAAGAGGTTAAAAAGACCTCAGTCACTAGAATCCATAGCAAAACACCACAAGGCACCTTTGAAGTTCTCGGTGTCTCTTGTCAGACCAGCATTAGATGGAGTTCACCTAGAGGAACAACCACACCAACCTCCCCCTTGCAGCATCCCAGAGCCTGAGTGTTCTCACTCCTGTGGAGACTCCAGACAAAAAAAAAAAAAAAAAAAAAAAAAAAGCCCCTCTGGGAGACACCAGAAAAGAGCCAAAACATCGCCCTGCCCTCTCAGGCAGCAACACTGTCTCTGGGAGCAGTATCAGTGGGAAAGCAAAAGGCAGACCCCAGTTCCAGCTACAGACCAGAGCAGGTTCAGCATGGCTCTGACTCACTTTCCTTTATCTGCAGCTCCTGGGACACCATGAGGAACAGTGCTTGCAGGCTTTAAAAATAATTCCATATAACGGCAGCAAAATAAAGGGCAAGAGCAGCAACAAGGTGAGCACAGCTGCTCTCTGGCTTTTCACCCCAGTGACTTGATACTCTCCCTTCCCAGACACCTCTCTCACGTCTAGACCAGACCCGGGATGTTCCTGGTAGGTGTCTGTACAGCACTGGGCAAGCCAGCCCTGCTCCCTCATGGAATAAAACACCACCATAATGCTGCTGCCCATAGGGGTGGTGAGCCCTGAACTGGCATCCCTGCCTCAATATTTGGCCAAGGTATCTCTGAACCCCCAAACACTGACCACCCTGAAACAGCTGTCTTGGCACTTCCACCACCACCAGCTTCCCAGTTATTTGCTGGGGCTCCAGGTGTCCTTTGGGGCTGAGCAGAGGCTTTGCCCTGGTTTGCCCCAGGTACCCAGTGCACGTCCCCAAAGGGAAGCTGTACCTACATCCCACGTCACACGTTTAGTTGGCCTCCCCTGGTGTGATTCCATCCAGAAGCCCCTCAGGTTGTCAAGCTTCCATCATGCTGGGGTTTATCCCTCCCCCTGTATATCCTCAACCAAGCACGGCACGCAGGGATAAGGCAAATAAGGCTCCCACGGCCTGGGTGCCACGTCAGGAGGGCAGGAGGACGGGGATGAGTGAACTGAGCTGCAGGAGTTTCCACCTTGGGCAGGGAGCACTTGGGTCTCCTGTCCCCAGCCGGAGGGTGGTGGCTCCATGCGGCCCTATCTAGGGGAGGAATACCCACCCGTGGAGGAGCACTGATGGGACAGAGCATCCTGCTCCTCTCCACGGAGGTCTCTGGGGACAGGCACAGACCCCCACAGCCTCCATCTCCTCCCAGAGCTCCCAGTGCCCTGCGAGCCCTCGGGAACCCCCGGCCTTTGAAAGCATTGCAGTGCCGGGGCACCGCTGCCTCTCCGCTGAACTCCTCTGTGCTCAGGGGACATTCAGGCTTCCCACGGACACATCTGGGTTAAGAAAAATCCCTCTTCGTGGTTCTCAGTGCCAGAGATGCTCAGGACAGGCCCTGCTGCAATATAAATGACCCAGGCGCAAACGATGTATCTGGAGATGCCCAACTGACTCACACCAATAGTGCAGGAAGGATCAGGCACATTCAGGACAAAATACAAGATTTTCTGCTAAATAGCATCCCTAGCATTATATCCTATATTATTCAGGATAAAGGCTTTCCCTCGCATTTGGGATGTGTTGCTTTTTCATTACTGTGTGAAGAATTGGATCTTAATTTCCCCGGGAATTTTGAGCAGAGCAAAAAACGGTTGGTAAGACAGTTAAATGAAGGCAGCTGTTATTTAAGGAACATTTGATTGAGTTTTATTAAGATTCATGTTCCCTTAGTAACTAAAAAGAATACATGAGCAAGGAAGTTGCCTAATAGGGACAGAACTCACAAAGGAAGAGAATCACTGTCAACAATTCAGCAACGCTGTGGTGCGATTTTTCTGGGTATGAAACACGAATTAAATGTTAATTTGGGAATGGCAAATATCTAATGAGATATTTATTTAAAAAGAAGTATGGAGCAGTGTTTACCAATGCAGGATGCCATCTGGTATGGAGGGCTCACCCTTCCCACTGCAGACACCTCCAAACTGAGAATCTGAGTGGGCAGCGAAGGGAGGTTATGGGCTCTCAGCAGGGATGGGGCTGCACAGCACTGGCATGACTCAGCCTGCTCGCTGGACTACACCCAGACACTCCTGCTAGTGCCAGCTTATTCCACCCTTTAAGTCCTTGCAGGTTTTTGCCCAGGAGTCAAGACCTAGAGTGGATGAGAAATCACAAGAGCCTGGAGAAGAGAAGGCTCGGGGGAGACCTCATTGTGGTTTTTCAATACTTAAAGGGGGCTGATAAGAAAGATGGGGACAGGAGTAATGGTTTTAAATTAAAAGAGGGGAGATGGGAGATTCAGACTAGATATAAGGAAGATATTTTTTAGGATGAGGGTGGTGAGAGACTGGCACGGGTTGCCCGGAGAGGTGGTGGATGCCCCATTGCTGGAAACGTTCAAGCTCAGGTTGGTCGGGGCTCTGAACAACCCGATCCAGCTGAAGACGTCCCTGCTCGCTGCAGGGCGTTGGACTAGATGAGCTTTGAAGGTCCCTTCCCACCCAAACCATTCTGTGAGTCTATAAAGCGTCCAAAGCAGAATCAGAGCCTAATTAGGGAAAGCAACTGGAGAAAGTCTTCTGTGCCAGGCAGGAAGCAATTTCTGGATACTAACATTTTGGGTATTGCTTACTTCCAATTTACAGTGGAGTAACCTTGCTCAAAAAAAAATCTGTTTCTCCTTCAAGCAGTTTACTCCCACCACCAAATAAAAGATGAAGCTGGTAGCCTTGGCAAAGCCGTGCTCTGCTCTGCGTTAGTGCACAGCCCATGCTCCGTGGGCTGGGAGCCCAGCTCTGGATCCAGGGTCCAAGGGATAAGGCAGCTTCCCAAGTCATGGGTGAATTTGTCTCAGGGTGTTCGGAGGTTAAGTCAGCTTTGCAACACCTAGCACCAAAAGGTGTGTGTTTTATCAGCAGGAATTTGAAAAGACCAACATGATTTGCTCAGTAAAGCAGAATTGCACCAGAAAGGCTTGATCTGCTCAAAGAATGAAACTGGAAGATGACAGGACATGAGCCACAATGAAGTAGGGTTTAATTGCATGGTGGTGTGGCTGCAGTACAACAACTAGGGAAATACTCACTTTACACACTTTTAAATATACCCAACTTAGTATTCTATAAACAAAAATAGACAGTTACAATTACATAACAATAAGAAATGAGACTAATGTCTTAAAAGAAGAAAGTGGAGCTAGTTTTGATGGAGGAGAGCTAGGAGGGGCCAAAATGCTTAAATTCAAATGAAGGTTTCGTAGAGACCGGAATGAAATGACTGCGCTCAGAATAAGAACTAGAGGAAATTCATTAGGACAGTGGTAAAATAACCCTGCTTTGGAAAGCACAACCCCACTGCCGCCCCCCATACAAATCTATTGGCGACATCTCGGAGAAAAATCCAGAAGACAGATGCATCCAGGGTCCTGGGAATGTCTAACAAAGACAAGCAGGGTAGGGGAGCGGTGTAGCATACACGCCACCGTGATTCAGGGCTCCAGCAAAGGGCTGGGGGCACATCTGCTGCTCCGTGGGAGCCCGGGGGTCTCGCGGGACCCCGCTCCGGGTGCTCCCCTTGGTTAATATTCACGGCATCGCTGCACGTGGTGCACAGCCGCCTGTTGCAACCAGAGAGCAAATGCGATCGCCAGGGAGATGGGAAAGCAAACGCCCTCGCGAGGACTGCAGGCAAACAAGTTTCTGCCTGAGCAGGAGGATTTCTAGGACCCGAGCTCCTTAGAGAGGGGGGGGAAAAAAGGCTTTACTTGCAGGTGCGGCAGGGCTGCGGCGCTGCTCCCCTCCGTCGTCGCACTCCTGCGCTCCGTCCGTCCGTCTGTCCGCGCGGGTCGGCTCGCCTCTGCCGGGATGGAGGCGGCTGGGCTGGGAAGCGCGCCCGTGCGCTTGGCACTGTTAGGTGGAGCTCAGGAAGCGGCTGGATTCTTTGCAGGGTTTACATTGCCTTTTTCAGTCACTGCTGCTGCTGGGTCAAACGAAGGAATCCCGCCGGGTTACTGCACGGCTGCCAGCGTGAGCACAACCAGGGGCTCTGCCAGGGGAAGCGGAACTTCCAAGGGGATGCAGACCCGTGGGGCGAAGAGCTGCCCTGTGCCCTCAGAGGTATTTCTGCCCCATATTAAAGCACATCGGGAACCTCCTGGCTGGCAGATGCTGAACACAGGGCTGTGTCCTCCAGCTGCTTTATGGGATGCACCCTGGGCCTGTGAGCAAACAGGGCTGGGACTACCCAGATGTATTTCTGTCTTCCTAAGTATCCCAAAACCAAATTGCTGTGTTGTCCCTGGAAAGCTGCTCCCGTCTTTGCCACCAGCTGCTGGCGCAGGGCTCACGCAGGGGCCAGCTCCTCCGTCCTTCCTCAGCAGCCAGCCAGGCCCAGCAGGAACAAAGTCTTTTCCCATTTCAGGAATCCAGTCTGCCAGGAGAGCAGTGTGTGCAACCTCGCCTTCCCTGCTCCCCTCTCATTGCTGCCCTGGAAGGCACCCGAGCTTTCACCCCGGCATCTCCACTGAACATCCCTGGCAGGGAGAGCCCCCCTTGCCCCCACTGAAGTGGGTACATATGTTGTACAGGCAATGCTGTGCCCCAGGAGGGATGCTGAGACCCCTCCCTTCGCCTTCAGCCTGGCTGTGTCTGAACCACCTACGGGGTGCATCTCACCCTCATCCAGGCAAACTCCAGGCAGCCGCCCAGGGACAGGCAGTGCCAGTCTCTACCAAAGTACCACAGCCCACGTCTGGGCTCTCTGTGAATGCTTGTTACCTACAGCAAGGTCCTGGTAGCTCCTTCATGAACCCTCTCAGCCCCTCTCCATCACCTGGCCCTGTGAGGGCTCAGCGTGGGGACAGACAAGGACGTGTAGGATCCAGAAGACGTCCTATCATGGGTCTGGACCAGCTGCCAGGACCCGTGCCCAAGGAAGATCCCAAGTCTCAGCGGGATGCCCCAGCTGGCCTCATACAGACAGATATCCCCCTCACTCTCTAAAACCTGATCACATCTCTCTTCGAGAACCTTCCACCGCAGGGAATGGCAGGACAGGCTGGGACTGCAGCCCAGCCCTGCACGCCTGTACCCCAAAACCCTGATGTAAGAGCTTGGCCACTCTGCTGCTAAACCAGCCCACAGCTAACGGGAAAGCCACCTTCTCCACCACCACTTCTCCAAACCCATGCAGCCACCGTGGAGGGGCTCTCCAAGTAAGGCAGCTCTGCTGGGCAGCACTGCAGTCATAGCTAGCAGTTAGGGGAAGATGATCAGCCCACGGACACGGAGGGGAGAACGGAGCGGATCAGGCCAGAGACACTGTGAGGGATGTCCCATCCACTTTTTGGCAAGTGAAGGGGGCAACCCTTCAGCCAAGGGGGGAGGTTTAGCCCAGCCCCAGCTAAGCCCCCACACCCCAGGCTCTGTGATCCCTGGTCCCCACGGAGGGCAGAGGGAGCCCGGCCAAGCGCAGGGCTCTGCTTGCACACCCTTCCCGTGCCTCCTCCCCATGGTCATCCCAGCGCACACGGAAATCCCACCACTGCCAACCCAAGCCACCCGGGAAGAAGATAGACCCCCAGGAAAGATTGCTCCCACCCACCCCACCCCACCCCACCCCACTCCACCACAAAGCCCAGCCTCCTGCCCTCTCCGTCCACACTTGACAACCGCCAACGGAAAATAAACTGGACCCTAGCACCAGTCTAACAGAGCCAGCCCCATCTCCTGAGTCCACCACCGCAAAGGGGTGGGGGGGTCCCTGGCAGCTGAACACGGGGGGGAACTACCCCCCCCTCCCCCCCTAACCCCCCGGCTCTGCTCCCCACAGCGTGAGCACTCGAGAGGGGCCGGGGCATGGACGGTACCTGGCTGGCACGGACTCCCGGCTCCATCACTTGCCATCTCGAGGGAAGGAGCAGCCGCCTCTCTCCTGGAGAGCGCACAGGGAAGGCAGCTGCTCTTCACTCACGCTGGAGCGGGTTCCTATGGCGATGCAGAATCAATTATAATAAAAGGTGGAGCACAGCAATTGGAGACGAGAGAAGTTTCGTGAGCTGCCTGCCTGGGAAAGCCATACCGTGGGAGAGCTCAGGGCTGGGGGCTGAGCCTGCCCATCCCCGGGCTGTGGCTCCTGGATCCCCGTGTTCCCCCCCTTCCCCCCCCCCCCCCAAAAGCCCCTCTGATCCCCAGGGCAACATGCCTGCATCACTGCCCCTCCAGGACATGCAAGACCCCCGTCTGCCCGCAGCGTGGACCTGCTGATGGCACCTGCTGAACACGCAGATCCCCATGTAAGAGACACCAGAAGAGAGCTCAGGTCCTGCTGTACAGGAGCCCCAAGGGGGTAGAGGCAGGTATTGGTAGGAGAAGGCGGAGGCTTCACGTGAAGGAAAGCAGGGGGGACACCCACTGCTACCTGCTCTGGAGAAAAACAGACTCATCCCTCCTCATCTAGGTGCTTGGGAGGGGACAGAAAAGACTCCAACTGGCTGTTAGAGGCACCTAGAAATGTGGATTAGATGCCAAGGTTGCCTGTAGCTGCTGGGAGCTGATGCAATCCCTCCCCACGTTGCTTCCTCTTTACAATTTCAGCAATTTCCCCAGTGCAAAAATTCATCCTGCAAAAATTAATCACCAACCCATAAAAGCAAAGTCCTCTATGCGTAACAGTACCAGAGGAGCATAACTGTGATCCCCAGCCCCTTCAGCACAGTGCAGCATGCCCCCTTCCTACAGTGTGGTGATTCATTGTAAATATCTGGAAATAACCACCCAATTTCCTGCGCTATCCATCTTAGCTGCTAATTGAAATGGTTTTTCTGAAAGGTGCCTACAGAGAGCATTCTCACACTTAATCAGCGCAGGGAACGCTCGCTGCCTGGGGCAAAGGGGGAGACAGGCCACATTAGTGGCCTCCCTGTAAAATTAATATTGCTTTGCTAGTCATCTGTCCTCTGGCAGGACTGGGAGTGTGTGAATGAACAGTTCCTGAAGGCCGCCTTCACAGCCACTCGTGCAAGAGTCGTGGGAGCCTTCTGTGCTCTGTGGAGCTGCGTCCCCTGCAAGCCACAGGACCGGCGCGTGTCCAGGATCCTCGGATCCCTGCTGATGGGTACCCACTGGCAGAGCATCCCCCGTGCACCCCAACTCAACTGAGCCCGCTATAGCCCAGTCCATTCCAGCCCAACCTAGCCCAGCCCGGTCAGGCCCCATCTAACCCCCCCGCTTCGGCCCCACAGCAGTGACTTTCATGTGTCTCACACACCGTGATCAGCCAAGTAATCGTGCCACGTCCTGAACATCACAGCTCCCAGCCAAGATGAGACCTCTGAGCCGGTCACACACCAGCACAGCGTCCAAACTCGCAATCACAGCTGGTCCCCGAGATGATGGCATGAGTTTTCATCAGTTCCAGCTGTTGCTTGTTTTTCAGACCCAAATTTCTGTGGGCTCCCCTGGGGCTCACTTGCCCACCTCCCCGCCCCTCTCTGAGTGACTGTGTCTTTCCCAGTCACCCTTTCCCAAAGCCGTTGGGCTGTGAAGACACGGGACCGCAAACCAACCCTTCTCCAGGTGCCCCGGCAGTTTGCACGCTGTCTGCTCCAGCCTTTACTACCATTTCTAAGCCCCATCTGTGGAGAGGGGTCCCCATCGCCTCCCTCAGCAGCCAGCTGGGTGCAAATCCCAGAGCTGCTGTGGAGACCTGGGCTGCAGCCAGCACCCTGCACCACCCCAGAAAGGACCATCCCATGCCCCAGGGCACCCTCTGTCCTGCTGCTCCTCTGTCAGACTGTGACAGCCGCCCCGCTCCACCACGGAGACTGTGACTGCATCTCAATGAGCTCCTGCTGATTCTATCTCCTTTAAACTGATGAGGGTTGTTTGTGCAAACACAATTATTCAGCCAAGGGCTCTCCATGAGCTGAAGCCATGCTATGGGTTGGACAGGATTTCCCTTGCTGGGATTGTTTCCAGCAGAACAGGCTGCATCTGTGACACCGACTGGTCGCTTTGCATGGAGCAAGATCCAGGAGGAGCAGGAAGAGCGCTGAGCATGCAGCAGTCCCAGCTCACACCTTCCCAAAAGCGCGGGGACTAGAGTATCTGTGAGCAGCAGCAGAGCCTGGGTGCAGCGAAGACCCTCACTGTCACAACCTCGTTTGCTCTGGAGCCTTCCCAGGGGAGCACGAAGCCACACCAGGCATCGGGGTCACTCCTCACTGCAACAGCAACAGCCACTTTTACTGTTCTGCCTGTTGGCATCTTGTGGGGATCAAGCAGGTCTGCTCTGGCCCAGAAGTTTCCAACACTGGAGGCAAAGAGCCCATCGGAGCAAGGCTTCCTGACCAAAGTCCTGGGACCCCCCAGCTCTTGGGTCTGCACGGGGAGAGCAGATCTCTCTCCTTGAAGGAACTGGGAGCAGGATAGGTGCAAAATGGCTTCAGTGACTACACACGTGGGTACCCCCCATTGATCTAATGACGCTGGGCAAGTCCCCCATGCATCACTTTATAGCCCAGCCATAGTGTACCCAAGATCCGAGGTCCAGCATACACAGGATGCCAGCGCTACAGGACACAGAGCAAGGCCTGTAGCGTACGTGGGATTATCTATCCTGTGCCTCCCCGGACACCTGCAGGCAGCTGGATGGGGGGGTGGGTAAGCTGATCGCATGGCGGTAAAGATTTCGGCTGTATCTTTGCTTGAGCTGGCCACCTACGCTCCATACAGGTGGGAAACATTTAAAAAAAATAACACTGAAAAATAACAAAACAAAATAATGAAACATCTTAACCAGGATTGTGAACAGCAGCTGAGAGCCAGCGTAGTGTCTGCTGTCCCCACCATGCCAGAAAGGGCTGCTTTCTGTTAGAGCCCAGGAAACCAAGAGTGGACAACGTCACCGTGTCTATACCCAGCCTAAAAAATCCACCATCCTGGGAGCTGCTGCCTGGGGGCTTCTCTGCCTGGTGCCAGAGGAGGTGGAAAAAAAAAACATGAAAAGCAACACCGGAGCATTCAGAGCCCACATGCGGACTGTGGCCCACCAAGCTTTGAGAGATGCAAGAGGCTGAGCTTCCCCTGACCCCCCGCCCCCCCGGGCAGCCCCTTCACACCGTCTCCCGCAGCCCCAGCACGGCTGAGCCCACGGGCGCAGGCACCCACGACACGGGGACGTGTCCCAGGCTTCGAGAGCACCGAGTCCTCTTTTCCTCGAGTTTTATTTCCTACCCTGCACCGATCCTCACCGTCCCCAGCACTGTACCCTCTTCCTCTGTTCCTGAGCAAAGAGGAGCTGTGTCTGCTCTGGAAGCCTAACTCCAAATGCCCTAATACTTTTGTCTTGAAATTCCTCCCCCTGCTCCTTAATTCTCTTTTTAAAAGTACATGCCTGGGGGAATCACTATGTGGGGAGCTTCCCACTCTGCCCTCAGTTTTTGGAAGGGTTTCAGAGCTGGAGGATATCCTTCTGCTGAAGATTTTGCCTCTTGCAACAAAAAAAGCTGGATGAGCCTCGGGGAATCTCGGGACACAAGTTCCCTGAGGCACATGGAAGACTCTGGCATTCAGAAATATCGATCCTGACTGCACTTCAGAGCATGGATTTAATGCTGCACCACAGCCTGCACAGTCACTGCCCCAGCAAAGCACCAGGAGGGGTGGTCCAGGCCTTAGATTATGCTAAACTAATTGCACCATGGAGAGAGCGAGGGAGTTTGTTCTGCCTGGACTTAAAGGACTTGATAATTAAATGAGGTTCAGCCTTTGCATTATCTCACCCCTCGGCCAAGCACTTTTGAAAGAAAAAAGCAGAGCGTTTCTCTAATCAAAAATCTATTCACCTATGAAATGCAATAAATCTCAGGAAGGGATCTAAGCACTTTTTTTTAGTGCTGACGAAGTGATATTGTAAAATACTGCAGTGGTTGCACTGGGTAAAACCCTGTGGCATGGAATGACTGTTTCTGTCTTTGAGGACAGTGACTGCAAACGCACACTTGGATGCTTCAGTTCAAGGCAAAAATAGTTGCCCATGGCTCAGTGAAAATCATTCTTTATTTATGCAGGTTTCACCGATTAAAGATTTTAATTTAACTGCCAATGGCAATTAATGAAAATTAACTTCTGACTTATTGTGAGATTGGATTGAAGCAAGTGATGTTGCTGCTACAGAAGGGCTGGACTACCAGGGAACCTTCCTGCCTGGTCTGAAGGCAATGTGCTGAGCTGCTGCAGACTGCCAAGGCGTGAGGCGGTAAGGACGGAGCCAGGTTGGATGCACCAACTCCCTTTCTTAATCCCCTGAGACTGGAAGGGCTGGTGGCACAGTCCTATCCCCTTTCCTGGAAAGTACTGAGTGCTGACCTGAGCCTTCCTTCTAAGGGCTGAGGCCACAGTTCTCAACATGCTTGGGTGACAGTGAGAGAAAAGAATGTCCTTTCCTGGGCTCATCCCCAGCACTTGGGAGCAGCTGACTCCTCCGTAACAGCAGCTGATCAAGCAGAGAATTGCACCTCATTACTCTTTCCTACGAGCCAAGTTCAGCTTTGCAAAGCTATTATGGATAACATGAATGATGCTTTAGAGTTGACCTGTTCTTTGATATCTGCAAGTGTTGTGACCTCCCCCTTTGCAGCCTCCTGGCCCCAGCAGCTACCAAGAGCTTCCCTTAACCATTACGGAGAGGAGAGGTGCAGAACCATGGTCCTTCAGATACTCTGGCACCTGTAGAGTTCATGACAGTGTCATCTCCAAGTCCTCTCCAGTCGGGGACTGCCACAGTCACAGTCAGCCCTGGGGAGGACCAAGTTATGTCAGGAAAAGGGCACAGGGAGATGATTCCTTGGCCGTATCTTGGAGGGCAAGCAGGCAAGTACAGTGCAAAGCAGTGATGGTAAGACCAGCTGCCCTGGACCCCAAGCCTGCAGAGTCCCTGTCTATTTGCATCAAGCAAGACAGAAACATCTCAAAGGTCGTTCCTCTGCTCCCAGCGTCTGCTGCCGTCACAACTTTGGCCTAAGAGACATAGTCTTAAGAAAATCCAGGATGGATCTGTCAGCAGTTGCTGTGGCTTTGATGGCTGGCATTGGTCAGTGGAGTGTTGATGATGGACTATCGAGATCTCCTGCTAGATCATCTCAGTTTGTCCAGCTTGGTCCACAAAATTCTCTTGAACCGCTTCACTGCCGGTAACCAAGAGAAAGAGCACAAAGGCTGATGGAGCCGACCCAAAGCTGAGATGCAAATCTGGAGCTGTCACCAGACAAAGACCAGGCTTCAAGCAAATGTTTGCTGTCTTTTGAAGCACACCCTCCTTTGGGAAAAAGATCCCTTGGACTCAGTATAGCCAAAGCCAGAGAAGCCCTTCCTGCACTCCAGAAGGTGTCCAAAGAAGTGCCCCTGTTCCCCTCGCCAAGCAGCGATGCCAAGGGGTTGGCCAGGTCATTGGCAGTTCCTGGGTTAAGTCCCCACATCCACAGCTAAGGAATGTTATTGATGTTGCAAGGTCAAGCCACTTGAAAGCTGGGATGTGCTGGATAGAATGTTGTCTCAGACGCTTTAATTGGGCCCCCTTCTTTTACAGCATTATGATACAGCAATTAATGACAAAATCACTCACTATTTCTTCTTATGGCTGGGCAACTGTTCGCTGTCTCTGCTTATTTTCCTTTTTCAGTGTTTGGCCCTGCTGTTCTACATGCTCCATCCAAACCTGTTTGGACTACAACACTGTGAAAACCCTTTGCAATCGCTATGGTGGACTCAGGCTCCAGGGGTGCTGAAGAATCACCTCCCCAGGACAAGGGGTGAGGACAGACAGGGGATTGGGAGGAATTTGTTGCTGGTTTCAGTCTCATCTTGCCACAGGTATGAACAGACATTTTCTTCCCATGGACAAGTGTGGGCCAGTGCAGAGGGAATCATCACCATGTTTTGTTTCAGGTTCTATTCTAAAAGAAGTTTTATTTGCAACAAGAAGGAAACATAAGTTTCCTCCGATTTCATTTAAGCCAAAATCTTCCTTCCAAAAAAAAAAAAAAACAAACGTACCCTGTGGTAGATCCACAGCAAGCTCTTGTAAAAAGGTAGAGCTGGGCACAGTGACAAGCAATCAAGGTGCAAATTTACAACAGAAGCCACTGGGCAACCCTGGCTCTACAAGAGACGGTAAAACGAGGAAGGACCTGGTCTTATTACCCCAAATCTAGCACGTGTGACTGCTGAGGAAGACAGAGCTGCAGAGGCCCTGTTCATGTGCCACGTTGCACAAGGGATCGGCTGAAGCCCTCGAAATAGCAGCTCTGCTCCTCCTGAGACGGGAGGTTGCTTTCATCCTCCTTCCCCTCGTCGGATGGTCAGGAACCTTCTCATTTCCAGCCCCGTTTTGTCCCAGTCAGGTCCATACACAGCTGCCCGGACCTGCTGGTCACCAGGGACCTTTCGTGCCTGCGTGGCACAGGCTGAGCACCCCGTGTGCCCACAGGCAGGACGGGGAATGGTGCCGGCACCACCGGGCTGCCGTGAAACACCCGGCTACTGCTGTGCCGTGGGGCAGAGAGGGAGCATGCCTGCTCCACTGTAATTAGTGTGAATCATTAAATAAAATGTCCCCTTCCTGACTTCAGCATGTGTTAGTGAAACAGCTCTATCAAAGCTGCCTTGCCAGGGGACAAGAAGTATCTTTCTGCTGGGATTATACAGCTGTGGAATTATCCCTTGCCTTTGACAAGATCAATTAATTACTTCAAAGTCATTTGCAGTAATAAATTAACTTCTCTTCTTTCCTCCCCGTTAAGCTGGAGCGTAGCTGCTGAGTAAATAGCAGTATCGGGGCAGGCACGCGGCGCTCGGCTTGTGACCCCCGTAGCCAGGCTCTGAAGCAGATGAAGGCTGAATTTTGCTCCCCGGAGGTCTCTGCTGGGGTCCCTCAGCTCACTGCCCAGCCATGCTGCAGCCCTGCAGTCCAGACGTGCAGGAACCCGGGCACCTCTGGGCTCCCCCCCCTGCCCCTCGTTGTCGTGACCGTGGATGCACACACGCTCTCCATCGCCGCCCTGAACGAGCATCCTCAGGCCGCAGAAGACTTCGCGCCCTGCAGCCCAACTCACGCACGCAGATGGGGTTTACCTCCCTGTTTCTACTCAGACACTGGATCAAACGCTCAGTGCCAGTTAAAGCAGCACAGAAAGCTGCCCCAAACTGTCCCCACACCTCCCTGCACCCCTCCCAGAGGTGGATTTACGTGATGAGCAAGGGTCCCTGATTGGGGATTCTGTCTTGGGCTGGGAGGTGAACACTGGGGAGAAGCTGGAGAGGGTCCAGAGGAAGCTGAGGAGGTGAAAGAGGCCCAGGGACGAGGCCACACAGACAAACATAAAGAAGAAACTCAGACCTCGAGTCCCAGGGAGAAGACGTGAGACAGACAGCCCACTGGCAGGGGGAACTAGGAGCTGAAGCGAGACCAAGAGAGGGGGAATGCACCCACAGCTGCAGGCTATCAACCTCTGAAACAAATTCCTACAGCTTTCAGGCAAAACTAGCCATTTTCTAGTCGAGCCAGAGTGGTTTTCTGACAGACCTGCTGGTAAATGAAAAAGAGTGAATGCAAGGCTGCTCCCCAGCCAGCCCTGTGCCCAGTGGCACCCTGCAGTACTACATGAGTGTCTCATGGACCTGTCTTTGGCTGTGCAGAGGGACAAAGAGCACTGGAGGACACGGGCACGGCAACATCAACCAGGGTCCAGGCACTTGGTCCCACCAGCCACATGAGGACAACCCTGGTGACTGGCTCTGTCAGACACGCATTGGCAGCAACTGAGCCATAAACCCTGAAGCTTTCTGGTTGCTCTTTTCTTGCCGTGGGTATTCACAAGTAGATTTCTCGTCCAGGCTAAGACAGGCTGTGTCCTTGACCTCCTCCACTTGGGGAGACCCGTCTACCTGGCTCTGGAATTGGTTCTGCCAAACCCTGGCCCACACAACAGCAAAGGGGGAAGCATCCAAAAAGCAGCATGGTTTTCAATAGATATATTCAAATGTTGTGTCAGCCCAGGTGACCTGGCAGCTCCAGGACACAAAATGTGTTGACACGTTCGGTGGGACACATTAATCTGGTCCTAGATAATTCACACAGAGAGTCTAGTGATAAAGAGAAGCATTCCCTGAGCAGGCTCTTTCTGAAAGAATTTGTCACCATCAATAAATTGCTGGGAGATTTATTTCTGCCAGCCTCAAAACTGCACACAAAGTAATGTGATTTGTTCAAACTCTTTAACATGCTGTTCTCCTTGATTTAAAGTCTGTTGAACTATCTTTATTTTCTTAGCACATTATTAGTTCAGATTCTGGCTCTGACATGAAGGAACTGAGATGCCTCTAGAGCCTGTTATTTGGGAAGGAAAGGAGGAAGGGGCAAATGGGAGGGCTTAGGCAGCAGAAAACCAGCTCAGTGTAACATCAAGCTGGGAATAAACAAATGTTATCTGCGTCTTGCACATCACTTATATTCTTCATGCCTACAGCTTTGACCACGTCAAGATAACCCAGCTCTAGAGCTCCCCAGGAGTCTTTCAGCCAAGACTACATAAATGTATTTCACTCCTCAACTATGACTTGCAATCCCAGCTCCAGGGACAAGGCAACAACTCTCTGGGACTTTACTGAACTTAACTCCTGGCACACTGGACAACAGCTGTCTCCAGCACTTCAGGATAGTTTGCCAGCTTTTGCAAGACACCTGATCAGCCCATGCACAGTTTAATGAACCTTTCCTTCATAGCGGCACCTTTGAGGCCCATGGTGAGGAAGCTTACGCTTTTCGCTGGGCTTTGTGCCACAAACCGTGGCAGCATCTCACCAAAACTGCCAGCTCCCGCATCCATCTCTGCTGAACTCAGAGGAGCAGGGATGAGAAGCCGGGGAATTGTTCAGCCCAAGGTTGGAGCTGGTGTCACCTCCAGCAAGAGCCCACGAAAAAGCATGGAAACACCCCATAAATGACAAAGAACAGGTCTTCCACCGTTTTTGTACAAAACCAGCTAACTTCCACCCTGTGCTGCCTGAGAAAAGCAGGTAAATTGCTTACAGGAACCTTCCTGCCTTTAACCTCCACGTCCCTAAGCAGGGCTGTGTAAAACAACTTCAGCAATTCCTTGGCTGAAAAAAGCTCCCAGTGAACATCTGCTCTGAAAAGCAACAGCCCTTCACCGTGTATGTCATTAGCAAGTTCCCCAGGAGAAGGAGCAACCTTTGCAGATGTTAAGATTTTTTTTGCTGTGCCCTAACCGGGAACAAGAAGTCTTGGGCTAAGGGGGAGCAGGGGGCCACCCAGCCCCAGGCAATGGGAGCCCCAGCCCTGCATGGGTGCGCTCAGCCTCCTTAAACTGGGTGGTGAGTCCAAGATGCACAGTTAATGCTTCTGTAGATCGGGACTCTGACTGCCAGTGGGCCTCCTCAGGGCTGCGCTGGCAGTCTGGAAGAGCACGAGCACTGCAAGCTCTTGATGCTAATGGCTTGGCTTTGGCGGTTGTGCTCCTCCGCCGTCTTCTATCCGTATCCTGATACAACCAGACACCTCGGCATCTTCCTTCAGGCACAGCAGAGACACTTTCACCACCCTGAAGACCTCGTGACCTTTCCGAATGTCAGGGGGGAAATTGCCCGTCTGTCGCCACGAGCCACTCGCTCCCGGTCCCTGACCTGCCCATGCTGCCTCACCTCTCCCATCATCTTGCCTATCGCCTTAGGGTTTATCAAGTCCGGCGCTCTGAACTATTTATCCTCAAACGCTTGACAGCTGTGCCTGAATGAGAAGCACAGCCACGTCAGTGGGGAGACAAAGCCAGCTCCGGCGGGGATCAACCCACTCACGGTGCCTCTTGCACCTTCCTGACGCCTCACCAAGGCGGTTGCACCCCCAGCCCAGCTGCCTCTAAGCCTGCCGGCTCCCGCAGCATCCTGACTCCGAGAACAAGCCTGTGGCCAGTGCAGGTTGCCATGGCACCCACAACGTTCCTTAACTGCATTGACATCAACCGCAAGGTTACGGCCCAGCTTTTCTAATCGCGCCGCTATAGCCCGGTGGTCTTCAGTGCCTGGCTACAGCCTGGCACAGCTCCCGGGCAGAGTTAAGGAGCTCAGACGTAACCACTGTCTCTGTACAGTTTACTCTGCCTTAACAGTGAGCAGAGCTCGGCGTGGGATCACTGCCACCTCCCTCACTAGATTTCTTTTTTTTTTTTTTTTCCCTCTTAAATCACTGATTCATATTCTCGGTCTTAATTGCATCATAACCCAGTTTTGTCTGGGAATCTATTCCAGGAGCAGGAGGGTGTCTAATATAAAGATACTGGAGGGACTGCACCTCCCAGAGGTGCAGGCATCATTACAGCGAGGGCTGGTGCCAGCAGAATATGTCTGTCCAAGTATCATTGTGCAAAAGGGCCTCGGTCTACAGAGCAACATGCTCAGGGAGCCAAGAAACAATTCCAGCATTCCCCAGCATCTCCCAGCCCTCCCAACAGTGATGGTTCTGCTCCTGTGGGGTTCTTTGGGATCACCCATGGAAAAACTCGGGTTTCAACACATCCACCCAACATCTGCTTATGATGTCCTGTGGACTCCAGAAACCCGAGAGCTGTGGCTCTACGGGCTGTGGTTCCTTTCCCCAGAAATTCAGCAATACTAACAGGAGAAGAGTCAGAGAGTTTGGACTTCAGTGAAAAGCTGTTCAACAAAGGGAAGGGAAGCTGGTGCCTCATTTTGCTTCAGATTACCTAGAAATCGCCAGAGAGGCAAACCTCACTGGGAGGTGGACCAGGTGGGTCACGGCAGGCACAGATGTCCTGGCTTTGCTGGGTTTCAGAGCAAAGGGCTCATGCATTCACCTTAACTGCTCTGGGCACCTGAGCTGCAGCCAGGGGACAGAAAAAGGATGCCAATTCAGAGAGAGAGACGGGCATTGGGCCAGTGGGAACAGCTCGGTTAAGCTGAGCATCAGTCTGAGTTCTAACACATTTTAATCAGCAGGACTAGGTAATCTATGGTGTCTATCCATTGCAAAACTAGTGCTCAGAGTCAGGAATCTTTAGTTGGCATTGCTAATGACTATGTTGAGCCGGGATATGTGATTATGGGCTATTGATTACTCTCCTCCTCTTTCTGGAGAACAGCAGATATAGTTCCTGGACTGCAGAAAGAACGATAGATACACAGGCGACTACAGGCTCCATATAGTCCAGCTACAACAGCACTCAAGGTTTCTAAAGTAAGCTGAGACCAAAACAAAGATATATATGTGAAATAAGATAAAATGCTGCAGCACTAACAGAGTATGCCTGTGCCAGGCAAGCTGGCAGTTATTTTCAATAGAGATCACTGTTTATAGAAAGAAATTCCAATTAATGTCATCTACCAGGATTTCAGCAAAGCACTTGGTATGGTGAGAAATCTGTAGTCAGAGTGGGGGTGACGGTGAACAAAATAGGATGAGCTGTCAGCCAGAGAGGAAGATGTGAGGGGCGTCGCTGAGAAAGGATTGTGCAGAGATGTTTCTAATGGAGCTCCTCACAGCCCATTCCTGAAGACTGACTGCATTTAGGTTCTGTTACTGGCCAGACACAACCAAGTAAGAAATGTACTGAAAAAAAAAAAAAAAAAAGAAAGATGGCAGTTTGAGAGGCATCACTGAGGTCATGGAAGACTTGGACATCACTGGAAAGATCATAGGATCTTCAAGCAGCCTAAGCCATAAAGAACATGGGGTCTGAAGGACAAGGATAAGGAGATGGGGGAAAAGCAACAAGGGTAAGGCTTTTTGAGTCTTCACATGGAAAAGTGTGTGCAGGTCCAAAACATGGTCCCAAACAGGGCTGGATGCAGGAAAAGCTGTGCAGGTCATCAGTGGGACGCGAAGTTTTATGACAAGAGACGAGAAGAGCTCAGCCTAGTGAAAAAACAGCAGAAGGGCAATGACTGCTGTCTAAAAAAAACCCACTAGAGAATAAGGAGCAGCGATGGTGAAGTGGTATTAAACATAAAGGCCAAGAGTAGCTCAAGCACACCATCCTAGGTCAGCAGGGAAATATTTCAGCTGGAATGAGACAGCACTCCTCCTCACCCTGAGGACATCCTGACCTAGGCACAGGAACCCTAATCTGCTCACCAAAAAAGATTTTTCTAGTGCTGCAGCAGTGGTTACAGACAGCTGCTTGTCCAGACACTGTTGGGTCTCTCTAGGTACCTCCCAAGGCCTCAGAGATGTAGATGATGGCTGCCACCCAGAAGATCCTGCATCAACCTAATAGACCCATCTAAACCACCTGTAGCAGGCAGCAGGTTTGGACGTTCCTATGTTGAGCTGTTTCCCCATTATCCACCTTCAATGTCTGAGAGCAGTCTGCACTCCAAACCCTTTTCAGCAAAGCTAAGGCACTCAGGATGCTGACAGCTTAGCTGAAAATACTGTAGCAGTGCAACTGAAAATGTAGATGGTCACAGGGGGAAAGAAACAATCTTAGTTTTGTTCTGGGGCTAGGGATACAAAGCACCTGCAAAATCTTGTCCAGAAGAAGCTGCATCTCGCCTGAGGGTTTGCTGATACCCCAGCAGCATTGCATTCAGGGGTGGCTCCATCTCTGCTGGGACCATACAGCTGCACACACAAGCACAGGGTCAGTCGGCAGGGCCACCACCATGGGGACACAGGGGTTGTCACCGAGCCACGACCAGGGCTGCATGGGGCCCTCTCTGGTGTTTCCAGCTCTCCTCCCAGGTGGTTGGCAGCAGGCAGAGGAGGGCAATAAGCATCCCACCCCCTGGTCTGTTGGGCAAGTTTCCCCCGTGCACACTCCATATGCGCAGCGGAGTGTCTTGGAGAAGAGCCAGCGTGCATAAAATGAGAAGCAGATGTAATCTCAGCAGAAGAGGAACCAGGAGACACAATTAGAGTGAGTGTCTCAATAATTAAAACGCCCTAATGAGCGTGCTGCCAGGGAAGGTCTCTTCCACTACACTGCAGGTGAGGAACTGATGCAGTGTCCTCTCCTTGGGACCCAGGCTTGGCATATGGAGAGCCAAAATCCACTTCCTGAGCTCCCAGGGCAATGTCCATCTCAGGTGTTCCCCGCCAGCCCCAAAACACATATTTTCAGTGCAGGAGTCATTCTTTCAGACTTCAACCTCAAGTATCCTACAGCAGTGACAGCTTTTAGGAGGAGAGGATGTGATGGCTCCATCTCAAGGGAGCAACTCGGACATAGGAGCAAGAGGGATGCACAACCAAGACTATACGAGGAGATTAACATCCCACAATGCCAATCCCTGCAGGTGTCCCTCTCTGAGCAGGGGAAGACGAGAGGGAGGTGGAACCAGAACCAGAGAGTTTAAGGGATGAGTAGATCCAAAGGCTGGAGCAGAACTAGTGTGTGCTTAGCCCATGGCTGAGCTTGGCAAGGGAGAAGGAAACCCATTGAAAGAGGAAGCAAATGCAAAGCCAGGGCGCTCCAAATGCCCAGAATTACACCCATGCTGGTTCCTAGTTTTCAGGTCCTTCAGGCAAGAAGTGCTTGCCAGTTCTCACCATTTCCTCATACCTCCTGTGATGCCAGGAGTCTCATGCCAGGCCTCTGGTGTCACAGGAAGATGTTTTGGTTTTAGTTTGTTTTTTTTTTTTTTTTAAAACCAGCACCAGCTGTCAGAGTCCAGCTAGAAATATGAAACAAAGCTTAGATAAACCATAAATAAACACTCAAGAGCACAAATAAGCACTCACTAGATTTTCCTTATACATTTATTTCCAAGTGAACGTCTTGAAGCTGAAGTGCTTAACGTGCCCTGAGGTAATTCCTCTTCATAGCAGATATTTTAAAATTTCTTTATTCTTTGAAATCTGTCTGTGCTGTTGGTAACTGCGTAATATCCTTAAAACCTGCACCTGTACTTAGCCTGAGCTTATTTAGCTCCATCTTTCAGCCACTGGGATTAGGTACACCTTTGCTGGGTAGAACAAGGTGGTTCTCCAGCCAAGCTTTAGAGCCCTGTGAGTAGGACACCTCTGATGAAGCAAGCTTTCACTGTAAAGTCTCTGTTTCTTCACTCATCAACCACTTGCTTCACTGACTTTTCTCCAATTTATTAACATCCTGCTGATCAGCCCTGGTCACTAATGGCAGTAAAGTCATAGCCCTACTATTGCTCAAGACTGCAATTCTCCAGCCAAGGAGCTCATTTGAGTGTTAGTCACGGGCACACGCTGGAAGTCCAGATCCCATTCAGTATTCACCCTGCTTCCCCAAACCTCTTTCATTTTTAACAAAACCGTTGGCTGAGGGCACCCGCTGAACGAGCGATCCAGCTCTCTATATCACTGAACTGCCATCTAAATTACATATATACAGCTCTCCCAGTCTTTATAGCCACCAGATATTTTTTCAGAGATCACTTTTTGGTTTTCTTCCAGGCCGCTGATCACCGAGGAGAAGCAGCTCTGCAGAACCCAGCTGAGCCTCCAGTGCTGGTCCACCCGCGGTCGTTACCTCTCAGACCTATTTCTCAACCCGTATCAATACATTGCACAAGCGTCCAGCCCAGAGTAACCACCCATCCTCTGCTTTTGGTGTCCTTCCAGAAGAGCATCAGCCCAGCCCCGTGAAGTCCATCGCTTCTCTTTTCAGTCAGCTCATGTTCAGGGGTGTCTCTGAACTCCTCCAGCTGATCCAACTGTGAAAGAGCCTAACCCTCGCTGCATCGGACACGGGTTCCTAGGGCAGCCAGGCAATAGCACAGGGGATACCTGTGGTATGACACCATCACCGACTGGGCTAAATCTCACAGGCAGGAAGGGTTCATCCTGGGCAGTCTCCCATTGTGCCCTGGAAAACAAACTGAGATGTGGGCTGAATAGTGGACGGGGGAGTGGGTGGAAAAACCACATGGACCGTCAGACTCAAAGGTCAATTGTTTAAGCGGAACAGGCAGTTGATTACAAGGGATGTTTTCCACAGGGCAACGCTGGTGCAGATGTAGCCTCAAAACCTCAGAAAGCTGGAGGGAAGAACTAACAGAAACCTCAGCAAAGGCCAAAGACACCAAACCAGAATAATGCTGACTACCAGGAGCGGCTGGAAAGCAGATCTGCAGCAGGACATGGAGATCCTGGTGCACACCTTGGCCAGCAGTCAGCTGTATGCCCTTGAGAAGATGAAGGCCAACTGCTGCATGATGTAGGAAAGATGTCAGCTGAACCCAGCAACCAAAACACAGATGAGGAGAAGAGCTCCACTGGAGAGTGAAATGAGGGAGCAGTAGAAAGGGCAGAGGGTGCCAGAGCTCCAGGATTCATTTCCGAGACAGCGAGTTATGGGGTCCAGAAATGCCACTGCCCTGGGACCACAGCAGCATCCCTCGCTGTGGTCAGGACCAAGAAATCCCAGTCACTGCTTCGCTGGTCAGAGTCCAAGAGGGTGGAAAGCAAACTGTCCTTTGCAAAAGTTGCTTGCACGCAGCAGTTAAAAGACAGGTATCATCTCAAATTTCTGATTATCACTTAATAGAAGGAAATGACCCAATCTAACAGAAACTGGCAGACTATTATTAGCGGTTATTTGATTCCTTCGCTAGAGTGGAGCCATGGCCAGCTCAGAGCCCCTTCCAGGCCCCCCTCTGGTCTACAGACACCCGTATTCTCTGCTCGAGACAGCTCTGAATCTGGGAGGAGTTGCAAGGACAGGACAAGAGTACATCTGGGGACAGGGCTGATGTCCTCAGAGACCCTGGTGAAATCAGCCTGGTGGGAGGTAAACATTTCCACATGTAGATTCCCAGAATGAACCATTCCCATTGTTAACAGGAACAAAACTGGTCCCCACTTCACCATTAAACATTGTAATAAAAAGTTGTATAAAGCAGATCCCTGCCATCTTAATTAACATTGGAAACTGAATGTTTTGGTTTAGAAAAGAAAATAGTGGGGTTTTTTATCAAAGTTAACATTTTCCCACGGAAAATACTGACCAAAACATCAGGATAATGATGAAAATATTGCCAGGAAATTTTCATCCATAGGGGTCTAAGGAACCGCAGGGCCTCTTCCAGCACCGCCACTAATTCACTGTGGGCTGGAGGAGCTGCTCTAGGTCATGAATGGGTCCCCCCAAACGTGGGGAAGATGCCCTGTAGGTAGGGACCCTTGAGGGGGTCAGCCACGCAGCACCCCAGCTTAGGGAGGGATGAACTCTCCCTTTTTTTTTAAGGCAGCAGAGGCTGCCCGTACCAACCGTGCCGGCACACGCACACATGGATCATCTCAGAAAGGGGACACGGGGACTTCGCCCTGCAGGGCCCCAGCCTTGCTTTGGCCTCGTGACTGTGGCCCGTCCCCCTCCCAGTATCAAAAGTTACGAGTGAATCATTTGAAGAAGCTGGGTGTTGAACTGACATTGAGTAAGCATTCGTGATTGGGAGAGTGTGACTCATTACAAGTATTTAATGATGAGCCCATCGGAGCAAGACCTTAGCACATCACTCAAGTTCCCTTCAGAAGAGATGAGGACCAGTTGTTATTTCCTGGGGCTCGCATACAAATACAGACACGGACCCTTATCCAAGCACCCAAATCCATCCCCAAGAGCACCTGCCTGCTCCAAACACCCCAGTACACACACACACACACACACTCCCAGCACTCGCTGTATACACCACACAAGCACACAGCCCCCATAGGCGTGCAACATATACGCAGTACAGACCCCACCTCCACATACATACACATACATCCTCCCCCTCCCACACATCCTCCACGAGTACGTACACACTCCTGTTCGCCTACACAGACTTTTACTCCCTGGACAGCCCAGACCACCACTGCTCCGCGCCCAAATCCCTCATCCAACCCACCAGCCCTGATTTTTCTTCCTTCTGTGAGTCTTCTGTAAGACTGGGCCCTCCAGTCCCTGGGTCTTACACCTAATTCACCCTCCTAAGGCAATATAGAATATCCCAGGACATCTAATTGCCTCCTCCCGGGCCTTTCCCAACAACCTCAGGGATTAGAAAAACGCCTTTTTAGCTTATTTGTCATTCCCCACTTTAAGACAACTTCTTGGATGCTCGGGACTGCATCATCCAAGGCCATATGCAGCGAGAGAGGTTGTAAGTGCAGGTGCAGCAGAGACTGGCATCCAGGGGACCTTCTGCAGGGAAATGAGAGAGGAAGATGGGGAACAAAGCAAGGCTGCCTGTGCTGCTTGATTTTCTTTTTTAATTTGCACGTTTCCTCATGTTTTTAATAGCCATTGAAAGAAGATGGGGTACAAGCCTTCCATCAGCACAAATAGAGGGATAAGTTTACAAGATAACTGCCTAAAAAAGGGGTCTGAGTGTTTATGCTCTGTGCAAACAATACACAGAAATGCTGACTAATTCTTATAAGATGGTAAGTAACGGTATTATTTTTAATTAGCAATTAAATGACTTGGTAATTTTTTGCATTTAAATAGTAATATAAGCACAAACAAGTCTTTAGCATTTAATTACCAGGCTCTCCTATGAATTATTTAGCAAGTGGGCAAATACGCTACTCCAAAGAAATCCATTGCTGCAATTAAGTGATTTTAAATTATTTCCTTGTCTGGGTTGCTGTCCCGCCTGCCACCATCTATGTGGCAAGAGCATGCACGGTGGTGCCTGGGTGTTTCTGTGGGTGATGGAGCTGAATTCCCCAGAACAATCTCGGCTGGCTGTAAACATGCAGGAGCAGGATGTGTCCCCCCCTAGTCTGCCCAGCCCCTTGCCATCCTGCAGCACCGTGGGTCTGCACAGTACCACGTGTGCTGCTGGCACCAACAAAATCTCAACAGGCTACTCCAGAGCTATCCTCAGGAAGGTTTTAAACAAGGAACATCCTGGACTCATGAAAGCATGAGGATCTCCAAAAACCCCCTGCCCCCAGCACTGAAATAAGTCCAGGGATGCTCAGAGCAGTCACTTGCTTTGTTAAAATGCAGCTGAAGAGGATTCTCCCAGAACTCCCTCACCGCCAATCTGCATCTCACTCATATCTAACCTAAATCTCATTAGCTCCAAATTAAACTGACTGCTTCTCATCTTGTCCCAGCAGACGCAAAGAACAATTGATCACTTTATAACAGCTTTATGCGTTGGGAAGAGTTCACTCCCTTTCTTGGCTAATCAAATTCAGCTTGTTCTGTCAGCCCTCCTGGTCCTTCTTAACTCTCTCAAGCCCTGCTGTTTCCTCTGGCGGGGTGGGAGCAATGTTGGGCTTTGCAGAAAGATGGTAGAGGGATGCATCTCAGGCAGGGAACCACGCCACCCAGGAAAAAACTCTGCTCCCACCCTTCTATATGGCTTCCCAGACTAGTTGCAGAGCATATTTCTCAGGTCTGGTGGAATGTGGGACAACCCAATAAGAAGATAATTGCAAGAGAAGCATCTCATCTCATCCCATCCTATCTCATCCCATCCCAAACAGCACCGAGCCTGCATAGTGGAAGGATGACTCTGCTTCACCTGGGACACAGCCAGACAGGGCTGGATTGCACTGCCCTGTGCAGGAGAGAGAATTCCCTCTGAGGTCAGTCAGAAGGGAAGAGTTGGAGTCTGGCAGTGTCTGCTCTTGGCCCATAATTGGATCATTTTTTGACAAGCCTCCTGCTCAGAGAGTAGCATTACCACCAAATCCCAGTGCTTGCCAGGCAATGTGTTCGACTACAGCTCCAGTTTCAGAGGAAAAAAAGATAACATTAACAGAGGCAGCCTTAAATTAATGCATTGCCCCCCTCAGGTGGTACCCTTCAGCCCTGTGCATCAGCACATGTTTCCAAATCAGCAGACATCTCCTTGAGGACTTTAATTATTCAAGCCAGTTTGGCAAAACAGCCCAAGCTTTGCCCAAAGCTGCTCTGTTTATCCATTCCAGCAATGGCATCATGTGAAACCACCCCCCTTTCACTGCTCTGGGCTTCCCGTCTGCCGGCAGGCAAGAGCACGCAGGAGATGAACAAGGAGGAATTGCACAAGATGCTTTTCCTAGCAAGGACTGTGCCTTTGCGCCCCTTAGCTCAGCCCGAGGTAACAGCAAACACAAGCACTGTGACAGAGCAAGCTCCTGGAGAGTTTTCCTAATTCTTTTGTTCAGTGACAAGGAACCTGGGACTGGGAGGGACCCAGGAGCCAGCCAGTCTGGTCTGGTGCAGTCAAAGGTTGTACAAATCCTTCCAGAAACAGATCTGGCTTTGTCAAACCCAGCTCAGCCTCTGCTCACCAAGGCTGCTCCAAAACCCGTTGTTCGGATGGGCTGGCTTCCAGCTAGAAGGTGTTCATAACCCGGCTGTGATGCTTGCTCTTCCACCAGCACCAGCCTTTGCCTGCCATTCCCAGTTATACCCCTGGCCACTGAAGAGAGTGGTCAGACCCTTTTTTTGTCCTCAATTCACTAAGCAAAATCTCTCCTGTCCTGCGACTGGCTTTCCTCAGTCCTAATCTTCCAGACCACTCTGTCTCCTAACTCAGCTGTCCCACATCACTCTGCTTTTTGTTTAACACCCACAGCTCCACCGAGCCCGCACGAGGTGGTGCTGGGTCCAAGAGCCAAGCCTTCAGAAGCCAGGCCAGCATCCCAGCCCCAGGCTGCTGCCCACTTGCTGTGAGCTGGCACCAGGAGGAGGAAGGAACGTGCCCTGGTGAGGGCTGTTCAACATCTGTCCTTGTGTTACGGACCACAGCAGCTCAGCTCTCCCACATCATAGCTGAGAAGTCCACGTCACCCACTCAAGCCATGGTCTGGCCACTATTGGCATTTACACGGTATCTGAAACTTCTCCTGGGACTCCTGACAGCTGAAGAGCAGAATGGCAGGCACCCAAGACCGGTTCCCATCCTGCCCACACTGGGCTTAGGTCAGTCCACCATAACTCTTGGCAGTGGTGGGATATGAACATTCACAGCTTGGGATATATGCGGCTGCAGCCCACCCTACACTGCTGACATCTTCAGATGGCCAAGCCACAAGTCACAGTGCTGGGGAATCCCTCAGCTCCTGGATCCACACTGCATTAGAAAAGGCACAGCCAGGAGGTAAAGGGAGGCAACTGCTGAACAGGGGGGGACACTCACGAAGCCACATATGGGCACTGTGTCCCATCAAACTGGAAAGGGTTCAACCAAGGGCTGAACCCAGGACACCCGGTATTAAATTCACAAAGCTCCTGCTCTCCAAATGAGAAGTCCAGCCCTGTTGCTGGCTCACAGACCTGTTTAACTTCTCCACCGGAGAGGCCCGTCCCATCTATTCCAACAGGGACAGTAACGGCTTCAACCCAGCTCCAAGCGGCTCCTGCCAAACTCAGAGGGTAGTGAGAAGAGAATAAAACTGCCAGGAAAAGGCAGGTCTGGAGTGGGCACAGCAGACAAATGGCATGGCCAGAGCCCTCCAAAGAGGCAGGTTGATGAAACAGCATATTGAGAGCTTCCTCTGCCAGGGGATTGACAAGTGCTCTCCAACCCAGTATCCCCGCACAATAATAAATCCAAAGGGAGAATGAAGTTTCCAAACGCCTTTGGCAGTGGAATACTCTGGAATTTATCCCCTTACCCATGCAGTTCAGAGACAAACGTAAGCAGGAGAGGGAGGGAGAAATGTGAAGGCAAAACCTTGCTGGAATTGGTCTACATCTTGCACCAAGCACCACAACTGTTAACAGCCTGCAAGGTTGGGTATGGGGGCTGCCCAGCCAAACTGGAGTCCCCTGGGAGAGTTTTAATATGGAGAACGTCCCTCCAAATTTTTTCAGGCAGATGCTTGACATTGCAGGACCGAGCAGAAGGCCTGAGGAGCTGAGGCAACCAACAGCAGCAATCCCAGAAGAGAGCTCCTCCGCAGCCATGTCAAAACATCTCCCGTCAGCTGAGATGAGCTGATAAAAATGCAGATCGATTCCAGGGCCAGGTCTCCAGCTCGTGTAAATCGATGCTGTTCCCGTGACTGGAGCAGATTGCTACTAACTCAAAGTAATGTTATCTACCATCAGCAGCAAGAGACCAGAGCTGCAGGAAGGCAGGGTATCCCATTTCTGCTTCCCTTAGGGAAGGTGCTAATCAAATCTCACTTCTGCTACAGTCCCCAGCATCTGAAGCACTCCCCTAGCCCAGCCTGTACTTCAACAAGCAGCAAACTAGCCATGCAAACAAAGAAACTGGGAGCTGTTGCGTGAATCGAGGTTGTTGAGCCTCTCAAGTCTAACCAGGTCATGAGCCCGCTCCAGGGATGTGCTGGGGGGTGGACCCAGCTGACACGTATCATGAGAAACCAGCTGCAAGACGTACAGAACTAGAGCAACCTTGAACCCGCTACAGACACAGCACTGCCCTGGATCACTGCAAGGGCTCGAGCAGATCCCTCTGACCCATCAGCATCTCCTCACCCCAGGCTGTAGGCAAAGCTGCCCGCGGCTTCTCCGGTGTGTGACACCATGGCCAAGGATGCATCTGTGCTGGAACGGTGGGATGAGCGACACGAACGGGACAGCCGGGCTAAACCCTCCTGCCTCAGCTGACGGCTTTTTAGTGCTCACGGAGGCCCAGGACCTTGCTTTTGCAAACCCCTGACTAGAGATAATCCACCCAGCACAGCGCAAGGCTCCCCAATCCCTACTGTGAACTTATTCAGCAGTACAAAAGATAGCCCTGATGTTTGATGCTGCTTGCTGTATTCATCTGCTGTTGGCAGATATTTTGGTGCTAATGAACCCTGGGGATCTTTTAGAGGCAGCTAAAGATCACCTTCAATCCAGGAAGAGTTTGCTAGCTCCTATAGATTCAGCTCTTACTACTGCCAAAGACAGCCTTACAACCGAGTCCCCTACCCTTCCCTTAACCTGACAGGAGCACTGTCAAGACATTTTAATCTGCAGGTGCTTGTTGGCTGGTGCACAAGGTCCTGCCCAGTTCCTGAGCCCACAGAACTGGCATTAGCCCCTGCCAGAGCCCTCCTGCCTCCCTCAAGGTCAGTACTGCCGAGGGAGCTCAGCCAAACAGGCTCACGCTGAAGCCAAGCAGACACAGAAGCTCGTCACTGCAAAACTCAGGGGTTCAGAAAAGCCCCAGCCCTTCCCCGGATTGATACCCAGAAGCATCAGCACCAGGAATATCTCACCCCGTTGCCACGGACCACAGTTCTGCATCCCACTGCTGGATTCTGCAGCTCTGAACTTCAGCATATGAAATTGGGGGGGGGGGGGGAAATAAGACTACACTGCCCTCCTCACAGGGGTAGGGGCACTGGTTTGAGGGAGCAGAGCAGCAATATTACCCCTGCAGTTCAGCACAGGGATCACTGAAGGCCTCTCTGACATGGGTCACAAGTCAGGGACCCCCAAGTCGGGCTGCCTACCTGACCCCCAGCTGATATAGGCCGTCCACATCGGGAGCTCCAGCTGACCAGAATCGCGCTGGGCACCCTGCCCTGGAGCCAACACGCGTTGCAGAGCAGCCAAAGAGACTTCGCTCCCGTCTGATGTCTCCTTCCAGGTAGGGTTCACCACCTGGAGCCCTTTCCCAAAGTTCAACACTCACTGTCTGAGAGCTTTGCTGCAGGTCGTGCTGCTTTTTATCCCAAATCCTGTGGTCGCTGCCATTTCCCATTGAGGAGGGAAAATTCAGGATCAGGCCCATATTCCTGATGGGTCAAACCTGTATCTCAGCCTGGGAAGCAGGGCACGAGAGGCAGTGGGAGGGAAGAAACATCCCCAAAATTAATGCTTCAGGCAACAGAGGCCCCAGCTCCTTTCAGCCCACTGCTGAAACGCTTCCCCCTTCCCACATCCACTATGCCAACGTTATTCTGTGTGCACAGAGCAGGGACAGACAGGAGGGACAGGAGTGCTTGTCTGCAACTACAAACCACCAGCCCCGCTGAAGAAGGGCCATCCTCAGCAGAGACCCATCCATCCACCTGTTTGCTTTGGGCTGCAGCTGGTTCAGCTGGTGCTGAGCTGGGCTCCAACCCAGCGCCGGGTATGGGAGCTCACAGGGCAGTGCTGGTCCCATCTGTCCTCCCCTCGCTGACTGCACAAGGCCCCTTGCGCCAGGACACTCTGTGCCAGGACACTTTGTGCCATCTCAACGCCAAGCGCTTGTCGTCGCTTCTTGATTTGCTTCCCTGCCATGTAACAGCTCAGAAGTGCATCCTCACGCTCGTTCCTGGAAGCACATCGGCACACCAGGAAGGGTGACTGATCCGAGTCCTCTGGCGAGACTGCTCTTACTGGAAAAAGAGAATCACAGTCCAGAAACACAGAGTCTCTAGCCCAAACCCCAGCACCTCCAGGGAAGGACAAGACTTCCTGGGGAAGATCCCTGATGGGGATGAGCTCTGCTCTTCAGGGAGTGTTCCTGATCTACCTGAACCCCACACAGCTCCTGAGTCTCCACCGTCCAGAGCAGGGGGGGCAGCAGGGCCAGGGAGGGGATTCTCCCCCTCTGCTCCGCTCTGGGGAGACCCCCCTGCAGTGCTGGGGCCAGCTCGGGGGCCCCCAACAGCAGAAGGACACGGAGCTGCTCGAGCGGGGCCAGAGGAGGCAACGGAGATGCTGGGGGGGCTGGAGCAGCTCCCCTGGGGGGCCGGGCTGAGAGAGTTGGGGGGGTTCAGCCTGGAGAAGAGAAGGCTCCGGGGAGACCTTCGAGCAGCCCCCCAGGGCTTAAAGGGGGGACAGGAAAGGTGGGGAGGGACTCTGGATCAGGGGGGTGGGGGCAGGATGAGAGATAACAGTTTTAAGCTGAAAGAGGGGAGATTTAGATGAGATCTAAGGCAGAAATTCTCCCCTGTGCGGGGGGTGAGGCGCTGGCCCAGGGTGCCCAGAGCAGCTGTGGCTGCCCCCTCCCTGGAAGGGTTCAAGGCCAGGTTGGACGGGGCTGGGAGCACCCTGGGCTGGGGGAAGGGGGCCCTGCCCGGGGCAAAAGGATTGGAACTGGGTGATCTTTAAGGTCCCTCCCAACCCAAACGATGCTGTGATTCTATGCTTCACGTCAACTCCATCAAGCAAAGACTGGCTGGTAGATAGATCTACTGGTGTGACTGTACCCACAGCAGCAGCTCTCAGTCACCATCCACCTCCCCAGTGGGTTTATTGGAGGAGCAAACACTTCCCCCAAACCTTGGTGGCATCCCATGCACTCCTGACCCGGAACGAAGAGGATCTCGTGGCTGGACAATGAGAACAGGTCCAGCTCCATGGCTCTCTGCAGCAGATAGCAGGCTGTCAGAGAGCCCCCTTTGCAGCAGCCCTTGCTCCCCACAGGAGACACAGCACCACTGACCACTTCTCTCCCTCCCAGAAACATGTCCAGCCCTGGAGTACATCCTGATCTTCGCTGGAGAAGTGCTCCAAGCTGCCAATGCACAGTGGAGAATCCAGGGAGAAGGGAACGCGTAGCTTATTGCTGGCCAAGTGAGAAGCATATAAAGGGCTTTGGGTCTACCCAAGCAGGAGTTAAACATTGCACCACATCCCTTTGGAGCAGGCCCAGGATGGATGGGAACGTGACTCCCAACCGAACCCAGCTCTATGCTCAGTCACTGCTCCCAGCTCATCCTTCACCGGGCTGCAGAGCCGGAGACGGGCAGCGACGCGGTGACCCCTGCTCTGCGCTCTGGAGCCGCCATCGACCAGCATTATATTGCATTTGGCTGTGAACCTGATTATGCCCAGACATCTCCCTCCCTTCAGCGCTGCACTACAGGGAGAGTCCTTACCTCTCCCACAACAACAAGGTCCAGCTCACACAGCAAATGGCAGGAGCCATGAGGCATGGCTTCCAACTGAGATAGGCAACGCAGGACAGCCCAAGCAGCCTCCATCCTCCCTGAATTACCACTTTGTCCATGTTATTCCTCTGCTATTTGTCTGTAGGTGGATCACCTTGCTCTGACCCACTGCACAGCCCCAGTGAGGTGGTACCCTGCTTCTTCTCTGTCACCTCAGTGACACAGTGCTCAGGTTCATGTAAAGCGTCCCTGTGGCCCTCCAGCAACGGTCAAGGCTTGGCCAGCTGGTGGGGGCAGGAGGTCTGAGACAAGCGAGCCATACCCAGCATGTGGATCAGCATCACTGGACTCCAGTGGGAGGAAAACCAGGAGGCTGCTTCAGGCAGAGCACGGGGAAGGAAAGGAGTGGAGAGACAGAGAATATTCTAAAACACAAGACCTTGAAACAGGCAAGGAAAAGTTGGCTTGCATTGCTCACCCTTCCAGGCCTTAATCCCTCTGTTAGCACACATGCCTGGTACAATTAAAGACAAACTCCCAAATCTGCAATGCAGACCGTCTGTGCCAACAAAGGGTCCTGTGAATTCCTCTCTGCATTAACTGGCACCTCCGAAGCTGCGGAGCGTTTCCCCTGCGGTGCAGCTCTATGGGGCTGGCCCCCAGGTCCAGCTGCTCCCCACGCTCAGGGCCTGGGCTCTGTGGAGGAGCCCCAGGCATTGAGGAGGGATGGGAGCCAGCTTGGCCGAGCCACAGGAGGCCTCTGGGGCAAGCAGAGCCGGAGCTGGTTACACACAACCAGCAAAGGCAACGAAGGGAGAAGGTGTGACCAACGCCAGGAGAGACGGCGTGGTGGTGGGAATGGGCCAGGACGAGTGAGCAAGGTGATGAGGACAGGGCAGGCAGGAGAGCGAGTGCTGGGGCTGGTGGGGGTTGCAGGTGATGGTTTTCCTGTCACTTGGTCTCTGTGCTCCTGCCGCTGTGGCCTGTAGGTCTCCCCATTCTTCTAGACCACCAGCTCCCCGGGGCGAACCGCCTCCTCTGCTCCTGCGCCTTCCCCAGTGGGACCTCGTGCTGCAGCTCAATCTCTAAACATCATGGCAACACAAACAATAAAAAGCAAAGTACCACAGCAAAAGAAAATGGCTCTTTGGGGCAGCTCAATATGGCCTTAAGAACCTGCAACCCTGGAAGATCCAGAACAACTCACTGGCAGGTTTATCCCAGCCGGGAGCTGGTGCCCTTACATCTTGCCTCAGTATTTTCCTGCAGTCCCTGCCAGGAGGTGGGAGATGGGTCTGTGGTCCCCCTTAACCAAGCATCACATGTTCAGCCAGCACATCTCCCGCTACCCGAAGCAACTGTGCCAACAATTCCGTCACCTCCACGCTTTGCAGGAAACACCAAGAACCTGCAGCCTTTGGCCCTGGCTGACCCACGCAAGTCCCTCCCAGGTGCCCACCGGTTCAACAGGCAGAGCTGCGTGAGACCACTGACGTTGGTGGGGGCTAGAAACGGGGTGCTGCCGGGCGCTCGCAGCCCCAGGCAGTGCAGAGATCGCGGGGTTGCAGCAGCAAAGGTGGTTCTGCGTCCACCCCACCCCACCGGCAGGCAGGAGCACGAACACGAACCAGAGTTGTGAGGTACAAACCAGGCTGCAGGGAAGGGAGAGATGCAGTGAGACAGGCAAAGATCTCTCCTCCAAGGCAGGGCGCTGTGGGCTTCACAGTGATTTTTCACCTTCACTCCGTGAGCGTCGCCCAAGCCGGCACCACACCAAGATCCCACACCCCACAAGCAGAGCCTCCCTCCCACATCCCCCCGAGCTGGGCCACCCCGGAGCAAAAAGCCACAGGGAAAATGTGGACGATGAGGGATGCCAAAACCACCTTTACACACGCTGTAGAGGTGACCACACATGTATGCACTGCCACAGATACATATGTACATCTTTATGGGTACGTATATCTCCCCATGTGCCTCTGCTCGGATGTGCACTGAAGAGTAATGAATGGCTCTGCTTCTCCCCGAAGGCTAAGTGTTTATCCATTTATTGTTGCTGTTCTTGGCCTATCACTTTCTGGTTTATTATCCCCTTGGATTTATTTCTTTATTTTATTTAATGCTTTGAAGAATTGATATGCTCAGAGCGTCGGCACTTAGAGATGCTTTCAGAGCCACCTTGCCAGACGACTGTGCGGGCTGCAGCGGCAGGGCTGGTTGCTGTTGCTGCTGGGGTAGGAGAGCTGTGTGATGGGGACAAGCGGTCCGTTGTCACAAAAAGCAGCACTGTCCAGTCACGCACCCTGTGAGACGTGAACAGGGACAACGCCCGTTTTGGAGGCAGTTGGACAGTACGGAGATGAGGACTGTGAGTGATACAACTTATGGGGAGAACCACCTCCACTCTCCTTTTTTGTAGAAATAACCTGTGAGGTAACTGCCGTTTGCAGGGGACCCAGAAGCTTCAAGGTAGAATAGAGGCACTTAGTCTGAGTTAAACCAAAGCTGCTATCACTGCAGATCTTGGGAGAGGGGGAAAAAAAAAAAATAAAAAAAAATTCAAGGAAGCAGCTCCCACAGGATCTACAGAAGCAGGAAATAAGACTGCTCAAGATCTGTTATGGCATTAAGCCCTATGTTCTCACGGATCCCCAGAGACATGTGCTCAATTCTGTGGCTTCACTCCCTGCACTCACCCCCATCCCTCCCGCCTTCCCAGGGAAGCAGCAACATCTGCTGAAGAGAAAGGACACACCTGGGGAAGAAATATGGTTTCTCGTGGGGCATGAAAAGGCACAGAACAGCAAAAAGGAGTTGCTTGGAGGAGAGCCTGGCCATGCAAAGTCATGCCAAGGGATGCCTTCATGCTGTGCTGTGGAGCAGCTCCCACAGGGAGCTCCGAGCACACTGCTGAGCCCAGACTAGTCTGGGAAAGTCCTACATGAAGCGTAGGATGTAGATCAACCTTCAGCCCGTGTTGCCTAGGATGTAGGAGAACCTTTGTTCTCAGAGGTACACAAAGTCACTTGGATCCCCCTCAACTCCAGCAGCACAAGAAACCAGAGCAACTGCAAGGACAGGGTGGGGTGACACTCATCCCTTCACGGTAATTAAGGACTGTAAAGCAGGAGGGGGCTGCCTTAGCCCGTGCATCAGCCCCACTCAGCAGTCAGCCTGCTGCTTCCAACAGCTCCCAGGACTGTGGAGCTGATGCTTCAGTATCCATACTGGCTCCTGGCACTAAGAAAATCAGCTAAAGAGAAGGTTTCATGGCTTTGTGAGAAAAGCATGATCCCAGCGGCTTCAGGCAGTAGACTCTGCTTGGATCACTTCTGCAGGCAAAAGGATTTTTAAGCCCATCCCAGGATTTTGGGAGCCGAATTCATGGTGTTTGATCCCTGGCACTGGCTGTATTTTAACCCCCATCTCTCTCTCAGTACCCACACCCTCTGTCATCCCTCGGAGGCGTCTCTGCCCATCCCAGCAGATCCCGCAGTCAGAAGCATCTTTCCTCCATCAATCCACCCAGCTCCCCCTGAGGCCGGTGGAGCCCTGCCGACTCGCTCACACTGAGGACCAGACAACACCCTGAGAGACTCAGCACGGGCAGGAGCGCTGCTGCCAACCTCAACCATCCGTGCTGGAGAAAGGCAACTGGCAGATGCGGCTGGGCCATGGGGAGCCAGGACCCCGTCTCCCCCAAAGCACGGGCTGTGCTCGCAGAGTGCTGCGGCCAGCACGATGGAGGCAGAGGAGAGCTTCTCTGCCTGTCATTTACCCTGCCCTTCCTCAGAGACAGCCACACACAGAGCCCAACCCCATATGTCCCAGGGGTGCAGGCAGTGTGTTGTGTGTCGTCCCCCCCCCCCCCACCCCAAAACCAGCCACCAGTGTTCCCAGGCAGAGCTGCTAGCATCACAACGAAGAAGGCCTGGTGTGGGCAGCCCAGGGGTGGCAGCTCTGATTCCCCACGTGCCCAGATCCCCAGTGTCTTAGCTCGTTCCCCACAAAGTAAGAGGAAAAGCTCCTCCAGGCAAAGGGCTCCGACCGCGTGGAGCCACCCATCACGACAGCGAGCGGCCAGCATCCACGTGATGCTGCCAGAGCTTCTCCGTTCCCCAGGTGGAGGGTATCACAAGCCCATATCTGGGGTAGCTGGTCAAGGTGGCCAAAGGCTACTGCTGCCAGGTGTCAGCCACAACACACAAAATGCCCATGGAGACGAGGCCCACGGTGAGACCCAGGTGCTAGGAGAACACTGTCCCAGCGATCTAGCCCTATTCCAGATCAAGCCACTCTCCGGGTTGGGAGCTAGGAATTTGGCCACCAGCCAGCATACCCTGTAATCCCTTCTGGGAACTCCACGCTCTAGCCTAAAACCAGCTTGTTCCTCCCCAAGCAGCTCTCCGAGTGGAGGCTGCTCCAGGGTCTCACCGATGAGCCTGCAGCTGAGCGCGGAACAGCCCACGCCCAGGGCGAGCACGGCTGGAGCCCTGGCACCTCCAGCAGCTCCATACTGGAGACCAGGTGGGGAGATCCAGGTCCTGTTGCTCATGCCTTTCTCCCTTGCAAAACTGGCACGAAGGTGTGCAGACACCCGTGGCAGGCGCCCGCCCGTGGGAATGCGTGGGCAACACCTCCCAGGCAGGACAGACTCCCACCACCACAGACACCGGGTCCCACGCTGCTGCCGTGTTCCTCCGAAGCCACCAAACCACAGCTCCAACCCCAACCCGTGCTGTGGGAATACGTTCCCGTGGGCAGCAGCATCCCTTTAGCCCCTCAACCACTGCGCCAACTGATCGGTGATGCTCTGGGACAGCAGCGTTTGCAGGTGGGGCTCAGCAGGCAGAAAAGAGACAAATTGAGACCTGGGCATCATCTCACCCCAGAATCAAAGTGTAGGGGTCCTGCCAGCGTGGCACCCATGGCCCCGTTCAGGAGTGGGGCTGAGCACCCCCATGTCCTTGCTCTCAAAGACCACACTGCTTCAGGGAAGGGCAGGAGAGCGTGTGCTGCCTCAAATCGAGGGCTCCATCAGCACTTTACCACCTTCGGTTTCAAAGTGTCCTTGATCCCTCTGGGCCTGTCCCCACTGCAGCACCACGGGCTGCTCCAGCCCACGGCATTCCTTAGGAGGAGTCTGAAGATGACCATCAACTCGCAGGGGACACGCTGCGGCACGGAGCCCTGCCCGCTAGCCCTGGCTGGCAATATACCTGTGAGCGGCACTGGCCCACGGCTCCCTGAGCCTCTGGGCATAAGTGGGGCTGAAGGGACTCCCAGAACACGATCGGCAACCTAATGGCACCACATCCAGAACTGGGCCAAGCACACCCACTGCCTTGACACCTTGGGCATTCAGAGCCCCTGCAGCAAGGGATGGGGGTGTTAATGCAGGTCTTGACATGGCCAAGTTCCTCAAAAAGCCCATCGCCCCCGAAGGTAAAGGAGAATCCTCAGCCCTCCAGCTCTGAGGACCCAGACCAGTTGCAGTTTACTCTCAGATCCCACCCAGAGGCGCAGAAAAGCGAGTGCAGTGGCGGCGTTCATCATTGTACCTTCTGTTGAAAAGCAAGACTGGACAGACCAACAACAGTGCCAGCACCCTGCCAGACAGACCGACAGCATCGCATACCCAAAGCGCCTCCCTCCTCCCAGAGATCCTGCGTGTGAGTTGTGACACCCTGGAATGTGGGAGGAGAACAGAGAGGGCTTTTCCTCCACAGCCTAACAGTGTTCAGAGGCACTTAGTGCTACAGAGCCCAAACCAGGCTGGAAGAAGTTCAGTAAATCATGTCCTGCCTATTCTGGAGCTCCCAGGAGTTGTTTGTTCCTTTCCACGGACTCAAGTGATCACTCTCTTGTGGGCACAATGATCTCTGCTCAAACCCCCTCTGCTCTTAAACACTTACATTAACTGGGTAATTCAAGCAGCAGCTATGTGTGCTTCCAAATACAGTGTTTTAGAGTACAAAAATCCTCCCCAAAGGAGGTTCTGTCTTGGTGTCTGGGATGCAGAGACCCAGTAGGCACTAAGTCCTAGCCAGGACAGGAAGAAAAAGCCAAATAAAGGCTTGAGAGGCCATTAATATCCATGACTGCATTTGTATTGCTGGATCCTGGCAGCTTCCCAGGCTCCAGGTCTACACCTCAGCTATGTCTCAGCTTCCCACTCGCCTCCAGCCTCTCCACACAACAGGAACCTTCACCCCATGCTGGAGGGCAGGTACAGAAAGGTCTGACGAGCTACCCACTCAGGACGCCCAAGGTGTGCCCAGGGGTTTTTTTAGACAGATCGTGGAGAAGGCAGATCCAACAGGAGCACTGGCACGGGTAGAACTGTTTGGGAGCCAGCACCACACCCGGCCGGTGGTGCAAGCGGGGAGGTTTCATCGCACTAATCGTGTGCGGCATCAGTACAGGCGTGTGGGGAAGGGCTGGCAGCGATCCCCGGGGGAAGGAGAGTGCCCACAGGGTGCTACTGGTCTGCTCCCGACTGCAGGATGCTCTAGAGAGAAGGAGGGGGCGAGAGCCCCCGTTACACTCACAGGGACAACAGCAGATTCAAGGGGGAAGAGCACGTTTCAGTTCTAGTTGGGGAAGGACGAACAAGAACTGGCGTGATGTCAACAAGCAGGGACAGATCCGAGTGGGCAAAAGATGTGCCTGATGCTGGGCTAAGCTCTCTGCTTCAAAGCCAGTTAAATGGCAATCAGCGAAGCAGGGAAGGGAACCATGCAGCAGCTCCAGGAGAGCCACGACACAGCCTGGAAGGGACCAAGATACAGCCCAGGATGGAGTTTATGCCGGCTTTCCTGGCACATGCAGCACCCGAGTCCTGCCCGAGGGGTTGGTCTGCGTGTTTCAACAGTGCCATCAAAAGGACCTCAGGACAATGCTGGGCAGCAGGTCTGGGACTGACTCCTGTCCCCCAAAAGGGTCCAGAGGCTTGAGAGTCACAAGCAGAACACTGCTGAGAGCAGAGCCAGAACCGGGGACTCAAGGGATGCTCATCCCTGGAGGCTCGGCCGTTTCAGCCCCGCGTTACAGGTCATTCTTTGGGTCACCACAGCTCTGTCCTGGCAGGTAGCAGCTCCTCCTTACACAAGCACTCCTGGCACAGACCTCACAGCAGCCTCCCCTGACTCTGCTCTAGGTCCTTGTGCTCCATCTCCTGGCCCCGTGCCCCAGAGCAGCCCCCCCCTGCCACCCCCCACCCATCTGGCAGCCCTCTTCATTTATCTTTATGCCTTTAATCCTTTAGTTAAATGGCGCAGCTCTGCACTCAAAGCTGGAAAGAAACAGCCTAATGGCCATTAAGTTCCCCTTCAGAATATTAGATTCAGATCCATCAATTTTACTTTGTAGAGAATATTTGCAGTAAAATCAGAGCAGCTCCCAGGTGCCTTGACAGCCCAGCAGCGTTTTCTTCCTAGGAGCAGCTGTTCAGAAAACACATCGGCTCAGGATTTACTGACAGTTGGCAATACAGGAGAGTTCAGAGCCACGAGCCAGAGGATGCCACTCGCTTCTGTCACCCGTGTCAGCTTACGCGAAGAAACCATGGAGCCAATAAAACAGGTCTGCTGATCTAACCCTCCGGCTTTCCAGCATCCGCCCACGGCCTGCTGTTGCTCCAGCCCTGTCCCCACTGAGGAAGCGCTGGTCACTGGTGTGCAGCCCACTTCATCCCCACTGAGGACTGGGAAGGCTGCCCCAGCAACGCTGCAGACAGTGCAGCAGAGCTGGCCAACTGCTAGGGAAATAAGAGCAGATTTCTCTGGCAGAAGCACAGCGAGGAAAGCAGCGGGACTTGCCTGCGTTGCCCAACCAGTGCCACCTGCAACAGGTGACCGGCACGACAAGGAGAGCAGCCGGTCTCTCCCAGCCTGGGGAACAGGTTGGCAGGCGGGCAGCACGGTTGTGCATCCCAGAGCGGTGCCAGATCCCTTCCAGAGGGACCTGCAGGTTGGGCATTTTACCCACGCAATGTGCTGACAGCTTGCAGAGGTGATGCCAGGTCTCTCCCTTCCCCTCCTGGAACCAGAGCCATGGGGAGCAGTCCTGAGCTCACGTCCCACAGAAGCTCCCCAGGGGCTCCCTAGAGCTCAGGGAAGCGCACAGCCTCACCCAAAGATTTGCACATTTCACAGAATTTGCACATTTCACAGAATTTGCACATTTCCTGCCTGCAAGGAGCTCCTAAGGGCAAGACCAGAGGTGCAACAAAGCAGAACCCGCTCCCACCCGGTTCGCCTGCCAGGACACCCTTCCCCATCCCCGGTCCCACACACCAGCCCCACCAAGGAACCATCAGCCCCACCCAGGGAGCAAAACCAGAGGATGTTTGCAACTCTGCCACCTCCCAGCTGCAAACCCAAGGATCGACACGTTCTTAATGATGATAACAGCAAGAACACCACCAGATTGAATTTTTTTTTTTTTTTTTTTTTTTTTTTTTTTTAAATCTTGCAGGGGTCTTGCCTGCCTAGCCCCAAACTGAGTGTTACCGGGACAAGTTCCCACTGGGTGCAGTGGTTCTGCTCAGCTCAAGATCTGTGCCCCAAGCTGCCAGGTCAAAGCAATCGGAGGCCTCGAGCACCTCGTTACGGCATCGCAGCCCGAGCTGGGGGTGACGAGGCACTTGCAGTGCGTACAGCGGGAGGCTCGTCAAGTAGACACAACCAGAGTCCTGCTTCCCCACGCACTGCAAACAGGTCTGCCCTGCCAGCCCCAGGGTTTTACCTCTTCTGCTTGCAGGCAGATTTACAGCAAATAATAACAGCTGGGAGAAAGCAGAACATCTCTAGGAACGGCAGGGAGGGAAGGATGGGAGTCAAGCGCTGGGGAGCCCCTAACCACTGTCACATCCACACCGGGCGCTGCTAACAGCTTCTATCCTCAGGTTTAACGTGAGGCTCTGCACCAAAAACTGTCTCCGGCAAGCCCAGTCTTCCCAGGGCTCGGGAGAGCTGAATTCCCTCTGCCATGGGTAGGGCTCACCCCAGCTCGTGGCATCGCGTGGCGAGTTCCCACAGCTCCAACTCTTCCCAAGGGAGCTGAGATTTAAATTACACCAGCTCCTTCGTGGGGCTGCTTTGGCCCTTCGGCTCGTTCCTTCTCCCCATGGGTTTGGGCAATTCCCACCCCCCGGCTTCCGCACAGACCCACCGCTCCAGAAGGCAGAAATCACCTCCATTTCATTCAAAAGTTTCTCAGATCCACACCCTCTCTCCAGACCCAGGGGGTGGGCATCCTCCGAGCCCCCCCCCCCCAGCACAAGGGGTCTTTTGCAGACACTCCCTGCTGCACAAACTCTAAAATCAGCAGTTTTGCAGCAGCTGCAGAAATTCCCTGGTTTCGACTTCTTCTTCCCCAGCACGCCCATCCCGATTTTCTCATCTAGTAGCGATATTTCTTCCCAAAACCCCTTTTTTTTTTTTTTTTTTTTTTTTTTTCCCCTCCTACCCCCAGCCTGCCACAAACCCCGCGGGAGCACCTCCACCCCGGGGACACACACACCACCACCACCACCACCCCCCCCCACTTTCTCCGCAGGATGCCCCGCAGGTGGGCGAACCCTCCGAGGGGACTCCAGCACCGGGGGGTGGGGGGTCGGTGGGACGACGACGACACCCCCCCCACCCCCCCCAAACCCCGCACCGCCCCTGCGGAGCCGCTGCCGGGCGGCTCCCGGTGCAGCCCCGGGGACCCCGCTCAGCCGCCGCCCCGCTAATACCGCGATCAAACTTTCCCGGTTCCCCCCCGCCCCCCCCCCCGGCTCACCTGCGCTTTGGGGGGCAGGAGGGGGTCGCACCCCCCCCGCGGGTCCCCGAGCCCATCCGGACCGGCCCCGTTCCCGGCTGCTCAGCGGCGCAGCCTTCCCCGACCGGGGAACCGGAGCGGAGCCGCCAGCGGCGGGTGCGGGGCCGGGGTTTGAATTCGTCCAACCCGCCCTGATTGGGCTGCGGAAGGAGGGGGGGGGTGAAGGGGAGGGGGGGGGGGGGGGGCGCACCGGGGTGGGGCCCGGGATTGGGGGGGGGGGGGGGGGGGGCGGAGTGTGGATGCGGGAGGTGGAGGGATGCGGGGGGGTGTGGTAGCGGAGGGCGGGGGGGGGGGGGGATGCAGCGGCTGCGAGGAGGCTGGAGGGTGGGGGGGGCCGAGCGTGGATGCGGGGGGGCGTGGGAGCGTGGGGATGTGGGGGGACTGGGGGGCGGCCAGGGGGATGAGATCAAGTGGGGATGCTGGAAGGTGGGGGGGGGGATGTAGTGGCGGGGGGATGAGGGAGGATGGGGTACTCTGGGGATGGCGGGGGGGGGGGATGCGGGGGGATGGGGTACACTGGAGATGGAGGGGGGTGCGGGGGGGCGGCGGGGGATGAGGTACCCTGGGCATGGAGGAGGTGAGGGGGGCGGGGAGGGATGGGGTACCCTGGGGATGCGGGGGGAATGGGGGAGCGGGGGAGGATGCAGGGGGGAGGGTGTGGGGGTGTGGGGGGGATGCAGGGGGATGGGGTACCCTGGGGATGGAGGGGGTGTGGGGGGCATGCAGGGGGATGGGGTACCCTGGGGATGGAGGGGGTGTGGGGGGCATGCAGGGGGATGGGGTACCCCAGAGCGCCACGCGGATGCAGTGGGGGTGGGGAATGTAAGGGGATGTGCTGTTACACTGGGGCCGGGGGGTGACAAGGAGGAAGGTGATGGTAGAGGGGGCCGAGGGGCTGCAGGGTGGCAGGGGGCTGCAGTGGGGGTGGTACTGTTAGTGATGCCTTGGGGATGCAGCCGGAGAGGGGGGGGGGGAAACTGCAGGGAGGAGTGCCAGGGGGCTTCCATGGCAATGCAGGGGGGTGGAGGTGGCTGCAGGGGCTCAGAGTACTCTGGGGGCACGGCAGTGCCGTGGGGAGTGACTATGGGGGGGGCGGGGGTGGCAGGAACGGCCTTGGGGGTGCCAAGAATGCAGCGCTGTGGGGATGCGCAGGAGGAGGGGTGCAGGACGGTGTGGTGACTTGAGGGATTGCTGTGGGGAGATGGGAGGTCGGGGAGGGGGGGGGTGTTGTGGAGCAGGGGACAGTGCTGGGGGGCAGATTCGGCTTTGGGGATGCAGGGGGATTTCAGTGGTGCTGGCGGGGGGTGGGGTGGGGTGTGGAAACAAGGGGGTGCTGTGGAGAGGCTGGCGGCCCGGAGGGAGGGTGCAGGGAAGCAGGGTGCCGTGAGGAGGGGTGGCTGTGCAGGGTGGACGGTGCTCCACAGAGTGTCCCAGGCCTAACACAATATTTGTGGGAGCAAGGGGGGTTGATGGCGCTGCCAGAGGTCAGAGCAGGAGGCGGGGGGGAGGGCAAGGAAAGAGGCACAACCAAGGGGGTCTCAGGGAAGGGGACACAGCCTTGAAGCAGACCACTTGTGAGGACAGGCAGGAGGGATCCAGGCTAAGGCCTCACAGGATTTTTTTCGGTCAGGATAAGATCCCTGCCAAATGCCAGCACGGGAGTTACAGCATTGCTGCTGCTTGTGCTCAGCACCAGCTCGCAGCTGGGAGCATCCTTTGCTGTCAAAGATTAGCAGAGCTCCCCTGTCCCGCTGGGGCATCTCCAGGGGACTTGCGGGGCCACCACGGGGTGACAGCAGGGACAGGAGAGCGGCAATGGAGCTGCCAGTCCTCTCCAGCCAAGTGCTACCAGCACACTCTCAGACCAGCCCTGCAGCCAAGCACAGTCGCTGCTGCTGCACCACAGCCATCCATCCCCTGGCTGGATCCACCGCTCCGGCTCTCCTGAGCAATGCACCAGAGCTGGCTTCCCGCACGAGCCCAGGAGCAAAGCACAGAGAGGGTCACCACCCTCCTCTTCCCTCTGTTTCAGCCTAAAGGGGCTCTGAGCCCTCCAGCTGCCCATGCACGCTCCTGTCTCCTGTCCCAGCGCCTTCTCAGGCTGGAAAACTTGGCCTTTTGTCCTCTGCAATGATACAGAATAGATATACAAAGCAATAAATGTATTAGAGGGGCGTTCAAAGCTGTGGCTACTGCTGCTGGGCGGGATGGGGTCAGCACAGCTTCTGCTGATGCTCAGTCATTGCTTGTGGGCCTGTGTCCTGCACGCACACGCTCAGGTTTCTTCTCACGTTTCCCACAGTGGGACCCCGGCCGTAGCGCCCAGCCGAGCGCTCTTGGCCATGCTGGGCTCACTACCGACAGCACTGGACAATGCTCCTCCCCAGGGGATGCTGGCTCCGGGGACCACAGGGGGTTATCCCTGTGGCACTGGGTGCTGAGAGCCCGAGCTGTGCCCAGGGAAGGTCACTGCCATCGCCTGTGCAGTGCTCCTTGCGACGCTTCCGCTGGCAGCACAGGCGCCTTCCTTCAAAGCCCTTTTTCTCTGAGCTCTTTGCTCCTGCAGAGCAGGTGAAGCTCTCGCTGTGTGCTGGTGTTACCCCCCCCAGTCTGGCCAGCCAAGCTCAGGGGAACCGTAGGATATGCACAGATTGATTGGGACAGGGAGGGCTTTGAAACCCTCCCAGACCAGCGCCTGGATGAAGCCACAACCACATTGCCAGGGGGCTGTCACAGGGGAGCCACTTTCTCTCTGCTTCCCCTCCGTAAAGCAGCAGCTCCCAGGGCTCGCGCTGCCAGATGCACCACAGCTCCCCAGAGTTGGTCCCTTCCCCAGGACGGGTGCTGGGTGCTCCCCCAAGGATGCTCCGGGCACTCAGCAGAGAGGGCACGCTTAGTTTTGGGAGGACAGCCAGGCCACATCTTCCTCCCTCAAACTCCCGCGGCTTTGAGAGCCGGCAAAAGCACCAGGTGCTGCCCGGGTGCGGAGGATGTAGTCGCATCCCCAGGGTCTGCTTTGAAAATAGGTGATGTCAGAGCAGCACGGTTGCATCTGGGCTACGGAGGGTGAGAAAACCCTGCAGTGCTGCAAAGGAGTCACCACGCCAGCCTGGTCTGGAGGCTGGGGCTGGCCCTGAAGCCCCCCCAGGCAGGAGAGACCATCATTTGTTCAGATCTAAATCATACCCTGCTCCCCTCCTCCGGTTCCTCTTGCATCTCCCAGGCACTGCAGCGGCTGCAGAAGGTGCAGGGATGAGACAGAACCGGCAAACAGCAAAGGCAGGACCCGTGTGGCTCCTGTCCCAGGTGTCCCCGAGGGCTGGCACCTGCCCCGTGCAACTCTAGAGCCGTCTGAGATCAGTCCCCACCGCACTTGCCAGGGCCAGGATGAGTCACAGCTGCTACAAAATTCACACCTCCTGCGAGTCCCAGCTGGTTTCATCCAGCGAGCGTACGCTGGCGCGTGATATATCCAAGAAAAACCATTCCTGCTGGGATCTGGGGAGCCGTAACCTCTGTCCCCAACACTGGAAGGACCACGAAGAGCCCTTTCTTTTGGAAGACCCTCCAAAGCTCTTAGAGCACTGACCAGGTGCAGAGCTGAGGGGAGGTTCTTACCGGCCCAAGCTTTGGGACACACCGATGATATTTTCCCCTCAAATCAGAGAAGACAGCTGTCTGCAGCTCCTAAAACCCTACGTGCAGCACAGCAAAGCTCCCACCACACGTATTCTCCCATCCTTTCTTTCATCCTGCCCTGGTGCTGTCAGGACCAGCTTCCCAGGAGAGAAGCCACTGGGCTGCATGTGTCAAAGCAAAGCCCAGCTCAGAAATTCATTACGGGCTTCTCATTAAATGGGAAGAGGTGACCATTGGTGAGACAGAGACCTTTGCTTTACAGGCAGTGGGATGCTCAGAGCAAATATAAGCTTTAACAGGGTGCTCCCCCAGCATTGCATAGAAAAATTCGCCATTAGTATTTGCTTAAAATTTCCAGCCCTTGCTCTGGGAACAGCCCGAGTCATCGCATACCCGAGGAGGCTGACAGCATCGAAGAGGAAGAAAAAAAAAAAAAAAAAAAAGTGGAAAAGTGTTGCTGTGGTGCACCGCTTATGTGTATCTATGGTTACAGGAGATCGTGTCAGAGGATGTAAGACGTTACCGGGGAAATCAGACGTGATGGTGTCAATAGAGACTGCAGGAGCTCATCCTCCGTCAGGGCAGAGTTTGGATGCTCAGTGCAGACCCACACAGCAACCGATGGGGATAAAAACATAATGCCAGCCATTTGGAGAAGAAACCATCCTACACACAGGAGTGAGGTGGGCCTGGCAGGGAAATACGAGCACCACCCGCTGCCGCAAACGCTCGGCACGTGTTCCCAGGGAAATTTTAAGCGTGTGCTGAAGAGCTGCTCCTGCCTGGGCAGTTATTGCGTAGTTACAGACCTCGCTACAATTAGAGCTTGTCAGGATGTTTGAATCTAGCATCACATCCTTTCCAAAAGCAAACATTTCTGGGAGAAAGGGTTCTTTCAAAATCATAGGATATTTCCAGTGTATTTTAAGAAAATGGTTTCATTGAGTTTCTGCTGCATTTGCGTTTTAAAAATGGTGATATTTTTGGATGTTATTCTTTTTCTCTTTCAAAATATATGTAAATCCCATCAAATAGTTCCAGTTACCAATTAGTAGTATTGCAGCAGCAGAGTGAAAATGAGTGAAAGCCATTTTAAAAAACACCTCAGTTGAAAGCATACCAGGGAAATAAAAGATTTAGACCAAGGACCAAATAAAACTAATGTATTCATCTATTAATCTGTAGTCATTTCTCTATTAAGAGTTGTTTTGAAAACCAGCAGCACAAAAATGACATGAAAGCGTGATGGCTTGTGAGAGGTAACACAGATGTGCTGGATCCTGCCTCCTCGTGGGATTTCCAAGTCTCTTCCAGCCCTCCTCTCGGCACCCGGGACATCCGTGAGAGTTTTCCCAAAGGTGTCTGTAAGCTTTTTGGGTCTTGTTGCTGACAGATACCGGCTGCAGCATGTTCAGCCACATGCTGTAACCTGCCTCAGATTAGGCGTGCTGTGTCAGGATGCTTTTGATTTTGGGCATCTGCCTCTAGACACTTTAACGTGGATGTGATGTTTGGAAGCGCTGAGCACTTTCCCTGTGGAAAGTAAATTGCTGATGGCATCTGCAGCTGCTGCCCAGATCATAATTCAGAGCTGACAACTGGAGTGTGGCTATTTTTTTAATGATGTTCCATGTCTCGGTTGTGCTACCGGCTCTCTGCTGATGCCATGACGGAGTCATAGCGGTGACTCCGCAATTTAAGAGCCTGCACGTTCCACACGTGCACCTTCAAAATCCCCTCGTGCTCCGGGAACCGTCTCCCTGCACTCATGGAGCTCAGCCGCGTGGAACTGAGACACCGTCCCACCTCAAGTTGTTCCCCCACGCTAATGCTTCATTTCAGAAAGAACCTTTCCAAGTGGTATTTCCCCTCCGTGCTTTCTGGCGGGGTGGGGGGGGGAGTGTTTTTAAAGCATTTGACCTAAAGAAGCTTCTTTTTTTTTTTTTTTTTTTTAATGGCGGGGTATAGTCACAGTCAGAAGAATCCACACATTTCTCAGTAACTCATCCCTCCAACAAGCTTAGCTAAACCTCCTGCTGTTCTCTTCAGTAGCACCCAGGGAGAGCTCACAGCACTTTGGGCTGATCTAATAAAGGAGAAGAATCACTCTGGAGTCATTCACTGCAAAAATGAACCATCCCAGAGGCTTTGGCAGATGAGACTAGCATCTTGAGAGACAGCACAGAGCACTTCTCTTCCATAAACCTGTACCTGGGCCAGGCAGGTGTGTTCCTGAGATGAAATACACCTCATTCAAAAAAACTCCCACCTCTAATGAACCTTTCTTAAACAAGGTTGATGCATTGGTCTTGGCACAGCACTTCCCTTGTAGCTGTAATTTGGCAGTGAACATTTTGTATGCTAAAGTCTGGAAAGAAACAACCCTGTGCCAGAAAGCCCAGGGAGGACAATTTCATCCGGCAGCATGGGCTGCATCCCTAATATATGGCATTTGGTGGAGGAACAGAGGAGCAAAGTGCAGCGAGGGAGTCACTGGGGACATGCTCAAGAGCTATCCCTATCATCACATTTCATCAAAACCAAGCATAAAACTTGGAAATGGCTGAACAAAATCTTCAGTGGGAAGTATTTGGTCTGCAAATACAGTCTAAACTCAAACACAGCAGGATCAGCAGGGCAAAGCCCTTAGTGCCTGGAGATAAGAGCTTGGGAAGGTTTGAGAGGACGACGTATCCCGTTTCTCCTCAGGCTCTCAAGACCACCCCTACACGCTGACGGTGTCATGGTGCTTGATGCCAGAAGGGACAAGCAGATCATCCAGTCTGACCTCCCGTATGATGTGGGCCAGGTACCCACTTATCTCATGGCTGGCCAAGACGTCTGTTGCCAAAAGCACTCTAATCCAGAGCCGAAGACCTCTTTAGCGGGAGATACCACCATTTCCCAGAGACTCTGTTTCTGAATTTAATGGGAGCATTTGTAGAGTCTGTAGACGAGACAGGAGCAGGCAAGGGACATCCCAGCTCCCCGGGCAGTGAACCCCGGGGGCCAGCCCGGAGAGCCAGCACGATGCCCTCGGTTGGATCCAGCCCAGCTCTCGGTCTGCAGGGACAGTGATCGCTGAGGAACAGGCAGCAATTACACGTCCTCAAGCCCACACTTGTTGAAGAATGGCTCAGAGACAAGGGTCCTGTGCCTTTAGCCAGTAGATTGTAAGCCTGCATGCCTAAGTTGTGCCTTGTCATGTATTAAGAAAATCTTTGAACGAACGTTGGCGCAGGCTCTGCTCATACAAAAAGAAAAAGGGGGAATTGTTGGAGAATGGCTCAGAGACAAGGGTCCTGAGCCCACCGAGCAATTGTATGATCAGAGCCTGCTCTAGCTGCTGATGCTGAGCCTCACTAGGGTTTGCCTGCAGCTGCTCGCAGCTGCTGATACAGGAGGAATGTCAAGGACGCTTCAGCCCTGTGTACCGTGGTGTGTCGAAAACAGGTTAAGGGGAATTAGGAATAGTGGTCTGAGAAACCCAGTGTTATGGTAACGGTGGTCTGAGAAACATTGTGTTACGGTACTGTCGTGTATCGAAAACAAGTCAACAGGAATCAGAAATAGTGGCATGAGAAACTTAGTGTTATGAGAAGCTTGTGCTGTAAGCTAACTGCAAGTAGGTGGACCGTGCGAATACGACCTTTAGAGCTTAAGCCAATCAGCTAGTGACTAGTAGGCATAATAATTATCATTGTCTGTATAAATACATGTACCCTGGACCAATAAACACACACGTTGATTGATGCTCTATCTCCCACACTGAACCCGTCTCGGCGTGTCGTTCGTCCGCGGCTCCGCACACACTGGCACGCTGTGCTCCACAGAGTGACCGTGGCTTTCCAAGGAGACACTTCCCCACTTGTCGGCCAAAAAAAGTAGCTCCTGGCCAGAGCAGCGTTGGGCCCTCTGGCCCCATCTCATCTCCAAAGCCTCCAAATAACCCAGGTAGCAGAGGGGTCCGTGTCACAGCCACTCTACACAATGGCCCTCCCCTCATAAAAGGTCAGGCCACTGAGTCCTCCTCACCCAGTGGCCATGGCAATGGAGAATGGCCAAAAGGCTTCCCGAGGAGGCAGGGGACAGGGGATGACAGAGATCTGGGCAGGCAGTTGCCTGACACCAGCTCCTCAGAGTAGAACAGCTCCCAGAACAGCTCCTGGGCAGGTGGGGAGCACAGGCAGGTCCCCGTTAAGCTGTCAGGAGCTCACGTTCTCCGTGGCCAACCCACCTCAGGTCACACCAAGACCCCACGGCGGGTGAGTCCCTGCACCACGGAGGGGGCAAGGTGAGGGAAGGAGGACCACATCCTTGTCCCTGCACCACACACAGGGGTCCACGGCCAGACGGGACCCACGTGGGACCCTGCTGTGGAGGCAGGTCCTGCTCCGACCGTGCCTGTGTGGGGTGGACCTGCCTCCTCCTAAGGCCCCCAGGGATGGATGCAAATTGCTTTTTCCCCAACCGAGAGTATTGATTGTGGTCAGGCCTGTGGCTCAGAGCTCACTAATGAATTGTAATTGGAAAGAAGTTCCACTTTGACATGTTTTATTTTATTTATGTCAGGATTCGCCATGCATTAAGCTAGGGGCTCATTAAATTAGTGAGGCAGACAGTTTCCGACAAGATGGCCTGAGCTGGGCAGACTTCAGCTGGGGACTGGCAGCAGCAGACCTAGGAGAGACGTGGTCTGCAGAGTGGCTGGGGGTTCTCCTGCTTCTCCACTCCCCCCAACACAGACAAGAGGCTCCAAGACTGGAATGGCCAACACTTCCCTGCGCCGCCTTGAGCCCTCTGGTTGCCCCATATATCCCTTGCTCCCAACCCCCTTCTCCATGGATTTTGCTCTCCCAAGACAGCCTCTTCTTGCATTAAGGGTGAGCACGTAGTAGAGCACCGCGTTGGGTTTCCTCTGCCCTTCCAGAGCCCTTTTCTGTGCCTGGCTCATCACAGAGGATCCATCTTGCCCCTCCATCACCTCATGTCTGCTGGCAGACACAGTGCCCTCTGGCCTCCAGACAGTCTCTGGGTCCAGACAGGACCTGAATTTATAACATTGTGAAAGGCAAACCAAACATGGAAAAAATCTCTCCCTATCCAGCCTGCTGCCTCCCCACATTGGCTTGGCCTGCTGCTGCTCGCACACAGGCTCCCCAGGCTTGCCTTCACTTGCTCCAGAAAGTCTCCCCATCCCTGTTTCTGCTCTTTTCTCCATTTCTTTGCCCAGCTTTCTGCCATGCTTCTGGAGTACGATCCTCTCCCCTCTCCAGTGGTCCCCGGTTTGCTTTCAGGAGGGTGTGAGTAGGAAGTCAAATGTCTCTTCCTTAAGAAGATGCTGTATGCGATGCAATGACGTACAGAACAGGGATACAGGGTGCCTGGGAGCCTGCTCCCCCACTGAGCCCAGCCTGCATCCACAGGGACAGCAATCCAGTCCCTTGCCTTCCCTGTCTGTCCCCCAGCACCTCCTTGCAGAACTTCCATCCCCAGCTCTGGCATTCCCTATCAAATTTGTGGCATGTCACATGGTTAAAGTTGCGTAGTGTCTACCTTCTGCTGCAAAAGGCCAGTTTTCTGACTCATCTTAGGATTTCCACAGTCCTGGGAATGGCTCTCCCTTTCCAGGGAAGGGGCTTAGTGGAGTTCAGTGTTCAGTGGGTGGGAGAGAGGCCACGATGTCCTGCCTGTAGAGCACTTGTACACCCCTGAGCCAAGCTCCTGTCTTAGGAAAGCCTGAGAGGAAGAGAGAAGAGGAGAGAGGAGAGGAAAAAGAGAAGAGAGGAGAGAGAGAAGAGAGAAGAGAGAAGGAGAAGGAGAAGGAGAAGGAGAAGGAGAAGGAGAAGGAGAAGGAGAAGGAGAAGGAGAAGGAGAAGGAGAAGGAGAAGGAGAAGGAGAAGGAGAAGGAGAAGGAGAAGGAGAAGGAGAAGGAGAAGGAGAAGGAGAAGGAGAAGGAGAAGGAGAAGGAGAAGGAGAAGGAGAAGGAGAAGGAGAAGGAGGAGAAGGAAGGAGAAGGAGAAAGAAGGAGAAGGAGAAAGAAGGAGAAGGAGAAGGAGAAGGAGAAGGAGAAGGAGAAGGAGAAGGAGAAGGAGAAGGAGAAGGAGAAGGAGAAGGAGAAGGAGAAGGAGAAGGAGAAGGAGAAGGAGAAGGAGAAGGAGAAGGAGAAGGAGAAGGAGAAGGAGAAGGAGAAGGAGAAGGAGAAGGAGAAGGAGAAGGAGAAGGAGAAGGAGGAGAAGGAAGGAGAAGGAGAAAGAAGGAGAAGGAGAAAGAAGGAGAAGGAGAAGGAGAAGGAGAAGGAGAAGGAGAAGGAGAAGGAGAAGGAGAAGGAGAAGGAGAAGGAGGAGAAGGAGAAGGAGAAGGAGAAGGAGAAGGAGAAGGAGAAGGAGAAGGAGAAGGAGAAGGAGAAGGAGAAGGAGAAGGAGAAGGAGAAGGAGAAGGAGAAGGAGAAGGAGAAGGAGAAGGAGAAGGAGAAGGAGAAGGAGAAGGAGAAGGAGAAGGAGAAGGAGAAGGAGGAGAAGGAAGGAGAAGGAGAAAGAAGGAGAAGGAGAAAGAAGGAGAAGGAGAAGGAGAAGGAGAAGGAGAAGGAGAAGGAGAAGGAGAAGGAGAAGGAGAAGGAGAAGGAGAAGGAGAAGGAGGAGAAGGAGAAGGAGAAGGAGGAGAAGGAGAAGGAGAAGGAGAAGGAGAAGGAGAAGGAGAAGGAGAAGGAGAAGGAGAAGGAGAAGGAGAAGGAGAAGGAGAAGGAGAAGGAGAAGGAGAAGGAGAAGGAGAAGGAGAAGGAGAAGGAGAAGGAGAAGGAGAAGGAGAAGGAGAAGGAGAAGGAGAAGGAGAAGGAGAAGGAGAAGGAGAAGGAGAAGGAGAAGGAGAAGGAGAAGGAAGGAGGAGAAGAACCAAAAGAGTGTGTGAGCATGGACCAAGAGTAAACAGGCCAGGAGAACCTTCAAGTTAAGTGAAGTTAACCTTCAGACCTGAGCTCTGAAGACGGATGTTGATCTAAAAGCTGTAAAGGCAGCACATGGTTAGGACAGTTCAATGGAGCACGATAAAGCTCTGCCTGACCCATGCACATCTATGCAGCTTGCTGGCCTAGCAGACTGTGCTGGGACATGCCTCTCCAGTACCAGCCCAGTACCACAAGTTGGGCTGTTGACAGGGATTTGCTGGTCTCTGAAAAACCAGATGGTGAGATCTGGCTCACCGTCCCCTCTCCCAAGACTGTGGTTATTCCAGTGTGTGTGAATTCACCTTACTTCTAAGCACAGTCTTGACATTAACCACAGACTCAAAAGAGACCATCATTCATCATCAGAAACAGGCAGTGTCTGAAACCAACGCCAGTACCTGGAGATGCCACCTGAAACTCTGCTGCAAGTCAAGGGCTCCAAGAACACAGCTGCTAAATAGAAAAGATTCCAATGAGAATTTTGTCTCTGGGTGAAAGCAAGTACTGCAAAATGGACAACACCGAGGGTCACAAGATAGATTTTCTATCAAGGTCTGCTAATTAATTAATGTCAAAACTAATAAATCCCTAAATTGGGGCATGAAATATGATTAGTACAAGATTAGGTGATGAAAAACAAGCCAGTTATTACTGGTATTTGCTATAGAAAGTGAGAACACCGTGCTCCCAGGAATAAAGGAAAAAAATTTACAGTGCTCATAATGAACACACGATTTGAGTGGAATACTTGATTTCAGTTGACTTGTAGAATCCCACCCTCAAGGCAACACTGTAATGCAGATCAAGAAACCTCCAAACTGGAAAAAAAAAAAAATATATGAGGGAAATTACAGATTTAAGCAGAGAAAGAAATATGTGGCCATGTAAAGCTGAGACAGACAAATCTGGGGGGATGGTATAAGGTATTGAATCAGAACTACAAAAGCAGAGCTTGGAGGAGAAATCAAAACAAGACCGTGAAGGCAAATGAAATAACACCGCAGGAATTAAAGAGCGCATCAAGTGGGGAAGCAACCTGGATAGAAGCAGTGTCTTCTCTTTTTCCCAGTCCAGGTAGATATCCAATGAGCGTGTATAGAGCAGAGACTTCTGGCTGATATTGTGAACAGATGGTACATATGAAGAAATAAATCAGAGGAGGGTGCAATGTACCTGTAAAATATGCAGAGAGGTGTGGCAGCAGCCGGACCTCACAAGATTTATTAGCTGGAATTGGTGGAGAGATATCTATGTTCAGGGACAATTATACTGAATAAAAATAGAATAATTCTTACAAAATTGGACCAATTCTTCTCGTTATATCTGGTGTGGAGAGATGTCTAAATTCAAAAACAATTATACTGAATAAAAATAGAATAATTCTTAGAAAATTAGACCAGTTCTTCTCGTTATATCTGGTGCTCGAGTTAATGGCCTGTCTGAAGTTAGTCTGTGAAGACTAGAAAGAAAATACTGCTGCATGGAAATCTTCTAACTAAACCTTAACTAATGGCCTGGGTTCCCCTGCATAGGTGAATTAGATGGGAAGGTGAAATGAAACCATGATCTGCTTTGGTTTCAGGAAAGGAAAAAACTATCCTGAGGCTGAAAACATCCAGGTTACTTGAATGAGACAAAACAGAAGATGGAAAATAAAGGCAAAGAGCACAAGCAATATTGCTCATATGCGTGTTCTGATCCCTACTAGAGGTCTGACACAGAACTGTTTATGAAAAAAAAAAAAAAAATTATATACTATTTCAGGACTACTGTAATCACCCAGGCGTGGTCTTTCTAGAAAGTGCAACAGCTGAATGAGGCCTGACAGGTCCAGCTGGGATCTGCTCACTTGGGCATCAACTGCAGAAACAATAGTTTGATTGTCAAATGTCAATGTTTGTCTAAAGAGTACAACATTAAACACATGAATTTATGTTCAGGACCCATAAATTGTCAAAGCCTTAAAAAAGGCAGCCTGAAACAAGGGGGAAGAGCCTAGTTCACAGTCCCTTCTGGTTGCACTAAATTATGAACCAAGCACATCAGAAAGTCAGGCTGCTGCCCACTGAAATGTTGTTTGATGGAAGCTTAAAATCAGACAGCCCAGCTGTAGCTTCTGTGCTGCTTGGAGAGGGGAAAGGGCTGGAAGGGAAATAAACTGGAAGAGTCTGAACGAGGTGCAAAAAAGTCGCTGGATCAAACTATAGCAATGGGAACTACAGAAAAATTCAGGGATAAAAACCTGCTCCAAAGACCTACACGACAAGGGAACCAGCTCCGATGTGACGAGAAACGCTGTTGAATTGCCATCATTCTTTGATGGGATGAGAAATGTTTCTCTCCTTACTGGATAGCCGTCATCCTTTACACTTCCCTCGGAAGGGGGTGGCGGGAGGACAGCCGCCCCCCCGGAGCCACGCACCGCGCTGGGACGTGCCGCGGGGAGGGGTGACGACCCAACGGGACACCCGACGTCCCTGCGGCACCCCGGCGGGGACCACCCCAGCTGGAAACACCTCCCTCGAAGCCTCGCAGCCCCAAGGGCAGTTACTCGCCGGCCAGGGATGTTGGGTGATGCCGGACCAGGGCGGGGGACTGGGCTGCTCTCCGAAAAACCCACCCCTCACCCCCCACTTTGCCCCTAACCAAGGCATCAGGGTGCAAAGTCTCCCCGTGGAAAGGCCGGGGCTGCTTTGCACGCCTCTTGAGCAAGGAAAGGGGCTCATGGGTGGTGGGAAAGGATCCCCCCCCCCGTGGGCTGTGTCCCCTGAGGGTCCCTGGCCCAGCCTCCCTGTGCCACCCAGGACAGATGCACAGCAGCATCCATCACTGACATGTCTTCCCGCAGCAGAGAAACACCCTGTCTGAAAGGCCTCGTTAGCACGTAAACGACCTGCTCCTAAGCCCAGCTGGGGCTTCCCCTCTCCAGCAGGTCACAACCACTCATTTACTTGTAACTACCACAGAAATTCGGGAGGCTCGGACCCCCCCTGATCCCCTCAGAGGTGAGGCTGAGCGCCCACACGCTCAGGACTGTGAGAGGAGAAGCAGCTCAGGTCTGTCCGAGGCTAAGGGAGGATTAATCTGCACGGTCTGCCCATGGGTGGCTGCTCCGTGTTGGAGATTCTCCTCGCTCTGCGTTGGCCTCTGCGCGGAGAAGCTGTGACAGAGGAGGAGCCACTCCAGAGCTGGGATTTCTAACTCTGTATCTCACCTCAGGTTTGTGCACCGAACGGAGGGAACAGCTCTCAAACATTTCCCCTCCAGAGACCTCAGGAGAAAAGCTATTCAATTCCAGCTTACTGCGACAAAAGCTTCTCGCTTGACGCTGCTGAGGGAGAAGTTCTGCCCTGGTTTTAACCTGCTTCGTTAGGGTGTGAATGTAGCCTGCTGGGAAGCTGTTGCCAGACTGGTGTTCCCCATTTCCCCCAGTCTGTAGGCATGCCCGAGACAACCACCACTGGATATATTGTCCTGTTGGAGCTATTCCTCTTTGCACGGCTAAATCAGTCATTGCTGTGTAAATGGGAGCACAGGTAAGTGCCAGAGCTACCAGGTGACAGAGCTGATTTCCACTGCCCATGAATATTTACCTATTCAAATGAAGTCAAACTGCTCCAACAGGAGATGCTGAACAGAGAAGGAAGGAAACGCCACAGCCTCATAAAATGGCTGGGGATGGTTTTCTCGGAATTTACGGAGGAGAGAGTGATGCACGCTGTGCTGTCCCTGGAGGTTTGCCACCTCTTCCCCCGGGTAGAGGTCCTGGCACCTTCTGGAGAGGGGTGACAGGGAGGTGAGGGGCTTGGCAGGACCTGGGGGCAGGAGGACTTGCCTTGGCTGGCTCTTCCCAGGGATCAGCCAGGCTGGAGCTCACGGAGAGAAGCATCCCTTACGGATGAGGTGAGGAGGAGGCAAGCCAAAGAAGGAGCCAGGTGAGGAGCTGGGTGGACAGGGGCTGGGAGGTCGGACATCTACACAGTCAGCCCAGCCCATCCCACATCAACGCCTGAAGCCATCTGCCCCCCCTGCACATGGCACATCACTCTCCATTTACCAGAAAACTGAGGCTACCCCACCGAGGCAGCCCGGGGAGGGCGACCAGGAAAGCCCACCCCACTCCTGATGTCAGCAGAACAAGAGCTCCATGCCTCAAGCTATACTGCAAAGCAGCAAACCCAGAGAGAGAGAGATTCACTTTTATTTATAAAAGCAGGCCATGTTATTAATAACACGTAATGACTGTATTGCTGTATATGGCACTGTAAATATACACATCGCATTACAGAGCCAGGCAAATTCCCTGCTGCAAATTGCTTGCAATTTGCAATCGACTGTGTCTATAATCACGGTGACTGCATGATTCTTGCTTTCAGCACTGGGAGTCTGGCAGGATAATGAGTGGCTCTGCTAATTGGAGTTCCTTTAACTAGAGTTTCTCGCAGAGGAGAATTGCCCTCAAGGCCAAGCCTTCCCCCTCAGTGACAAGAGACCTGATCTTTCACTGATCAGCCCCATTCTGGCCCCAAGCCCCAAACGATTTCGCTTCAGACTTCTCTGTGCATATTGCATTTGTTTCCCACACCGCACATGCCTACTGGTGTGCAAGCCGGACTCCCTTGGCTCATTAACGAATTAATGTCATGGCTTTGGGCTGGTCCCCATCTACCTCTCACTGCTACGATGCAGCAGATTTTAGAGGACGCTCTGTTCACAGGAGCACACCGCAGAAACCTGCCGTGCCCTAGCCAGGCACACGCACGGGGTGTCTGTCTGTGGTAGGCACCCAGCAGCAGCTGCTGCTTGGGGTGAAAGCCAAGCTCAAGGTCATCAAACACCTTGCACCGTGTTCAGTGAGCAGTAAGAAACGGACAGGTTCACACTTTCAAAAGGTTGAGATGGAGGAAGGATTTTCCAAAGGTGTCAGACTACATAAGGGTACAGGTGGCTGGTGGGAAGACTCTCTACCTGCTGGGCAAAAGCGCAAGGCGGTGGGACTGGTGCTCTGACTGGCCCTTGGGACATGAGGATGTATTCCCCAGCCACCCAGCCAAGCCCAGAACGGCTCTGACGAGCAGCACTAAGGAGGAAAAATGCTCCTGAGTCATTCCTTCAGCTCCTGTGGCTGAGATGTATCTCAGGGAGCTGGAGGAACACTCTGCTTCTTTGAAGATTTGTCATCCTCTCTTATACTTGGCTTTCCAACTCGCACTTCGCTGGGCTGATGTGCCACTATGGCCAGAATAAAACCTCAAATCCCTGCAAGGGATGTGCAGAAGACCCCAGAGCTTTCCTCTCTGCAGGCTGTTGGACTCAAGATGAGGGGAGATGTCACCAACCCAGCTTCAAGCATGGGTCTGAAGACAGGAGGCAGACGGGGGCAAAGCCTCCCTGGCAGGCACCGAGCACCAGCCTCCTCGCCAGCAGCAGGAGGGCAGCCTGCTCAGGACCACCCGTCCTTCACAGCTCCTACGGGTCCCCAGGACGTACCCAGTGCAAAGCCAGTGTCCTCCACGGTGGCTTTGGCCTCTTTTCCAGGGGATGTGGCAGGTCTCCCGCCTTTTGAACCAGCACCCAAACACCTACAATGCCTGACTGGGCAGCCGCGTTGGTGCTCCCCGGCCCGTTCAAGGTGGCAGCAATCGCTTGCAGCAATGACCACGTGTGTCACATTGGCCACCTTCTGCCTACCACACCGCCCCAGCCGCGTTTCGTTCCTCACTGCCACCCACTCTGCCCGCTGGTCTCACACGGGCATCCCACCACTGCCTCGGGCATCTCACGCGAGCAGGAGTGGCAGCCACCCTGAGCTCGTGTTAAGGGAAAGGGAACAGATCTACTTCGCTGGCTGGCCCTAGCTTTGTGCTGGTCCCTTCACCCCCTTCTCCACAGGGTGCCTGGACAGTTGGGGTCCTGCTGCACAAACCCCACAGCTTAAAGGGAAGAGAGCATGAGGCAACCAAGCGGAGACAAAGCTGGGGAGCCCTCTGCTCTCAGGAGCCCTGACAGGGGCAACCAAGCCTCTGCAGCCAGGCAAAGCCCACAGCACTGGTGACGTCTGTGGGACCAAAAGCAGCCCCCCACGCTGGGAGACAGCCCACGGGAACGTCAGACCCCCGCATGGAGCCGCTTTTTAGCAGCCAACTGCTGGCGAAGCAGTGAGTCACTATTCCCATGGCAACTCCATTTACCTTAAAGACATCCTGGGGATGGGAGCCATCATCATGGATCAGTGAATGCCCAGCATCCTGGAAGATGGAGCTGGACCCCTCCTTCCCAGAGCTGCTGGGACCAGAGGGCAAACACAGGACACGCTGCACAGCCCTGTAGCACAAGCATTCCCCTGGGTCCAGGGGGGAGCAGATGGAGGTGGGCAGGGGCTGCCAAGGTTCACTCTCCCGTGGGGAGAAAGGCAGAAAACTCGTGACATGTCATGCCGTGGGCTTTTCTTGCAAGGATGCAACTGTAAGAGCTGTGTAAGACAGACAGTGGAAAATCTGGAGTCCAGCTGAGGCCACCAAGACGGTCAAGGGCTGGAGCACAGGAAGGATGAGGAGAGGCTGAGGGAAATGGGCTTGCCTAGGAGATGAGATTCTTCAGGCTGAGGGATTGAGAGCAGCCCCGTGGAGAAGGACTTGGGGCTACTGGTGGATTAAAAGCTGGACATGAACCTGCAGCGTGCACTCACAGCCCAGAAAGCCAACTGTGTTCCACCACCTTCATTGTAAAAAATGTCTTCCTTAGGTACTAGTCTAAATCTCCTGGGATGGCAGGGCTGGCATGCTGCTCCACCTGATCATCACGGACAACTGCTGCTGCCAGGCTCTCGCCAAGTCTGCTCCTCACTTGCAGAGCCAGGCTGGAGAACCACACTCCCGCAGCAAGCCCTGAAGTTGCTGCTGACCCTGGCCAAACCCACAAAAAGGCTTTAATCTAGAGAGCCCAAAGGATGCCAACAGCACCAGTCGCTGCGTAAGCTGGCCTTGTGGCTATCGGCAGGGAGGGCCAGCCCACTCCCACGAGTGGGTCAGATCTGTCACTTGGAGCACGTAGGGTGGCAGGAAGACAGCTTCTCTCTCTTGCCCTATTTCTAGAACGGAGGCACCCCCCAGCTCTCATGGGTTGGGACACCGGGGGTGGCAGGAGTAACAGGCCCCAGCTGGGTTCTTGCGATGATGCCAGGGCAGAGCTGGAGACGTGCTGCTCCTCTGTACCACAGCCAAAGAACAATCAGAGTTTCACAGCCTTTTAGCGGCTGCTTCACACATCCAGCTCGGATCGTGTTTGCTCCTTCTCCCCTTTCCACCTGGCTCACGCCAGCCTTTGCGTCCTCCCTTTGCTCCCCCCTTGCAGCTTCTCCTGGCTGCACCCAAGTTACTCGGTTTTTACTGCTACATACGTGCATCATCTTGGTGATGCAAGGGCAGGAGCACGCATGGACGGGAGCGCACGGTCCTGGGCACTGCAGAGGCACAGAATGACGAACGCGTGCCTGCCCTGGGTACCGAGATGCTCGGGGCCAACACCAGAGCAGAGGGACAGAGACTCCAGGGAAAGCTCCTCCCTCGGGAGAATCCCGCATGGTGGATCTGGTGAGGGCCAGATGCCACGAGTTCAGACTCAGCCCGAGAAGACTCAGAGCCCCTCCAGCAAGCTCCTGAAAAGCTGCCGTTACCTCTTCCCTTCCTTTTGCCATCCTCCATCTAATTTAGACTCCAAATGGTTCCTCTCTGAAATATTTTCTCAGTTACGTGTTCTGTATCCGAAGTACCAAATGCTTTTCTCAGATCTTTATTTCCCATGTCTGCTGCATTTTCCTCACTCACAGATTCCCCAAAGCTGTTTCACTGAAGTATTTGGTCTTTCTGGCAAAATGTATCCCAGCTGGCCTGAACCGCCTGTTGCTCAAGCTTCTGTTACTTTTGCTAATTGTGGAAATTCTGCATTCTAATATTTGTGCCATTATTTTGCCAGTTACAGAAATTACACTTAGGGCCCTGCAGCCTGAGAGACTGGTTTTGTTCGAAAACAATTACTGTGTTTGCTTTTTTTCCAGTGTCCTTGGATCTTACAGACTGCTCAGCAGAGTGACTGTCAAATTCCTTGGACATCCTGTCCCACCACACAGGCCCATCACATGATACGGGTTTATTCGGACATATCAAGTATTTTCTGCTCAAATTACCCATGGTTTTATCGGTGCGGTGAGGCTCAGGTGTCTCTTGGTCTCCACCCATGGAATAATTATGGTCAAAGCTTTTGCAAATGTGATGCACATGCAATCTAAGGCAGAAGGCATCTAAATATGCCATGTCTAAATGTCATCTAAATGAGTATATAGGGCTGTGAGATGCTTTTAAGGAGCCGAGCCGTGCATCATTTATAGACACAGTGCCACCCTGCAGGCACACGGTCCTGAGCAAGCCAGGGCTCCCAGCCCAGTCCCAGTCTGGGGCTGTGAAGGATAGAGGTCACTTTGGAAAAATAAAAACATTTTCCTTGTGAAATAGCCCCTCAGATATCACCTCGACCTGCCTGAAAAGTCACTTTCAACTTGCCCTGGTGTTATTTCATCTTTTAAACCGCATACGGGAATTCATTAGGAGACGAAAAGTTCAGTGTTGAAATGCAAAGGTAGAAACAATTCCTCCACCTTCTTCTCAGTGCATTCATGGTAGCTCCCCGAGACCTGCCCCAGAGCTGGGGCTCCCACCCACGGTCAGCAGAGGACACCTCGTAGGACCTCCAGCGAAGTACAGCTGTGGTGGAGCTGTGATGCTATAGCACAGTGACAAATTCCTGGTCCAGCAGGACCATTAGCAGTGGGGTGACATTGCAAGGTCCCTGCTCACCAGTCAGCTGAACTTCAAAGCAGAGAGCACTTCATCACACCACCTTGGAGTTGGACTCAGATCATCACACAGATTGAAGGAAACCTCCAGTCCAACTGTCCTACCCAAAGCAAGACCAGTTTTGAAGTTAAAACTAAGTTGCTTAGGGCTTTGCCCAGCTGAGTTTTGAATATCCTGATTTAAATATCTCAGCTTGCCCAGGGAGAGCTCTACAACTTTGTCATTGAGACCCCCAGCTCACAATGGATCTCACTTTACCCACAGTCTTACCCCAGAGGAGAGGAACTTCCCAGACGTGGTCCACACCCCTTCAAACCGGAGCAAGAGCTCCAAGTGTGCAACACACTTTTACAACCAGGACAGGAGACAGCATAAACCACCACGGGGAGCAATAACTAACCTGCACGCTTCGTTGCCTCCCGGATGGGAAACACGAGGGGATCCCAACCATTGTTGTTTCAGTCCCAGTTTAGTCAGTACCAGGGGTCACAGCTCTGAAGCCACCAAGGACTTTGCTGGGGTCATGGAGGCTTACAAGCACTCTAGACACTTCCTCATTTGTTGTTACTCCATGAAAGAAAATACGGTCTTGAACCACGGACATGCAGTCACTTGATTCATACATCACTGGGGAGAGGCACAGACATTTCTGCAACACGTTCTGTGCAGCAGCCGTGAGCTGCAACGCAGTGTCATCAGATAATCCCATTACTCTGTGCTGGAAAACCATTTGGATTGCACTCAAATTCTCAAACTTCCAACTGGGTTCCAGGCACTGTTTTTGACTTACAACAATCAGGAGCCGTTTCATAAATTCCCACTGGGGAGAGGCCTCGGTGCCTTCTCCCTCACCAGGCAATTTCAAAGCTGGGCTCTGCAGGAACACTCCACTGGGTTGACCACGGGGAAGCCTCTTGCTCTCCAGGTCCTGCTGTACCTGGCACGGCGATGGCTCTTCAGTGGGGTGCTGGCACAGCTCTGCACAACCAGCAACGGTTGCAGACCTGAGCACACACCTCCCTATCCATGCCTCCCTGCTCTGTGTGTCACTGTAGGTACCAGGAATGGAGCCCATGGTTCCGGTGCTGCACAGGCAGAGGAAGAATTGGGTGGCACAGGAGCTGTACCCATTAGGAGATGGGTGATCCCAGGCAGGAGGGTCATCCCATGAGCATCTCCAGGAGAAAAGACCATTTTTGAGCCGGGCCTGCCAACGTGGCTGCTCAGGCTCCTGTCCTTGTGTGCCCGAGAGCCCCAGCTCACACCCAAGGCTGTGCTGCATCAAGCCCTTCCAGCAGCTCCCATCTCATCTGTGGCACTTGGGAAGGGGATGAAGACCCTGCCTTGGATGTGTCCACAGAAACCTTCGGGCTCAGCACGGTGGCTTAAACAGTGCCCGAGGACACTGAGCCAAGCCTCCAGGTGCCCGTCCAACACGTCACGGATCTGCAGGTGGCCCTTGTCGTAACCACCCCCTCACAGCGATGTCTCAGATCCCCTGGTCCAACATTTGGGAGTTGGGCTGAGCCTTTATAGACTGCTAGGCAGAAAGAGAGGAAGAGAAAACCCCGGGGAGGCTTTGCAGCTCACAGACAGACAAACCCAGGGCGAGACCCAGGCTTTCTGCCAGCCGAGCCGGCAGCCACTCACTCAGCCTGCCCTCCTCCGAGCGGCACCGCGCTCCGGATCTGTTTAACCATAACCACGTACTTAAATAGTTGCCTTGGCTGCCCAGGGCCTCGCTTTCCCCCCCAGGAGTCTGGATGCTCTTTCCGAAGCAGCTCAAGCCTGGCTCTCCCCAGGCTCAGCTGGCAGGTCCCTGCCAGGGCTCCACTCCTGCCAGCCTCCCTCAGTCCCTGCCAGCTCTGCCCGAGCGCTCGGCAGTTCCAAGGGTGCCTCCAGCACAGCCCTCAAGGCCATTTCCCTCTTGGCTGAAGCCACTCTGCTGCTGGTGCTGCTATTCGTGGCTTGATCTGCCCCCCTCCAGGTGTGAACTGGCCCACACAGATCCCCTGCGAGCTCCGAGGTGCTCACGGGACCCAGCACTGAAACTCGGGCGCCCGGACCACCCCAGATACAGCCTCCAAGCCACGGCCCACAGGCACCACTTCGCCTAGATTTCAGCCCAAGCAGGTGATGGCACCTCTGGCTTAGAGAACAACCTGGACAACCAACCAACACACAAACATCATTTAGCCCCAGAAGCCTCTAAAATCACGTGGCACCTCCGCTTTGGGTCACACGATTTCCCAAGGACCAAAACCGAAGGTTTCTGCGTATACTTGTGTGAGAGATGACTTGTAACTCCCTGAAACGGGGACTGAGAAAAACAGCCTAAGAAAGAGATAATGGATGGAGGGGAGCGGAGGTCCTCTGAGCTGAGCAATGCTTCAAACACTCGCAAGTAATAAAACTCCAGTCATGGGGTGAATAATGGGGAGTCTGGAGCTGATAAAGGAGCCTCATTAGCGCAGGATGCAGCTGGGGGAGGGAGTCCTGTGAAGGCAGGGCAGCTCTGCTCTGGTGCAGCTTGTGAAGTTTCCAGGGACATCTGTCCTGTGAACGACCTTTGCGTCATTATCCACAAAATGCCTATTAAAGTTGACACTCCTGAATATGCTAATGAGGACTAATAACATCATGCTAATTACATCATCCCATGAAGCACCTTACCCCTCCCCATACATGTGATATGTCGGCCTAGGGGACAGACCCAAGGAAAGTGTGTATAGATTAATGGGGGGTGAGGAGTGAAATCAAAGGAAAGGAAAGGGAAAGGAAAGGGAAAGGAAAGGGAAAGGGAAAGGGAAAGGGAAAGGGAAAGGGAAAGGGAAAGGGAAAGGGAAAGGGAAAGGGAAAGGGAAAGGGAAAGGGAAAGGGAAAGGGAAAGGGAAAGGGAAAGGGAAAGGGAAAGGGAAAGGGAAAGGGAAAGGGAAAGGAAAGGACATGAAGAAGTGAAAATGGGACCAATGCAGGACCCCAAATCGCTGATCTCTCTTTCTCTATTCTCTCTCTTCTTTTTGTTTTCTCCTTTTTCCTTATTATCATTAGGTAATGCAAGGCATGCTATATTGCTTGCCATAATTCATTATACACTTAGCCAATTATCATGTAGCCAATTAGTACATTGCAGGAAATTAATAAATGTCTGTGCACGGACTTTGAGACTTGTCTCACTGTTGTCCACTCCACTGGGGATTTATGAATTGAAGTCACTTGTCTCCCTCGTCTGAGCGGGACGTGACAACTTGGGACAGTCTTTCTCTGAGGACACAGGCACTAACCTCCGCTGAGCCCCAGAGGTGGGCACAGAGGTGCCCAGGTCTCCTTCTGCCCTACTCCACGAGCCTGAGCATCTCTGCCAAACCCAGCGGAGAGCCAGCGAGCGTCCCCAGGCACAGGCGATGTCCCAGCGAACCGACCCTGCAGCGCAACGGCCCTGGCACGGAGGCACTCACGTGGTAAGCAGTTCTGCAGTCCAGGACACTCTCTATAGCACGAAGGAGGTTGAATTCAGAGCAGCATTGGCTGGAGCCAGTTTTCTCCACACTCACCCAAGTGGTGCAAGTGTCAGGGGCTGAGGAAGTGGCACAGAGGGGCTGCTCTGGGAAGGGGACTCACCCTCTCAGAGACACCTTCCAGTTCCCTGACTCCATCATCTCCCCTCCTTGACGCCTTGGCACTAACACAGCCACAGTATCGTTCCTGGACACCCAACAGCTTTACATTTCTTTGGCCAGGCCATGATGGGTCAGGAGTGGTCAAGCTAAACAGTCCCCGTAACAAGCTCTGAGACACTGGCACAGCCTGGAGAAGGACCGTTGCAGGTAGACCCTGGGTCCCACGGTGGCAACTAGTGAGGATTGGGAGCACCCTGCTCAGCCCCCAGCGACCCTGGGAGGCACCACCTCCCAGCTCCCAAGGCAAGCACGGTGTGATCCAGAACAGGCCAGTACCCGATTTTAGCGCATGGCTCCTGTCCCCAGCACCTCTCATCCTGATGTACATTAAATAACACCCCACATGGCTGACTGGGATGTAAATAACCTGCTCGAGTCACCAACGGAGCTAGCAGAATTGTTTGTGCTTTGTGCCAGCTGCACTGTCAACAGGTTTGGATACACCTTTTATTTATTTTTTTGTAAATTAAACTTTCTAAGCTAAGAGGAGAAACCGATCTAGAGCAAGCCTTGCTGGACTATGACTGGTGCTGGCCATGGTGTGGTAGCTGACATCTGGCCACCAAAGTCTCCCTGTCATCCAACTGCACCTCTTGTCCCCCCAGCCAGAGAACAGCTTTTTAACTCAGGGTTCTTCCAACAGACTAGATGTCCCAAAGCCACTTTGTCTTTACAGTGCTCAGGGATGACACTGGTACTTGGAGAAGCCTTCTGCAAAAAAGAGATCCCCCAGAAGATGCTTGGCCATGGCCCCAAGAGTCACTGCCCCATCATGCCGCTCCTGGCTGCAGGATGGCAGCCCCACAGGGTCACAGAATCATAGAATATCTCAAGTTGGAAGGGACCCATAAGTGTCCCAGGGTGACAGACCCCAAGTCTGCAGATCAGGGCTTGCGGTTGCAGAGGACTTAAGGAGCTGGAATATCACGCTGACCCCAAGGCAAACAACAAATGATGGGTTTGGGGGAAGTCGCACGGGAAGGTAGAGTCAACATTTTGGAAACAATGAGATCAGTGATGGCAAGAGCTCCTTGGCCCCCCCGAAACATCCAATCAACAGCAAGAAGAATCATGATGTCAAACAAGCAAAATGAAACAGTGAAAGCAGGGACCACTGGGCTCTTGTCAGGGATGTGTGGTCTTCCCTAGAACATTCCTTGAAGCAAAATAAAGGTAAAACATCCAAGAGAAGAGCAGACTGGGCTCCACCAGAAGAGATCACACCACTGAGTAGGCTCTCAGTCACTGGAGCTGCACTGACCTTCATGAGTCATAAAACTTGGCATAACATCTCAGTCAATGGAAATATCTAGAAGGAAGCCCAGCTATGTTCCAGCAAAGGGCAGCCACCGCCACCATCTTCAATTGATTTGGTCATGGAAAATCTGTAATTTACAGGGTAAACTGTGACTGTTTATCTTGAATGTGATTTCTACCTTAATATACGGCACAAAGGCTGGAAACCCACCAAAGGTGCAGATGGACGTCAGAGCGCTGCTGAAAACAAAGAACCGAGGAAAACATGAAAGGTCAAATGGTATAAATCTGTCCCGAGCACAAAGATTCATTGCAAAGGCCAGGCACTTATTATCGCCAGAGCTGTCCAGGAGGAAAAAAGAAATCTCTGGGGGATGGAGTAAAGCTGGATCAGCTGCCACAGCAGCCTTTGCAGAGGAGCTGTAGAGCAGCATGTGAGATGTGCCCATGAGCTACCTACCATCAAACACTGCTTGGAGAAAAACCTTTGGGTTCTAGGGTTCGAAAAGCATCTCAGAGCAAACAGAAAAAGCCCTTGAATGAGTCTTGGCAGCATAGAAATGACCTTCATTTAGTGGCTGTCTTCAGCAATGGGTCCTCTTCCTCCATCTTCCTCTTTGAAAAAGCAAAGGACAAGCCTTGGGTTTGGCTTGGCTGCGGAGAGGCTCCACTACTTGGCCTCTTCCTCTTGGAGAGCAGAAGTGTCTCCTGTCGTCTGCAGAAGTTGGAAAAGGTTGATTATGACCACAGAGGGAGGATTGGGAAGTGATGGCAATGCCAAGAAGGGAGAACACAAGCCAGACAGAGAAGGTTTGAGCTTGCTGCCTGCCCCTGCTCCACTTGTGCTGCAGCAGCAGCATCTTTTGGTGCGGGACAGGCTGAGGAGCAGGTGGAAGGGACCTCTCATCCCAGGGGAAGGCTCGTGTACTCCACTGTCCCAGCACAGTGCAGGGTTTGCTATCCCACCCGTACAGCCAGGAGCCCAGGGGGGACAGGCTTAGCTCAGGATGGACAGAGAGCCAGGGCAACCCCCCCCTGACTTCCAGGACAGCCAGCCCACCACGTGCTCCCACACATCAGGGTGCTGGTAGCACCTTGCAAGGCTCAAGGCATGGCTGGATCTGTAGCAAGCCAGAGCAGAAACAGCACAAGAGGTTGTTTATTACAGTCATGGTCACTTAACTGGCTTAAATGAGTATTTAGGAGCTGTTACAGTGAATCATGACTGTGTCTGATCTGAATACACAGTGCAGGAGCCATTTCAGGGAGGCTAAGAATTAGCTGGCAAAGATAAATGAAGAAAGATTAGAGTCTGGAGATGACCAGGGAAAATATTTTTCAGTTTCAAGTGATGCACAAGGCAAGCCAGAGGAGTTATGCGAGGAGCTCGTGGCTGACTGTCCCATCACACAGCGTGTGGCCAAGAGCTTCCCAGTTTCCAGAACCCTGCAGGATTGTGTGTCAGCTTCAGGACAGAGCACGCTAAATACTGGAAACCAGTCAACACCAGCAGATTTGAGTGCCAGAGGGAGAGGGCAAGGACTGAGATAAGTCACCTCACTGAAACAGTCATTCCATTTTCTTTTGGATTTCTAAATTTCTCCTAAGCAAGAATTAAGTCAAGGTGTTCACACCCTTCCCAGAGGGCAGGAGCATCCCTGGTCTGGTCCAGAGATGTGAGCTAGCATCCAGCCAGTACAACTCCAGAGCTACACCGGGCACTCCTGGATCCTGCACAAGCCAGTGCTTTCAGCAAATGAGAGATTTATTTATAACAACAGTAATCACAGAGTTACAACAGCGGGAGGAATGGGATGAGCTCTGAATATTCATAGCAGAACCTCATAGCCCAGGGCCAAAGTGCAAAATCTTCTGGGAATGGCTTGAGTAATCAATCTGGGTTTGATTTTTCCATGCATAAAAAAAAAATATTGAACTCATTTCTCAAGGAACTTTTCATCATGAAGCTCCTATCTTCTCCAAAGAGGAAGCCATCAGAATGGAAGGTTGTAACTATACTGAGCTTGATACCTGACAACGAGGATTTCTGGAGGCAGGTGGAAGTGCCCAGCATCTGAAAGTCGGATCATATTCACCAAATCTCACACCTGAATTTTGGGGCCAGACCCCCAAGTCCCTGAATGTTGGCCCGGTATCTGGCAACCCAGCGCCAGGCAGAAAGCGCATCCCATGTCCAAAGCAACCGTGATGCTTTGCTGTGTCTGTACAACTCCTCCAGCTCACGTGGAGATCCCAGGGAGTGGGGTTGGAACCACGTCCCCACTTCTTCAGCTTGGCCCCTACGAAGCCCAGCTTCACCAGCACCAGTTATTCCAAACGACAGCAGCTTCCCGATGAACCCAACGGCCTCCTCTCCATCCTGCCGGCTCCGCGGGCACGCCCCACAGGGTCGGATTTGCCAGAGGCCACGAAGGGATGTGTTTATCACTCCGACATCGCCGAGATGAGCTAAAGTGATTCCATCCATCTCGGAGGAGTCGCGCGCTGACAGCCTGACAGCGCAGGGGCTGCAGGGGAGGAGGCCACGGCTCCCAGCTCGGTCCTCGCCGCGTTTGCCAAGCGTCAACGCCGTGTGCGGTGCGGGGAGCTGCCTGCCGTGCCAGAGCAACGCCGAGCCGCGTGGAGGAGCGAGCCCCACCACCGCCTGTTGAGCACCAAGGAGCTTTGGATGACTGTCACCTTCTTCCCAGCTCGTTGCTACCGGAGGGTCTCTCGATTACCCTGCCGTCGTGAGGAAAAACAGGAATAAGTCAAGTTCAACCTTTCAGGGCGAGCTTATGGCTGGATCGATAGCGCAGCAGCCAACTCCCTGGGAGCGGACACGAAGCTCACGCCCTGTCTGGAGGTGAGATTTCAGAGCAGCTCTCACCGTGCTCAGACAGCCATGGGAAGACCTGTCCTGGGTTGAGTGAGTGGTGGAGTTTTTTGGTGGCAGGGGAGGGGGCTATCGGGGCGGCCCCCTGTGAGAAGCTTCTCGAAGCTCCCCCAGCTCCACGTCAGCTCCACTTCTGTTTGGGAAACTGAGCCAATCGGCTGCGCCTCTGCGATAACGTATTTAAGAAGGGACGTGGTGACGGGCAGTGGGACTTGTGAGGAGGAGTTGCTGCAGCTGCATGAACACCAAGGTCAGTGGAGGAACGGAGGAAGAAAGGAGGGGGGAGGTGTGCCGGAGCAGAGACCCCCCTGTATCCTGTGGTGAGACGGCAGGGCGGCCCCCCCCTGCCACCCATGAAGATCTACGGTGGAGCAGACATTGATTTACTGGCCTGTTGCTTCCTGCTCTGATGATCAAGGTTCTGTGCCCGAAGAAGGCCGGGGTCTCATGGGAAAAGGCAGCCCCGCTGCTGTAATTCAGCGCTGGGAGGATTGCAGCATGCGGGGGAGTCCCACGCCGGAGCAGCTCGGGAAGGGCTGCAGCCGTGGGAGGGAATCCAGTCGGAGGAAGTTAGTGACCCATGACGGAGCAGTGTGGGGAACGCTGCGGCCCGTGGGAGGGACTCATGTCGGAGAAAGTTTGTGGAGGACTGTCTCCTGTGAGAGGGGGACCACGATGGAGCAGGGGGAACAAGTTTCGGACACTCCCCTCACCGAAGATAAGGGAAGTGGCAGCGCTGACTGCACCCCCCATTCCCTGCCCCTGCTGCCACTGGGGGAGGAGGTAGAGATATCAGGAGCAGATCTGAGCCCGGGAAGAAGGGAGGGGTGGGGGGAAGGTGTTCTCAAGATGGGGCAATGCTTCTCACTGTCCTACTCTGTTACTTGTCAGTGTCTGTAATAAATGTATGTTCTTTTTTTTGCTTCCCCTAACGAGTCTGTCTTTTGCTCGTGATCATAAAGGGGGAATTTTTCCCCATCCCAGTCCTATCTCGAACCCCAAACCTGGCTCTCTGTCCCTTCTCATTGCTGGAGGGGAAGGGAGAGAGAGCTGTTGCGCTGTGGTTGGCTGCCAATCAGGCCTAAACCACGACAAGACCGTATCAGGGAGGAAAATGGGAGAGCGGCCAGGGCTCCATGCTCTGGCCAAGCTAGGAAAGACACCAAGCCCGGTCCTCCAGAGTCAGCCTCCCCTGTTTCTCTGCCCTGCGCGCCTCCAGCCAGCGTTCGCTGGGGAGCGAAGCCAGGACTGTGTTTGAGGGACAAGCTTCACAAGCTTTAGCGTTGCCCTCTAATCCCTGCGTGCCCCTATCGCCCCCACCACAAACACCGACCCGGTTACGGGGCCCGCAAGCCAGCAGAAGCACAGGACAGCAGATGGGCAGCGGAGGGGAGTCAGGGGCTGCCAAATCCCCTCACCTGGGACTCCAGCCACGGCAACGACACCCTCCACCACAGCCTTGAGGAGGAGAAGCCCTTTCCCAGCCTTTCCCTTTCGCAGCATGCCCCAGAGAGGGGTTGGGGTTGTAGCCTGGCAGACCCCCTGCCAAGGTGCAAGGAACTGAAGGAATTAATGCCTCAAACATTCATCAACACAACCTCGAGGACAAGCTGTGGCCTTTGTGATTAGTCTAAGGAAGGCGGCCCAAGGAAGCGCAGGGTGTAGCGAAGGGTTCCACTCCCTCGTGGTTGCATTGCCAAATTCCTCAGAGAAGCCCTGAAGTGGGGGAGACATAGACTGAGTGAAACCAGATGTCAGGTTAATGTTTATACTTTCATTTACAACTGTACCCTTGAAGAAGGGCTAAGAAATTGATAAGCTAAAGGATGGACAATTACCCAAGAAGCAAAAACTGAGGAAAAAGTAAAGGTGGTAGGGGAGGAGCACAACCACTGACTCAATCGGGCAAGGGGGTTGGTGCACCCCCATCCCCTCTCAACGCACGTGCAGAACCCATGCTCCACCTTTCCCGTGTCTCTCATGGAAATGAGTTCGTGGAATACCTGCCTCTCTTTGTCTAGTATGTAAATCAGCTGCTAAAATGAAATTAAAAGGCTACAGAAAACTTTGCTGTGTGTGCACCCACCACCCAAGATTACCAGACCTGAGACAACGCTGGAACCTGGGGTGGTGATTCAGATCCTTTGACTCTTTCTCCCTTTTCTTTTTCTTTCCTTTCTTTACTTTCTTCTAGATTCATCAATAAGAGACCACATTTCTTACTATCCTTCTCCAAGTTTAAGTTGTTCCTACCACAAGTAAAACATTTTAACTGGTCATTTAGTGTCATTTCACCTTAATTTAACCTAGGGTGGTCACAGAATCTTTATGAATCTGTGGGCACCCAGTCTGGGTCATAACACAAAGGAACAAGGGGCTTGGTGCCAGCTGGGCTCCCCAGTGAGACCTTGCAGCCCCTCTCCAGCCCAGGGCTTTGGTGGTGGTGGGTGCTCACACACCTGCACGGGCACAGCCAGGAAGGTGAGCTGCCCGGAGAGCTACTTTGGGGAGAAAAGCAATGGAGAAGTTACCGCAAGGAGCATTTTGCTTCTATCCCACCTGTCTCCCAATAAGCAAAGCAATAACTTCTACCAGTCCTACAAATCAATTAGCTCCCTAATTAGACAGCGGCCAGCTCCTTCCACACATGAGTGGCCACCAGCAATACTGGGGAGCAAAAGTCTGATCACAGAGAGGCCAATGGTGTTTCGGAGCAGGAGTAATGTGGGATGTGGTCTCACTCCATCATCTCCCTCCCAAGGACAGAGCATCATGTGGGACCAGCGTCAGCCCCAGCCCGTCCTGCCCCACATGGCCTGGGGCAGAGGAAAGAATCTCACTTGGCTTTGGACGTGGTTTAACTCGACCAGCCCAAACCATCAGGGACTGTGGGTGGCGTGGGGACATCCCAGCCCGGCCAGGAGATCCTGCATCCACCACAGAACACTGTCTGTGCCAAGGGAATGTTTTAGGGAAGGACAGAAAATGCAGGGTCTAACCAAACTAATGTCAGCCTCTGAAATTCCTATTTGCCTTGAAATTGTTCAGTTTTCATGGGAATATTCGAATAGGAACATTTCTAAAGAAAATAACAACACATCTCCCATATTGGGTCAAATACATCCTTTCAGGCAAGTGGGGAGGGTTTCCACAAAAGATTGAAATTTTCCACTGCAAATGCCTATAACAAATGTCGCCACTTCTATCAAAGTTTTATATGAAGAGCTAATTCCAAACAGCTGTAGTGACACATTTTTATTTGTTTGTTTCTTTATGATTTCTAAATAGAGCCTCTACCCATAAAAGTTATTTAATTTCCTGAAAATAATGAGCCATCTTTTGAGAGTTTTGGCAAATCCTGGGGGGAAAAAATAAAAATTAAAAAAAAAAAAAAAATCAATCCAAGCCTGTGCCTGGTGCAGTCCTGCAGCCCCCCCACTGCGGGATGCCGCCAGCTGCAGCTGATGCAGCGATGGACCAGCACCGAGTCACCCCACGTCCCCGCTCGGGGACGGGGAGCAGGAGCTTGGGGGTGACTCTCATGCTTGACCTCAGCAGGGTCAGCTGCATCCTCCTCGCTAATCCTGGGCTGGGGGGTGGCCAGGACTCCCCCACCCTGGGGATGGGGTTCTTTGCTGGGGGGAGCTCACCCAGGGTGTCAAACAGCCCCGTCGGGCTCTTGCAGGCTCCGTTTGCTATGGACTCGTTCCCTCTTACTCCTGCCCAGGCCCTACAGATAAATGCAAGAGCATGTTTGTAGCCAACGAGTAATTAGGCAGCGCTTCGTCACCCAGGGTAATTGCTGTCCCCCCAGCAGCCTCAGCCCTACCTCATGCCCTGCAGCACTCAGCCTCCCCAAGCTTGTTAAATGCTCCAATGCGCCGCCGTTAATTGGCTTAGCCCAAACCCCCTCCACTTTGGCAGGGTTCAGACCCTAATTACAGCAAATTATCCTTTATTCAATATTAATGAAATGCGAATTCACATGAGCAAACAGTCCCCCGGGGGTTCAGGAGGCAGGGCCACAGTGTCTTCTGCCAGCTCCTGGGGGGGGAAGGATGCCTATTGTCCCCAAACCCGCTGGTGTCCCCAAGCCACTGGGGCCAGACTGGTGGGTCTGCACTGTTTGGGGCTGGGCACCAGGGCACTGAAGGAGGGGAGGTCTTATCCCCACAGCGGATTTTGGCAGCTGGATGGGGCTATGCCAGGCCTGGGAGCCAGGCTGTCCCACGGGGCAGCACGGCCAGCAGCCTGCTCCATGCCCAGAGCAGTCCACCCCCTTCCCTCCAGCTGGCACCCACAGGTCCTTCTGTCCCTCTTCTGCTTCCCAGTTTGGGCTTTGCCTTCTCAAAGTCCTCCCCAGGCTGTTCTTTGTCACACTGGGGCACTGCCCTCGCAGAGGACAAACCCAGCCTGCTCCGAGGCTGGCAGAGGGGTTCAGCTGCGCTCCTCTGAGAGCTGATGGCACCACGGGCTCCAACAACTCTGCATCCCTCCCTCCAAGGATATCACTGCCACCCCCACCTCCACCCCCCAAAAAATGCAACGTTCTCTCTGCTAGCCCTCCCCAGGAGCCCTGCTGGGGTCACAGCAAGCTGCTCCACCAGCTCTGAGCCCCCTGCAACGCTGCAGCTGCCCCAAAGTACCCCAACTCAGCTTCCACACTGAGAACACGAGCAAGGAGCTCAGCAGGCGAGAGAGGACTTCCCCTGCCGAGGGGAGCTGGCTGAGCACCCTCTGCCACCATCCAGGATGGAGAAAGGTGCTCCCGAGGGCCAGAGAGGACGCATGGCCCCCTCGGATGTGTCTCTGGTGAGGGGCTGCACGCTGGTTAAACAGCACCAACACCCTCCGCAGCAATCCAAGCCCTCCTGCCTCGGGATCTCCATCGAGGCCGGGGTAGATCCACCCAGGTCTCCCACAGGTCCCTGGTCTGAGCTTGCCAGCTCTTGCCCCAGGCAGACCCTGTTCCCCTGTCCCACAGCCTGCTCAAGCCCCCCCCCCCCCGGCATCTCCAGCCCCCCCCCGCCCCGTGGCACGGGAAGGAGCTGATGTGCGGTGCCCCGGCAGAGGCCGGCGGGGAACAGGGCGAGAATTTGTCTGCCAGAATCTTACAGCACAGGTCACGTCCGGGTAATTGAGAACAGGCTCAGTGGAGCAGAACTGAGCCCCCCCCCGACACAGCAGGCTCAGCCCACGGGGCTGTAATTCCTATTGCCCTGATGTGACACCCTGCTAATAGAGAGACGTGTTAAATAACCCCCGCCCTGCACCGAGCCAAGCAGCAGCAGCTCTGAAGAGCTGCCAGGAACAAGTATGGGCTTGGGGCCGGCATGTGACAATCCCCAAGCACCAGAGAGTTGGGTTAATTCACCTTCATTCACCAAAATATCCTTGTGGGCTGGACAACGCTAGAACTCGTGTGCTTGTGGTGACACGCTGACCCCATTGCCAGCAGCTGCGTCCCACTGCCCAGCATCCTCTCCTGCCAGCTGCTTCTCCTCGGTGAGCAAAAGGAGAAGAAATTGCCCTTTGCAAAGCCAAAAGCTCCAAGCAAATGACAGGCTCAGCTCGCTGTGCCACGGGGACAAGCCTGCCCCTCACCACCAGGCACCAGTGGGTCAGCACTGACCCACGTGCAAACCCATCTCTGCTTGAGGAACGGGGAACGCCGGCCAAAATCGTTTCTACCTCTGCCTTGTCCCTGTCAGGCCAGGGCCCCGCGGCCGAGCCCGGTGCTGCTGCTCAGCAAGGTGCTCCTGCAGCCCAGGAGACCACGAAAAGCGGCTCCAGCATCCCACCCCACGAGCTGCGACCACCCTGGGGAGCCGAGGACGCCTGGAAGCGCCGCCCCACGCCAGGGCGAGCCGTCTCAGGAAGCCCTGAGAAGACCAAAGGAGGCTCTGGCTGTGGCCGCCCGGGGCTGTGACACCTTTTGTGACCAGGACCTGCTCCCCCAGCCTTCCCAGCGCAGCGGCTGGGCTGAACTGGGTGCAGGGTGCTCTCCCCAGGAAGGCAGCGTCACATGCTGGCACATCACAAAATATCTCTCCCAGGCCCCCACGGCTGCCGCTTCCCCACCAACGCAGAGAGCTGAACGCATCTACAGGAAGAGCAGCTGGGGCCACGTGGTTTCAGCCAGTTACCGATATATCTCCGACTCAAAAAGCTCTCGTCGAGCGAGCTGCACATTTTCATACTGATGGAGCACAGCAAGTAACCAGCTACACAACAAACGGTATTTAATATTTAAACCAGGCTTCACCAACACGCATGCTGTACTTGGCAAAAGATACTACTGCAAGCGATTAAATATGTTTGCAGAGCATAGCCAAGAAAAGTATCAGTTATCTAAACCTCTGCACAAGTCGCAGTGTAACAAGACCTGTGAAATGAGACTCTTAGTGCTGAAGGAGGGACAAGAAAATTTGGGGCTGAGGGAAGAGCCCTGTTAGGAGAAACAGCAGTAGACAGCTTCTCTGCAGTAGGTAATCCAGGAAAAGACATAAATCTTTTTTTTCAATATATAGAATCAATGTGATGGTAAAATTACTGAAGTGGTTAACGCGGTATTGACTTAGAGATTTACAGTGTTGTCGCAGTGATCTCTATGTCTTTATTGGGCAGAAAAGTTTTCAAAACACGTGTGTAAAAGAGCAAGGGAAATATTAGAAGCCAAGCACTGAACCTGTGGTTAAGGAAGGCTCCTTCCCATGAGCAGGGAGGGATTGCTGTGCGATCGGGAGCAGGTACCATGACCCTCGTGCTATTTAATGGGCAGAGGTCCCAGCCTTCCTCCTGAGCCACCCCCAGCCTCATTTCTAGCCCTTCGCAGGAAGATGTGATGCTCTCCAGGTATTTCCACTCTGAGCAGCCACACTTCTGCAGGGACCATTCCCTCCCTGCCTGGTTCAGCCCCTGCACTCGATGCCCCGCTCAGCCCACACTGAAGGAAACCGGGGACGGCGACACTTCGGTGTATGTGGTTTTGGCTTTGCCTTGGTTCTGGCAGGAGAAAGCAGAAGGGGGAAGGTTACTGCAGTTCCAGCGACCTCATTCAACAGATGAGGCTCACAAGGCACTGGGCAGATGACGTGTGCCACGGTGATCCTGCGGCCCCAGGATTAACCAATTCCAGGTCCCCCACCCGTCCTTCGGCATCTCCAAAACGGCACCAGGCTGCTCCAGGCAGGAGGCTGGACTAGCGCTTGCAGAGGTCCTGCCCCAGCACTGCTAACCTGGCTCCAGCTCAACCCAGCCCCATCTTAGAGAGCCCTGTGCAAGATCTTCATCCCCTCGAAACTCTGCCCTTTCCACGGGGGCTGGAGGAGTTTGTGTTATTATCATTATTGTATTTAAACCCCAGTGGAGAGGCTGAGCCCCAAGATGCAGCCCATGGGTACAGGTATCCCAGTCCCGGGTACTCTCCCTGTACCAACTTGACCAATTATGTCTTTTTAAAAGAGATTTCTAAGCATCACCAAGATCTCTCCACACACAAATGCTTTTACAGCAGTGCCGTCGTGGTGGCTGCCAGCAAGCCTAGGCCTGTGCAGTGCTACCATAACTCAGTGCTGCAAAATATTTACAGCCCACTGTAAATCTGCTCACTCATGAGAAGTATTTAAAAATAATTTAGAATCTTCTTCCTGCTATGTGCAGGCTGAGCACTGCTTTTCTATCCAAACTATCTGTACCTCCCAGGAGATTGCTACTTGTAATTACTAAAAAAAAAAAAAAAAAAAAATCCCAAGCTAATTAATTAACCCAAGAGCTAAAAAAATAATTAAGTTATACTCCCCTCTGAGATGCAGCAAGTGAAGTCTCTCCACTGCCCCTCTAGTGCAGAGCAGTTGGGGTTTGGGGGCGAGGGATGTCCCAGGGCAAGGAGAAACAGGTTCCTCCTCGGGCAGGATCCTGCCCACAGACACCCCTTCCCACGTGCCTTGGAGGATGTTTGTCATGACCCACAAGATGTGGGGAAAGAGATTGCAAAAGCCTGGCGAGCAGCTAGGCTCCCACTCCCATCCCATCCCAGCAAGGCTCTGCCAAGCAAAGCGGTAGATCCAAGATGCCCGGAGGCCCACCAGACCCCCAACAGCACCCAAAGGGATGCGGAGTCCCCAGCTCCATCCCAGTCTGAGCCCGGGCAAAGGTTCGAGAGAGGAAGAGCTGGGCAGCAACATCTCTCAGAGTTGAGCAGAGCTTAGGGATGGTTCATTTTTGCAGTTGTGATTGCTGCTGCTTCTTGAAGTTCCCTTTTGGGTCCTGGGGCTCTCCAACCCAGCCAGGAGAGCAGCTCATCAGCTTGCTCACAGGGAGGAGCAACCCCCAGCTTCCCAAGCTCCAAATCACGCACCCGTTTTGTTGAAAAAACAAGAGGTAGCTTTAGCACAGAGCCACCTTGAAACCCAACATGACCAACAAAACCCACACTCCAGAGCAGACCGTGGTGAACGCCTGGCAGATGCAGCAGTCACCAGTACAGGACTTACGGTGGTTAACCCTCACTCCTCCTCCATGGCTTCAACCTCACTTCATTTCAGTACCTGCCTTCACACCACTGCATCTCTGGAGAAAAGGTGCCAGTGATCAAGACAGCAGCTGAAGGAAACGTCTTGTGTACATGCCAGAAGTCCCAACAGGGAGCAGCCAGCACCACAACCTGCTGTGCAGGGAAGGATTTTCTATATACCAGCAGTATCACTGAGGCACCAGCAGCTCTGTCCCCTCTGCTCGCTGGGGACAGGCAGGGATGACACACTGTGCAAACTGTGACCCAGCGTTCACAGCTTAAGCCAACCAACACAAGATACCGCTACCCCACCAGGGCTGGGCTACTCCAGTTTTCCTGGGCAGACCAATTGCTTTTACACTCTTAATTCGGATCTTTTTTTTTTTTCCCACGATATCAGTTTAAAAAAGTGAAAAGCACACTGAGTAAAAGAAGTTTTGCACATGCTTCATAGAAGAATCCCAAAAGACTTGGACCACAGGTTAGACATACATACCCAGGCTGTTGTAGACTCCTGTCTGATTGGTGACTGTCTGCATCCAGCTACCGAGGAAGCAGGGCAGGTGATGACCAGCCTTTATTTTCGGAGGGCACTGACTCAATTTCTGCAGGGTCTTGGCAAAGAGACTTTGCCCATCCCCAATGAGGTGCAAGAAGCATCTCAAAGACATTCACTGTCAACACTGCATTTGCACTCGGTGGTCCCGATGTTCACATAAAGGGTAAGTCTCTGCACACACGATGCAGCCTGTGTGCTGAGTTGTTAGATGGGATCTGCCCCAGAAAGAGTCTCACTGAACGAGGCCCACATCAAACGTTCAACCACCATTTCTGAAGGCAGTCAGATACAGGGATTCCCTATTCCATAGCCCATTTCTGCACTGTGGAATTTATTCTGTTCAGCTCGTTAGTTTTTGTACTAGTACTTAAACTATTGAGTAAAAATCTGAAATTATTTCGCTGGCAAAAGCACCAGTGAGAAAACTGTGTGGTGAGGGAGGCAGCAGGGACCACGTCCCACCTGCAGCTTGTCCTGAGAGCGGCAGAAACACCCAGCGTGGCAGCCAGACAGCAGGTCTGGGCATCTTCTAAGGGGACAGGACAGACTCTGCTACTGAATTTGCCGCACTCGCTGTCTCTCACTCCAAGAAAGCTGCTAGAGTTAAACCTCTCACCCAAGGGCTGGGAGATAATCCCATTGACATTCAAAGGAACTGATCTGGACACTCAGAAGAGAAGGAAGAACTGGCAATTATTCTCTTTAATCATAACGTCAAGGAAGTTCTGCACAGGCAGAACACAGCAGCAGATCAGTCCTTTGATTTCCTACTCCACGATCATTTTTTTTTTCCCCTAACCTCACTTTCCATTAAGAGGAGGCAGTTGACAAATCGACCCACATCACAGCTCCCAAACTGAGCCTTCAGCAGAAGCCCAAATCCTACAGTCTGTGTAAGTGTGCCAGCAGCTCACCCTCTGACATCTTCCAGTGGCTACCGGGGACCCCCAGGCCAGGTGTGCCATCCCCCTGGAGAAGAAAGCCGTGCTCAGAATGCACTTTATGCAGTGGGGGTGTGAGCTGCACCCTTTTTCCCATCTCACCTAATAAATACCTGAGCTACAAGAGGTGATGTTCTACCTGTTATTGCATTTTATTTACTCATTTGCTGCTCATCTGTCCACCCCTACTCCTGCTCACTGTTCTAGCACGCTGCCTGCTTCCTCATAGCCAGTTACAGCCCATCTCCTCCACACCATCAGATTTACCCAACAGAGAAAAGCAGTTGTGTGCTCTTAAGTGGTACCAGCTGGCACAAGGAACAGAACACCAGAAACAGTAACATTCCCCCTGCAAAGCTGTGGATATATAAATATTATCGTTGGCAGTAAACTCCACCCCTGCAACCGACCTCAGAACCTGCCTGATGATGCCCACACCTCCACTCCACACCAACAGAGAGTCATGTGCAAAGTCCTGATTGTATTTGGTTTGGTAAAGTGCAAGACACTGCAGCAACAGAAGGCTTACTGGTGCAACTCTGTATAAGAAATGTATGTTAGCCAAGAACAGTGTGCCTTAAAAGCACCTCTAAGATCTTTTCAAGGATGCTTTGAGGCCACCAGAGGATGACAGCAGATGGGAATTAGACCTGTCACATCTCACTCCATGATACACACCTCTGTCCATCACTGGAAGCACTGAGAAACATACCCAAACCAGCCTCCTTCAGCCACAATTAAAAAAGGAGCCAACAGCAGCTGCTAGTGTCTCAGACCGTTCGCGTTGAACTCTACCATACATCCTTACAGTGCAATACTACACAGCAAAGCGTAAGGCAGATACGTCAGACTCGTCCAGTTCGTTATAGGGGTTGGTATAACGAGGGCACACCGAATAGCCTGCTCTTCTGAAAAGGAACCAACCTAGCCTCTTCCCCTACAGTCCATCATACAGCAGATTGGCGCAAGTTCAGACACGGCGTTGCTTCAAGAGAGGTACAGGAAGCCCTCGGATGCAATTCTTCTCAGAGAACCTGCTCAGTGCTCGATGAGGAAATGTCCAATAACCTCCACGCGGCGTACGGGTTGAGTTCATCCTGGTCTCTGCAGAGCGCCCACACGTACAGCATCCGCAGAACCTTGTCCTGGAAGGAAAATCCTGTCGTTAGAGCGTGCGTGATGCTCACAGACCTCCTAGCTCAGAGCTGATGAGGACACGCTCCTCACTTCCTCCAGAGACTGTTCTTGTGATTTTGCCCTCTGGTTCTAAGCCCGGAGGTCTCAAATAAGGATAGCTCCAGCAACATCTACTAGACTGTGGTTAGAAACTATTCATAGTCAGGAACAGATCAACTTTTGGTTTCCGAAAACAGAATTAGTGTTTCCTGGCTGATATACATCAACTGGCACCACTGCCAGGATTGATAATATTTTACCTTATTTTTAAACATAAATTTCTGGTTTCAAATTGGTTCAGCCTCCAGGATGTACTGCTCTCTCTGTACCTTCAATCAAGGGCAGGCTCTTTCCTGCAGCTGTAACTCTGCTTCTCACACATCAGCCTGTGAGCTGCGTCCCCTCCCCACAGCTATATCACCAGCTCTCACACTTCCATTTGAGCAGCTCAAATTAACCAGAAATTACCATCCCCAGGTCTGAGGAGAGACAGAGAGTTAAAAAACCCAACATTTATCCATGAAAACCAGATCATACCAAGTCCAGCCATTGCGTTAGCCAGAGACACATCGATTCTCCAAGCAAATCTTTGCTGTGCAGACAGTGCTTTCACCATCTGGGGTTACAGACTGAAACAGAACTATAAGCTTTTTCATCCTTGATGCATGTAATGAGAATGCCAGCAGTTTTGTTCATAGTAAGTGAATCAGGATGAAAGCCATACCTCAGCACATCCTGAGGCCACCACTCATGGTCTTATGAAAACAATTCCCTGAAGAGTCACTGCAGCTACCCGTGACAAAGTCTCTGCCTCTTTGAGGAGAGAGGTGACACTGCCCATCAGAGACTGGGCTGCCAGGAGCTCAAATCTGGCACAGTGTCATAGATCCATTCTGCAAATCAAAGCTTATTTTGATTTTATCATTTAACCATTAACCATGGAGAGTATTTCCCTCAGATAAAGAAGTATCACTGAGGGATGAGACTGTGCATTGGCTCAGCTCCCAGATCTGTACTTAACTACTACATTTTTGATCGAATGTGTGAATCTTTATAGGTTATAATTTATGTGCACAAATGTGAGAGGGGAGACTTTCTGTACCAGACCAGTCATTAGAAAACTAATGCTTTAGAAACATCACATATCATAAAGCCAATTTTTTCTTGCTCAGTGTTTCAGAAGATTAACTTGCTTCAGCTCTGCTCGGAAGTGTTAAAAGTGATTGAAAACTTGAGTCATACAGCTGTTTGGGATATGTCACAAGGAAGAGCAGAGGGGACAAGAAAAGAAAAACAAAACTTCTGCAGGCTTAAGACAGGCTGTACATTGAGGTACTAGCCACAGCAATGCTAACAGATCTTTCCCGAGTATAAAACACCAAGAATAAGCTCAAGAGGAAGTGGGTAACACAACTGATTTAACATTGCCAGGAGAACCTTAATTCGTCTGAATTCTGTGATTCATGATTTTCAAAGTCAATTTTGTAAGATTGTGTATGAATGGCAAGTTAATTATACACTTCAGCGTCAAAGCTCTGCTACATCTGGAAAACTTTATGTTCTTGAACATAGGATTTCTGAAGGGATGAACAGCAGATAAAGTTAAGAGCTGCTGGTAATCCTGCAACATGCAGTACTGAACAAGTAGCACAGTTTTCTTCCTGGAAGTGAGACGTGATGAAACATAAAAATTACGTGTTTCCAAAGTGGAGAGATTTCTGGTTTTCTGACCTGGTGCTTTTATTAATAGGGTGCATCTTAATCCTCAATGTACAGTGCATGCTGCTGCATATATTCACAGAAAGTGGGACAGCAGACATGCGTGGACTCCCAAAGGCAGATTTCTATCGTGGCCATGCATGCAAGGTGAAAATTTGTCCTTTAATCCCACAATCTGCTATGACAAACAGCATCCTGTCTCACAGTTCTTCAGGACCTAATTTTTAAAAGATCCCCTTGACTTTGCAGCATTGCTCGACGGGTTGTCGAAGGCCTCATCTTCCCAGATTGATTTTGTGGTGCTCTGTGGGGATCCCCTGCGTTAACGACCACAACACCGGGTCCGACCCCGTCACAGGCTGCCTGGTCTCCCCACATGTCCCTGTGGGGGGAGCCTGCAGCACAGCAGTGGGAACTGGAACAATTGCAACTAGGTAAAATACTGCAGCAATTACAAGCATATGATTTCTATTTAGAGAGTTTACAATTTGAGGCTCCTTTTCCCTTCAACGTCATTTGTTCAATACTCCGCAGGAGCAGCTCAGCAGTTAACACCAAATCATAGTTACCAGCCAGCCTGCGTCTGACATTTGATTAAAGCTGAAGTTTTGTTTCCAATGGAGAATTTTAATGCATCTCCTTGATTCACTGCTGCTCCAGAGAAATCAGACAGCAAACAGACTTTGATATCCTGTTCAATAATTATCACATCAATATCTATCTTCTAGGAATGCAGTAATTTAATGCAAAAAAAATCACTATATCAGCTGTTCCTCCCCTACAGTTGATGTGACAGGCTGTAAATCAGTGCAGATGGGCCCCATCATTAAAATTAGTCCCTTTTTTGAAAACTTACAGCCTGGACTAAAGAGAATGGTTGCAAAAAGCCAATATTTATTAAATGCATGTATTAATTTTAATGGAAGTCTGATAGAAACTGCCAGCTCCAGACATCTCACAATGCCCCCCATTATATATCATTAAGCCACTTAAACATTCACAGACACAATGCAAGCCAGAGCTGTCTGGATAGCGAGCCACTTGAGAAAAAACATATTCCAGAAAACACACGGGCTCCTTGAGCCTGCTGTGTCATTAACTCTGGTAACAAGCATATTTTGTGGTTACATCTGACAGGGTCAGTTTAGCATCACTCACAACAGAATATGCAGGCTGGACTCGGCAGTGTTAAAAGCTAAATCCAGAGATGCCAGAGATTTGCTGCACAAATCACCCTGCATCAGAGGTTCCCATCAGAAGCCTGTACCATGTACAGCATTTAACACAACTGGCTATGGGAGAGTTTCAGTAAGTAAAGGCTTGTGGCACTGTAAGATATTTTGTACTGGTGTAGGGAGGCAGCAGCCGAAAACATGAACTTCCACAGTGATTTTCCCCATCTCCTGCAAATGACTTAAATAATCCCAGCTCCCACGCTGTTTACCAAACACCTTTGTGCTCTGTTCTTACAGCACCCTTCATGAAAGGAAAAGGGAGAAAAAAAGAAGAGGATCAGGTGAAAGCTGTGTGATGGAGCTTTAACCGACAGCAGGACAGTTCAATTCTGTCCCAGAGGGTGCCAAAGGAGCAGAACTCGGGCAGTAACTGCAGTCAGGGAGTGTGCTGGCCAGGCACAGCAGCAACTGGAAAGGAAAGCACTGCTGGTGGTCAGAGCTCCAGCTCCTCTCCTCACTGCAATTTTAAAACTTCCCTTCCTTTGTCCATTCTAGATGTTTGCAGACTCTCCTCATATACGATAATCCTCAGTTAATAGGTTGCAACACTTCCAGAGTCTGACAGGACTAAACAGCCCACACTAACCTGAACCAAGACCTTACTCAGAAGATGCAATATGACACGTGCCAGAGAATGAGTCTGTGCAGACACCCACTGCTCGAGGCGCACCCCGATGAACCCGTGACAACCAAGGTGGCTATGGGGGGAACCCAAGGAAACCACACCAAGTGCCTGAGCATCACTTACCGGATCACCTTCCACCACTTCCCCTTTCTGGTTCTTAATTACCATCACGACCTGAGCCTGAAAAGTGATGATTAATACTGGTCCCTGCTCCATCATCTTCCCCATAGCCAGCTGCAATGAAAGAAAATTTCATTAGAAAACAAACAATTTCTGCAGATTAATGTAAAAACATCCAAGTATTTAACACAACTGCTATGGCTTGTCACTGCAGACAATCCCATCTTCTCCCAGAGCTGAATCTAGTTATTTTAATCAGGTTATATCTGCTCGGTTAATACAGATGAAAAGCATTTTCCCAGAAAATTCTCCCTGTACTTAAAAGCTTTCCCAAAATTGTTCTGAAATTTTCCATCATTTTTCCAAGTCTAGAAATCTTAGAAACATGAACAAGCTCTCTTCCATGATTTCCAAATTAGAAACCAAAAATAAAAGAAACCCTGCTCTTAAAAAAATTACATTTTCTTAAGAAAGTACAGCAACTGAAATTTTTTGTCTTGCTTTAAATGACTCTTTGGCATGAAGTTGCACTGAACTAGATAAGCAGAACTAAATAACAGAAAGACTTCAAGGTGAAAACTTCTTGTTTGACAGGATTTTTTTTCTAATCTATGGTCACTCCATTAAATATTTAAAGAACTTATTAACTGAAATGCAAAGAGGAATGAAGAATTTTTGTTTCCCAAAGCTGTGCTCTTAAAAAACACAAGCCTCTTTTTGTCTCCTTTGTGGGAATGCAGTAGGCTACAGAATATCTCGCTCTTCAGTAACTCTGGAGTTACCAGCTATGTAACCCCAAAAGGTAAACATACTACCTAAAACTTAAGGTAGCATGATTATACTCTTTTGTATATGAGAGACACTGTTTCAGAAACATCGCATTTTACCACGTAATAAAGAATGTATCACAAGAGACAGTTACAAGACCATACCATAATTCACAAAGGCACATATAAATATTTATACTTCTATTTTACTCTCCCCTGAGGAACACTCAGCACTACTGCAGTGCTCCTTTGCTTCATCTGCGGGAATCGGTTCCCTGGCTCTGCAGTAACTCGCAGCACCCCCCAGTCCACGCCGCCTTTCTGGAGCTGGCCTGACTCATTCAGCAATGCGTGACGCCTTCCACCCAAGTATCAAACCCAGATCTCACAGCTCTTTGTCAGACCAGTTTCCATGACAGATACTTTATATGACGCCACTTGGCATTGATATTTTGACAACAGAAATTTGCATGTGGGTTGCACGGAGGAGGAGGAGGACTGTATCACTGACTAGGCTGTAGCCCCTAAAGGCACCAAGACTTCCACACTGGTATTGATTTATATTTTAGTAGTGGGATCCCAAAAAAACCTCGATAATCAAGACAGTATTTATATCACCCCACACACACTAAGTTCAGAAACTCCATTTCACAAGTCACATACTTAAAGCTACATTTAGGCAGCCAAATAAGTAGACCTAATAAATATCAAGGATCCAAAATTCCATTAAATTTGAAGGCGGTAGCTGTCCAGTGAAGTCGAAAGTGCTTAAGCAAGTATCTGGAACATGAGTTCAGATGCTTATGTTTGAAAGACTTGATTTTAATTTTAATGCTGCCACTTTTGCAGCATGTGAATTCTCTTAAATCTTCTACGTGTTTTTTTGTTTTGTTGGTTGTTTTTTTCTTCCCCAAACTCACTGAACTGTTTTTCTGGATGAGATTGCTCAACATATTCCCATAAATCTCCTCTAGGGAAACACATTTAAAATTTTAAACACACAACACCCTTTATCCCCTCTTCTCATAATACAGACAGCATAACAAGAACTACAATCGTTTATGTTCCACATCAATCATTTTCCAGCTAAGAAGTAATTTTCTTAAGAAATTTCATGCAAAAATACAGGCATCTAAAACAAGTTAATAATGAAATGTTATTCCAGTCACCACTCAGAATCTGTGCTCACCTCTATGCTAAGTAGCACCTACAGAGGAAAAAAGTTATTTAACATACAATGAAATCGAGTCTCCTAGATGCTAACAGTACAGAAAAACCTTTGATTTAGATAAGATGCTTAGAAAAAAGCAATCTTGTTTATTACTTCCATAGCTTTAGCTTTATTAGACCACATTATTTATTGCTGAAGATTATCAAGAGAATTGCAGATGTCACAAATTTTCCTGCTCGTTTGGCACATGCTTACAGTTAATATTCAGCTACCAAAGTGGCAGGAATGGCTTCCTCTGAACTCAGATGGATGAGAGAAAATAAGAAGCCTGTCAAGACCAAAAGGCAAAACAGTCTTAGGAAGGGGACCAGACGTTAGCCTTTTGTTTTAGGAGGTGCCCTGTAGATGATGATCTTGCTCCCTGTGAAGAGATGTGGTCATTAATCAAGTCAGTTCCCGCTGTTCTTTTGTAGGGCTACCCAGGTCAAATTAAGTCTCCTGCTGTAGGGCATTTCCTCACAGGTTGCTGGAGCTCTCCTGCACCCACTCATTTTTTAATGATGTGGGCAGAAAAAGAGAGACTCCTGCATGGGGTAGCAGTAAAGAAAAGTCACCATCAGTAGTCCTTCTTTCAGCAAACCACCAATGACATCCGATTTTGTTATTTTGGTTTTCCATGATGGCTGCTGAACTCTTCCTTACCTCTTGTCTTGCAGGGATGTGACCACAAGTAAGAAACATCTGGCCAGCCAATACACTCAACATCTGGAACAGCTCTCACTTTCTGAACAGCATCCTTTTACTACCACACTCCATATCCATCTCTACCTGAAAGCTTCCAATCCTCCACCTCCTTACCTTGGACCAGATCACCACTGGGTTTAAACCCCTATTAAATAGCTCTAACTGTGTTCTCTGTTCCTACAGGAACGACCCTGCACTTGGCTTTATGGTAGCTGAATGGATTCAGCTTGTAATTTTATTGAGCATAATACTGCACAGCTGCAGTATATTGGACAAGTACACCATAAAACTTGGTTCCAACAGAAATATGTACTGAATGTTGCTGCTTTTGAGTTAGCACCTTTGATGACAAAGGCAAACAGCAGATCTGACTTCAGACTATTTACGTGTTTTAAAGCACCAGTGCACAGCTGCCCTGTTCCCTTCCTCTCCTTGCACACTGCCTTTGAGGCAAAGCTGGCTATGCGATATGAAAGGCCTGACTAAAGGTGATAATTTCTTTGAGATACCTTTGTCATTGCAAGAAAAAGATCTAAAAGAAAACTTGGGGGCCAGTGACAGATGACACTAAAGACTTAAATGAAAGTACTACGGTAGACTTACTGCTAAGTAGAACAATAACACCTCTGGCTCGTTAATAAAGGGGAACGCAGAGAGCTTTGTGACTGTGCAGACATCTGGCCAGAGTCCCCAACTACCAGCACTGCTCCTAAGGAGGCAACAGCTCCGCTCACAGCCGTTACCTCCCCGCTCATCAAGAGCCATCCAGAACAGCAATTAAGTCTCTCCAACAGCCATTCCTGCACTGCACAACCTTGAGTCGCAGCAGTACCGCGCGTTACCATCCAGAGTAAGCACCAACAAATCCCTTCGTGAAAGCATTGGGTCGGTGCTATTTGCCTTTATTATTAGCCTCTCTCAATCTATGTGCTGGCAATTAAGACCAAGGTGCCCGGCAGAGAGGAGATAAGCCACAATGCTGTAACTTGGGCTTGATCACACAGTAGTGAATGTCCCATGAGCTCTCCCTTCCAGCAGCAGTGACCTGTTCCTCTGTTAGCAGAAATGGCAAATACCAGGGTAGCACAAGGCAAAAAGACATCAGTCAGAACAAAGAAGAAACACCCCCCCTCAGGTCATGAGTTTCTAATTCAATCCCCGAGGTGAAATATGGAAAAGGACACTCACATCAATGTTGTCAATGTCAAGAATCCTGGAGTGGAACTGGAGACCCATGGCTTTGGCTTGCTGGATTGGATGAGCAAGTTGACTGTAAGTCTAAACGAAGCAACAAACTTGTGTTACACATTTGAATTTGTTCAGTCACAAAGAAAAAAGGATTTTCTGCTTAGAGAGAATCACCAAAAAGGTAACAATAAAAGTCATTTTGCAAATATGCTGAACACATATGTCTTGCAAGGTATCAAACAGTTATGTGGAATTCTTTGGGCTTCACATAAGCAAATTCTCACAAAAAATCCCAGCTCTCCTGTCCAGAACAGGAGATCCATCAGTCACAACAGAGTACATAGAGGGCACTTGATAGCCAAGGCACTTGCGATTCTGATTTGACAGCAGATGAGGAGAAACAGTCTGGGAACCAAGCTATTTTTCTAATACCCAGCCAGACCCTGGAGGCAGACCAGCACTTCCTGGCTCCTTTTAGGCACATGCACATATGCTTCATTATTTATGCATTGTGAACTGTTGTTGGGGACAGTGAATTTCTATTCGCTTCCAGCATTATCACCATATTCTTGGCAGGTATCAAACAAACAGGAGGCAGTCCCTACCTACCTCCCCTCCACGGATCTTCTAACCTTCAACACAAACATTTAAATGCAAATACCCTACAGAAGTTACTGGCAAAGTCACTAGAAGGAGGTTGGAGATATAGATCAGGGGTTCTGAGGACAGTAGGCAGAGACAGCTCTATGATCCACAAGCCAGTGGGCTGACAGCAGCCTGCAGCTCGGTTGGTATATCTGCCACTTAAATAAGCTTTTGCTTTACTGGTTTGTGAGCAATAACACACACTTAACACTTGCAGTATGATTCTGTTCAAGAGCCTTTATCTCCTGGATTCACATTAACAGGACTCTCATTTCCTCCCTTGGCTTATTTTACAGATGATTCTTGACTTAGGAGCTTAATTTATAACTACAACTAGCTTAGAGGGTTTGCTTTTTGTCTTATAAATCTGCTACTTCCCTCTAGAGATTTAAGAGGAATTCTATGGTGTCATTTCAAAGGATGCTTGAATCAACAAAGAACTTTGTTTACTTTCAGACTGCTTTAAATATCTTACTCTTACACACTGCAATATTGTTACAAGGACACTAATCACAACTAACAACAATAAAATTAAATGCAAAAAATTGCCTATTCCAGCATGTGCATTTCCAGCCCTCTGGTGGCAGTGATCAGTAAGGAGAATGTCCACTTTAAGCAATTAAATTTTTATTTAATGGCTCTGCGTTGCCTACAACACAATTATTTTGGAGCAGCATGAAGACCAGAACAAGTCTCCATCTACATATCAGGAAATGATCTGCTTTTGTGAAGTGAAGTGGACAATAATACAATCACTGAATTGCAACAAATTCATATTCACTGTTTCAAGAAGTGGATCCAATACTGAAAATCTATCCCAATATAAAAACAAAACCAGTCTGTGTACAACAAAACAAAATTAAGTTTTCTGCAGTGAAATTATTCAGGTTGCAGATCACCTACGCTGCAATTTCAGAGAAAACTTCAGCATGCCAGGATTATTTGCTGGGATACTGCAGTGGAGCTGTGTTTGTGTAGTAGCTCCAGGGACAGCTTGACTCCGTAAGCAGAAAAGCATCGCCTTTTTGGGTCAGCTCAAATGTCTCCGCACCTTCTCACCCCATATCTGGGATACAGGCTCTACTACAGCCCATCCAAACCAAGAAGGGCAGTGCAGAACTGGAGCTAGTTAGACTAGTTTGAGCTTAGCTCTTGATTTACTATCCGTCCCTAAAGAAGCTCTTTTCTCCATTCCAGAATGGAAAGCATTCCAGAATTCCAGCATGGACACTTGACTGCATTAGTGTTTTATAGTATGAGCATGTTACACGGAGAAGCAGCTGGACAAAGCAGGTAAGCAACATCACAGATGTAACAGCTGGACAGCTTGCAAGCAAAGAAAGCACAATACACCTACTTACAAGAGAGAATCATAACCTTTTCAGACATTTTTAGTAGCTCTACTTACCGCTTCATAGCACCAATCTTTGAGGATATCAAGCTCTCCAGAAATCATAGCCTAAGAGAAGAAAATCAAATAAAATATGAACATTTTAAAAAACCTCTTATATCAGAGTTTAAATTTTCGGCAGCAAACTACTTTAAATCCTACATCTTGTGAAACCCTGAATAAGGATAGAAGCTTCAAAGGGGAACAGCAATAAGAACGTCTATAAACACACATGTACGGAGTCAGATGTACATAAACCTTTCAATAATTAAGATGAAAACTATCTTAACCCTTCCTGTCCAAACAGTCAGCAGAACGCACACTACCCAGAAATCCTAGGTCGGATCTAACAGAAGCAAGAGTACAAACCAGACACAGATCTACAGTTTTCAAGACTGAGAAAAATTGAGGGCACAGAATGAACAGAAGAATCACGCTGCAACTCATGAAAAGGTTTCTCTTTAAAACACGGTGTAATAAACACCTGGAATTCATAACAAGACAGAAGTTGGGAATTCAGCAGATTTCAAATAAAGTTAGTTATATGTGGCAGGGCATTTTTCAATATAATGCCTATAAATCTTCATAGTTGGTGGTATCTGTAAGCTGGCTGCCTACAGTTTAAAAAAACCTCTCCTGTGAAAAATTCATTCTCTGAGAGTCAAGAGCCCATTTTTTGCAGCTTGCTTTAGTGACATGGCACCGTTAGGAAAAGCAGATTCACCATGACAGGTCTGTCTTATTTCACTGTCGACATTACAGTTCCAGTCACAGATCAGATACACATGTCAGTCACTACAAAGACAGCAGTGACAAAGTCTTACTATGCATCAGTTTGAATGTTCGTATTTTTATCCAACCTATAATGCTACCTCACGACTAATAGTATCATAAATATTTCCACATGTGTATGAGCATGTATCAGTTTGAGATATGATCATTCACTGCACTGTACCGTAGGATGAGAAAATAACACTTTGCTCTCTCTTAGCATTTATCTCTTCCAGCCTCAGTTTTTCTAGTCTCACACAAATGTCTCAAAACAATTTCTGCTGTACTTTTTCAAATCCCCTACTTTCACTCTGTCTTTTCTGACACTGTTACAGTGAAAGGAACTACATCCCTATTTACTTGAAGTCACATCCTTCATCAGTGTTATTCCTCTGTATGTCTTTATACTTTAGCCTTTAAAAACATTAAGTTCCACACACTTGACTAGTGCCAGAATTATTTTCACTGAACCGTTTGTCATGAAATGTTCTTCTTCCCAAACAGTCACAGATCATTTAGAATCCAGTAGCATATACACACCAAATTCTTTCCCTTACCAATATCTGATATCACCATTTGCCCAGTACTGTTCATTCACCTACTTCAGTTTGCCCGTATTTCTCATGGGAGAAGTTGGTTAGTTGTCTTTGAGGTCAGAAAAAAACTTGCTAGTCTATTAAATTATTAAATGCTTCTGATGCCCGTATTTCTCATGGGAGAAGATGGTTAGCTGTTTTTGAGGTCAGAAAAAAAACTTGCTAGTCTACTAAATTATGAAATACGGTTTTAAACTAAATTATTTTATGTGATCCAGCTTCCTTTTTCCAAGGTTATCTCATATTCTGCACAAAGCTGGATGCCTGAGAAGCAAATACTGTCCCAGCTTTTTATTTTAGCATCAGAAAGCTAAAAGAAAAATGTCCCATGCTACGGTAAAAGAAAAAAAATAAAACAAATGCATCACACTCTACCCCCACCTTACCTCCAAGACATTGGGGATTATATCATACTCGCATTGCTTTAAAAAACGATCTTTGTCAAAGGATGGATCCACTTTGAGTATCTCTGTCAAAACTTCAGACATTTCTGTCTTCGAGAACAATCCTCCTAATAAAACAATTCAGTGAGACTGGTGGCACAACAACTGTCACCAGAAAACAAGAGAAAAACCCTTGGTTATATACGAGGGAAGGAACCTGGGAATGACTGCAGACTTTAGGTTATGCTTGAGATTTATCCCACACACGCACTTGTCATCACACTGCACTTCTGATCCAGTAGCAGGTTGCTACACTGCATGATACTGGATAATGATCCACGCAAAGTATTATAAAGCTCCAGAATCTGCCCCAAAGGTTAGTAACACATGGAGGACAACAGCACGAACAGTCACTAGGAACAGAGCTAAAAGGTTAGAGATGCACTTTCGCAGCAATGATGAAACATTACCTATTAAGTCAGTGACTTTGTCTGTGACAGCTCTGGAAGCTCGAATGAATGCATTATCACTTTCATCATACTTCATTTTCATTTCAAAGAACCCTGCAAGGAGAAGACACATGAGCAGCAGTGTCCTTTTACTACATTCCTGAATTAGGAAACAACATGCAATGGACTGCAGATCAAACCTGCTAGTTCCCTTCTAAATCTCTTTGTTGATTAACAAGTATCCATTTCAAAAGTTACTTTTGTCCTCATCTTCCTGCAATGTTCTTAACTATCAGTAACTCATTAGGAGACTTCAGCTGCCAGAAACTCTGGACCTTCTGTGCAGATTTTCAGATAGAAAATACACTAGACTTGCTTACACTAGTAACAGTCTGCTGACAGCCTTTGATTCCACCTGCTACAAAGGGTAACACAACATGAAACCAACACCAGAAAGCTTAAGGGGAGGAGGGGGCCAAGGGGGGAGGGTTTATCAAAATCAGGAATAGACCTTAAACCTTGCAAATTTTTAATAAAATAGCAAGACATCACTAAAGATGCAGTTTTTAAGCAGCTCTATGTACTTCTCAACTTTGATAAGCAAGCAAGCCAAGCATATCACAAAACTACAGAAGTCATTGATGGGGAAGAAGAACTCCTGCAAAGCAAACTCTCAAAGACAGAAAAGAAGGGCAGGGGTTCAAAAAAAAAAAAAAAAAAAAAAAAGAAAAAAGCCACCATTTAAGCAAGCAGGCATTGTTGCAACAAACTAAGGGCTCAATCAAGCCATTATCTGTCTCTGGACACCATCACACCATCAGATGGACCAGAACTGCAGTTGCAGGATAATGGGCCCTGCAGGGAAGCTTCTTCCCACCACGTCAATTAACAGTTGGAAGCCTGCCCTGAAGCTTATACTCCTTCCAAAAAACACACAGTGTCCTTGGTACAGGTGGTACATAAAGGAAGAGCACACACCGTAAAGCCTGGTGCAGCCACATCTGCAATGTTGCCTGAATTGCAAAACCACAATCTTGAAAAGATGCATAAAACCCGGAGAACGAAGAGAGCTTGTGCAGATGGTACAGGAGTGAAGGATACAACATGTGAGGAGTTTTAGGAGCTATGAGCATCTCTCCTTGGAAAGGCTAACAAACGGGATGTAAAAACCCATTCCTGGATACCTTCCCCAAGGAGCTCCACTTTAAAAAAAAGTTGCGAAGATGCACAATCCAAAGTTCATTATATGTTGCACTTTTACACGGTCTTTTTTCCCTTAACAAGTCATTTACCCTGCAGTACACTGGCAGTGATTATTTTGATTTGTTGAAGGATTCTGGTCTCGGGCTTCTTCAGAAACATTATGTGTCTAGATAACTATCAAAAGCTATTGCCCACTGCAGTACAGATATTCAGCATTTTTAGGTTTCGCAATAAAAACAGAAAGGAGGCAAAGTCCCACACATTCCAGAGTTCTAAGCAGATGACAACAGCAACCACCTCAATGAAGACAAGATTTTTCCTCATTATAAGCTCAAGGTCAGGAAGAACAGATCTGCCTGCCCTCTCCCTGGTGACATGCACACATGCATGCCCTGGCCTCCTTCCGGTGCCAGAGTGGAAAAAAATAGAAAAATTAACAGAGTTTGGTTCTCTTTAAGCAATGGCGAAAGCAGGTTTTGGTACCTACAGGGAGCAGGGACTGATCAAAACCAATGCCTGCCTGGGGGAGGGGTCCGAACACAGATGGAGCAGCTTGGAAAAGCTGCAATGTTGTCAACTACGCCTACCTCCCATTCACACCACCTCACAGCAACAGCTACAACAAAAAAAAATGGCTATGATTTGCATTATGTTGAGACTAGTTGCACAGATGGCATTAGATCCAACACAGCAAGAATCAGAACAGGGAAAATAATGTGCTACTCCTTTGTCTTTGGAACACTTACTATTGAAGACCACATTGTTGTCCTTGAAATCTTTCCACTGCTGATACCATTTTGAGTCTTTATGCAGCACCACACCCATGGCCTCCCTAGAAAGGGGAGAAGACATGGGTGCTTGTGAACTGGTAACGTACAACGGAGTGAGAATAAAGAAGAGGACATCCTGACGAATATCACTGCAGCATGCAGTACCACTGAGGCTGATAAACCACCGAAATGATACACGACTTAGTGGGGCAAGGCAGCCGAGAAAGCAAAGCAGCGCAGACTTAGCGCTGCCAAACATAATTCAATAGCAAGATGTTAGAACTGAGAAAACACAACACATGCGCAAGTCCAAGCCATGTCAGAACACCATATACCCACTTTATAATTTTAAGTGCCCAGTTTCACTATCAGAACATTCTGTACCATCAACTTATGCTGGAAATTTGCTCTCAGACCTACTTGTTCTGCCAGGTCACACCTCGCCCCACAGCCTCACTTCAGCACTTGGATTTTAACCATCTCTGAGCCGTACTTAAGTTTTGAAGCTTTTATCAAATTACACACAGAAACGTTCACCCTAAATTACATCCAATACGTACTCATTAGCTTCGAATATTCGCTCCTCTTTAATCCTCTCGCCTGAGAATTCTGTTCTTTTTCGTAGTCGCTCCGGACGTTTATAAGGACCAGTCTGTCCTAAAACACTTTCATCTATTTCCTTCTTAACGGTTTCTACACCCTGAAAGGAAAACATCCCTATTAGGTTGATTTAACGTTCCTCCTGCCCTTTCCCAGAAAGTGAAAATCACTTCTGTTGAAGAAAAAAAAAAAAACAAAACATGAGTTATTCTCCTCTCCCTTACTCAGCAAACGCTGCTTTGCTGATGTCTACTGACAAACACACCAGTACCAAGGCTTAACAGTCTAGGACAGCAAACAGATGGTTGTATTGAATCAACCTGAAGAAAAAAACCCCAATACAGAAGAAGCTATGGACACAGTCAAACCTTACAGCTGATAAAGGGTAACCTCTACAGAGTTTAAATTGGAATAAATCAAGTCAGAGGAAGGCAGGCATATCAGCCCCCAAGAACCAGCAGCTGCTGATAGAATGACAAGCCCCAGGTAAAAGGGAGAACGACTCCTAGTATCCAAAAGTAGGGGAAAAGAAAGACTTCAAGACACCAACAACTAACTGCAAAGCCACTATACAATCCAGGTTCTAGGCCCAAATGTAAGTATTGCTTTCCCCAAAAGAAAAACAAAGCCTCACTTTTAACAGAATTCTACATACCTTCTAGCTGAAAAAATAGCTTTGAAGGAGCCTGGTTTTCACCAGAGAAAAGATGTGAAAAAAAATCACAGTAGTGCAGCTTATACTAAAGGAGAGATAGGAGATACTCTCCCTCTTGGGTGAGGGCTACCTCAAGAGAAGGACTTGATAAATCTGGACTGATAAACATGTGATTCTGCCAAGAGGAAGCTGCATCCTACCACAACCACTGTTGGGAATTTTTGTCATACACTTCAATAGGGATTGGGACTAAAGGGCATTTTTAGTGTTTCTCCTTCATCTTGGCTGCTCTACTTTTATTACTGAACTTTTGAGCAGTAGTTTCTCTAATGACTGTACCTACAAAAGATCCGTTGGACAGTAAGTACACCTTTCTATTACAACTAGACACATGCAGGCAGAAAGGGATTTTTTTATAAACACTCTATACAGCTTTTCCCAACTTGCAGTTTTATTTAGAACATGCAAGTCATGTAGCCTAAAGCATCATGTGGCCTTATGGGGGCTGTTATTTTTCAACTTTATTTTATGCAGGAATTGTGTCCAACACAACTTTGTCAGCATAAGCTGTCCTCCCCTACTGGAAGTCAGTGTGACTCCTTCCTGAATAAAGTTACAACAGTGCTCAGGGCCTAGACAGAATAGCTGCCAGAGATCTGATATGAAGCAGAAAATGGAATTTAAGTGACTTCAAACATCAAGGATAAGCAAATATAAAGCTCCAAACTCAGTCTTTTCCTACTGACTATAAAAGACTGAGGGACCTGGCAGAGAACAGAACAGAACACAAAACCCCATGGGTATCATGCAGCTCTAGATTACACAAATAAAATATCTCCTACATACTGAAGCAATGGGGAGCTCAAAATGAGACCACTACTACAATTTTTAAGACAACATATTTTTCTGAAGCAGTAGACTGAATATACTAAATTCTACATACATACTAGAAAGTATAACAAAGCTGCAAGAACTGTTGGCAGCCTATAAAAGGTCTGTGAATCAGTTAAATCTGACAATGAACCAAAAGGTTTATCCATTTATAGGGAAAACAAATATTTAAGCCTGAAAAAATTTACATTAAGATCCTATAAAATCATTGCCTGCTTATAAAGACTGGCCTAGCAGCCTCCTTCATAGAAGGAACAAACAGTTCTTAGGTTAGGAGACTGCTGGAGTAAGATAACAGGTTCCATTACAGAAAAAGGGAAAAAAATTGGTGTATAATGTGATCTGCAGATACAGCTAGAAGTGACCTTTCGCAGCTGATGTCTTATTAGAAACACAGAAAGAACTGACATGACTGATGCAACTGATACTCTGCCTGGCCTGGCACCTCCTCTTGCAAGGGCTAAAGCCAAGGCTTCAGAGGAGGCATGAGAAACCAGTCAAGGGGAACACTTCTTGTCAGGCTGACTGCCAGTTAATTGGGTGACATCAAACCATATGAGCGCTTATATATTTTCAAGAAAAGGAGAGCTTTAAGCAAGCCAGTTTGTTCCCAAGAGCATCACTAGTACCTGTCTACAGAAGACATTTGCTACCCTATTCCACAAGCACAGCAACCAGTTTTTCCAGTTACCCGTTTTAGCAGCTCAGCTACTCAAGGCTTACACTTTTCTAGGGTTGGTGGGTGGATGCTAGGCCTGCAAAATACACCTCTGGAATTTATCAGCTTATTCAATAGCTCACAAGGTCTTGCTATAAGAGTTTTGCATTCAATTTTATGCTCAGCACAAACTCGCACATAACTTCCATGTTAATGACCTGCATCCACAGCGCTGGGTCCTGCAGAGGCATGGGACTTATGTACCTGAGAAATAGCTTTGAAGGCTGCTGTCTTGCCTAATTTCTCCCCTCCTTTTGTCACTGACTCCGCAGACTGCTTTGCTGTTTTTGCTGCTTCTTCCACACCTTCCTTTATCTTTCGGCCAATATCACTCTTACTTACTTCATCCAAACTCTGCAACAAAACAGGAAAGAAAAGGTCATTCCAGGTGAGACAGATAAAAATTTATTTTGAGTAGCTCTTCTTTGTGAATGCTAAAGACCTCCTAATGCAAACATGACAAGACTAATCAAGCCTAAGATGAACATACATGTCACAGGGGAGACTTACCGGGACACCGTAGCTTGGCACTGCAGCATTATCCAACACCTCTGTGCAGAATAACAAATTTGGCTACTCATGGAACCACACACATTTGTAACAGCTGCTACCCATAGATTTTTTTTAAATATATATTTTTCTCGATATCAAAGAGAAGGACCAATGATGTCAGAGTTAAAACACCCTAGCTCTTTGCTTTGACAAAACCAGGGACTTCTTGCTTCTCACAAAAAGGTACAGAAGAGGCTGAGATAGCTCCCTGCTATGCAACTCTTCCTGCAAAATTAGGAAATGCTTTTCGCAATCCACCATCTTCATATACATCATTTTGGCTATGTTTACAGAGCCAGCATCTCACATGCAAGAGGTTAAAAGGACCTTCCCAGTAGCTGGTCACCCTTTCCTTCTAAACCAGCACACATCAGATCCTCGAAGATCTTGGAAATCTGTCAGCAGGTAACCAGTCCTGGATGGGCCACAAGCCACAACCTCAGGGGAAGGGAAATGACAGGATAACAGTAACAAATGGATTTCCCTGGTTTTCAGTGAGATTTGGCGAAGAAAGATGCTTACAGCACCCTCAACAGTTTGGATAATATAAGGGTTACGTCCGCGTCAGCAAAGAGCATTACATCCAGCTCATAACTGTACACACAGTTAAGCTACACCAAAGCACATTTAGACAGAATGAGAGTGAAGAAGCACAGCAGAGAGCAGGGGCTGGGTCCACAGAAACTTCATATCACCCAGAGTTTAAGCGCAGTGCCTCACTGGCTGTTTCTCAGCAGGGGTCCTGCACCTGACTGCAAGTGTTGGGAACAATCACAGAGGCTTTGATCTTAAACCACCACTGAAAAAAGCTCAGCTCACTCTGCTCTGAAGCAGCCTAGCTATGAGCATGCACTTCAACTGACAAATAAGGAACAGCCTCCAGAAGCACATCTCAGCTGTAACTTACTGCAGAAAATCTTGTACTGCCTTTTAAGAGCTGTAAGTCTTCAGTCACTGCTGATTTAATTACTCTCATCAGTAGGAGGGAAAAACAAGACTCAAGTGCCTGGGAGTAACCGTCAGTGGCAGACACTGCAACAACAGCCCTTCTCCAACTCTTCTAGCTCAGTGCCACCTCCTGGCTACTGACAGATCTACAGCAGAAGGACAGGTAACAATCAGCCCAGCAGCAGGTCTTCGAGCCAGCTGACTACCAGGCACTTTTGCCTCAAAAGAGTGAGTAAAACCAGATCTGCTCTCTCCTCCTCGTGGCAGCCCTGGAGGCTGGGGGCAGTTGCTGCAGCCTGAGCAGGCAGGAATCACCGGGCTGATTCCAGCAGGCCCAGTCCTGCGAGGCATTCCCTGTCTCCTCCGGAAGCAATGGGGGAGATGGTGAATGGATGTGGACTTGTTGACTTCACCATGGTGCCCATGCTGAGAAGGGGGCAGAAAAGGGAGAAAAAGGAATAAAAGGTCTTGCACCCTGCTGAGGACTGCCCAGTTTTGTACCAGTTGAACTTACAGATACTGTAACGCTGCAGATCAGCTTCTGCAGGTGCCACATTCACCTGATTTATTCCATAATTAAAATACGATCAGGAAGACCCCTCAGAAGTTTCTTCTAAGCGAAAAAAGTCGTAGCATACTAAACACTCAAATACATCTGCTGCCTGGATGAACTCAGACAAGAAATTAAGTAAATGAGCACAAGTTGCAGTGCTTAGTCTCAGACTAAAAAATAACTTGAATTCAATTGCTTAAAAGCAGATCTACGTAGACACAGTGATCTTTAAACTCTGAGACTCAAATGGAAGACAATCATACCGATTAGGTTTGCAATGCCTGATCCTCCAGGCATTTTTCTATTCGCAAGACACACGGAGCCACAGGGTCGCTTATAGCATGCTAACTTAGAGGAGAGCACTTCAACTATACCACCAGCACTTCTACTTACAACACCTGGAGCTTCTGATGTTCAAGTCTTTTCCAACATGCAGTAAGAAGCCAAAAGCCCTATCACACTAGTAGCAAAAAGTGTCAGTGTGAAGAGTATTACATCACCTAAAGAACTTCCAGGATGATCTTCCAGCATTGCTCTATGTAAGAACCACCTTGAGGGTTTTTTTACTGCTAGACAATGCAGAACCATAAGGACCATCTCCAGTCTCCAAATTGAAAGGAATCACTGGACAGTGCCTGTCCTCTGATCATACACTAACTAAGAAACCTATCATAACCTACTGTTGCAATTTTTTTAATCATTCTGGCCTTAAAGATTACAAATAAAGATCACCTTTGGAATAACAACCACCTTTCACCAAGAAAAAGACGTGTGGTAATTCAGATGCACACAAAACGCATAACCATGGAGCAGAACTGCCTTAGGGAAAGGTTCTTCCATAGCTGTGTTTTACCTCTTTAACTGTACCAGTTATTTCTTCAAGTTTCTTTTTAATCACTTCTGAGGTCTTCACTGTTTCAGATTCAATGGTTTTCTGTAGAAAAAAAAAAACATGCTGCATGTAACTATGAGGACAGAAAATACTCAAAAACAGTTTAGCACATAGCACACCCCATTAACACTGTGACTAAGGACAAAAAGAGCTACATCTTCGGGAGTAAACTACTCGAGTAACCAGCATCAGCATTTCATTTCTGCAAGTAATGGTGCTTACAGTTCTTCAAACAATGCAAAAGAACTATTTAACCACTGCCAATGTTAATGTGTTGTCATTTTATCTGCTCATTATTTGGGAAATCCAGTGAAGGTTCTGCTGGAAAGATTTTCCACTAAAAAAACCTAAAACACTCTAAGGCATCCATTTACCAGTCAGTATTTCCAGCCAAGCAGAACTTCTCATAAAAACAGGCATGCCGAACTAAACAGTTAATTTGCAGAAAGATTCAAATCTACATTCAGAACAGTAACAGCTCAGTGGTTGGGCAATGAAAGCATCAAATGAATACATGAGGAAGACTTACATATTTCCTCCTTGCTTCTCGAAGAGCATCAGATTCTTCTAACTTTTTAGCTTCATCTCGGAATTTTTTAATACTTTCTTTCATCTCCTTGTTTTTTGCTAATTCCTGTTTGATGTTCTCCACAAAACCTGATATAAAACCCTTTCTTCCTCCAGTAGAGTAGCATCTAGACTAAAGAAAATCATTACATGTTGTAGAAACCAAAGAGGCATTAAATTAAACAAGTATTCAAGCCAGCAGGTAGATTTACTTAAGCCAAGTACTGGGTCACTTCTAACTTACTAAATGTGGAAAACATATAGCTACCTTGAAAAAGAAGCAAATAACCCTTAAAACAGCCAGATGTCCAACACATTTCTAATGCCCTGTGAAGTACATCTATCTAGCCATTAAAAGAGATGCTTCTCCAGAGGAAGTTTAACTCTGGAGGTTAGTTCAGGCTTGAATAATTTGACAGATGAAGTTACCAGAGCACCACTCCTGAGTTCTGTCACTTGGACTAAGCTACTATAAAATTCCTTGAATTCATCAGATATATCTAAAAAAGGGGAAACTTTCAACCTAGAACTTGTGCTTCTCAGAAACATATCCACATCTAGTAAACCAGAACTCTAATAGGAAGCCAGTTTCAGCTTGAAATAAAAAAAAAATATCAGGCATTAACCAACCTGATTGATCTCTAAAACAGGCCTGCTCATTCTATACACTGTACCCCTGTGGACTGCAGGAACTGGGTATCTTCTGGATATAAGCCATATGCCACTGATGAGACATTTCTGCAATGAAAACATAAGATCAGGTTAGCGCACAATACAAAGTGACTGCAGTCTTCAAGAGCCAAGAAAGAAAAGAACACTGCAAATAGATGATATTCACTGGTCTTCTAGAAACACATCCTAAGTGCTGCCAGGAAACACTGGAGGCTGGTTTGAGAAGTCATCCATAAAAATTCTGTTACGTGTTTGTGCAGCATGACATCCACTTACAAGTTCATTTTGATAAAACCAAAGTCCCAGTCCAAAATGGGGCAATACACTTTCCACAATAACTTGAGAAAACATGCTTCACAGAACCCTGATTTCATGAAAACGGTGATGCACAAGTAAATCCATCCTCGAGTTGAAACATCTGGTAGTGATGAGAAGCATATTGTTTTTTCTAGGAAAACTGGCTCCAGACATAACTTTCTCTCAACTGTGAAGGAAACCCGGGATGCCTCTGTATGTATTTGTGCTGCCTGAAGTCAGAGACAAACACCTTTTGCCTCAAGTCACAGAACAGAAAAGATACACTAGATACACAGAATGATCACTGAGAAATTCTGCTGCAACTTGCTGAGATCACAAGCTGCAAATTCTTGCATCATGTGGCTAACCAACCCATCCGTGCATCATCCTATACTGAAAGCAGACTATGCAGAGCTCATAAATTCTTGTCTTGACTCCCTTAAAATGGTCCCTCAGCACTAACTGAGCTCCTCTTTCCGACATCCTGGGAACATCTATTTGGCCTATCCTTGGCTTCCAGTCAGGCAAAAGCTGCACCTTTTACCTCAAACTAACCTCCTGTTCTTGATGGGCCTGTGTTACCAAATTGTGCCACCCAAGCTCTTTCTCCACCAGACCATCTCTCAAACTGCTCATCCTAAAAAATAAAAACCCCACAAAACAAAACATGGACAAATCAAATGGGCTTTGCCGTTAAAAACCTTTGGACAATTACCTGTAAACTGAGATTACTGAATTCTGTATTCAAGCTAACAATAACATGTCCACCTCTTTATCAGACTCCTAGATGTTGAAAAGGTTTTGTAAAGAGCCACACTGTCTGGTCCTGTGGCTTCAGTGACAGCACCGCCAAACACCACAAGCTAAAACCAGACTTTACATCTGAGAAGTAATGGTGTGATTGCTCCATATATCCTGCTGCCCCAAAGACACGCATTACATTAACTCCTATTAAGTCACATCTTTTAAATTCAGCTCCCTCTGATTTATTGCCTCTGTATTTATACGTAAGTTGGACTGCTGAACTTTAAAGTGTCAATTTTATATCCAGGAAGGAAACATTCTCCATATCTTTTAACACTGCTGCCCAAGTGATCACTGAGGCCAGGCTTTGCAGCATGCAAGAATAAGCTAGATATTAAATGCATACCTTAAAAATCTGTATTAACTGTAAGAACAGCATTAAAACTTGGGGTAGACTGCCTGATGAATTTATCTGATTGCCATTCTTGACCAAAAGGCACATTTCTTCCATGCTACTGAGCAGAAATGCTTAATCCCAGGTTTAACTTTGGGCACAAAAGAAGATCAATCACCTTCAAAGCAGTCGCATTACAAGTGGCTTTTAAAGCCAGTGCCTTCGCATTCAGTCCACACACCCGTTCACCTGCTCAACACGCGGAAAAGCCGTGTTTAAATTTAAAGCTTGCAAGAGATCATCGGCGGAGCTCAGCATCAAAGGCAGCTCCGTGAAAACACTCTGGAAGCTCCGAGACCCATCTGGGCTAAACTGGCGCGGGCTATCCCCTTGCTGAGCTCGACGGCAGCGCAGGCGGGGGCCCCGCAGCAGGGCGAGGAGCCCGGGGCCGGTTCCTCCCGCCCCCCGGGCGCCCTCACTACGGGTCTGACAGCGCTCAGGGCCGGGCCGAGGCGGGCAGGGCCCTCCCGCTGCAACGCCGGTACCTCAGCAGCGCAAGGGAGAGGAAGGAGCCGGCGGCCGGGTCACCCCTCCGGGCGGCTGCCGCCATCCCAGCGCGGGGCACCGGGCCCGGCAGCACCAGGGCGCTCCCCCCCCGCCCCGCTCCCGGCACCCCCCCAGCCCCGGGGCTGCCGGCACCGCCCGCCCTTTCTCTCCCCTCAGCCCCGCGGCCCCTCGGCGAAGGCGGCGGCTCCCCCGCGGCCGCCGGCCCGCGCTCACCCGGCACCCGCCAGCCCCCGCCGCCATCTTCCCAGCCTCAGCGTGCGGCCTGCGCGCGTCGCCGCGCGCTGACGTCACTGGCGGGCGCCGCCGGGGCGGGGTGGCGCGGCCCAGGCGCCGCAAGAAGCCCCCGCGCTTTAACTCACTTTTGTTGTGAAGCAAAAAGCAGCAGGGTTGGGTGGGTTTGTTTGTTTGTTTGTTTTTTTGTTCTTGTTGGTTGGTTTTTTATTATTCCGTGAAGCATCTGCTCCTCTCGTTTCTCCAGCGCGGCAGCAGCCGCCGGCGCTGCAGCGAACACCCCGCTCAGCGCTCCGGGTTCTGCCGGAGAAAGGCTGGTTGGAGCTTCCCACCCTAGCCTGCTTCACTTTTCCTTTTGCCCGGCTCTGCTGATGGAAGGTAACTTCCTTAACGAACACCAAAAAAAAAAACACAAAAAAACAAAACAAAAAAAAAACCATAACCCTACAACCAAGTTTAATTCAGCCCTTCTATCCCACACATACTGCCCTTGGTGTAACTGAGGGGAGAGCAAAGGGTCAGAACTTCTTAGGTGAGACTTTCCTGATGGAAAAAGCAAAGCTGAAACTAAACCTCAGTGGTTTGAAGCATGCAGAATGCACTCTTGAGAGCATGTTACCCTAATGCTCAGGGGGAGAAAGGGTTAAGAGGCCAAGATCAAGCTGTGACATTTTTTTTTTTTCCCCCTACAGAGTAGCTCCAAAACTGATTAGAACAGCTCATTGAAGCTGCTTTTCCACATTTCAGATCTCTGACACCCCTCTGGGATCTTGCAGCACAACTCGGTAGTGTCACAAAGCAGAGTACAGACCTCTCACCAGAACACAAGGCGGGTAAGCTGAAGCCTAATAATTACAATTGATGACACTTGAAACAGCTTTGATGGGAGAGCCTTCAGATGACAGCTTTGTGCAACAAAGCCTCCTGGTGAATTCTGAGAGCAGTGGTCCTCTCTCTTCACTTGCTCAGGATCATCAAGATGATATTGATAGATCTTCATGGGAGAGATCAGCAGGAGGCCAGCGGTACCACTGCCTCATGCCAGCAAAGTCCTGCTGACACGATCAAGCCCACAATGAGGACGTCTCTTCATTTCCCGTCACTGTAAGAATAATTTAATTTTGGAGGCCATGCAGCTCTCTGAGCTAAGAGCAAGAAATCCTGTCTTTGGCATAAAGCGCTGGATCTCCTGCCACAAGAACTCCCACTCCGAAATAGTAATTTCCAGTTGGTGTTATTAAAACTATATTTGTTGCAGGAAGGTGAAATATTCAACCTTCTGCCTTTCACCTGCAGGAGCTGTTTCCTGACTGGAACCGACACCCCACTGAAATGTTCCACATTAGGGGAAAAAAAAAAAAAAAAAAAAAAGAAAAATAGGTTTTTAAATCCATTTTCAGTTCAGGCCTTCAGAATGGCACTGACACAACTGAAGGTAGAGGATATTTTATTTATTTTTTAAATCAGCATTGCCACCGGAGAAAAGTTAAGCTACCAGCCTTTTGCTAAAAGTGGTCACCAATTAGGTCTGAATACAGGAAAGGGAAGTCCCCTGCACCCCAAAGACATTCAAACACTAATGCGAATGCACAAATGCATCATTTTAAAGACTGATTCATACTGTCATAAACTGACAACCAAGAGGAACATTCTTGCTTGACACTTGACAAGAGAATACAAATTCTAGTTTACTGAGCTCAGTTTACAGATATTTTTGCAAGCATAGGATGTGCTGCCAGGAACGGATGCTGTGACTGAAATCTTTAACTTGCATTTATTATCAAAGTCATACTGTTTACATCTGTAATGTCAACAAGATGCCACAACTACAAAAAAAGATTGTGCACATTGCAGTTTCAATGCAAAAAACAGTAAAATGGAAATCCATTTGTTAAAAAAGTAATTAAAATTACTCCAGAAGCAACTGAATTGTTTTAACACCTTTACATCCAGTCAAATTAAAATGGTTAACAAGAAAAAATACAAATTCAAAAATCTGGTATCAGTGTTAAAAAGGCAACTACTTAAGCATTTCTATCAATTCGCACATCAATCTCCCTCCCACGAAGCTGTATCCCATTCATCATACGGCAGGCCCGCTCAGCTACTTCTGGGGACTCAAATCTAACCACACCACATCCTTTAGACTTCCCATTCTCCATCTTGATATCAGCATACAGCACATGACCTTAAAAAGAAAAGAAAGGGTCTTGTTTAACCCAGCAGGTACCACGTAACTATCAAATCAGTTCTCTGCCTTAAGCCACAGAAAGTACACCTCCAGAAGCTACTATGACTTTGAAACTTGAAGCTGCGGGACAGCCTTACCAAGTCATTGTTTCAAAGAAGTGTTCTCATCTTAAGAGATTCATTAATTCAAACTGGTTCTCTCAATTCCCACTCAAGAAGCAGCATCAGTAGATGAACGGAGCAAAGCACACGCTAACAAGCCCTGTCCAACTTGTCATCACCCACTTCACATCTAACTGATGAGGCTGGAACTTGGTTTTGCCATCAGACAAGCAGCACAAGATCCTGGGGAGCAAGGTCTGGGCACAGCAGCCGCTGCCATGAAAAAAACTCCTCGTAGCTGAAGAGCACACCTCAACGGTCAGTGGCTGAATTCAGAATTTTTTTCAATTACTTTTTTTTAAGGACAGTTTTCCCAGACAACTACGTTCATTTAGACAAAGAATGTGTGCAGGTGCTTTTCAGCAACTCTCAGGACTTCCAGATCTCTACTCCTATCTCTTTCTGCAACTACAAAGAGGGTATCCACGTGATAAACCCAGCCCCTGAGAGGGACAGGGGAACAAATGCTTAGAAAAAGCACGTGTTAACTAGACTATCAACTGGCCAGGCATTAATTTCTTTTCAACACTGCAGAACTCTTGCTGGTATAGCAGGGATAGTAAACATCCTCACAACGCTCGTCAACGTTAAGATCTAGTATTTCAGTAAGTCCGAGTGAAATTTTAGTTATAATACTAGTGTCAAGGACATAGAGCCAGGAGTTACTGTTTATTTCATATTCAATTCTCAGAATAATGACCAGTGATAAAGTAACTTACCACATTCATTAAATTTATCTTTCAGCATTTTCCATGTAAAATCAAAAGGCAGCTGTGAAAAAGAGAAGAGCAGACCATTACTGAGGGGATCTGTTGAACAACTTGCAAGCACTGCCAACACATTTCCATCCTGGGACAGCCATTGTTCAGCATCTTCATTTACAGATACAGAGAGCTCTTCTCCTGTTAAGGAAATGGCTTCAACTCACAAAAGCCTACCTAACTCCCCCTTTGGCACCATCCAATATTGGATGTTCTGACCGAAGTCAACCGATCACAGATGTAAGCAATGTATCAGTACCAATTAATTTCAGGAGGAAGGAGCGGTAGGAAGAAGGCTACTCACATTTCTCACAAATATCTGACAGGCTTTTCTGGTCACCCCAGCTGCAGGTCCTCCAGTTCCTCCAAGGGAGCCTGCAAAATTGCCTGCAAAGTTTCCACGTTCCATGTCCATTGTTCTTTCAAAATTGCTTCCCATTGCAAGTCCCATTCGATCTATGCCTGCTCCCATGCCCTGTCCCATAGCAGGACCCATTCTTTCCATATTAGTGGCTCCAATGCGCTCCAAGCCCATTCTCTCCATGCTAGCAGCACCCATACGATCTATTCCTATTCTTTCCATAGGAGTGGCACCTATGCGATCCAAACCAGCTGGCATTCTCTCAATCACCTGACCCATTCCAGTTCCCATTCCAGCAGGGACCATGCGCTCCATACCTATACCCATTCTATCCATGCCAGAACCCATACGTTCTACGCCTGATCCCATTCTGTCCATAGTGGTGCCAACACGGTCAATGGCAGCACCCATTCTCTCGATGCCAAAGCCTATTCCAGAGCCCATTCTTTCTATGCCAGAACCCATCCTCTCAATAGCTGGGCCCATCCTCTCAATGTTAGGAGCGATGTGATCTATGCCCAGAGGGGCCATTCGGTCAATGCCTGAACCCATTCGCTCCACGTTGGAGCTCATGCGATCCAAAACAAGACCCATCCTGTCTATTTCTGACCCTACTCTCTCCATCCCATGCCCCATCCCAGAAGGTATTCTTTCTATTCCCGAGCCCATACGATCAATGCCAGGTGCCATCCTCTCAATCCCAGGAATGCTGGCATTTCCACCACCTGGAATACAACACACAGATTATCAGTAATCATACAGGGACAAAAAAAACCCTAATGCATGCTTACACTACTGAAATGCGTTAAGCTCTATCATTACTCAGAAAAGTTACTGCAAGCTGTGTGCTCTGCTGCTGCAGAATATGAAGCAAAAGTTTTATTTCAGATGGTAAGAAGAGTGCTGATGCAGACCATCATGACTACAACACATGATTTAGGGGAACAGTCATCTCAGACCACATACTATAGCTGGGATGGAGAAAAGTTTATCCCTTCGCTAAAGATCTTAACTTCTATATGCACAAAGAAAACCTTCCAAAAAAACAAAGGAGAAAATTTGGAAGACATATGCAAACCTAGAAGATCTGGTGGCAAAATTAGTATTTTAAATATAATCCTAGCTGCTAGCTGTCCTGTGCAGTACACTGGGCATTACACAGCAAGAAAAGTAATTTAGTAATTGAAATTACAGTTCAAATACAGATTGCTTGGAAAAGGAATGAAACCACATCATCCTTGCCACACAATTTAAAGATTGCTTCTGCCAAGTCAGGGAGAGACTTTGATGAGAAAAGCTTACCCAAACTTAAGAGCCTTCTTATCACCAGAATTCCCAAGAAAAAGAAAGCAAATTCCACTCAAGAACCACAGCAGAATGACCATTATAAAGTCACAAAACATGCTTGGCCTTTTAATATGTAAATATTAAAAGGTTGCTTGTGCCATAAAACACAAGCAGGAATAGGGTTTCTGTATCTATGCGAAACCCCTCGACTGAGTGTCCTGACTCTTCTACAGTCTTCGAGTTCCTGCAGTAAAAGGATCACTCCCTTATAGTTTACGCCATTTTGCTTTTGTACAAAGGTTCTTAGTTTATTTATGAAATCAAGTTTAGCACTGCAGCACTGTAAGAAAAAATCATGCTGAGTTTGATTCCTATTTGAGGAGAAAAAGCCTTGAAGAAGGGGCGTACTTAAATTATCCACCTATGTTTAACAAAGAGAAACAAGATACATGACCCTAAAATGAGCCTACGCTCAAGAAAACTGAAGCAACCACATTTACAAACAGCACTCATCCTGCTTCACTATTTTGAGCTTCAGTAGTACCTTAAATAACACAGTATGGTTTTGGGTTACAGGACATCTGTACTTGTGCAAGCAAGTTTGTTGATGGTTTGTTTGTTTCCTTTTTAATGAAGAAACAGCAATAAACAATTAGTATTTCTTCAGCTGAAAGCCAGCAGCATTGTGCACTTGTCTTTAGTCTCTCCTAGAAAAGGGCTAATCCTGTGCACACAGGCAGGCAGCGGCTATTAAATGTTGTGCTTCAGTCAATAAGCAAACAAAAGTAATTCTTTAAATTGGGAAGAGGGAGCTCTGCCTACTTTGAGATATTAGGGTTCAGCTTTGTTTCAAAAACTCTGCAGTTTTGGGTATTTCATTATTGAAATAGTCCAGTATTTCCAGAGAGTCACTAGGTAACTTGCTAGGAAGCTAAATGTTATAGAGGCAATGGGAAAGAGCAGGACTTTGTTTTCACTGAAAAAAAAATTTAGTATCTTACCAACAGTATTTAAAAAATGGACAACAGCCAGCAAAACTGACAGCCTAAAAATACTTTTTTTCCTATAGTAATCTTTTTTCAGAAGTGTTTTAATATTTAACTAGAGAAGCAATATTATGCATTATCTCCCTCAAAACTATTTTTATTGCATTATGCTATATATGTAAAAATAAAAATTAAACAAACAAAAACACAAACAGTGAGTTACCATAACTGAATTGTTGCTTTAAGTGCTCTGAGTTTTTTGAAGGCTGCATTTGCTTTGCAACCTCAAGACAAGGATATTTTTGTCTTTTAACAACTTATAAAAAAAAAGATCACCTTTCCTTGCATACAAGATCAAATCTTATAGTCACCTGAGTCGTACCAGCAACAGTGTACTGCATTTCACTTTCTTTAAAAATTAATTTAAATTACATCAAATTAACAGAGCATAGCAATAACAGAGCAATCTCAAAAAGGGGCTGAATCACGCTGTACTTACACAGAACAGATGCTCACAGCAGACATTAAAAATGTTTAAGTTCTGAATCTTTCCATAAAGCATGATTAATATCTTTTACCATCTCAAAGCTGCTACAGACAGAACAGCCCTGCACTATCCTTGCTCAATTCAAGTAATATTTTACATCAAGTTATCTGCCATATTGATAATCTTCCTTTTCTCACTGGGGTTCAAAAGGAAAGACCAGGAGAACAACACTAATTTTAGTGGACGAGTTGCACAGTAAGGCATTCTCATCAGTCATCTGATGTGTGAGTCTATACCAGATTCCTAAAATGTCTGGAGGGAAGGAAATTAAGATTTCACCATATTTTTCTTCCTCACTGTCAAGGCTGCAGACTATGTTTTAGTGACAGGATTGGGTCATGTGCATCATTCAAATAACTTTCTCTTTGTCACACATATATAGGAGTTTAGCATGAAGTTCCAAGACACAAACCAGCATATTAAAACTGTCAGAAAGTTTCCTGTCACATCTGAAATTCCACTGCACAGTCCCACAGATCACTACTACTGTATCCATCTGTTTACTGTACAGCTCTTAGGAGTTTGATCAAAACCAAACTATTACAGCAAATATATGTAAAATACAGTCTGTTTTGTTGTAAGAAGACACCCAAGATTTTTAGGTACAGTTCAGGACTGCAAAGGGTAGTAAAACTACTGCAGCTTAGTGTACTTACCTATTCCTCTCTCCAAGGTCTCCCCAAAACTACGAGACATTCCCATTTCATTTCTTCCAAATTCTCTTTCAAATCCTCCACCCATGGCACGATCCATCTCTGAAAAGATTAAGTCAGATATTTTGTTCTTGGTGTCTAAATGACTCACAAGAGAATATTTTAAATACAGGCATAATTTTTGAAGATTAACAACGAGGCAAGTTTTTCATTAAGTTGTCCTCATCATTTGATCATGTCTTCTTGAAACCAAAAATGCAATAAAAGCAGGATTCATCTCAATAAGGACAAATGCATCTGAGGCAGCCACTTTGCTCTGGAGAAGTCTTTCTGGTGAATAAAGGCAGAGCACAGTTTATCCCTTTCTAAACCAGTCCTTCAAGACAACCTCAACGCATCACTTGTTTTCTGCAGCTCAGAGGCCACGCGTGACTTGGGGACACCATGTCAGCTGTAAGCTTTAAGTTTTTCTGATAAAAGCTGCGAAGAGAAAAACAACCAGTCTAGAGAGTCTCTCCAGTGTTACACTTTCAGAGAACACAAGTCAGAAGTTGGATATACAAAAAACTAATGCTTACCACTCATTCTGCCCATGTTCATTCCAGCTGGGAAGCGACCAATGTTTTCCATGCCACCAAAAGGACCTTCCATTCCTAAAAGACAGTATTTTTCAGGTATTATTTAGCAATGCATTTCAACTTAACAGTACATTTTACTCATACAAGCTGCTTTCACAGAACATTTCCACAGGCACCAAGACAACTCCTTATCACAGATGCACAAAACAAACTTTGGTCAGAATTTGGTCACACTGTATCTGCTAAACCATGGGCAGTTTTAACAAGTCACATGACAAAGACATTGGTCCTGTTTTACCTGAGGTATTAACCCTCCCCCAAACACCTACACTAGTTTTATTAATACTCAAAAAGGAACAAGTTATTACTATGTTGGTGACAATTTCAAAGAACACAAATACCTGCTAGATGCATATAACTACGTTTACATGACTTTCAGAAAGACCAAGCTATATACATGTCAAAAAACACAGCTTACCTCCCATCTTATTCATTCCAAAGCCCATGCCTTCCATTCCCATTCCTCAAAATAAAAGAGAAAGCTTTATATAGCAGACGTAAATTCTACAAAAGTTCAGCCATTAGACTGGCTGTAGAAATAGAGACCATACAACATGTCCACAGTTTGGACTGAAGAGCTTACATGTGATAACTCCGAGTAGATTGCAACATTCCTTCTCAGAAAATAAAGCAGCAAAGGGGAAAAACCCATAGGCATTTATAAATTGAAAGCTGAATGTGTGCTACTTTTTAGGTGGCTCTTTAAAACTTGTGCTGTTTAAACATACCCTAAACAAAGATTTGCAAGCCCACTAATAAGTGTTAAAAGTGACAGATGGTTTTAAAAGTTTAATGTATATTTGCAGTGTCTGCTGCTCATGCTCAAGAGTCAGAAAATGAGAGCTGTGCCTTGACCACAGTGGAAAAAAAAATGGAGCAGTTGGTTAAATTCAAGTTTTCATTATCAAGCTCATTACTTAGCTCAACAAAAACTCATTTGGCTTTAACACTCCTAATACACTTCAACTTTTTGTGTAGGCAAAACAAAGCTATCTACCTTCTACATAGCTTAAAGCTCTCATGAAACAAAAGCATAGGAGTAATCTTCTTACCTCCAGGTCCCATGTTGCCCATTCCCATGCCTTTGTTTAAATGATTTGCATCAATAGGTTGACCTCCAGGTCCTAATCCCATGCCAATACCACCAAGACCATCTGAAGAAAATATTCAGATATCAAAAAAGCCTTCTTTCCATAGTTTGACAAAACAGCAAGTTTTATTCTTAAGTAATTGACTTCCATTCTCCAAAAAGCTTGCTGTGTTCCCACTTCGGGGTGTGTAATTAAAGCATGAAAGTGTATAGTAAATCTAGGAGTAGATGTGTCTTGAAATATACTAAAAACTATCTCATATTTTTTTCTCATAATTCATTTTCCATTTTACTACTGAGAAAACTTGCTTGGTTGGTTGGTTTTAAGCTGACTCCTGAAAAATAACTGGCTAGAACACTGCTTATTTTGTGCAACTCCTCAATCTAAGGAGAATAGAGTGGGCAATTTAGTATAAAGATCTTCTAACCTTTGCACAATATTACCCTTGATTGACAAATGGCTTATTTCCACCTTTGCCAAGGTTCTTCCCTTGCAGGTAAGAATTTAACCACAAAGTTCAACCTATCATTATGATAGCCACCTATAGAATTCAGAGCACACAGCCAGCCTCTTCTCTGAGCAAACAAAGTATATCATTCCCAGGCATAATTTTGAAACTTCCTGTACCCAAATGAATTAAGGATTCCCCAGTCCAAAGAAAGAAGAAAGCACCCTCATATTTTCCTCATAATTAATCAGAAAGAAAGCATTCTCTGCTTGCACTTGCATTAAACAGCTTAATGGCATTCTTTGCCTATGAGAAGAGGACTTCCTCATTTACAGCTCAGCATAATAAACACAGGAAGTGTTGAATCTTGTTTTAAAACAACACAATATACCCCTTCCCCGCCCCAATAAAGGCTAAGAAACAGGCTTCCACTGGTATTTGTTGAATTTTATACAAAGATAATTACATTGGGACCCAATGACTTTCTCTTGAAAGCAAGGTATACCATTATAGAAAGTCAAGGCAGCAATAAAAAACATGAATGATACTGCTGCTGAGTAAGGCTTTGACAGCTACAAAGGAAACTAAACTAAGGGATGGATTGATTGATGATCACTAAAACTGTGCAAGTCAGCAGCGCACAGCAGGTTTGGTTCCCATGTCTAATAAAACAGCAACTGGCTGAATTAACAGAATTACGTTACAGCCACACTTTACATTTTTGCTGTATTTAAACAAATTAAGCCTGTGTTCTCCCACCTCCAACTCCTCCCTTCCAACCCAGACTTTTCCTGTTCAATACTTTTAGTATCTTATCACAGCCAGGTTGAGGTTGGAAGGGACCTCTGGAGACCATCTGCTCCAACGCTGCTGGCTTAAGCAGGACCATCCACTGCTGGTTACCCGGGACCATGTCCACACAGCTTTTGAGTATCTCCAGGGATGGAGACTCCACAGGCTCTTCAGGCAACCTGTTGTTCCAATACTCAGGCACCCTCATAGCAATGTTTCTTTATATTCACATGGAGTCTCTTGTGTTTCAGTTTATGTTTACTGCCTCCTGCCCTATCACCAGGCACCACTGAAAAGAGCCTGGCTCCCTCTTCTTTATACCCTCCTTTCAGGTATTTACATTAATTGGTAAGATCCCCTTTGGAAACCTGAAAACCTGGAAGATTCTCAGGTCCACAATTTAGTCCCTTCAATTGAAGGAAATACATTATATATCCAGAATACCATCACGTAAAAGGAGGCACACTTTTCCCTATTGACTGATTAATTACATTTCCACTAAATCCCACTATTAACAGTAGTTTTACAAGGCATCGGGGCCTTTGAATTGCAATTGAGAGATCTGGAAGCCTTGAGAACGTGAATGGGATACTGTTTTAAGACAAGCTTCTAGCTATGAGCTGAAACAAGTATCCAAAGAGACAAGACTGAGCAGCTCTTCTTTACTATTTCCCTCTTTGATATTATTCAGACCTTTTGGATCCCAGCTTTCCAAAGCCTGAACCAGAGTCTTACTGGGGCTGGGATTGGGCCGCAGCTGGTGAACAGCAAAATAAAAAACATAACATGTTCAATCATGCAGGAGAGACTTACGAGGAAGTTGTTGGGGTCGCTCTGGAGGAAAGAAGTCTCCTTTGGGAAAGGCTCGTTCATCCTAAACACAATTCAATATATTAAAGTTTGCCAAAGTAAGAATTTTTTTTTTTTTTTTTAATTAAAACACAGACTTAAAGCTAAAGAAATCTTCACTGTATTTATGACAGTCTTTTAGCAAAATAACCAGAATTAACCTTCTCCAATGACATGAGTTGACCACTAGGATTAGCCAAATCGCGTATTTCCCCCTCTCCATATTACAGCCCAACCTTGAAACCACACATCATCCAAAATCAAGAGCACAATTATCAGTTCAAAAAGCAGTAAGAATCTGAACTTACCATTTTTACGTGCATTGGTCTGTCAAACAGCAGCTGCCCATTAAACATCGCTATTGTTTCATTAAGGATCATTGTTCAAGCACTAGAACCACACAGTGCCTTAAAACTTTAAGCACTATCTGATGTGGAATATAAAAACCCTGTATAAAAACCACACCTCTCCAGGCCGCTTCTTAAACTATCATTCACAGATTATCAAAAATCCTTCTGCCTTCTCCAAAACTAAAAAGCTTTGAAATCCAAATAACTGAATATTCAAAGAATGGCTTTTAAAAATTAAAGTGAGAGTTTAAAATACTCTTCTGGTTAAGTTCATTAAAAGATCACTCAAAATGGGACTCCAAACCAGCCTAGGTGTTTAAATGTTTCATCAGTAACTTCAGCCACTTAAAACAGGAGAAAACATGCAAAATTCTCAACATTTTTAAAGCAACAAATAGCCAAATTTTGATGTATGCCATGATAGTGAATCATATGAAATTTGTATAAATCCTGCTCCCCCAAGGCTTAACTTTAGGTGCACATGAAAAATGGAATTAACATTCAAATAGAAAGAGAAACTTTGGGAGGGGGAAGAGGCAAATATTGTCCTCCTTTCCGTACCACTGCCACAAGTTGAAAGATCACACACACAGTAGTAGCTGTACTTTGCTGTTGTTTGGTTTGGGCTTTGTGGGTTGCTATGTCGCAAACCACTGCTTGCATGGTGTAAGGATATTGAGAACAGAGGAACACGCTAGGTCAAGCCATCTTACATTGCAAATGGATTTGCTGCATTCCTCCTTTATCTCCGTTACAGGGATTTAAGACAAATCTTTTCTCAGAAATTGCATTTTAATACTAGCTACAACCGAGAAACAGAAATTTACTCTTTGGGCTAGAAACACATATATCCACATGGGAAAGAAAATCCACCTTGTTAATGATTCTGAGCAAAGAGCAACAATTCCAACAATTCTTTTGAGATGGGCTTTTCTTTTTTCCCCGTTTTCCTTACATTTTTCCATCCACTGCAATGGCTTGACTTTCTGTGACGTGGCAATATCCTCACTTGTAATACTACAATTTATATTTTCATCTTGCTTTGCTTACTAAGTTATTTGCCTACTATCTACCATCATTATTCTTCAAGGATACATATAGCCTGAACAGCCTCTATAGCTTGCTCAAAAGTGACAGTGCCGATCCCACGACTTTTGCCGTCTTTATCTTCCAGTATGTCTGCCCGAACCACAACGCCAGCCATGCTGAATACTTCTTTCAGCTTCTTCCAACCAACCTTGTAATCCAGCTGGAAGACAAATGATATTGGAAGCATGAGAAAGACTTCCACCAAAAAACAGCTTTAATGTTCCTATGCTTTGTTTCCCAGTATGAGCAATCTTAAGAAACAGAGTCTTCACAGAGATAGGATTCAATTTAAATAGCATAAAGAATGCTACAGAGCTTAATGCAACATTCTTGGCTTTGTTCAAAAATATAAACTAACAGATACCATAACGTATAGGATACATCTTAGTTTATATCTTCACTAGCATAGAGAATCAGTAAGACTAGCCAGAGAAAGTTACTACTAGTTTTACTGGAACAGGGCTGGAAGTCTAAGGCTTCTCTTCTAATTCATCACATTTCACTCAGTTAAGACCCAGATATTCTGCTCACAGAGTACACAGTGCTTACATTTGCAACAAAGACAGTGCTTCCCAGTCTCCCTGCTTGTAGGGCATGAATGATCTCGTTGGGTATGTTGGGATTGTTGAGTATACTGGGTGGGATATTGATCATGCCAGGGCCGCCTGGGCCTGGACCAATACCCATTCCGCCAGCTGCTGCCATGACCTTCTGCATTGCTCTCCTGGCATGCTCACCGTCAGGATCCTGCAAAAACAGAAACAGCAGACTCGTTCCCTTTGTACTCCACGAAATGCACAGGGATTTAGTGGCATGACTAAAACAGTCAAAAGAAGGGGTTTCCCTTTATGCAGGGCTATCTGCTCCCTATAGCTCTCCAAACAACTACTTCACATATTGCCATCCACTAATTTATTTTTTTTTAACCAATATGCCAGCACCCTTCAAGTTAACAAGTTATTCCTACTCATGCATTTCCCCTGATTCTGAAAGTGGTTATCTATTATTCAATACTAACAATAAACCTCAGAGTTACATCTTTTCCAAAGACTGATAAACCCAGAATGGCATTGGAGAGGTTTTGTAAGACAAATGCCAACTCCTGGCATCTTCAAAATAATGCAACAAATCGTTTACCTTGCACTCAAACTTCTTTACAAGACGAGATACAGTTTGTAAAATCTCAAGAAGATTGGTTTGGGCAACTTTTCCCCCCCACCCACATACACTGGCTTTCTAAGCCCAGGGGAAAAAAAAACAAAACACCTTCTAATGTATCCCCCTATCACTACATAATCTCATGACTTTAGGACATGCTAGAGAACATGAAGCATAGGATGAAGAATTCAAGGAAGGAATTGGAATAATTATTGTCACTTCACTTTATACTGAAAGTGAAGGTAAGTACCTTCACAATACAAGGTAAAAGTTATGTTACTTAGGTTGCAAATGTCACACTGTATTCAGTGAGCAAAATGCACCAGCACTGCAAAACTGCTGAAGAAAGTGAAATGTCAAATATAATTAATTAGCCAGAAATACAGATGCTTTAAAAGTAAAAGCTCTTTAAGTTAATTTTAATCTTGATCCGAATTTTAAGACTAAGCAATAGCTCATTTTGAAAACAGGAGAAAGGATAGCTTTCGCATTATTATTTCAGCTACAGAAAATCATAGTAGTCTGAGGTGGAGAGCACATTAAAGTGAATACAAGTCACTTCTCAATTTAAATTTCCTATTTCACTGTTAAAATAGGGTATTGCTTAAAACCAGATTAGCTCCAATAGAAAGCCAGGAGTGGTTGTCATACAAATAAAAGCCTTCTGATCAGGCAAAGAGCTTTATCTATTCTGCCGCATAATAATTTTTATTATGCCACTTGAAGGCCTTCATGCTCCTCAGCAGTGAGACAGCCAACACAGTGAGGTACCAGACAGTTGACAAAACTGATGCTAATGGTCATCCACAATAACTTAATTCATTCCAGACAGTCAGACTGAGGCACTCTGCCTGGGGTAAGTGTTGCTAAAGTTCCTAACACTCATAAAATGCTTCTTCCCTGATTTCAAGTATCATTTCTGTTTTGTCTGTCTAATACAGGCAGAAACTTTCAAGTATGACAGCAGTTTTATAAAGAGTTGGCCAATTTACAACCACCTCTTCTCAAGGACTCAAAGGGCAACCTGACTTCCAGTACTAATGGTATATCATTAACAGGAAAATTGACCCAGACATGGCCCACTCTCGATAGCTTTTTCTTCCATGGGCCCCTTAAAAAATTCAGTGCCTGACTACTTCCAGGTACAGCTACGTTTTTCCAACCTTCTATTTCACCTCTTCTTTCCTTTAAAGGTACTGAGAAGTCAGTGCCAGAAGACAGCTTGCACCCAGAAGCAGGCTGCTGCCCCCAGAATTCATTACTCTACTTACAAAATCTGCCAGATCTGAGAAGTGCTGCCATTTGCTGTCCTCATCCTTCTTCCCAAGCGTTCCTCAGACTACAGCAAGAAGCAGGTTGCCAAGGGCAGACCTTCTGCACACATCCTCTACCTTATACTCATGCAGACATCTTCCACCCTCCACCATTACGTGGGCAGGGCACAATAGAACACGAAGCTTGCTTAGCCAAGAACATGGCTCACATACCCTAAGGCCAAGGTCAATGCTAACACTGAAGTGAGTCCCTTTTAATTTTTGTTCAACTGAACTTCAATGCAGCTACAGGTTCCAAACTATTAGAATAAAACTTTAAACTTGTCAGTGGTTAAGAATTAACTTATGGTACAGTTAAGCATGTCATACTGGTTGACAACAGGAAAGCCATTAAAATGGAAATAGATCTTTGAAGTATTTCAGAAAACAGCTTTTTCTACAGAATTGTTTGTAGAATACATTCATTACAATGCAGAGTTAAAAGGGAAGGCAGTCAAAAACAAGCAATACTTATGCAGGTTTCTTCTTCAAATCACTAAATAAGAAAGTATACCTGCAGTTAAAGCCAAACTCTTGCTTTGTCAGAGTTCTGCATTGCTACCATCAGCACCTATTCTTTGCATCAAGTTTAGTCTTGATAATCATGTTCAAACTCAAGTTCAGCAGTACATGCTGATGGTAAAAAAAAAGGTTGACTGTCTTTTTTTAATCCTATTTGATGATTCCTGCCTTTTGTCAATTATTCTTATCTACAAATGAGTCAGCCATAAATGTTGACTAAGAACTACCCCTTCACCTTCAAATTCAACATACTGAAAGAACAGATGCACGTCTTACTTCTTTCACTTTCAATGGTCTTCCACCAAGACTATGCTTGTTCAAAACCTCTGCAGCCTTTTTCATGCTTTCTTCCATCTTGAATTCAACAACACTGTGGGGATACAAGACATCTAAGAACATTGCTTATTTTTTAAGAGTTTCCTCATTTCTTGCTATAAATTCATAAGTGAACTTACGCGCATCCCTGATGAGATGATTTCACAGGCGAATACACAGGAAGGAGAGAAGGGAAGAAAAGAGAAATAAAGTAAGTAAAAGCACAACGCACAAAAAAACTTTTTTTTTTTAAAGTCAAATCACATTAGTTAGCCCTAATAGTGAAAATAAACGTAATCTTACCCAATAAAGCCTTCAATACTTGAATTCCATAAGATATAATTTCTTATGCGTTAAACAGGATTAAACTGTAGTTTCTGAAGTTGTAACAAACAGAACTAAGTCCCGACTCTCCAAGAAAAATACCACACGCTTCATGTGACCTGTTCTTCCCTGTCATACAGCAAAACCCTTGCCATATTCTCTCACCCTAAATCCATATCCTTCAGTACAGTTAAGTGTGCTCCTACTATTTTTCTCCCTGTAAAATACTGTCACTGGACTAAAGGACTTAAGTACCTATGAAGGCAATATACATTTACATTTAGGAATTGACTTCTGTTTACTGGCACAGGAAGTGTAGTTTACAGAACCTGCTTTTGCACGCTGGCCTTACAAATTCAGCAAACCACTACAGTGACGTTTTCCAAAACACAAGTATTACTTTAATATTCCGTACCACTATACATACTGCTAGGGTCCATGGGTCATTCAAACAGCCAACACCAACTGAACACAGTGGAAGACCACCCTAACACTGTTTACAAGGCCCCATCCCACCTCCTCCCCACCCCAAAAGAAGCTCTAAGCAATCCTGTGTTATAGCCACTAAACATACACACTCTCTACCTTCCTGACTTCGTTTCGTTCCACGCCACCATACAGTTACATTTGTCATGTAGAAAATCCACAGAAGAAATCTCTCAAACACTTACCCTTGACTTTCCTTCAGCGTCCATTAAGAGCTCCACGTATGTTACCTCACCAACTACAAATCAGATTCCAGACGACACATATACCAAGGGAGAAAAGCCAAGAAAACAATGGGAATTTAGAACAATCAACAACCGTGTATGGAGCCTCTGCCTTATAAGAAAGCCCAGAAACACTCCATGTTCTCTAGACCACAAAACTAGCCAATTACAGGTATGCAGTAAAGTCTTAAAACAGTTAAACATGTTCTTGATTTTCCTCCACTTCAAAAGCCAGCTATTTCCACAATATCAGTTTCCTTGATCTTTAGTACCCACTCATTACTTGAGGCAATCCAAATCCATGGGAAAGTGTGCAAGGACAAGTTTCCTTCACTTTACATAGTATGCAATCTTGTCTCCATAGACCAGAACTTGAACAGTTATTTGCTTTTCTCTGGGTTTTTAAACAAACTTCCAAAAAGGGAGTCAGACTGTACCAAGAAATCACTGACTGCCTACTATTTTTTTCAGCAGGTTTTTAGCCTTTTAAGCCACAATAAAGTCAATTTTCTAGCTTCAATAAGTAGCATTAAACAGTCTGTCATATTTGCTCTCAAGACAAAACCGTCTACAGCAAAGAGAAAAATACACTCGAAAACTACATCTGCACCTTTCCTCACAAGATTAGGATTGCCTTTTTATGACCACATAACCATGTCGTGTACCTCCAGAATACAACTACCGAAATGGCTGCTGCCTTTGAAGTGACTGGCATACAGAAGAATCATCGAAGAAAACATTTTTGACTTTTTTTTCCGGTTTTAGAAGTCCTGGTTTTTAAGTTTAAAACAGAAGGACTCCAAGTTGCAATATCTGAAAGGCAGAAAGCAGTCTCTGTGGGAAACCACGACCCAGTCTGAATATTGATAGCATACTTTGAGCAAGGAACTGGAGTCTCACACTCAAGCAAGAGACAGATATGGAGTTCAGCCTGACCTCCCACAGGACCAGTCAGTTACAGGACACTTGGTGTCATTATACAAAACAAACATCCTGAAAAGTCTCTTTCAAGCTGAAAGAAAAGGAATGCTTAATGAAATCACTACATTTTGAATCTCCATTTCTTATTTAAACAAATAATTTAGCCATATCAGCATTCCAGACAAAGAACAGTTAGCTAGACAGAATAAGCAAACTCTGATCCATTTGTGTTTTTATGAGGATAGTGTTTGAGACTGGTAGAGGGTAACAAGCAAGTCCCTTTGAAAGGGACAGTACAGATCAGAGCGTTCAATCACTATCCATAGCTTCACTATCCAAACAATACTTCTTGAAATACAGCCTAACAAAATTAATTCCATCCTACAATCTGAACAGTATGAGATCACACAGCATATGTGGAATTGTTTCCAGAGCCTGTGTAGCGAAAGGGACTGCACTGTAAACAGTCCTCGTGGACTAGTCCTTGGTGGTACATGGCAGCTGTGCACCGAGTCCAAATATTCAGCGTTACCAAGACATTCTGAAGCCATCCATCTCAACAGCAGCAGCCAGAGTCCAACCAAACTTTAATCAAGAGTGCAAATGTGATTCAGCAATTTATGTAGGAAGACAACAAATTCCCAGATTACCTACAATACAAAACCATTTCACAGAGGCCAGAAGTCAGTCACAGGTTCAAAGTCTGTGACTTTGCTCCCAATAACACTATTGAGCCCCTGGACTGGGGGCTCTCCTCTCCCAACCACTCACCGAATTCAGCTACAATTCTTACTTCAGATCCACACAAACACTTCCAAAGTAGTTTGCCAAGCTTGAACATAACATAACGACTTAACATTTACTCTTTTAACAAACCTGAGCCCTGAACCACAGATTTCCAGGAGTCCATCACAGCAGCAATTGTTTGTCACTTGGAAAAATCTAGTATGTGCCAATTTTGCTCAGTGCTTCACATTCAAGACTTACAGACACCTATATTAGAAACTAAATATACACCTTGAAGTAGCTGTTTTCCTTCAAAGGTCATCTGAACTTCCTGAATAGCCAAATTATTAAAAAAAAAAAAAAAAAAAGGCAGGGGGAGGGGAACGCCACAAATAGTGTAACAGCTCAGTATCCAAGACACCAAATCCAGAGTACAGAACAACTGCAATAAAAATGCATTTTTTTTCACCTGAAAAACATGTAAAACGATTCAACATGACACTTCTTTCATAAGACTTATGTGAGGCTGGCAAAGGAAACTTTTTTTTAAGAATATATGCTGGGTCACATTTCTTTTGGTGTTTTTCTAGATCACAAACCACAGCACATCAGGGATAAAGCAGCAATAGCAGACAAGGGTAGCCTACGATAGCCCATAGGCAATTAAGCCATGGAAAAGTACCAACAGTAGATATCCATGTACTAAGCCTGCTTCAGAGGGCAAAAGAAATGCACGGTGATCCAGGCAGATTTTCTTTCTGCTAGAGAACAGTTGGCTTATATCAGGAAACATATCCTATATCCACAAGTGAAGAAATTTAACTCAAGCATGAGGGACTGTTAAAGAACTCAAGTTTATTACCGGATCAGCCTCCAAAGGGAGATAAAACTTGCAGAAAATACTAGCTCTAAGTCCATGCAAGTATAATTAAGGAACGAGATCCCCATGGTGTCTTTAAGACTTATCTTGAAACAGATGGATTTATTTATTTTTTAAGCCTCACACTCGAGAAAGTTCAGAAACTTGCCATTTTCTATAACAAGACATTGAAGCAGAAATCATTGCAATAACTAGAAATACAAACCAACGGAGTCTCCAGTATTACTTATCATTACAGTCATATTTCCCCCGCACCTTAAACTTTATATCCTCTTCCCAAAGTTTATCTGCACAGAAAATTAAAGTGTTCAAGCCAGGTTGGTCTGTCATAATTCAGATATTCTCCAATGACTGTTCAGGAAGCTCAGATAAGTATGTCCCTATGGTGACTTGAGGCATGGCTCAGCTAGATTCACCTAGCCTTAAGGACATATCTGAGAATTAACTAGGATAACAAGCTCAGACCTAGATGTCAACTTTGAAGATTCTAAAGTTGGGCAGTATGATTTTAACAATTAATGACAAACCAAGAAGCTCTGAAAGACAGGAAAGGTGCAGAGAGTAAGTCTCAGCAAGATGAGAAGCAAAGAAACTGAAAAAGGGGTAAATGCTTTGTATCATGGTATTTTCTTTGGCCTAAAGGGTCAAAGGTAAGTAGTAAATAGAGAAGGAAGACTCCCAAGACATTACCAAAACTGGATGTCCCATCATCTTCTGAAGTAAAGATCTACAAGCAATGTGACTGATTCAAGAAGACCCTGACATCAAAAGCCTCATACTTTCAATGTAAGGCAATTCAGAACTGGTCACAGATCCTCCTTCATTTAGAGTGTTTAAAACTCATGACAGGCAACCTCTAAGAAGTTACATGAGGGGCTTGAGAGAGAGAAGAGAAACACACTTCATACATGTACAAAGCTCTAGTTAAGAGAAAAAAGGAAAAACATTCTTCCCAAAGTAAAGACAGAGGAGAGTTTGCAAACTATTCTTTTACAGTAGGGGAAGGGAAATGTCACTTTCACATGAGAGAACCCAGAAAAACACATGGGTAATTTTGGCTCTTAAGAGCCCACGCAGGAAAGAGGGAGTGAAAAAGCTCATTGCAGCCACCGATGAAGGACAACCATCTTTTCAAGGAGGTGCTAAGGCCAGTGAAAACAGAGCAACTCATTAGCGCATCTACTGAAAGTAAAGGAGAACAAGTCAGATGTGGAACAGCACTTCCACATTTCTTATTCATCCTTTTCTCTTTGACAACCTAAAACTTCAGTCTGCAAGCACACTGACAGAATCTTGGGCACCAAAACCCAGGGGACTCTCCAGTAACAGCTGTCTTCAGGTACTGGAGTAGCAGCTGTTAGTATCAAATTAACAGAAGTGCTCACCAGTACTACCCTCTGGGATTGAGTACAATAGTAAGAGGGCATGAGCTACACCTTCAGGAGGCCACAAAGGTTCCAAAAATTTCTGGAGATGAAGGAAGAAACATGGCAGCACATGAAGTTTAGCAAGCTGCTCTTCTTCACAAAAAGTTTAAGCTGGGAAAGTTTTGTTGCTGCTTTTCCTCACATCTGTTCACACATCCAAGTTTTGATACGAAGAGGTAAGCATGACTGCTCCATGGGTACAACCATGCTAACACAAGCAGTCTCCAGAGTGTCCTGGAATCTTTGAATATGACATGAGTGTGGCCTTGACTGCAACTGCTCCCAGCTTTGCAGCAGAGCGGAACATAATTATTGCCTCATTTTACAGCTAGTCTTTCTCCTTGTATTGTATGCCATCTTGCTACTCTGGTCAGGAAAAAGATTTAAAATACAAAAGCCTGTATTTCCCAAAAGAATCAATAAATACCTCAAAATCAAATACACGTTCTTTTTTATCACATGGTACCACCTCACTTATGCCAGCTGCCACAAAGCATTACCATTTTTCTCCCTAAGATAGAGCCATTTGTTGGGGGACAGATGAAGACAGCTATTTAGTATTCAATCGTGTTTACATTTAGACTCCACTTACATGCTGCAGAACTGCTGCCTCATTCTTCTCCTGAAGCCATTCACCAATTGCCAGTTATCAATGCTGATTACGTCAGTTTAATAGAACCTTGTGTTTGTCAGCCAATACAAGGGAGTTACAAACAAGAACATTTTTTAATTTCATTAGTAAGTATGTCATACTGCATACCTGTAATTGAGTTTCACCAACAAATACACTGAAATGACTGAACCAAGGCATTACACTCTTGAGAGAGATGTCACCTTTAGAAGACTGTACGCATCTGAAAAAGCCAGGTTGCAGAAATATGAGCAGACCTCAAAGCTCATGTCTCCTAAACCATACTTACTGACGCACAACAGCCGATTGAGGTGAACTCCTCCTACGTTCAGCAACCTGCTATGCCATTGATGCTAACAGCTTAAGTCTTCACGACTGCCAAGCGATCGAGCAGTCATGAAACACCTATGTTCACCCTTTGTGTACAGATCTGTTTCACATGCCCCCAAAACCTTGAACATTTGGCCTGTAATTCTTACACTTACAAACCAAGAATTCTAACGTTTAGATTTTTCCACGGTCACATTCCTGGTTCTTGGAACTACTATGCCTTGTATCGAGAAGAACCGATTGAGCAAGTTCAAGCACAGCACAAGAGCACCAATTTGGTAGAAGTCAGTGACTAATTAGAGCGAATCGCAACTACGCAGCAAATCTAGACTGTTGTATTTTAACAAGCAGTCCCAAAAACCAAGAACAATGCTTCTCAATGTTTAGCATAACAAGCCCTGCAGACAGAATGGAGAGGTCTCAATGTTCCCCTAGGAGTATCTGCTGGAATGAGTAGCTGAACAGCAAGGCAGGAAACAATCTCACACCGGACTTTTCCATCCACGTGAACTGGAGAGAAACCACAAGACACTTGGAACGGAATTCAACATAGTACTTAAAATTAGACATCTACACATACAGATACTCCTATTAACCAATGTATCTTGTGTAGCAAAGTGAAAGCATAGTTTAAGGCAAGGGACCGTTCATAATTAGGGCCTGTTAAAGCAGTCTCAGACTGTAATTCCTCATATTACGGAAAACCATTGCCGAATCCCAAGCATCAACATTTCACAGCCTCTAATTATGGAAGTTTCCCAGGGCTTATAGTCCTGAAGTTCGTTACGCAGACTCAGTTCCATTTTGCCTCCAAAGACAAACATTTTAAAACCTTTTGGAAATCTGTTCTCCCATTCATTAGGCCACACCTTGTGAACACGTTAACTATCATTCCTCACCTAGTTCAAACACAAGTGAACACTGATCACTATTTTGCCAGACATTTATGACTGATGCTATGTATTTTAGAAGTGACCCACAAGAAGAATGCTTGTATTACCTACTTAGCTTGTTTTCAGACATTTTAATGATGGAGAAGCCAAGTATTTTCTTGCCACTCCGCTACATTTCCAAGGTGACTTGAAAACTAGTAAGTTGGGCATCAGCTTCAAGAAATAACACTACATTTAGACTTGTCACCACCTGAGAGTAGTCAGCTCAATTTCTTCATCTTCAAGAGATGTTAGGTCAACAAACTAAGGCGGCTCCCATTCACAGTTAAATAGAAGTGGGGAAGGGGGAAAACACCATGAACATGATTTCCAAAACCCTAACTGTGTTGCAGCACATGACAATGCACAAACCTGATTTTTCTTTTTTGCAGGTCACCCTTAAATACATTTCACTGCTATCAAATGGCAGTATGGATCTTTACCTAAGCACAAATCACTACAAAGTTTGGGGACACAGCTATATATACACACACCAGATCAGCAGTAACTACCTTTATTACCCAAAAGACATTAAAATGCTTCAGAAAGTTTTGTTGCGTGTCAAGGCTAAAATCTGACAAAAGCCTCATTTTCCCCGCCTCGGAGAAATACTCTTTTAAATCTCCAATGAAGCACTATAAGCTACATGCCAACATGCCTATAAAGGAACTATCCATCTGGAAGGCTGCCAGGGAGCAGATGTTGTGCAACACCCAAAAAGGCTTCAAGAAGGCGTTTACAAAACTCATGTCACTAAGTCCACCCAGAACTTCAACTCTTAAGTTTACAAAGTCAGCCACAAGTAAGATGACAGACATCACTTGGCCACCTGAGTAGTACATTACCTTTCTCTTTGACCAGGTCTTTCAGAGACTGCCACTTCACATCAAATGGAATATTTGTAATAAAAGCTCGGTATCTCTTAGCAGGATTAGCATATGGCTCAAAGCGATTTCCTCCTCTTTTGACACTTTTCTCTTTTCTTTTTTCATTTTGGCTTGGTCGTTCACCTTCACTGCAAGCAAAGAAAGATAATCACATACATTAACTACTCTGGCATTGGATCAATATCATACCACCTCCTGGAACATAACTTGTTACATTCTTAAAACTAAATCAGAACTTGCAAAGTTTCATCCATTCACATTGTTTGCAAAACTGTACACCTTTCAACCAAAGCTGGTACTGGCGGTACCAGTGCTAGATAGTGTATTGTAACAAAGATTTCCTAATAGCAGACAACTTATGTCAGGAAGACCCACTACTTTCTCCCACATTTATCCAATGTAACCAAAGTTTTCCATTCCATAAACTGAATCTCTTTAAAGCCGACCAAGCCTCATTCCATCTCCTCGTAATGCTCCAGACCAGATGTCGACCCTATTTATTTACTCCTCAGCACACTACACTACTTAAACACCTTTAAGTCAAATAATACATTGACCTACCATATTTGTAGCCTTACACTAGAAGAATTTTAACAAAATAATCACCTGTAACTAAACACTGAGGTAAATGACTCTTACCTAACACCATCTTTATTCTCCTCCAATTAATACAGTTTTTGGACAACACAAGTTCAAAGCCTCTGTGAATTCTGACAAATATATCGAATAGTTCTTTTAACTATTTCAGAATATCATCTCTAACAGGTCAAAAATTTTAGAAATTAGAAATGAAGACTATTTCTCAGCCAATCTAGATGACCATCAAGTCTTAATAGGACACAAATGCCACTGAATAACGGTATTTAAAAAAAAAAAAACAGGAGAATGAAATAATCAGCCTCAGCCTGACATGATTTCCTTAAACAATCCAATTAATCTCCTTGTTCACTTTGTGCTGGTTGAGAAGATGCAGAAATACATGTTTAGAAATAATTCAGGAAAACACATTAGTCAAAAAAGCTGGTAAAGTTTCTAAAACTTATCTGTACATAAGTTGAACAAAAGCTCAGTGTAAGACCTATCTAGCTAGCCCTGCAAAGTCCAAGCCATGCCAGAAATTCTGGCTCTGATGTGAACACAGTTCTGCACCAGTACTGCCTGTTGCTTTAGGACCATTTCAATCACTGAACAGATAAAACAGCCTGCAGGAAGAAGAAGGGGGGGAAAAAGAAAAAAAAAAAACACCACAATTTCATACAAACTTTCATACAAAAGCATGCAGATGTCTAAGAAGTTTTATATTTTGGTGAATTCTCTAATTTTATTACATAGCAGCCTCAGCCTACACTTTTTGAGCCACAAGGATATGTTACAAGCAAACACACAAAAATATTGTACTTTACTGTTTGAGGTTATGGCTGTATCCGTATTTGGCTTTAAGTATGGCCATCATCTACCACAACATGTCAAGAGGCATAGGTGCTGCATGTAAGTAATATCCTGGAAAAGAAGTCTATTAAAAAAGTATTCTTTAGTTATGTACAACATTTATTTCACAAAAAAGTGAAAATTAGATTTTTCCTCACTGAACTTTTTTATTGATTAATGAAGTAATTAAAAATCCAAAAATAGATTCAAAATAGGACAATCCTTCTAACACCTTAACTTCTGTTTGAAGAAATAACAGAAAATTTAGTGCTTGTCTTAAAAGCTACACCCAGTTTTTTATGGCTACTCCTCAAACTGGAACTATTTACATTCCCCCTGGGTTGAACTGCTGTATAACACGCTTCGAAGTAATGCGGTATGATGCAGACATTTTTTGCAATCCTGCGTTTAAGGCTCCCAAATCAGCTTAAAAACACCTCAAGCTTTGATATACCTGTAAAGTATTCAGACAAGCCACAGTACCTGCCATTAAAGACAAGCATTAGACTAGAACATATTATTCATATTCAGTGTAACAAAATCCAGCCAGGTCAAAAGAAATGTCAAGGAAACTACTTCAGCTGCAAAGGTTTTTTTTCTTATGCAGGATTTCAGATACCACCTCCACAGGTTTCACATGCAAAAAAGACAAGAATGGGCAGGCACAGGTCCACAGAGATTGCTTAAAAGATGTGGTTACCAATTACGAAAACAACTGAGTGTTTAGGGCTTCTTCTAAGGGAGTTCTAGACAGCAGGAAGGAGTGAGCCCCACATCACCTCCAGAACACACCATGCCTGTGAGCATCCCTAAGTGAAGCATGTGAGAGGAAATTCCCACAGCAGCTTTGCCCACTGAATAATGAACTACTCCAAGTAATTGTAATCCATTTACACCAAGACTAACACAAGATCTACAGAAAATAATGCATTTAAGTAGTTATTTTCGGAAGATATTTTATCTACTTTGATTTTTCCCTTGGGTTACAGAACTGAAATGCTTCATCAAGACTAAATAAAAATTCTCCCATTTGTGATGTGTGTAGAAGGAGGAACGGAAAGGGAAGCTCTTACTTCCATCAGAGAAACAGACCATTATGCACATTCCTCTGCAAGATTTCTTAAACATGCCACCTAGACCCAGTAAGTGTACCAGAAATCACTAAATACAGCAAGAACCAAAATCCAATATAGGCAGATCCCCCTTTTCCCTCCAAGGACATAAAAAATACACCCACATGAATGTTGGCATTATCACTGTAGATGTGTTAGCTTTGCTACACAGAACTTGATACTGCACCTCGATAAAAAGATAAGGTGTCTGGAGAAACTCCAACTATAAAGGGGGCCAGAGGGAAAAAAAAATAAAATCAGAACAAAGTAGACCTATTTACACATACAGGAATAAATCATCTTCTCATATAAAACAAATTACCAATTACATATTACCTAGAGCTGCCGGCTCTGCTAGTCACCAAGAGCAAGCTTTGAGGTGTAACAGAATCCAAGACATGAATGTCCTCCAAGTACCAGTCACCCAACAAGAGGAGGGGAGAAGATGATGGGAAGATCCTTCCCTAGCCCAGACTAACATATTACATGTCACCGCATCATGTGGATGGTGACACTGAGATCCCCACCCTGCGGGCTCAGGACTGCATCCACTCCTGAACAGGCATGCCTGTTTCAGCCTGGCAGGAAGGAGGAGTTGTGTATGTGAGTGTTTTTTTTTAGTTGCCATAAGCACAGTTTAACAATTTTCTGCTGGAAAAGAATACATACAGATTTTTCCCAGAAAGTGACACTTGGAAAGTCAACTACCTTCCTGGTCATGTGAAACACAATCCACAAGCCCAGGCAGCAGAGGCAGATGAGAGCGGTTTTTCAAATTGAGACACACCGCCACCTCCTCTCCATACTCATGTCATCTCCAATTAACTACAGACCATCAAGCTGGCCTGTCACGCAGATCTGTCAGCTCTCGGTCAGACTACAGATATGTAACATGCCTGAGCACAACAGCCTGCAGCAACCAGCAGCCTGACTGACACACAGCTATGCAACACACCTCGGGATCAGCAGATAAAAGAAATCTGACCTCAAGTCTGAATCATTACTCACAGAACCATCAGGTTCAAAATGCAGATTCTTATCTCTGCAGCATGTAAGGCCTGGGGCCAAAAATTACCTGAAAAAAACGTGCTCTTTATTCTGCAGATTTAGCATTAAAAAAAAAAAAAAGGCTTTGATAACTATGAAGTTTTCCAAAATGAGGTTAGCATTAACATACAGAACTGACAAGCAGGGTTCAAGCTTTTTCTGTTCATCATTCCCACATTTAGAGATCTAGAATTGTAACCCCTGCAGATGGGATTTTTTTTTTTAATATTTCTGTAACATTCTGTTGACATCAGACACACAGCCCTTACTTAAGACCAGGCATCACCTCCAAGCTCTCGCTCTCGAGCCATTTGTCTCTCATGTTCCTAACCCACTCTACAGGTAAATTATCGGCCACAAAACAGAGCACGCTTTGCTCCAAATGTTGCAGCAGTATGACAGATGACTGCCAGAGAAGAGCTTAGCTATTACAACCTGCCATTGCCAGAACAAAAAGTAATTAACTTAAAACATCAAAACCCACCTCGCTGGAACAGCCTGTGCCTCATGGAGAGGCTTTAAATTGCCTAAGGCCCAAATGAGACACCTCCTAAACGGGATAAGTAATGATCTCCAGGGTCTCCCCGGCTGCCGTACACCGGGACTTGCGCAGTGCACGAAGCGTCAGAGCGAGGGACCGGCTCCTTCCCCGCTCCCTCAGGCGGCGGGAGCTCCCGGTCGCGCCATCCCAGGGCGGATCTGCGCCCGCCAAGCTCGGCGCCGCAACGGGTAGGCCCCGCCCGGCTTCCCGGGCAATACCCGGAGGCGAACAACAGCCTTAGCTCCGGCGGCAGCCCCCCGGCCCGGCCCCGGCCCCCCCTCCCCGGCCCAGCTCAGACCAGGCCCGCGGCGCGGGGAGGCCGCATGCGGCGCGGCAGGCCCGGGAGGTAGCGCGGCCCCACAGCAGCCACCTTACCTCTTGGGGGGCGCATCCCCCGCGCTGCTTGCCCCGTTAGGTGGTGGCGGAGCCGCCGCCGTCGCCGCGGTCGCTGCCGGTTCCTCCATTTTACCGCCGCCGCTTTCCGCGGCCGCCGCTACCGTCGCCGTCGCCGCCATTTTCCCAGCGCTGCGCCTTTGTGTGAGGAGAGCCCGCCCCGCTGGCTGCGCGCGGGGCACGCCGGGGCGGGGGGAGGGGGGGGGGGGGGGGGGGGGGGGGAAATGGCAACGACGCCGCGCATGCGCACTGCGGCGCCGCGCTTCCCGCGCAGGGCGGGCGGCGCTCGAGATCTGCGGCCGCGGCCGGAGCCTGAGGGGACAGCGGGGACGGGTCGGGAGCGGGCAGCGCTCCTCAGCGCCGGTCAGCACGGATTGCGGGCGGGCCCAGCGAGGGGGGGGGTTTAAAGCGTAGGGTGATGCCTAGGCGTAAGGTTTAAGGTAATGCCTAAAATGCAAGGTTTAAGGTGATCTCTAAAATACAAGGTTTAAGGTGACACTTAGACGTAAGGTTTAAGGCGACGCCTAAATGCAAGGTTTAAGGCGACGCTTAGGTGTAAGGTTTAAGGCGATGCCTAAAATGCAAGGTTTAAAGTGATGCCTAGGTGTAAGGTTTAAGGTGATGCTTAAATGTACACTGCAGCTCCAGTGAGGCCCCACCGGCACAGAAGACCCTGAACTAACTCAGGGGATCCTACCAGTACACATAACGGTTATCAGGATTACATAGCACGTTCCCACTGAGGGACCTTTGACAGGATTAGAGCTCTTACCTGATGGATCACCTCACACGTGCACTCTTCCATTAAAGCTGAGCTCTCCAGATCTTTCTGAGTGTCACCTCACACTGGGATCGGAGGGCTGTGCCCAGAGGATGTCTTTCTGCCTTCCAAACTGGCAGTCTCCTGTTCCTCAATGCCAAACTCAGCATCGTACCTCCAGACAGCTCCTGTGTGCGCAGCACAGATGTCTCAGGGTTAGGGGGGCTCAAACGCCAAAACAGGGGTCCCAGGCCAGGCAGAGGGAACACAGGATCGCTCCGGGGCACGAGGGGAGCCCGAGAGCGGGTTGCGAGGGGCCTCAAAGGATGTCACAGGAGCACAGGGATGTTTGGGGAGAGTATGGAGGGAGACAGAGATCCTCGGTGGTGTAGAGAGGAAAAAGGCTGTTTTGGGGGACATGGGGAAGGGTTGTGAGGGAAGCAGGGGGTCTCCGAGGGGGTGTGAGAGGGAGAACCTCATTGCGATGGGTCTAGGGAAAACCTGAGGGGGTAAAAAGCCGCTCGGAGAACTGTGGTGGGATGTGAGAGAACAAGGGAAGTCCGAGGCAGCACTCCCTCTCCCCACACACCCTGCGGGGCAGAATGGCTGACAGCATCTCCCCCAGCATGTTGCCCGCGAGAGGCTGTTCCTCCCTCCCTGGGGCAACCCACTGAGGCACTTTTTACGGAGTGCGAACATACAGGGTGAGTTAATAAAACAATTGTTTATTAATTTATTTATTAATTAATGTACACGCACAACATTCAGGAGTGAGGCTGCTACCCAGCCATACGTACCCTGCATCGCCTGAGGAACCATTACCGACCACCAGCTCCTGCTCCTGCCCGTGATGTGGCAAGAAACGAAGGAGCTGCCAGCCTTCCCCCTGCTTTTTCCCTCAGGGACAGGGCTCAGCGCTGGTATTTGAGAGTGTTATAGGTAGATTAAGGCCAATCACATCCAAATATGGATTAATGAATCTTTACTAAGGTAAGAGAGCAAATGCAGCGCTGGGGTGGCTGAGGAGTCGCAGCTCCCTCCAGGCTCACCAAATAAGTTTCAAACCCCCTTTTATCCACCCAGCTGCCGGTTTCAACACCTTCGGCACTCCTCCTGGCTTCTTCTACAGTCTTATCTTCTTTCTTCAGTCCTGTGGTGGTGTACACCTTGTCCTTCAAGTCTGGGCCAATTTGCAGCTCCTTTGTCTTTTATGGATCAGTGGTTTCAGTTCCTCCCTTATCTCAAGGACAAGGGATACCAGAGATGGCCCATCCTGTTCTTTCTCAATCCTTTGCAAAGGAGTTACCACCCTTTGATATGGATCATCTGGTGAGCATCCCAAGAGGGGGGGCTGTTGGGTTGGTGTTTCCTCAGATCAATTCCCTCCTTTTCCCAGTAGTAAAGTCTTTTCTTAAAATTTGGATCATTGTACTAATAATAGCTTTAGCCTAGGAAGTAATCGTTTAATTACTTTTAGCAAAAGCAAAATTCTTCTATTACTTAACACAAGAGGAAAAACCCTGATGTCACCCATCTGTACTGAAATTTTCACAGCTCGCAGACCACTTTGTACAAAATACGGTGGTAGAACTATAACCCCTAGGTAAGAAACCATCAGCTACAAACTCAAAACAGTCAGCTGTAAGTTAAGGACTTTGAATCCTCAGTTTTGTGCAAGAAATGCCAAATCACACACGAGCGGGAAATCATTAAGGAGAAGCAGAGGAGTTTCCCTCCGTTTGGAAGCACAGCTGAGCACTGAACCACCAAAACCACTAATCTCTCTGCATTAGGGACGATTAATTGAACTTTTCCAACCTCAAAGACTGACCAGAAAATGCCTCACAGAACAAAGGTCGATCACGGCAGCTGGGGGGATATTTCATACACAAAACCGACTTTTTTTTAGCCCGTTCCCCACACGATGAACATCTGTTGGGAGCGCAAGGCCTGTCCGGGGCTCACACCTCGCCTTGCCCGGTGGAAGCCGAGCTCCAGCCCCCCGCAGCCCGGGGGTCCCCGCGGCTCCAGACGAGGCACAGCCCCCCGCGACCTCCCACACGCGGGACCTCCCGGGGCGGAACCGCTCACGGGGCCGCGGCGCACCGGCGGACTCCCGCCTGTGGCGCGGCGGCGGGCGGAGCTCGCTGACAGACAGCAGGCACAGCCAGTAGCAGGCGGCAATCCGCCGAGCGGCGGCTCGTCCCACCAATGAACGGCGGAGGGAGGACGGGGCGGTTTCCCGGAAGCGGCTCGCAGTGTTGTGGGGCTGCTGTTAGGTCGCATCTGTGGGTGAGGGGGGGTCGCAGCTATGTCGGAGCGGAAGGTGTTGAACGTGAGTTGGGGGGGGGGGGGGGGGATTTCCTGGCTGGGGAGGGGTCTGCCGGGGTCCCCAAGCCGGGATGGTACTGGGGAGGGTTCTCTAATCGGTGAGGTTGGTCCTCAGACCGGGGGTGCTGGGGAGTCCCTGGTCGGCGGGGGGGGGCTTGAGGCGGAGAGGGGTCCCCGAGGGGACTGTCAGGGTGTGAGGGGGGTGGCTGGGGCGGGAATCCCCAGTCTGGGGGCTCCTGGCAACGTTTGGAGGGGGTTGGCAGGGGTAAGAGGGTTAAGCCCTAAAATCATGCAAGGGTTGGGGGGCCTGAGGCCAAGGTTGTACAGACAGACAGGGTTGAGGGGGGCCTGGAGTCAAGGACGTACAGAGAGACAGGGTTGGGGTCCTGGGGTCGAGGAGAGACACAGACACACACACCAGTGCCAGGCTCTGGTGGGGAGCGGTGGGCAGGCTGGTTTGGCCCTTGAGAGCGTCCTGGTTAGTGTGGGTGGGCTGGCTCTTGCTGGGGCTGGCCCCCGAGGCTGCGGGGAGCCTGCCTGCCACGGTTCACACCGCTCTGGGGGCCTGCACCCAGCACACACACGGCTCTGCCCTCTCTGTAGAAATACTACCCGCCGGACTTCGATCCTGCTAAGATCCCGAAGCTCAAACTCCCGAAGGACCGACAGTATGTGGTGCGGCTCATGGCCCCCTTCAACATGCGGTAAGAGGGGCTGAGCAGGAATTGTGTCGCGTCCAGCTGCAGGGGAGCTGCTGCCCGCAGCCGTTAGAGGTGACCCAGACCAGGAGAAACGGGGTGAGGGAGAGGGAAGAGGTGCTGTGGGTGATTTTGGGGTTGTCTGAAGAGTAGGGGCTGAATTTCCAAATAACCGTTGCTCAGAACCTGCGCTGACACGGCCCGAAACTCACTTGGACTTCTATTGGTCCATTTTTTCCCTTTTTTTGATGTGTGATGGACTTATTTTCTTATTTTTCTCCTTTTCTAGATGCAAGACATGTGGTGAATACATCTATAAAGGGAAGAAGTTTAATGCCCGTAAGGAGACTGTTCAGAATGAGGTGTACCTGGGACTTCCTATCTTCCGCTTCTACATCAAGTGCACACGTTGCCTGGCAGAGATCACTTTCAAGGTGAAATATGTTCTGTATTTTCTGCACTCTCGCTTTCTGGGGAGGTTGTGCAGTCTGTAGATGTTACCGATTGCTGACCCCATGGCAAAGGGGTGTCCCAGCAAATACGTGAGTCTGAGCGCGTGCTTTTTGGTGCCTCTTCCCTTCTTGTGGCCGTTTGTAGTTCTGAAGTGTCTCACCCATCCGTGGGTGGGCTGCAGCAGCACATGAGTTGGAGCAGAACAGAAGGCCGTGGGTGATTGTCTACCCTGTGATGTGAATGAAATTGGGAAACAGTCATATGTGGCTCTGGAAGTGGCCACAGGATGGCTGGAGCAGAATTGCCCCAGTACAATGATTTTGCTGCTTGTTTCTTCCTTAGACAGATCCTGAGAACACGGACTACACCATGGAGCATGGCGCCACTCGCAACTTCCAAGCTGAGAAGCTCTTGGAGGAGGAGGAGAAAAGAATGCAGAAGGAGAGGGAAGAAGAAGAGCTCAACAATCCCATGAAGGTATGAGAACATGACCTTCTCTGCAGAAGGCAAACCTCTCCTGCTCTGGCTGGCTTTCCCCAGGGAAGCAGGTGACTTCATATCCATTGGCTTAGTTCTTCAGGCTCCTGAGGCTGTGCTCTGGACAGGCAGGAGACAACTCTCTGCTCACAGGAGGTTTCCTCCTGCACTGCGACCAACTTGCGACAGGCCACATCTTGCCCCAGTTTTTCCAGTCCTATTAAGACCCAAAAATGAGGATGATGATGATCCTGTCCTGTACTGGATGGGAAGGCAGTGTTGGAGACTGCTGGCCGGCTCTGCTACCTCACATAAGCCCAGCTTATCTCTGGTCACCCAGGTCCTGGAGAACCGAACCAAGGACTCCAAGCTGGAGATGGAGGTTCTGGAGAACCTGCAGGAGCTGAAGGAGCTCAACCAGCGCCAGGCAAATGTGGACTTTGAGGCCATGCTGAAGCAGTACAAGGAGTATGAGGAGGAGCAGAAGCGCAAGGAGCAAGAGGAGGATGAGCAAGAGATGAAGTGAGTGGGCTGGAAGCATTCATGGGTGTGTGAAACCAGGCAGGGCTGCCTCTCACCCTTTCCTTAGCACCCCGAGAATGCTTAAGAGAAGGCCCTGCCTGAGGGGCTTGAGTTCACAAGAGTTGTGTGGGTGGGATGTAACCCTGAGCGGGCTGTGAGGAGTTTGGGGACAGTTTGTCATGGCAAAGCATGGCAGAGGTGGAGGGGTTTTGGTATCACTGGCCCATCTGATGGGGAGATCTGGGCTGCTGCAGGGGCCTGACTCCCCCCCTGCCCCTCCAAAGAAGTGTCCTCACATGGAGAGAGAGTTTCTGCACCTGGCTGAGGCTGCAGATTTCAGTGCTATCAACCTTCGGGCACTGCTTGACCGTGGCTTCTTAAAAAGCACCTGAGAAGGTGGATCCCATTGCACTGCTGCTGAATTCCAGCTCCCCTTACAGCAAAGGGCGCAGGCATGGCGCACGGCCGGCACTGCTCGGCGTGGCGGTGGAAGGGAGCCAGCTCTCACCCTCCGCGTGCGGCTTTTCTCCTTGCAGAGCTATGCTGGAGCAGGCCCAGAACCGGCGGCTGCTGATAGACTCCGACTCTGACGAAGAGCCTGCGAAATCGCACACGAAGCCGGTGGCGAAAATTAAACCCACGGACATCTTGCAGGAGGTGAGTGGGGGCAGAAGCCCTTCCACCCACCGCGCTTCTTCCCCCAGAGCAAATCCTCAGTCCTGGGCTGCGTGTTGCCTGTTTTATCCCTGCTCTGTGTGACGCTGGAGCCCTAATGCCTGTCACGCATGAGCAGCTTAGAAAGCCCGTGTCCCTGTGCGCTGGGCTGAAAGGAGATGGGGATCTGTTGATGATTTTAGACTGCATCTGCTGACAAAGGCTGGGAGGGAGCTGCCCCTGTTCTTGCTCAGGACGTGGCTTCCCTTTCAGCTCAAAAAGGACAGCCTTGCCTATGCCTTGGTCGTATTTCAAGCATGATTTCAGCGCTCTGAAAATTACAGCAATGAAAGCACTGCCTGGGACAGCCTCTCCTTTGCTTCTGTTTTGTCCGTGTTGGAGACATGCAGAACAAAAGAGCTTTCAGTGCCCGGCTTGCAAGGGAGGGATTATCCCCACAGACAGGCCCCTGCACTGCTGCTCTCCGATGTCAAGCCGTGTCTGCAGGGACCTCTGTCCGGTTGGATGAATCAAAACTGCCGTGTCTCTAAGCCGGGTTGGGGTTAATCTGAGCGATGTTCCCTGGCCCGGCACTAATCCTGGTGCCTGGGGGAGTTTGATTCAGCGGCTGGACCACCTGCAGGCACGCCGTCCTGCCTGGCAGAGGTTGTACAGCCCTGTGGCATGCATCTGGCTCCTCAGCGTCCCAAGGCCAGCCCATGGCCATGCAGGGCTGGATTTAACTCTCATAGGCAGAGGGACGTTTGACTCCAAGGGCTGTTTTGTAGCCATTTAGATCGGTATCCCTGTTGTTTGTCTAGGTTGTGACAGTTGTTGTGGGGGAGAAAACCCCCCCCTTGGCTGCTGCGAGCAGCTATCCTCATGTTTCTTGCTCTTTGTGCTGCTGTTTTTACTTCTCCTCCTTCTCCCCCGTTCCTCCACCACCCCTCCAAGGCCAGAGCACCCTAACACCCTTGCTCTGCTCTGCAGGACCCTCAGCCCCAGAGTAAGAAGCTGAAGACTGAGAGCTGGGAGCGGAGCGTGGGCAAATTGAACACCAAGCCCCAGCTGGCTGGGCTGGTCACAGTGAAGAAGCAGAAGCCGGGTCCTGCCCTGGCTAATGGGACAGAGAACCAAGGCACCGCGGCCAACACCGGTAACTGCCCAGGTGGGGATGGGATGGCCTGAGCGGGACCATCGGGGAGGGATCTGGCAGCACCCAGGTGGTGTTTAGCTCTGTCTTCAGAGCCTGGATACCCTCAGGTGGAGTCCTTGTTGTGGGACAGATGGAGCCATGATGGTGTCAGAGCAGGGGGTTGTCCCTGTTTCCAGATGTCCGGATGGAGGAGAGGTTCCTTCCTGGCCCTCGGTGGTAAGCCAAGGCCTTGGAGACAGACTGTCAGGGCCAGAAGCTGCAAAACAGCGTCTGGGTGCACAGATAGGATGCTGGGAACCATCACAACAGCGAGATAGGAATGCAAAAACAAGAAAATTGCTTTGGTTTGGGGCCTGATGAGAAAACCTGCCAAACTGTTGGAGTTTGGAAGCTTTAAAGAAGTGCTGAAAAGAAGCAGAAAGGCTTTCCAGCAACTCATCCTTCACTGCCGCAGGAAGCCAGGGGGCCCATGGATTTGGGGAAGAAGCTGATAAATTCATAGATTCTGGGCTGATTGGTCCTAAGCCCTTTGGTTTATTGAGTCCCTCCGCCCTCAGGGGATCCCTGGGGAAGGACAGCTCTCGTCGTTGCCCCATTTTTGATATGCCTTCCTCCGCCACCTGCTCCTGGCTGCTGGCAGGGTCTGTTCAGCCAAAATGATGCTGGAGGAGCTGCCCGTCTTTCAAGGACTCGGGGCGCTCTGCCCGTGACGCTGCCTCGCGCTTGCAGCTGGCAGCTCACGTGGTCGGAGCCGAGAGCCGGCTCCTCTCTTCCTTTCCAGCGGCTGGAATCTCCCAGGGGGTTGCGGAGGGAGAAGGGGGTTTTGCAGACCTTGGGCCAACCTTGCTGCTTCTTCCTCTTGCCGCAAGGCGGAAGCAGGAGGCTCCAGCCGAGGGGGCGTGGGGGTCTCCTTGTCCACCCGATTTAACCTTGCTGTCCTCATCGAGATTCAGGCTTGGGGAGGGGGGGGGACACACACGAGGCACTGGCTCGGACTCTGGCCCCGGCTGCCTCGTCTCCAGCTGCGAGCAGCCGCAGCGGCGAGGCAGGCCTGTGTTTCCGCGCGGCTGGTTCGCGCCGAGCTGGTGGGGTTTGTCAGCGACGGGGAGGGCCGTACCTGTGATGGTGTCCGCTCTCTTGCTCGGCTTCCAGGCTCGTCTCCCACAGCAACGGGCACCACCACGTCTTCCCTCGGCTTGTTGGGGGCGTATTCGGACAGCGAGGACAGCGCGAGTGACTGATGAGCGACCGAGTGACTGATGAGCGACCCGAGCCAGCCCAGAGCGGGGACGGCAGGCTGTGCCCCCCCCCCCGCCCCCTCTCAGCAGCTGCTCTCCAGGGCCCCGCGCAGAGCCGGCCTGCAGCCGGCAGCGTTTCCAGGCCATCTGGAGTCCCAACGTCTTCCCCTGCCCGCCCCGGGGTGCGTCTCCATCCTCCAAGAGGGACGAGGCCCCAGCCGCCCTCGCCGGCGACCGCCGCCGGCAGATGAAACCCGGGTGAGCCGGTCGAGAAGACTGCTTCCCCGTAGGAGGGAATCGCTGCTGCGTTGCGGCTGGTGGAGAGCCCCGAGGCTGGCCCAGGCTGGCTCTGCCCAAACCCAGCTTCCAGCCAGCCCTGGGAGCGCGGTGTGGCCCAGCCCTGCGCCCGTTAACGTGTTCGGCAGCGCCGGGGCCAGCCGGGACTGTGGAGTTTCTCCGTTCTGGTGGTGCTTGCTGCCCTCGCCCCCGTGCTGATCGTGCCTGAGCCCCGGTTTTGTGACACGCTCACCCTCTTCCCGCAGCACTAAAATGACCTCAGGGCCTTCCTTCCCTCCTGCCCTGCGTCCCTGCAGGGAGGTGGGGGGGGAAGGCAGGAGCTCAGCACCCCTCTTCTCCCTTGGGAGGACCCACCACCACCACTTCTCTGGCCCTGGGTGTCTCCTGACCCCTCTGCACGGGTCCAACTCCGCCTTTGTGGGGTGAGTCCCCATTCCCCGTTGTTTTGCTGTTAGGGGTGACACGTTCTGCAGCACGGACCAGGGGGGTCCTGGATGCTGCCACCAGCCTCCTCCTCCCCCTGCCCAAGTCCCCCGCCGTCCCCAGCAGCTTGGTGACAAACCCTTCCCCGCCGTCCCGTGACCCGGTAATAAATTGGATGTGTCAGAGCCAGTTGCTTCTTCATCTTCCCAGAGCAGTAATTTGTACCGGGGCGGGGGGTCCTGCCCCCGCGGGCCTGGCAGGAACAATCCCAGGGACCCCCCCCCCACCCCGACGCTATGGATCCATGCACCCATCAGAAGGACTGACCCATCAACTTCTCCTTTATCGAGCACCCACCTCTAATTGCCGAGCAGCTTCTCGCTAATTAACCCACTCTTGGAGCCTCACAAACGACATAGGCTGCGGGGCCAGGGGCTTGTGGGGTGTTTCTGAGAGCTGGGGAGAATTGGCAGCTCCCCCCCCCCCAAATTAGTATTCCTCTCACGCGCGTTGTAATTAGCCTCTTCAAATATTAATGCTGGATATCTGGTTCAGCCCTGGGGTTTGTGTTGGGTGGGGGCTGGCAAAGCTGGGGGGCCCCTGGCCACACTGTGTCCCCCCACAGCCCTGTCCTGATCCCACACACGTGCCCCCCCCCAGCTCCTTGCACCCCCAGCACCAGGCCAGGATCCCCGGAGTGGGACCTTTGTTCTGGGAAGAGACAATACAAGGAGCCAAGTCAGGGCATGGCGGGGGGGGGGCCCCAGCCCTCCTTACCCCCCCCCCCCACAGTGTGGTCCTTGAGGCTCCCCCCACACCCCAGGACAGAGGGGCTGCAGGGACCCCCTTCTCCCCGAGGCGAGCTCCCTAGGGGGTTGGGGGTGACCCTGCAGCTGGAGGGGGGGCTCCATGTTCCTCCCAGATCCCAAAGCCCCTGGGCTTGGCTTCCCCCCCCCCCCCCCAGCCTTTTCCCTGTGCCCCGACCCCCCCCAAGGGGCTGCCCAGAGGGGCCGGGGGGGTCCCCTATAGCCGCTGTGCTGTCTGTGGGTGTCAGGGGCTCCCAGGGTCCCCCCACTTCTCTCGCTGTCACACGGGGGGGGGGGGGGGGTGTGTCATCCCGGTGTCACTTGGGGGTCTCGGTGACCCCCGTCACCTCAGGTGCGGGGGTCAGCCTTCCCCTCCCGATGCTCCCCGGGGGGGGGGCACGCCGCGACCCCCTTATTGTCCCCCGCGGGGTCCCGATGCTCCCCCCCCCCCCCATCTCCCCCCGGTGTGTTTCGCCCCCCCACAATACACACCGTGCCGGTGCCCCCCCCCCCCCCCCGCGGCGAGGCGGGCTCGGGGGGAGGGGGGGGGGGGGGGCCGGGGGCTCCGGTCCGCGCCGCGCTCGGCGGCGACACAAAGCGGCTCCCGGCGGCGGCGGCGGCGGCGGGGGGGTCCCGGCGCGCCCGCGGTCCCGGTGCCGGGCGGCCCCGCCATGGCCAAGTGGCTCCGGGAGTACCTGGGCCGGGGGGCCCGGCGCTCCCCCCCCCGCCCGCCCCAACCAGACTACAGCGGCGGCGAGCGCCGCCCCACCGGCACCGGGAGCGGGCCCCCCCCCCCCCCCGCCCCCCGCCGCCGCCGCTCCCCCCGGGGCTGCCCTCCGCGGCCCCGCTGCCTCCCCTCGGCACCGGCTGGTGCGGGTGGGGGGCGCGGGGCCGGGGGGCGGCCCCCGCCGGCTGGAGCAGGTAGGAGCGGGGGGCACCGAGGGGACAACGCGGGGGGGGGGGCACACAGGACAGCGGGGCAGGACCCGGAGGGAAGCGCGGGTACCGGGGGGGGAGGCGAAGGGACCGGGGGGGTTCAGTGGGGTTGAAGGGTGGGGCTGGGAAGGGGAACTGGGGGGCACGGGGGGGCAGGACCCGAGGAAAACGTCGCGGGGGGGGGGGGGGGGGGAGGGACGGGGACACCAGAGAGGTGTGAGTGGGCAACCGGGAGAGAGCGGGGGGGCTGGGGAGAAAGGAGTGGGGGGGCCGAGGGGGGTACAGAGGGGATGGGGGGGGGGGGGACGGACAGGGGGGCGGGAGGGACCAAGAGGGGCTGAGGAGAAGGATGTGGGGTACGTCAGGGGAGCGGTGATGGGGAACTGGGGAGAGCCAAGGGGTCGGGGATGGGGGGGGGGGGGGGGGTCAGTGGGGTGCCCAGAGGGGATCTGGGGCCACTGGGACTGGGAACTGGGGGGAGAACTGGGGGTGGCGGAGTCACGGGGGGAGGGGGAAGGGGAAAGGGGTTGGGGGACAAAGGGACCGGGTAGGGGGGAGTGGGGAAAGGGCTGGGGGCACCCATATCAGGGACCTGGGGGAGCCTGCAGGGCCCCAGGGAGGGGACTCAGGGACTGGGGATGGCGGGGGGGGGGGGGGGGGGGGGGGGGGGGCATCGGGGGGTCCCATCCCACCCAGGGCACCCACCCACAGGGCCCCGGAGAGAGCGAGTACTCAGAGCCCTTCGAGGGGGAGCAGGACCCAGCGCCCGAGGGTGGCTGCGAGGAGCCTGGTGAGGCCGCAGGTGGGTGACACCCTGGGCCCACCCCCCCACCCCCCCAGCACTCAGCCCCACGGGGGTCCCACGGCCAAGGTGCCTCCCACCCATCCCGGCCCCATCACCTCTCCCAGCCCCCTCTGTCCCCAGGGTGCCCCCGGCAGGGCGAGGGCCGGCGGGCGAGGCCACGGCGGGGACCCCAACTCTACGACACCCCCTCCGAGGAGTGGGAGACGGCGGGGGAGGGTCCCGGGGTGCCCACCGCCCGGGAGAGCCGCCTGCCCCGCGACGACGAGCGCCCGGCCGACGAGTACGACCAGCCCTGGGAGTGGAAGAAGGATCACATCTCGCGGGCGTTCGCAGGTGACAGCATCCCCAGGGTGCTGGGTGCCACCCCGGGGTCCCCCAGCCCCGTGTCCCTCAGCTCCCATGGGTACCACTCCTGCCCCCCAGCATCCCCCAGCACCCATGGGTGCCACCCCTTGGGGGCAACGAGACCCCACGACAAGGCAGAGCCGTGGCGGGGACATCTGGGATGTTCCTTTGTGGTTCGGCACGGAGAGGTGCCCCCCAGCAGCAGGCAGGGGTGCTGGGACCCCGTGGGGGGGTGACACCCTCCTGCTTTGTCCCCACAGTGCAGTTTGAGAGCCCCGAGCGCTCCCCCAGCCTGTCCCGGCAGCTGCCGCGGCCCCCCCGGCCCCCCACAGGTGCCAGGCCCGGCTGCCCCCCCAGCCCCAGGCACGTGGACACCTCGCTGCCCCTGGAGAAGCAGGCGTGAGTCTGGGGGGGTCCCTCCTCCGTGGGGTGGCATCAACATCCCGGTCAGACATCGTGGCATGGAGGCAGCCCTCTGGGGTGGAGGGTCCCCCCACGGATGGGTCCTCATGGTGTTGGGTGCCCCATGGCATGGATGGTCCCTTTGACACAATTGGGTGCCCCATGGTATGGAAGGGTGCCCATGGGGTGTGTTGGGTGCCCCATGGCATGGGTGGGTCCCCATAGGGTGTTGGGAGCCCTGTGGCATGGAAGGGTGCCCATGGGGTGTGTTGGGTGCCCCATGGCTTGGGTGGTCCCTTTGACAATGTTTGGTGCCCCATGGCATGGATAGGTCCTCATAGGTTGTTGGGTGCCCCATGGCATGGAAGGGTGCCCATGGGGTGTGTTGGGTGCCCCATGGCTTGGGTGGTCCTTTTGACAAGGTTGGGTGCCCAATGGCATGGGTGGGTCCCCATAGGGTGTTGGGTGCCCCATGGCATGGAAGGGTGCCCATGGGGTGTGTTGGGTGCCCCATGGCTTGGGCGGTCCCTTCGACACAGTTGGGTGCCCCATGGCATTGGTGGTCCCTTTCACGTTGTTGGATGCCCCATGGCATGGGTGGGTCCCCATAGGGTGTTGAGTGACCCCATGGCATGGATGGGTCCCCACAGGGTGTTGGGTGACCCATGGCATGGATGGGTGCCCATGGGGTGGAGGGTGCCCAATCACATGCATGAGTCCCCATGGCGTAGAGGGTCCTCAAGGCATGGATGGTCCCTTTGGCATGGGTGGGTGCCCCGTGCCATAGTTGGTCTCCATGATGTAGAAGGTGCCCCATGGCACAGACGGGTCCCTGTGGGGTGAACCGGTCCTCACGCTGCTGATGGCCCCAAGCAGTGGGGACGCTGCCCCCATGGCACGGAGGGCGCCCCACGGTGCCCTGGGGTCCCCGTGCTGCGTGGCGGGGTGCCACTCGCCGGGTGCCGGGGTGACGCCCGCCGCCGCGCAGGTGGTACCACGGTCCCATCGGGCGGGCGGGCGCCGAGACGCTGCTGGCGCTGTGCCGCGAGGGCAGCTTCCTGGTGCGGGACTGCGAGACCAGCCCCGACGACTACTCGCTCTCGCTCCGGTGAGTGGTGGTGGCGGGGGGGGGGGGGGGGACACGGAGATGGGGTGGTGGGGGGGGGGGGGACACACGCGTCACCAGGAGTGCCCGTGCAGAGGGGTTGAGAAGTGGGCACGGCGCTTGCGTCCGTGTGCTGGCGCGCGCCTTTGCGCGGCCCGCCCCGCCTCGAGGCGCGCACCCGCAAGGGTGGGCCGGCCCGGCCGCCGCCTGCCTCAGTTTCCCCCTCCCCGCCTGCAGGAGCAGCCATGGCTTCGTGCACGTGAAGCTCACGCGGACGCGGGAGCAGCACTTCGTGCTCGGCCGCGCCGGGGCCGCCTTCCCCTCGGTGCCCGAAGCCGTGCGGCACTACACGGCGCGGGCGCTGCCCGTCCGGGGCGCCCGCCACCTCTCCCTGCTCTACCCCGTGGCTGCGCAGCCCCTCTGAGCCCAGCGCCGCTGAGGACCCCCCAGCCGTGCCCCCACCCTGCCCCGGTCCCCTCATTAAAAGCCGACGCGCAGCCCCAAGCCCGCTGTGTGCTCTGCGGCGTGTAGGCATGGCGACGCTCCGGTCCCTCTTGGGGCTCAACTCTATGGTGCCTCTGGGCATGGTGGCCCTGCCACCGGTCCCATCCTGGTGGGGCTCCTGCCCTTGCGGCCGCTCACACCCCCCCCAGGAGCCCAGGGCAAGGCGGGGGGGGGGGGGGGTCTGGATGTATCCCCCCACACCATCCCCCCCCATCGCTGTAGTACTTGGCCTTGGGGAAAAAACATGGGGGTGACACAGCTTGGGGTCACCCACCGTCAACCGCACACAAGCTCGCCTGCATGGGGGGGGGGGGGGCTGATGGTGTTGGCCCCCCCGTGGGGGGTCCATGCTGCCGGGGGGGAGCGGGTGCTTCCTACACGGTCGGCGCAGCCCTCGCGTGCCAGGTGCTGGTGCGGAAGGCCACAGGGCAGCAGCGTGGCTTCCCTGAAATGGGGGGGGGGGGGCCCAGATCCTGCTGCCTCCAGGCACTGCCCCCACCCCCCCCCGCCTCAGCACACCAGGCAGGAGCTGCCCACGCTCAGCAGGGCTGGGCTGGGTGTGCTGGGGGGGGGCACTGGGTGCCATGGGGTGGGTGCTGCGGGCGCTGCACAGAAGACAGTGAGCGAGGTGGGAGGATGCTGCAAAACAGCTTTTTTTTTTTTTTGGGGGGGGGGGGGTGTTCCTGCAGAAAGGCAGAGCTGGGAGGGGGGTGCGTGTGGGGGGGTGCTCCCCCCTCTCAGGGCTGAGGGGTGCTGGGGAGGTCCCGTGCATGGTACAGCCCCTCCTGGTACCAGCTGTTCTCCATCTCCGGGGGGGGTGGCAGCACCTCTTTGGGGGCCTGCGCCGAGGGGGGCAGCACGTTCACGTAGATGGCTGTGTCTGGGGGGGCAGTGGGTGTTGGGGGGGGGGTGCAGGGCTGGGCATGGCCAGCCTGGCCCCCCAAGGCATGGTGGCTGGCAGAGCCAGGGGACCCCCGGGGGGGACCCACTGGGTGCCCCCAACCGTGAGCCCTGATGAGCAGGCGGGGGGGGGGGGGGGTACGGGCAGGGGGGCGTTGGGGCACAGGGGTACGTGGGGCAAGGGGGCACGGGGGTGTTTGGGTGGGGAGGAGAGGGGCTTGGGGGTATTTGGGCAGGGGGAAAAGGGGCAGGTGGGGAAGGGGTATTGGGAATGGGGTATTTGGGGATGGGGTATTTGGGAGGGGGTATTAAGGATGGGGTTTTTGGGGATGGGGTATTTGCGGATGGGGTTTTGGGGGATGGGGTATTTGGGAGGGGGTATTAGGGATGGGGTATTTGGGGACGGGGTATTTGGGAGGGGGTATTAGGGATGGGGTATTTGGGGATGGGGTATTTGGGACAGGGTATTTGGGGATGGGGTTACCTGAGTTCCTGCACCAGCGCTGGTGGCCGAGGAAGGCCAGCCCAAGGAGAAGGGCTGTGCCCCCCAGACCCCCCGCCAGCCCCCACACCAGCCCTGCAAGCACACCCAGCTGGGGGCCACCGCCTCGGCACCGCTGGCACCCGGGCACGTGGGCGCCGGGATGGAGGGGACAGCGGGGACACGCTTACCTGCCTGATGTCCTCCGTCAGCCACTGCTGGTGAGGCAAACGCAGTCAGGGGTGTCCCTGTCCCTAACTGTGTCCCCAGCCCTGTCCCCAGCCCTGTCCCCAGCCCTCTTGCGCTGCGGCCACCCCAAACCCACCAGACACCTCCATCCATGGACCCCATCAACCCCCTGGGTGATGCCACCTCCCAGGGACCCCATTGACCCCAACCATGACACCATGTCCCAGGGACACCCCCAAGGCCCGCACACACACCCCCCCCCCGGGTACCTGTGTCGACGCTGAGCCGGGTGCCGTTGCCGGTGGCCGTGGCATAGCGGGGGATCTCGAGGGTCACCCGGCAGAGGTAGCGCCCGACGTCGTCCCCCCGCGCCTGGAGGAGGCTGAGGGTGGCACGGGGGGGGTGCCAGGCCAGGTGGAGGCGGGGGGTGCAAGGGGCCGAGGGGGTGGGGGTGGTGGGGCGCAGGCGGGCGGCACACAGCACCCGGCGCCCCACGTCCTTCACCCACTCCAGCCAGAGCAGGTCCCAGGGGTCAGCCTCCAGCACGCGGCACCCCAGGGTCACCCTGTCCCCCGCTGCCACCCACAACTCATCTGGGTCCTGGCTCACCTGCAGAGCACCCGCTGCCGGGAACAGCACCCAGGTCACTAGGGGGGGGTGGTGGGAGGGAGCTGTCACCCCCCACCCCAGCGGTCCCCAGAGCCACCCATGGGGCTGAGGGTGCTGGGGCACCCCGGGGACCGGGAGCCAGGCTTGCTGTCTGCATGTCCTGCCTCACCGCTGCCTCCGGCCACGCGCCCCTCTGGACATCCCTCTGTCCCCATCCTGTCCCCACGCATGGTATCTGACCCCATCCTGTCCCCTCCCCCTTGTCCCTCCATCTGTCCCCACTGCCTCTGTCCTGTGCGCCCCTCCCCCAGCCGTGGCACCCACCTCTGTTCAGTCACCCACCTCCATCCTGTCCCCATGTCTGTCCCTCCCTCTGTGTCCCCAACCCCTCTCTGGTCCCCCCCCTCAGGACAGATGACCCCAGCAACACCCCTGCCCCGGCCATCACGCAGGAGCCAGCCTGAGCCCTGTGTCCCCCCCGTTACCCCCAAAACAGCCTGTCCCCAACCCCACAGCCACACCACAGGGGCTCAGGCACTGTCCCCTCTGTCCCCCCTCCAGCCAGCCCTGTCCCCCCACTCACCACCAAGGAGGGGGATGAGGACCCTGAGCCCCCACATCCCCACGCCAGTGCCAGCCTAGCCACCCTGCTCTGAGGAGACACGTCCCCAAGGGGTCCCTGTCCCCGAGGGGTCCTTGTCCCCAAGCTGTCCTTGTCCCCAAAGCGCTGCTGTCCCCCAAGTCTCTCCGCCCCTTGTCACCCAGGCTGGCTCGCTGTGACACCACAGCTTCCTGCCACTGTGCTGCGCAGCCCAGGGGAGGGGGGATGGGGATGGGGATGGGGACAGGGATGGGGACAGGGATGGGGATGGGGACAGGGATGGGGACACCCTCCGGGGCAAGAGCAGGGGATGGCACCTCCTTGGGTCCCCAGCCTGGGTTGAGGAGTCCTGGGGTCAGCTCCAGCTTGGACGTGCCACCCGGGGACCCTCGCTGGGACCCCCCCGGAGAGGGACACGACCTGACCCCAGAACGGGCTGGGAGCCCAGTGTGGCCTCGCAGGGAGAGCTGGAAGGGGAGGGGGGGGGGGGGGTCCCTTACTGGGAGAAACCCACCCCCCAGCATGGCAGTGCCCCCCACCCCAGCACCCCTGCGGCTCCTGTCCCCTATCCCTGGGGGTCCAGAGGTGCCCCTGCCTTGGGGGGTGTGTGGGGGGGATGCCCAGATCTGGGGGGCTCATGGCCCCCCCTTGGGTGGGCGGCGCTGGTTTGGGATGGTGTCAGTGGGTCTCCCTCTCCAGGGGGAGGGGCAAGTTCCGGGGGGGGGGGGGGGGGTGGGGGGGGGGAGCTCAAGCTCCGCCGTGCTCGGGGGGGAGCGGGGCCCATCCTTAGGGGGGTGTGTGTGGGTCCTCAGACCCCGCGCCCCCCCCCCCCCGACTACATCTCCCAGCATGCCAAGGGGCGGCGCTGTCCCCGGCGGGAAGGACTACATTTCCCGTGGTGCCCCGCGGCCGGGAGGGGCGGGGCGGGGCGGGGCGGGGGGCACCGCTCCCCCTTTGTTGGTGGCGGCGGGGCCGAGCGGCGGCGGGGCCGGCCCGGTATGGGCGACCAGGTGGGATTGGGCCAGGACCGGGGACCGGGGCGAGGGCGGGGGGGGGTGAGGTGGAGGGAGAGGGGATGGAGGAGGAAGAGGGAGGGATGGAGGAAGGAGGGATGGAGGGAGGAAGAGGGGATGGAGGGATGGAGGGATGGAGAGGGGATGCAGGGATGGAAAAAGAGGGATGGAGGGATGGAAAAAGAGGGATGGAGGAGGGAGGGAGGAAGAGGGGATGGAGGAAGGAAGAACAGTGGGATGGAGGAGGACTGGAAGAAGAGGGGTTGGGGGGGGTGAAGGCGTGGAGGAAGGAGGGATGCAGGGGTTAAGGGTGGCAAAGGGGGGAGAGGGGAGGAGGGATGGGGGACGGAGGGGTGAGGGAGGGGAGGAGGGGGCCAGGAGGGATGGAGGGTGGCAGGAGGGATGGAAGGAGCTAATGGAGGAGAGTGGGGTGCAGGAGGGGTAGAGGGGTGCGGGAGGGCTGGAGGAGGGAGGGGTGCGGGAGGGAGGGGTGCAGGGGGGTGCAGGGCTCCCCCCCCCCCCCCCCCGGCCCCTAGCTGCCCTCCCTCTGCTCTCGCACACACTTGCCAAGTCATCCCGCTCCCGCCATGCCGGCAGAGCCGCCGGGTGCCCGCGGCGCCTGGCACGCCTGGGCCCAGCGCGGACGGGGGGCCGAGGGGGGGCCCGAGGGGAGCGGGGGGCCGGGGGGCACTGACCACGGGCCGGGGGGGCGGGGGGGGGGGGCCGGGCAGGAGGCTATGCGGAAGATCATCACCACCCTGGCCATGAAGAATGAGGAGATCCAGAACTTCATCTACTCCCTCAAGCAGATGATGCAGAATGTGGAGGTAGCGGGGACCAACCCGCCTTCACCCTCCCCACGGGGACCCCCCAGCACAGCGGGGGTCCCGCTCCCCGGTGGGGGTAGCACCCGCTGACACCCCCGGGGCGTTGTGACCAGGACAACTCGCTGCGGGTGCGGGAGGACCTGGAGAGCGAGTTCCAGTCGCTGTACGCGCTGCTGGACGAGCTGAAGGACGAGATGCTGACCAAGATCAAGCAGGAGCGCGCCAGCCGCACCTACGAGCTGCAGGTGGGCACCCACCATGGGGGGGGGGGGGGTGGTGTCCCCCCCCACGCCCACCGGCACCCTCGCCCACCGCTGTCCATCTCCCCTCCCCACTCCAGACCCAGGTAGCGGCATGTGCCAAGGCCCTGGAGAGCTCGGAGGAGCTGCTGGAAGCGGCCAACCAAGCCCTGGGGACGGCCAACGACCACGACTTCCTCCAGGTGAGTCCCCACCGGAGCGGGGAGATGTCCCTGTCTGACTGCCCTCCGACACTGGGGGTGTCCTGACCCCCCCCTTTCCATCCGGTCGATGCCACCCTGGGGCTGCGCTCACCCCGGGTGGGCACCCTCCTCTCTTTCTGCGCTGGGCACTGGGGCAACGCTGGGCTGGCTGTGCCTGCAGTGGGGCTGGGGGGGAGCACGGAGACCCCCCCCCCCCCTGGGGTGATCCCCAACCTGCCTGGTACCCCCTTTCTCCCAAGACAAAGGGTCACCAGGGCAGCGACACGGGGGGGGGCACCGGCGGGTGTTTGGGGAGCTGTGCCATGGGGGTGCTGCAGCCGTGGGGTACCGCAGCGGGGATGCTGAGCTGCTGGGGTACCGCAGTGAGGATGCTGAGCTTCTGGGGTACCGCAGCGGGGATGTGGGGATGCCGTGGGGTACCACAGCAGGGATGCTGAGCTTCTGGGGTACCGCAGCGGGGTACTCTCTGTCAGACTGGCACCGGAGCAGGCGTCCGGGCACGCTGTACCATGCTGGCTCCTGGCACTGCTGTCTCATCTGCTTTTTTTTTTTTTTTTTTTTTTCCTCCTCTTTTCCTCTGCGCTCACAAGGCTGCCAAACAGATCAAGGATAGGTACGGCACCCCCGTGCTCCCCAGTCCCACTAACCACCCCCCCCCTCGCCACCACCACCTTCCCGGCCAGGGCCACGCGGCGGGTGGCCCCGTGGGTGCTGGGGTGGCTCTACCCGCCCTCCCCACGGCCACGCAGGGCAGGGGGGGAGCAGTCAGGGCTGGGTGGGTGTCTGGCTCCCGGCCCCGCTGACCCTCGTCCCCGTGTCCCCCCCTCCCCCTGTGCAGTGTGACGATGGCACCCGCCTTCCGCCTCTCGCTCAAGGCCAAGGTGAGCGACAACATGAGCCACTTGATGGTGGATTTCACCCAGGAACGCCGCTTGCTCCAGGCCCTCGCCTTCCTGCCAGGTATTGCCCCTGGGTGACAGGGACACGGGGACACAAGGGGACAGGGACATGGGTTTCTCCTGGTGCAAGGGAAGGGCAGTGGCGGGGGCACGGAGGGTTTGTACCAGCCTGGCACAAGGATGGGGGTCCAGGGTTTAAGGGGTCTGCTGGGTGCCACGGGACGGGGTGAGGGGCTGTGGGGGGTGCCAGGCCTGGGGCACTTTGTGGTGCCCCCTCCAGAGGGGCGAGAAGGTGCCAGGGATGGAAGGATTGGGGTGGGGGGTGGGGTGCTGTGCCCAGGAGGGCAGCGAGTGCCACGCTTGGGGGTCTCTGGGATGCCACGTGTAGGGTCCCCAGGGTGCTGTGGCCATGGGTCCCGTCGGTGCCATGCCCAGGGTCTCTGAGGTGCTGAGCCCAAGGGACCTTTGGGTGCCCTGGGGGTGCTGGGGACACCCCGGCTGGCAGCAGGGCTGCGGTGGAGGAGGGGAGGGGGGGGGGTGGGGGGGACACTGGCACGGCTGCTCCTGCGGGCAGTGCCCAGCACCCCCGAGATCGACCTGGCGGAGTCACTGGTGGCCGATAACTGTGTGACGCTGGCCTGGAGGATGCCCGACGACAACAGCAAGATCGACCACTACGTGCTGGAGTACCGCAAGACCAACTTCGAGGGGCCGCCCCGCGCCAAGGAGGACCAGCCCTGGATGGTGGTCGAGGGCATCAAGGGCACCGAGTACACCCTCTCCGGTGAGGGCACGGGGGCAAAACTGGCCCCTAAAAAACATCCTAGGAGCAGGCACTGCGGGTGGCAGGGGGCTGGGTGGCAGTGCCAGGCTTTGTAGGGGACACGGGGGTCACGGTACCCCCGCCATGCCCCGCTTTGTGACCCTGTTGTGCCCGCAGGGCTCAAGTTTGACATGAAGTACATGAATTTTCGGGTACGGGCATGTAACAAGGCTGTGGCAGGCGAGTTCTCCGAGCCGGTCACTTTAGAAACGAGAGGTGGGTACCAGAGGGGGTGGCAGAGCACCCATCGCCCCCTGTGCCACCCCACGCTGCCCCTTCCCACGCGTGCCGGGGTCCTGCGACCCCTTGGTGCCAGGCGAGCAGGGGGTGAGGGGACACCACACCCACACCCACACGCGCTGATGGTGGCTGTCCCCAGCGTTCATGTTTCGGCTGGACGCCAGCACGTGCCACCAGAACTTGCGGGTGGAGGATCTCAGCGTGGAGTGGGATGCCACGGGTGGCAAGGTGCAGGACGTCAAGGCGCGCGAGAAGGACGGCAAGGGCAGGACGGCATCGCCCGCCAACTCGCCCGCCAGGTAATGTCACCATCCCCCCCACCCCCCCCCCCCCCCCAAACACCACCTTGTCACCCCAGCATTGCCCCCCCCCCCCCCGCCCCCGGGTAACGCCAACCCAGCCCTCCTTGCCGGCGTCCGTCTGTCCTAGGGTGGTGCAGTCACCCAAGAGGATGCCCTCGGGGCGTGGGGGCAGAGATCGCTTCACCGCTGAGTCCTACACGGTTCTGGGTGAGAGCCGGGGGGGCACCCAGTGGGTGCTGGCGGGGACCCTGCAGGCACCCGGGGGTGTGGGAGGGGGCCCTGAGGGCACGGGGGGGGTGTGGGGGGGGTGGGATGTAGGTGGGCATGGGGGCACCCAGAGGGACCTGGTGGGGCTGGGGATGGGACAGGGCTCCCCGTGGGTGCACCAGGCAGAACTGTGCCCCGTGCCCGCAGGTGACACGTTAATCGACGGTGACGACCACTACTGGGAGGTGCGGTACGACCGGGACAGCAAAGCTTTCGGCGTGGGGGTGGCGTATCGCAGCTTGGGTAAATTCGACCAGCTGGGCAAGACCTCGGCCTCCTGGTGCCTCCACCTCAACAACTGGCTGCAGGTCAGCTTCAGCGCCAAGCACGCCAACAAGGCCAAGGTGCTGGACGTGCCCGTGCCCGACTGCATCGGCGTCTACTGCAACTTCCACGAAGGTGGGTGCAGGGTGGGGATCGGGCAGTGTTGGGGGTGGGCGCAAGGACTGCCACCACCATGGGCACCAGCGTGTCCGCCATGGGCACTGCCACTGCTGTAGACACCAACATGTCCAGGATGGGCATTGCCACCATCATAGGCACCAGCATGTCCCTCATGGGCATTGCCACCACCTTAGACACCAACATACCCACCCACCGTGGGCACTGCCACCACCATAGACACCAACATACCCACCCACCATGGGCACTGCCACCACCATAGACACCAACATACCCACCGTGGGCACTGCCACCACCATAGACACCAACATACCCACCATGGGCACTGCCACTACCATAGACACCAACATACCCACCATGGGCACTGCCACCACCATAGACACCAACATACCCACCATGGGCACTGCCACCACCATAGACACCAACATACCCACCCACCATGGGCACTGCCACCACCATAGACACCAACATACCCACCGTGGGCACTGCCACCACCATGGGCATTGCCACCAGCGTGTCCACCACAAGCACTGCCACCATCATGGCCACTGCCACCACTTTGGGGACAAGTGTGTCCACCACAGACGCTGCCACCACCATGGGCACTGCCACCACCACAGACACCAACATGTCCACTACCAGCATTGCCACCAGCATGTCCCGTGTTGGCATTGCCACCACCGTAGACACCAGCATGTCCACCACGGGCACTGCCACCGCCATAGACACCAACATACCCACCATGGGCATTGCCACCACCATGGGCATTGCCACCGCCATAGACACCAACATACCCACCATGGGCATTGCCACCAGCATGTCCACCACAAGCACTGCCACCATCATGGCCACTGCCACCACCACAGCCACCAGCATATCCACCATGGGCACCGCCACCACCACAGACACCAACATGTCCACTACCAGCATTGCCACCAGCATGTCCTGTGTTGGCATTGCCACCACCACAGACACCAGCATGTCCACCATGGGTACTGCCACCACCGTGGGCACTGACACCAGCATGTCCCTCATGGGCACCGCCACCACCACAGACACCAACATGTTCACTACCAGCATTGCCACCAGCATGTCCCATATTGGCATTGCCACCACCGTAGACACCAGCATGTCCACCGTGGGCACTGACACCAACATGGGCATTGCCACCAGCGTGTCTCCCTCATGGGCACCACCACAGACACCAACATGTCCACTACCAGCATTGCCACCAGAGTGTCCCGTGTTGGCATTGCCACCACCGTAGACACCAGTATGTCCACCACGGGCATTGCCACCACCCTGGACATTGTGCTGAGGGTCTGCAAGCTCCGTACCCCCCTGCCGTGACCCTTCCCCTGTGCCCGCAGGGTTCCTGTCCTTCTACAACGCCAGGACCAAGCAGCTGCTCCACACCTTCAAGGTCAAGTTCACGCAGCCGGTGCTGCCTGCCTTCACGGTAAGGGGCCGGCAGGGCTGGGCAGCTCTTCTGGGGGTGCCGTTGGTGGGGTTCATCCCCCCCCCACTCCCCCAATCCCCGTGCCAGCCCTCCCGCCCCCAGCCCAGCCGCCCTCCTGTCCCCGCAGGTCTGGTGCGGCAGCTTCCACGTCTCCTCGGGCTTGCAGGTGCCCAGCGCGGTGAAATGCCTCCAGAAACGCAACAGCACAGCCAGCAGCTCCAACGCCAGCCTGCCCTAGAGCTGTGCCCCCCCCCGCCCCACACCCCACCCCGCTGCGGTCACCCTCCCAGGCAAGAGCACTGAATGTACCCCCTACCCCCCCCTCCACACACTGCGCTGGCAGGGCTGTGCCAGCCCCCAGAGCTGGGGTGCACCAGCACCCATGGCCCTGCCAGCTGACACCCCCACCCAAAATCCTGTGCCCCCCCCACCTCCATCGCTGGCACGGGGCTGGGCACGTCGCCCCTCACCGTTGAGAGCTGCTTCTGGCCTGAAGAATAAATTGGGATGTAGGTGTGACGCGGCCGTGGCTGGGGCACGGGGTGCCGGGTGGCACCAGCCCAAAGTGGGGAAGGTTGTTTTTTTTTTTTGGGGGGGGGGGGGGGGGCGTGGGGAGTGTCCCTCCAGTGCCACCCCCACAGCACGAGGAGCTGGGATGGGGCTGTGATGGGCAGTGCCTTTATTCCGGATGGTGCCCGGAGTGATGCCCCCCCAAATATATGGGGTGGGGGGGGGTCCATTGCTGCTCCCCCCCCCCCCTTTCCCCAGTGCCACCCTAGCCCTAGGGGGGTGCCCAGGACAGGAGGGGGGGGCGCAGCTTTGCCCCAGGTATGAGGGGGGCACCGCTGCCCCACCTGGTTCCTGGCACAAAGTGGGGGGGCAGACGGGGGCACGGTGGCCCCCCCCCCTCAGTCCTCAACAAGAGCTCAGCAGAGCTGCAGCTTCTTGGTGAGCTCATCCATCATACCTGGGCCATGGCGGGGGGGGGTGTGTCACAGCCTGGCAGAGGACCCAGGTGTCCACACATCCCCCCCCCAAAACCCCTGACCCCACCACTCGCCCCCATTGTCCCCCAGAGCCAGTGACAGGACCCAAACGTCTGGATCCTGGCACCCCCACCCCTCCACCACCACGCTTTCCCCTCCTCCCCAGTGGGACCCAGCCACCCAGACCCCCCCTCACTAGAATCTGGGGGGGTGGGGGGGGGTAGGATGGGGCGCCGAGCTCTGGGGGGTCTCACTCACCTATGGGGAAGGGCAGGGGTCAGCATGGGGGTGCCCCCTTCCCTGCCTCAGTTTCCCCAAGCCCAGCCAGCCTCACCTTGCTCAGTCATGTAGGTCTGCTCCTCCAGGACGGCCCTAAATGGGGGGGTGTGGGGGTGTGGGTGTCCTCTGGGCCCCCCCTGGGGCTGCAGCACAGGCCAATGGGGACTCGGGGATGGCTTCAAGCTGTGGGGATGGGGCATGGGGGCAGCCAGGGGGGGCTCACCCACCCCCTCAGGTCTCCTCCCCGTTCTCACCATCCATCTCCACAAACTGAAGCGGAGCAGGGTGGGGAGGGGGGGGCATCATGGACCCCCCTGCCTGCCCCTGACACCCCCAGACCTTCAGTGCCAACCTGCAACACCCCAGCAGCTCTGACAAACCCACCCCAGCACCCCAAGACTCGTGCAACTCTCCAGCAATCCCCCCAAGCACCCCAAAGACTCCCCAGGTGCCCTCCACCACCCCAGCCACCCATAATGGCTCCCAACACCCCCACTGCCGTCCTGCAAGACCCCCTCCCGGACCCCGCTGAGCCCCCCGAGCCCCCCCGTAGCCCCCCCCCCCCCCCCCCCGTGGGCTGTACTCGCGGTGCAGGGGCTGCAGGCTGCCCGTGCTGCTCTCCCTGAAGTACTTCACCAGCGCGGAGCAGCGATGCTGGGGGGGAGGCAGTGTCACTTGGGGACCCCCACCCCCCCATAAGTCCCCCCCTGTGGTCCCCCCATTCCCTGCCCAGTGCTCCTGGGCCCTGAGGGTGGGGGTGTCCCAGCCCCTTGGGTCCCAGCCCTTTGGGGTGACCTAGTCTCTTAAGGGTGCCACTCCTTTGTGTCCCAGTCCTTTGGGGGTCCCAGACCCTTAGGGGTCCCAGTTCCTTAAGGGTCCCAGCCTTGGGTGTCCCAGTTCCCAGGGATGCTAGCAATGGGGAGGGGGGGGGTCCCAGTCCCTTAAGTCTCAGCCCTTTGGGGGGACCTATTACCTCAGGGGTACCAGTGCTTTGGGGGTCACTGTCCTTTGGAGGTCCCAGTTCCTTAGGGATCCCAGTTCCCAGGGAGAATAGGAAGGGGGGGGGGGGGGAGGGAGGGTCCCAGTCCCTTGAGTCCCAGCCCTTTGGGGTGACCTATTCTCTTAGGGGTACCAGTCTTTGGGGGGTCACTGTCCTTTTGGGGTCCCAGCTCCTTAAGGGTCCTGGCCTTGGGTGTCCCAGTTCCCAAGGATCCAAGCAATGGGGGGTCCCAGACCCTTGTGTCCCAGTCCTTTGGGGGTCCCAGTTCCCAGGGATCTTAGCAATGGGGGGTTCCAGCCCTTAAGGGTCCCAATCCCTTGAGCCTCAGCCCGTTGGGGTAACCTGTTCTCTTAGGGGTACCAGTCTTCGGGGGGTCACTGTCCTTTTGGGGTCCCAGACCCTTAGGTGTCCTGGCCTTGGGTGTCCCAGTTCCCAAGGATCCAAGCAATTGGGGGGGGGGTCCCAGACCCTCACGTCCCAGTGCTTTGGGGGTCCCAGTCCCTTTGGGGTCCTCCCAGTTCCTTAGGGGTCCCAGCTTTGGGTGTCCTAGTTCCCAGGGATCCTAGCATTGGGGGGGTCCATGTCCCTTGGGGGCCCCAGCCCTTGCGGGGCCCAGCCACGGGCTCAGGTGGGGGCCCAGAGGGGGACATCCATGCCCCCAGATCCAGCCCAGCTCTGTGTCCCCCCCTCCCCATCGCTCACTGGTGTGTCCATGTCCATGATCAGGTCCACACGGTTCATCTTATGGTGCTTCAGCAGCACCGTGCTGCCTGGGGGGGGGAGCTGTGTCAGGGGGGGCTGCCACCCCTCTCATGGGGACCAGCACCCCATGGGGACCCTCACCCTGGGGCCACCCCTTGCATAGGGACCCTTGACCTGTGTGGGGGGGTGGGGGGGCTCACAGCTTGCACAGGGACCTGCACCTTGGGACCACCCCTCCCATGGGGACCCACACTCTGATGCCACCCATCCCCCGCCCCCCCCCCCCCCCCCCCCCCCCCCCCCCCATTTATCTCCTGGCGCATGGTGACCGAGATGCAGTGGCCGTGCCCCCCCGGGGTGCAGCTCCGTGTCCTCCCCCCTCCCCGCACTCCCCTCCAGCAGCCGCTCGGCCTCCAGTCCCGTCACCTCCGAGAAGCAGCTGGGGACTCTGGGGACAGCCCTGCCCTGTCGCCCCCCCCAGCCACATCGGGCCACCCCCAGCCGTGCCACCCGAGCCACGCTGGTCCCCCCCCGGTGAGGTTGGGGACACCCCCCTGGCCTCCCACCCACCCGACTTCACAGGGGCAGCAGTGGCTTGGGGGGGCTGGGGGTGGTGGGGGACCCGGGGGTGGCCAGGCAGCAGCGCCTTCACCTGCGGGGGGGAGGTGTGTGTCACTGTCACGGGGACACCCCCCTGGTGCCGGGGCCAGCGCCCTCTGCCCACCTCCGCCATGGTCAGGATGAATCCCCGCCACATCTCCTGCGCCTCCCAGCTCCCCGCCTGGCATGGGGGGGGGAGAGGGGGGACACGAGGGTGGCCTGTCCCCTGCACCCACGGTGTCCCCACACCCTGTCCCTTATGCCTGCCCCCCATTCCAGCCTCTGCATCCCATAACCCTGTCCCTCTGCTTCTGCATCCACTGTACCCCCAAATCCTGCCCAGTTGACCCCCCTCTACCCCCAGTCCCCAAATCCTGTCCCTTCTGTATCCCCAAACCCTGCCCTTGTGTCACCCCCCCACCCCAGTCCTGCCTGTTGTGCCCCCCTCCCCCGCATGACCCTCTCAAACCCCATCCCCCCCTCCACACCTCCACCCCCCACTATGTCCCTAATCCCGGGGGGGGTCCCACCTCAGGGGTCCCAGCTGGGGAGAGGGGGGGGGGGGGGGGGCAGGGGCACAGGGTCCCATCCTGGGGAAGCCCAACTTGAGGGGGGTCCTGGCTCAGGGGTGTCTTTGGGGTCCCAGGTTAGAGGGGGGGTCCCAATCTTGGGGTCCCACCTTAGGGTCGCACCCTTGGGGGTGGTCCTGGCTTGGGCGTCCCACCCACGGGTGCCACCCCAGGGGTCCCACCTTGGGGGTCGCAGCCCAGGGGGTACTAGGCTGGAGGCGCCCACCCTGAGTGGGTCACAAGCACGGGAGTCCCACTCGGGGGTGCCCACCCAGAGGGTGTCACAGTCTGGGGGTGTCTGCAGCCTCGGGGGGGGGGGTCCCACGGAGGGGTCCGAGGCTGTCTCATGGGGGTGTCCCACCCTGAGGGAATCTCAAGGGTCCCAGCCAGGACAGCCCACCCGGGGGTCCCAGTGTCAGGGGTCCTACCCGGACCCCCCCGTCCCGTCCCTCGCAGTACCCGGCCCCCCCCCCCCCCCCCCGCAGCCCGGCCCAGACCCTCCGGTAGCGCTGCGGGACGGCCCCGGGCTCGGCGGGGGGGACTGGGGCGGGGGCGGAATCAGTGCCCGGGGGGGGTCAGCGCCAGGGGGTCCCGGGCGGTGCCGGGGGTCGGCCGCGGGGGGTGCGGGGGTCGGTCCCGGGGCTGTGTCCCCATGTGTCCATGTGTCCCCCCCCCCCCCCGCCGGTGCGGCAGGGGTGGGGTTCTCGTGTCCCCGTCCCCCCCCCCCCCCCCCGCAGATTCCCGTGCCCGGTCCCCGGTGCCGGTGTGCGTGTCGTGTGTGTGTCATGTGTGTGTGTGTGTCATGTGTGTCCGTGTGATGTGTGTGTCCGTGTGTCCGTCCCCCCCCCCGCCGCTGCCGCGGGAGGGGCGGGGCGGGGCGCGCGGGGCCGCCCCATCACGTGGCGCCGCCGCCGAGGTTGGGGGGGGGGGGGGGGGAGGGAGGGAGAAAGTGCGGGGGGGGGTGCGGGGGGGAAGCGGGAGCGGCGGGAGCGGCGGGAGCGGAGCATGACAGGTACCGCACCGGGCACCCCCCCCCCCCCTCCCCTCCCCCAAATACACCCACCCCCACCCCCCCCACGCACGGCGTGCGCACACGCACACACTCGGGGCACGCGCGCGCGCGCGCACATGCACCTGCGCGCAACCCCCGCTCCCCCCCCACCCCCCCCTCCACCGCCGCACACACGTGTGTACCCGCGCATGCTCCCACGCACACGCGAAGCGCTCCCACACACGCGAAACCCTCGGGGCACCCACGGGGTGGGGGGGCACCCCGGGACACCCGTGGGGCAGGCCCGGGGCGGGGGCGGGGCCGTGCTCCCCCAGGGGCCCGTGTCCGTGTGTCTGTCCGTGTGTGTGTGTCCGTGTGTCCCCGCGCCCCTCTGGGCTCAGACCCGGCTCTGGGGACCCGCAGGGCCAGGGGAGCCTCGTCCCCGTGTCCCCACACCCCCCCTGTGACCCCATCACTGTCCCCCCTGTCCCTGTGTCCATCATCCTCCCCCCCCCCCCCGTGCCCTCCTGTCCCCCCTTCCTGCATCCCTGCGCATCCCAGTCCCAGTGTCCCCATCCACACCCACCCACGAGGGCGGGGGGGGGGACACACACACACACAGACGGGACCCCCAAGGGTGCTCTTAGAAGGGGGGGGACACACCCACGCCTGCTGCCCCCAGTGAGGGGACACCCCCCCCCCCCCCGTGTCCCATCCCGCAGCACTGGCAGCCGCCTCCCCCGGCGGGGACGAGTGCCTGGAGGAGGATGAGGATGAGCTGGAGCTGGGGCTGGACGAAGCGGAGGCCGAGCCGGAGGCCGGGAGCGGGGCGAAGGCGGCGGGGGGCCCGCGGGGGTCCGTCCTCACCCGCCGCGGCATCACCCTCCGCGTCCTGCTCCGCGACGGGCTCCTCGAACCAGCCCGCGGTGTCCTCTCCATCTACTACCTGGTGAGCCCGGCCGGCGCGGGGACACCCGGCTTGGGGGTGTGTGTGGGGGGGGGGTTGGGGCTGGGGGGGTGATTCCCGCGCCCCCCCCCCCCCCCAGCTCACCCCGTCCTCCCCAGGGTAAGAAGTTCGTGGGGGACCTGGGGGCGGACGGGACCATCACCTGGCAGGAGACGGGACAGGTCTTCAACTCGCCCAGCGCCTGGGCCACCCACTGCAAGCGCCTGGTGAACCCCGCCAAGAAGTCGGGGTGCGGTTGGGCGTCCGTCCGCTACAAGGGACAGAAGCTGGACCAGTATAAAGCCGCTTGGCTGCGCAAGCACCAGCCCAACGCGCCGCCCGCCGAGGAGGTGGGTCGGGACCCCCCACTCTGGGACCCTCGGGGGTGCCCCCCCCCACCCACCCCTCCCCCGGGGTATGGGTGCCAGCCCTGTGCTGCCCGCAGAGCCTGGCCAGCGAGGGCGAGGAGGAGGAGATGCCCGAGGAGGAAGAGGAGGAGGCGCCCAGGGAAGGTCGGGGGCCCGTGCCGGAGCCGGCGGCTGTCAAAAAACTGGAGGAAAGGAGCAAAAAGCAGCAGTGCAAGAGCCTGGTGGAGCCGGGTAAGGTGACACCGGGGGGGGGGGGGTCCCCGGGGGGAGCCTGGGCAGCCCGGCAGCGGTGACGGGGCGTTGTGCTTCGTAGATCACGGCCCCCCGGGGAAAAGGCTGGAGAGCAAACCCCGGGTGCCCGTCCGGTACTGCACCCTGGGCACCCGCGACTCGGCCAGGTAGGGTGTGACGGGGACCTGAGCCCCACGGGTGCCACCGCCGGCCCCGTGGGGGCAGGGCAGGGGGGGTGGGGGGGTGGGGTGGCTGGGGCAGCGGGGCTGCGGCTCTTCCAGAAACCCCCAGACTCTGGTGGAGGTGACGTCCTTTGCCGCCATCAACAAGTTCCAGCCCTTCAACGTGGCCATTTCCAGCAATGTCCTCCTGCTCCTGGTGCGTCCTTTCCCCGGGGGACGGGGGGGGACGGGGGGGGGACGGGCTGGGACATCTCTGGTGGCGCTGGGGACATCCCCCAGCATCATTTTGAAGTCAAACTGGTGATTTTAACCTTTCTTCTTTAGGATTTCCACAGCCACCTGACACGGAGCGAGGTGGTGGGCTACCTGGGTGGGCGGTGGGACACCAACACGCAGCGTAGGTAGCAGGGTGGGTGGGTGGCCCCCCCCCCCAAGCTTATGACAGAGACACCCACCCCTCTGTGTGTGTGTGTGTGTGTGTGTCCCTCGCAGTGCTGACGGTGCTGCGAGCCTTCCCGTGCCGGACCCGCCTGGGCGATGCCGAGGCCGCCGGCGCCGTGGAGGAGGAGGTAAAGCAGCCCCGGGGGTGGGAAGGAAGGGGCAAGGGGGGCAAAAGGGGGGGGCATTCCTGGGGGGGTCCCAGGGGACCCGAAGCCACGGTGTCCACCCATCCCAGATCTGCCAGAGCCTGTTCCTGCGGGGGCTGTCACTGGTGGGTTGGTACCACAGCCACCCCTTCGGCCCCGCGCTGCCCTCCCTGCACGACATCGACGCGCAGATGGATTATCAGCTCAAGCTGCAGGGCAGCGGCAACGGCTTCCAGCCCTGCCTGGCCCTCATCTGCGGTGAGCGCCCGGTCCCCGCGGTCCCGGGGGTGCTGGGGCTGCTGTCACCCCCCTACCCCGTGCCAGCCCCGTCTCTGTGCACCCCCCACCCCACCCCCCCCCCAGGACCCTACTATCACGGCAACCCTGGCGTGGAGTCCAAAATCGCGCCCTTTTGGGTGATGCCACCGCCGGAGGTGAGTGGTCACCAGCCCCGCGGGAGGAGGGGGGGTGGTGGTATTTGGGGTGGGGGTGGCCCCAGTGCTGTGGGGTGACCCCCCGCTCCCCCGTCCTCCAGCAACGGCCCAATGACTACGGCATCCCCATGGACGTGGAGGTGGCCTACATCCAGGACGGCTTCCTCACCAACGATGTCCTGCAGGAGATGGTGAGCGTGGGGTGGGGGGCCCCCAAAACCCCATCCACCCCAGCAAGGACAATTCTCCAACCCCATCGGGGGCTGGCTGGGCCTCCACCACCCGTCCCCATCCTGCTGTTGGCCCCGGTGACGGTGACAATCTCTTCTCCATCCCCACCGTGCTGCCGAGGTCTTGGTGCTGCAGGAGTCGGGGGGGGAGGGGGGCACATGCCCGACCCCGGGGCAGCCCCAGTGCCTGAAGCCCCTCTCTCCCCCCACCCCAGACACTGCTGGTGGAGTTTTATAAGGGAGCCCCGGACCTGGTGAAGTTTCAGGAGCTGTGGAGTCGGGATCAGACCTACCTGGACAAGCTGAAGGTGGGGAGGGAGGCTTCCTCCACTGGGCTGGGTGGGGGATTTACCTGGGGGATCAGCTCCAGCCACCCCAGTTTTAATTAACTGGGCTGCGTCCCCATCTCAGGGCTCCCTGGCTGCCCGCACCCCCAAAGACCAGAGCTTCACCCACATCCTGGAGCAGATCTACAGCCTCCTCAAGCTCAGCGGCTGAGGGGCCGGGCCCCCCCCCCCCAACCCCGCGACTCGGACCAGGTGCCTTCCCAGCAAGGGACCCAAGGGGCTCATCCAGACGCGGCGCAGGGCAGCGCTGTGGGGGGGACACCGCATCGCCCACTGCTCCAGGGAGCTCACCCCAGGGGTCCCGGGACCCCGCCGGCTCCTGCCCGGGTGTCCCACGGCAGCGGCGGAGGGGAGGGTGGTTGGTGGGCGTCTCGGCTGTGAGTCGTTGGTGGAAGTGGTAGTTGATTAAAGAGCAGTTCCCGTGAGGCTCTGCCGGCTTGGGGACATCTTGCTGGTGCTGCAATAAGGGACGGTGCTGGTGGTCCCGCGGGGCGCAGCCACCATCCAGCTGCCTGGTTTTGGGGGCTGAATCGGGGGCGGGGATGCTCATCCAGGGCTGCTCCTCCCTCCCGCTGGGTCCCCCCCCCCCCCCCCAGATCCCGGTCTCGCACTCGCGGAGGAGGCAGCCGTTAGAAAGAAGAAAACATTTAATACTTTCATTCAGAGATACAAGTCGAGATTTGTGGGTCGTCTTTTTTTCCCCTAATAAACCAGGAGAAACCATTACAAAAAAAGGTCTTAACAACTTGTCCCAGCTGACAAAACGCATTTCAATCCACCTGAGCCGAAGCCAGAATTCCCGGGACGTGACCCCGGTCCCCACCGGCGAGGGGACACCGGTCCCTTGGGCTCCCTGCGCTGCTGGGAGCGAGGGGGAAGCTGCCCCGTGTCCCCCAACCCAACCGGGGTCACCGCTCGGAGCGCGGCGCGGCAGGGGATCGGACATACAGCGACATGCACGGCTAAAATCACTGAGAAGGGGCTGTGTGACTGTAACAGGAGCCGGGAGCGACAGGGGCAGGGACGTGCTGCGGCACGGGCCCGGTGCCGAGCTGGGGCTCGGCCCCCGGTCGGGCGGGGATGGAGGAGAGGTGCCAGAACCCAGCCAAGGCTGAGGGAAGGGGAAAAAAAACCCCCCACTTTTCTAGCAAAGAAAACCACGGAGCCAAGTGAGAGACGGGGCGAGCGCTGCCGCTGCCGGGCCCCATCCCAACCCCCACGAGAAGGGGCAGGCGGGGATGCCGGGGGGTGGCAGAAGCAGCACCCAGCTGTACGATACTTTTTCCCACCAAAGCTGGGGGCAGAGGGACACGCTGCTCCCCTCCCCATCCCTCCCCCCCCACCCCCCACCCCCCCCAAAAGGAGGGTCACGGTGGGGCAGAGCGGGCAGGAAAGGCACATGAGGATCAGCCGAGCTCCGGCCCCGCAGCCGCGGGGAGAGGAACCACGACCTGCTCTGCCCTGCGGCGGGCAGACCCCGGGCTGCGGCCCCATTCCCCCAAAATTACCCCCCAGCTCTGATGGGAGAGTTTATAGGACAAAAAACCCACTGTCCAGAAGCAACCTGACGTAAAATATTTAAAATAAAAGGGCAGAAGGGAGCAGCCACCCCCTCTGGAGTCGAGCTCTGTGGGGAGGGGGCTAACGGCGGGCAGGGGCCAGCGCTGCTCTGTCCCTCCGGGGTGGGGGGGGGGGGGATGGCACCGAGCCCCAGGCAGGGCTCAGCACCTGCGCCGCGGGGCTGGCTTAGTGTTTGATGGGTGTCGTAGTGTTGTTGTGCCACGGTATCCCCCCACCCCGAGCCCCCCGGGAATGGGGAGAGGGGTAGTGTTCAATGGGGTGTGGGGGGGTGTGGGGGGGAAGGCTGTGCCCCTGGGTGAGGCTGGGGGCTGCTTTGCCCCCCCACTCTCACCCCCGGGCTGCGTGCGTCCCCACGCTGATGCTCGGTGTGAAGGCTGCATCCCGTTCTCTCCCACCTCGATGCTCGACCCAAAGGAGGAGAGGCCTGCGACAAATCGTACAGCCGGGGAGGGGGTGGGCTTGGCAGGGCGCGCAAAGTACCGAAGTTCAAGCACCAGAAGGACAAAAAAAAAAAAAAAAAAATCAAAATAACCAAATTCACAGAGGGTAAGAGGGCCGTCTGACCCTTCTGGCTTGTTCCCTGGTGGCAATCTCGCCCCGAGGCGACGCAGAGATAACACAGCCCCGCCGGCGGACAGGGCCCTGTCGGGATGGAGGTGGAATGGAGGCTCGGCCCCGCGCCAGCGGAGGGGGGACAGGAGCGATGCCGTTTCACTGAGGTAGCGGAACCAGCACTTCCACGTAGTTGAGGGGGAAGAAGCCCGACTGGCCGTTGATCATGCCCTCGTACCAGTTTTCGTCGATCTGGTTGGTCAGGGTGATGATGTCGCCTTCCTTGAAGCCCAGCTCGCCGTCGTTTTCAGGTTCGAAGTCGTAGAGAGCCTTGCAGCAGGGCTGGTCCAGGGGGGCTGCGTGGAGAGGTGGGGGCAGAGGTGAGCCGGAGCCCCTGCACAGCCCCCCCTGCCCTCAAGCCCCCGGGCTCTGCCCACGCCGGGGATGCTGGCCGGCTCCGGCCCCCGCGCGGGCTCATCGGCTCTGCCACAACCCGGCGTGCCCGGGAGACGCTGGCCCTTCACTTTGCCCCCACGATGGCAAAGCATTAACTTGCTTTCAACTCCTCCCTGGAAATTACTTCACTAAATTTCTCTGCTTTCTTGCTGCAACCACATCGTGAGCTTCTCCCAAAGCAGACCCCTGCCTCCACCACCCTGTGCTGCCTGTTCCTGCCTGGACTTCCCCTGCTCTAAGCTAAACTCCAACCTAAATTAGATTAGAAAAGCCACAACATTATTTCTCCAGAGATGAGAGAAGCTGCTGTGCAGTTCATCAGTTGGTCAACAACGGGGTTTGATAGCAGTATGTGGTGGAGGGGGGGTTCCCTTAGAGAGGTCACCCCAAAACTGAGGGTGATGGGAGGGAGAGGACTGCGACTGCCTCTCGGTGCAGAGGGCTTCAAATCAATTAGCAGCTTGGTGAAGCATGTGAGCCCCCCCCCCCAAAAAAAATGGGGAGAAAAATCAGTCTCTTTCCAACATCTCAGCTCCACGATTTAAGCACCAGACCTTCTGACTGGAAAGGGGGTATTTTTATAGCAGGGGAAGCTGCTGCCTGCTCTGTGCACTAACGTTTTGGGAGGGGCAGGCAGATGTAGGGATCCTACCGAAAAGGGACCGAGCTAATACAGACCAGCAGGGTCTGTGGGGCCCCCGTTGCCCGGTGGCTCTGGTAGAGCTCCCCAGGGCAAGGGGAACGGAACGGCGGGCAGCCAGCGCATCTGGTCTGCTGAATATCCACAGCAAGAAAGGACCCACCCTTAGAAGAGAACTCGGAAAACACCAAAAGCGGCCACCAAGCAGGTTCATGTTTTTGGGACAACTTCCTGAAACACCAGGCTGGTCCCACCACCACGGCACTTCCCCTACCCCAGGCACCATCGAGTCCTCTTGCTCCCTTGCTGCACCACCACGAGCTTTCCCCACCGTGATGCCTCCGAGCCACAGACCCAGCCTGGCCTCGGGACCCCAATGGGACCCCAACGGGACCCTTCAGCAGAAACGCTGCCCCACGGACCCCACGTCACCCCACAACCCATTCGAGGCTCCTCGCTGCCTAGCTGGGACCACAAAACCCACTGAGCGTGCCGAGGCTCTACCCGCTCCCCCCAGCCTTCAGCAGTGAGGTGCGGGGAGGGGCGGGGGGCAGCACGAGCAGGAGTGGGAGAGATCCAAGCTGCGGTGCTTGTAACCAGACCAGGTTAATCCTCGAGGTGTCTGATACCTCGTGGAAGAGCATCGGACCCCTGTGGCCTCACGCAGGACATGCCTGCGTGATGATAGCTGCTACAACTCCTCCGGGTGAGCAAAGGCCCCAGCTCTGGAATGGTAAATACCAATACAGCGTGGCTGTTTTAATTTGGGGCTTAGCTCAAGGCTTAGCTCAGCTTAGCTTAGCTGTCTTGCTGGCCAGGCTCAGCACGGAGGTATTAGCAGCTCCAAGCAGCAGCGTCACGGAAGGAGGAGCGAGGAGGGACGGGGAGAGATGGTCACACATCATGCAGTGCGGAGGGAGGAAACTCACGGATACTCCTGACGGAGGCCCGGGACGGCTTGTCGGATCGGAAAGAGGAGGAAGCTGCTTCCAAACAAAAAGAGACATGCTTAAAACAACGTGAACTGGAGAGAGGGAAAGGCAGGGGCCGAAGGGAGGATCTGTTAGGAGAAACAGGGCGGCCTACATGCTGTGTTAGAAACCCGCCTGCCTCGCCGGGACCAGGGAGGGACGGATGCAGCGTGATGGAAGACGGGGAGGGAGCGAGAGATGCTTCATTTTTCCTGTCTGCCACTGTTGGCACTGACTGGGGGGTGCTACAGGCGAGCGGCCTGGATTGGGGACCCCACTGGGACATCCCCAAAGCCAATACAACGAAGGCTACTGGGCCCCAGGAGATGACAGCCCGAGTCGAGAGGCATTTCTGACATTTCTCAGAGCCACCCAGCTCGTGCGGGGCACACCCAGCACACCAGGAACATCGTTTCCAGGCAGAGTAGCTCCCCTCTAACCCCAGGAGGCTGCTCCGGAGGCACCTGTGTGTGCACACACACGGGACAACTTTACCTGAGACTTTGGGGGTAGGATTGCAAGAGAAGCCCCCGTTAGATTGGTCAGTGTCTCCAAAGTCATACGTCTCCCTGGGTTTAGGCTTGTATTCCCGCTTGGGACGTGAGGAGGCCTCCCTCATTCTGGAAAGAAGGGAAAGAAATGCAGATAAATTGAAATATGAAACAGAATATGATGAGATCAACATATTTGTTCTCTTCAGTGGCTACGCAGGGGAGAAAATTGGTTTGTAGACAAGAATCTGCACAACCCTCCGTTCCGGGGCTTTTTGAAGATGGATCTTGCCCAGGGTTTGGGACCTGGCCCTTGGAGAGGGCCAGATGCCCCAGGCTTTGCTACGGAGCTGTCTCAGGCAATTCAGGCCAGCAGAGGACACTCGTGCTGCAGTTTGAAAACTCACACTTGGCAGGATCTTCCCAGCAAGTCTTAATTCAAAGCAGACACAGGATCCACTCAGCAGTTTCTTCCGCGAGGAAAGAACAGGGCAGCATCGCCAAATCGCCCTGAGAAGAGGAGAGGCTGCCCTGGCTCTGTCCAAGTCACCCTGCGCCAGGCTGGGGAAGGCAAATCCCCGGCTCCACAGGGAAGCCCCAGATGCAACGAAAACACTTCTCCTTCCTCGGCCAGGGTTTGGGGAGATGTTTGCTCAGGTGAGACAGAGCAGCAGGAAGAACTGTGCAAGTCACGGCAGTCACGTGGATGCAGCTCGCTCGGCATTTCAACCACCCCTCTGTGTTTCTTGGCACCTCGGCAGCAACCACACGTTCCCCAGGGGCTGCTGCGGAGGTCAGGCCCTTGAGGAGGGGCAGGGAGAGCAGCAAGGCCAGGCAGCTCCGTGGCTCTCCCTGCTCCTGCGTGCCAGACACCCATCTGCCTTTCGCCCACTCACGTGGCTCAAAACTCCGGAGCGCGTGTGGCAGCGCCGCATCTGCGGCAGGGCCTACCCAGAGGCTGCCGTGTAGGCAGAAGGGAGTAGGGCTTGCTGGAAAATGAGGGTTCTGGAGGCAGGCTCACAGATGCCAGCCTTTAAGGAGTTGATGGAGGTGTTTTTCCACGGGCCTGTGACCACCACATCATCCCCACCACGTTGCACTGACCTTCAGAGCAACTGGGAGCCCTCAACATGGACCTTCCTGGGCCACGACCATGGCCAATGTCCAGGTACCTTCCTCAACCACAACTGAAGCTAAGGGCACAAAGACTCTTGGCCAGGCAGTTCCAGGTGACAGAGGGTGACAGGCACATCCAGCTCGTGACACCTGAGCCGTCTGCTCCAACAGCACGATGCAACTTCTGATTTGATCCTGGGTCTGGCCAAAAGGCACTTCTTGGGGGACGCTCCCACCCTCAACGCTCACAGTGCAAGGAGCCCTGGCATGGAGGGGATTTCACCCTTCTCCACCCCACCAAATTCAACTCCAGCCTCCCTGGGAGCAGCACGCCCCGATTCAGGCAGGGCTCAGCCCACGGCACAAGCACAGAGGCTTTGCTTCAGGTGTCAGAACGTGCCTGTCGCTGAAAGCGGGTTGTGCAGCTGGCATTGCTCCCTCCGACCTGGAGGAGGCTCGGACTGCAGCTCTAGCGACTGCAAGAAGCCAGAAGACAGTTTTAGAGAGATGGTCAGGTATTTACAGACGAGTATCACAGGGAGAGCTTGTGGCCTACAGCACACCCGGGGACTCACCTGCGTTTGAGTTTTTCCGCAAGCTCATCCAGGATCTGCACTGCCTGCCTGTGGTAGTCCAGCTGGGCGTCCACCAAGGCTGAGAGCTGGCTCACCTGCTCGATCTGCGAGAATCACACCAAGGTGGGATGAATGGTGCTGCCCAGCTGACAGAAGGCTCCTGCATTGCACACGGGGGCTGAGACTACACTGGGCAATGTGTACAAAAGGCACCTTCCCCAGAGAGATGAGGAAAAGGTTTGGGATTTCAGACACCAGAGGTCAGGGACTGGCCGAGACTCAGCAGGACAGAGACACGACACCTCCTACCACTCTCTGGGCTTTGCTACCTGTTCAAATCCTTCCCAAGTAAGCTGCATTACCTGCCCAAACTCTCTCCCACCAGCACACTAAGAAGAGACCTGTTTGGTACAAGCCACAGCCTCTCCTCTGGCCAAGAGCTGGATCAGGAAGAGGGGCTACAGAAAGGGTAAGAGGCCCACCAAGCCACATGCTGGGCACTCAAGATCTGGGTTTTCAAAGAACGAAACGACTCTCGCAAAAACAAGAGTGGAAATTGGTGTCTAACTTCTGCGTGCCTCGGAGAGATCCCACCCTCGGGTACGCAACCCACCCAGCAGCTCTCAGCCCAGGGCAGAGGAGCCGACACTCTCCCCAAGCACTCACATCGGTTTCTAGGAGATTGTGCATACTGGTCTCTGCTACTTCCTTGGACTCTTCAAATTTCTCCATGGCCTGTCGAAGTTCTTCATCAGGGATTTTGCCCTGTCGTTTCTTCTTGTAGTCAAAGTCCAAGCGTCTGCCTTCCAGCTTCTTGAGATGGTGCTGGGAAAGAGGGTGGTTATGAACAGTAATGGAAAAGAAGGAAAAGCCACAGACTGGGAGCAGCCAAGCTCTCCTGCTGGAAGGCAGCTCTAGTTACAGGCCAAGTTTGTTTCAGAAACGTGATCTCAGAGCACACGCTTCTGTGGCTCCCGCCTTTGTTCAGACTCTGGAGAGGCTCCAGGAGGTAAAGAGCAGCAAGGCAGGGCTGCTGTGAGGTGACCGGGAGGAACGGACCGTCCGAACTCAGTTTGGCAGAGGATTACTGCCACGCCCGTGGTGGCTTTTTACTGAGAAACAACCCTCAACAAATCGGCGTGAGGATGTGATTTCACCCCCTTCCAGCCAAGAGCTGGAGGAAAACACTGCAGGGAGCAGCCCAGATCTGTTCCCCATGCAAGCCTTTCAGGAAGATGAAGAGTTGGCCTGCTTCTTTCAGCTCCCCAGGAGCAATGGGGATCTCTGGAGATGAGGAATTGGGATACAAGTTCTGGGCATTGAATCTCCTGACTGCTTAGGGCAGGGCTGTTTAAATTAGCTCTATGGCAGCCTGCAGAATTGGAGTACAGATAAGTGCTGAAACAGTAGTTGGCAGTTATTTTATCTGGGACACGACTGTAAGCGAAAATTCACTTGAGAGAGCTGCTTTGTGAATTACAGTTTGGGATGGATCCTATTACAAAGCCTGGCCGTGCTTTGCATGGACTTGTCTCTGTGGCAGCACAGGAGAATTACCAAGCTCCATGTCTCCCCAGCAAGACACCGAAGGGCCTTCTTGAGATGCTGCCTAAGAGACCTAGAGGAAGCTAGCTCATAACTTGAAAGGTTATGTTGTAGGACCCAGGCTACTAACAGAATAGAGACAACATTGTGAAATTTAATGCCAGGCAGCCCAAATCTAGCACGGCTGGGAGCTCACAGCCCAAAGAACCAAATTCAGCAAGGCCAGGATGCATGTTGGGACATACTCCCACGGCATCCTCCATAAAACACGGTAAATGAAGAACCGTTCAAATCTGCATCCAGCCTTATGAGCTGCTCAGGAGCAGCAGCAGCAGTGGTGCTGAGCAGGGAGGAAATACTCGTGAATCCGGAGAGAGACAGCACACACAGTGCAGGGGAACAGACCCGATACTTATGCGAGTCCTTGGTTCCCACCACGACAGAGCAAGCAGTTACGTGCACTAATAGTGAGAAGAGGCCAGAAACGAAAGAGGTGAGGAGGAGGGAAAAACATCGAGGTGTTTACCTGGATCTCTTTCAGGTCTTTGTCACACAGGTTCTGGAGGGGATCAATAAAATTTTGTTTGACTTCAATATCCAGAGAGTCCTTCACTTCAGCCAACCGCTTCATAGATTCGCCAGCATCAAGAAGCGCATCGCCTTCGAGTGAGAAAAGGAAGGGAAGAAAAGGGGAGAAGGGAGAAGGGGCCAGCCAGTTAAACTGTGTGGCGGATGCATGCAGAGCCATTCTGCCAAGACACCCAGCGTGTGCAAGCTCTGTCCCCTGTCCAACGCCCCCATATTTCTATCTGGAGCAGATCTCCGAGCCTGGCACGGAGCGAGCAGTGCCCGGCGTGAGAGCAGGCAATTGCCTCTTGGTACGGACTCCACACGAGACACTTCACTAACATGCTTCCTTTTTTCCCTCTGCAAGCCAGGAACAAGCTCTACCAACTACACAGAGGAAGGAAAAGGTAAAAATATTTTTTAAAAAATCAGTATTTTTAAACTCCCTGTTAGCTCAGGGAGTTGCGGAGCTGCTAATTGGCCATGCAGTGCTTTAACCTTGCTCTGCTCCTTGGCCACGGCTGGCAAGAGAAGCCTGGGGCAGAGGCACGATCGGTCTGATCCAGCCTGGCTATCCTTTTGTTCAGACAATTTTAAGTCCGGAGTGCTCTGACCAACTTTTCAAGTTTCCCCAGATGCTGGCTGGCAGCAAACCTGCAGCCTTTTATTCATTTCTGACACTAACCTCTACCCGGCCAACCTTATCCCTTCTCCTCCCCTCTGAATTACAGAGCTCAAAGTTGCTTATTGAAACCTATTTAGTTTCAATTCTTTTCTGAGGCTCCTGCCACAATGACAGTTAAGCCAGATGGACTTGCAGCAAAGCATATTTAGTCTTGGCTTTTTATTCCAGTGGAAACCATTTATAGATTAAATTACTCCTGTGCAGCTTTGGCAAACTGACCGTTTCAGCACTACATTAGCAGAGGAGAATACACAAGTGAAATAGAGGGTAAAGTGAAAACACCACTCTACTGTCCAGCAGAAAAAATAAATATACAGGAAGAGTTATTTCAATCGTGATAAGTCCAGATAACCTGTCCTAGGGAGGGATGCAGTACTAACAAAGACATTTATCAAGTTAAGTGTTCCTTTAAAGAGAGGCTATTGAAGGAAACCAAGGTTTGGTGTGTTGTTCTAAAAACTTCCTTCCCCCTTGCTCTCTGTAACAACTCTGGTTCCTGCAAGCCAAGAGAGATGCAGGGCTCTGAGTTGGCCAGAGACACTCTTGAGAGTCCAGAAGCGGCCAGAGCTTTTTAATTCTCCTGAGGCAAGAAGGCTCCTCCCTGCACTGGAAGCCATCAGACAGCTGTGCACTGCACCGGGTCTGTCACGTGCACAGGCTGATGTTTTAGTGGATTAAAATTGACGTCACTGAAAGGCTTCACCCCCCTCCTCCCTGCAAGTCACACGTGGTTATGAGAAATTGCCACGCAAAACGATTTCTTGGCCACGGCCTCCCTATAGCAGAGCTCTGGCTGGAAACTGCACCATAAAACTCTCAATCTCGCTCAGTCTAGTTTCCACACCACCGTTGTTCAGTTTAGAAGCGAGGAAGCATTTTTTTCTCACATGCAAATTTATCTCAGCGTTTAATAAGACAGCATTAAGAGGTGGCTTTGCACATAATGCTGTGGTTTGGGATCCAGGACACTTGGGCTCTGCCCACCCCAGCCGCCCTGGGTGGAAGCCTTGGAACCACTTTTAGCCCCAGTCCTGTCAGGCGATGCAAAGGGTCACACAGACCCTTCCAGAATTTAGAATAACAGCTTGGAAGCAGGCTCTCATTTGGCAGCAGCCTTCTCCATCTCATCCGCATGCCCCTGGGGGGAGCTGGCTCGATGGGACACTCACCGAAGTTGGAGTCCTCGCCCAGCTCCTTGCCGTATCGGATCATGCTCTCCCCCAGCAGCCCTTCCGACTGCGGGTAGCCGGGGTTCTTCACCTGCCCGCGGATCTTCGACATCGTGTTGAGCATGGTTAGCTTGGCTCTGGAAGCTGGCACAGAAACAGCCACAGCCGTGTTTGCAATTACTTCGACTTGCCAGCAGCTGCTGGCCACTGCCAACTTTTTTTTTTTTTTTTTTTTTTTTTTTCCCCTTCCAAAGATACACCCAAAGCCAAGAAACCCTATTGTCTTCATCTACCAGAAATACCATTTGCTACGAAAAGAGAAGTTTCTTTTCCAAGACAGCAAGCAAAAATAGTTCCCCACAGCTCACCAGTGAAGGCCAAAGGAGTTTCCCCAGCCCTCCCATCGTCCCTGGAGTGCTCTCTGAACGGGCTGGCTGGAAGCACGCAGCTCCAGAAGCAATGCCTACAAAGCCAGCCATCCCTTCCCAGCCCGGAGACACCACTTTTTCCGGACACTCCTGGAAAAACAGGTCCCCTTCAGGGCCTCTCTAGGTGCAAGGCTAAAAATGTGTCTGCTCTTTCACCGTTCAACAGCAACAGCTGCATCTTACAGCCCAGGAACACAGCACGAGGCACCAGGGGTATCTGGGTCTTCACCTGAGTCACCTAATCTTGAATGTGGGCTGGTGACCAATATCTCAGGGCCAAAAAGGTTCTCTGATGCCTCTCTGCCCCCTCTGCCTCCTTCCCTGGAAAACTCGAGGACAGAGGGAGGAGGACAGGAGAGGTCCAGGCACTCACCTGGGTTCGGCTGGAGGTACTCTATTGTTCTGGTCAATACTTCTGTAACCGCCTTGCTGGTCAGGTCCACTTTCTGTAGAAAGACAAGATGACCCAGCAGTCGTGAAGGTCAGCTCAGGGTGTCAGCAAAGTCACAAACAGTTTAGATAGGCTATTTTAGAGATCTCTCGTTTCCTACTCACTTTTTCCATTTCCTTGAAGTCATCGTCTAGCTTGGTCCCTTCAGCCCCTCCGACCTTCTCACTGACCAGCTGTAGAAAAAGAAGGGAGGAGGAATCAGGCATGGTACTAACTGGTGAAAGCTCCTTGCAGCAAGTCCCTGGGACAGAAAGGGAAGAGGGGTGATCCAGAGAGCGTCTGCAAGAGAAAGGCAGTGGCAGGAACAGCCCAAAGCACATTGAAAAGACGTGGCTCTTTGCTAACACTGCCCCACTAAAAATCCAAGTGTCTCCTACCCTCCCAAAGCACGGCTCAGTCAGGATATTCCTCACACAACAGAAGCTACACAGCTCCTTAAATCACAACACACAGCTCCAACTCCAACACTCGCTGGAAAAAGCAAGCAGCGGAATTGTCTCTCGACTCCATTTTGAGCCAAGGCTTCGGTTTCACACACGGCAAAACGCAAGTGAAGAGAGAATGAACACACTCTGCTCACAGCAGCCAGCACAAGAACAGAGTCTGGAGAGAGCAGAGACCTCTCAAAGCCCTAAACCATCACTCCCAGGGGAAATGCTGGAGGAGCTCAGGATCTAGGGCATGGGAGTTTTGAATTCTTTGTAAGCGGAGCATAAAGAGATCTGCAGAAGCTACAGTAAAGTTTTCAAATCCATTTATCAAAGCGCCTCTGACGCCTGTTCTAAAACTAGTGAAAAGGTGAGATGTTTGACAAGCTGTAAAGACAGGGCTGCTTTTGGCTACTTGTGTGAAGGGCTTATCAGCTTTCTTCTAAATATTGCTTGGTCTAAGAAAAGACCCCTGCTCCCTAACACTCAATCGCCCGAGCTGAAAGATAAGCGCCTTATTAAATCCACCCAGAAGTGGCCTTCCCTGCAGCCCAAAACGGAGAGGAAAATTTCCTTCCCAGCCCCATGCTGGTGTGGTAAAGCAAGTGGCAGCACCCGGGGATGCGGGACATACAGATCAGCCAAAATTAGTGATTATCTTGCCCCAAACTGGTCCAAAATGGATAGCAAATTACATATACAGACATCAAAAGTGGTCTAGGAAACTGGCGTTGACTCCCAAGCGTTTGACGCCTGCCGCAGGGCATTGTCAGGATTTCTCCTGTTTGTAGTCAAAACTCCAGTTCTGGACGAACAATACAGGTTTGTTTACTTCAACATCAAATACTTGATTTTATCAAGTCCTTCTTCCTCTGGAACCCTCCTGCTCCCATGGAGATTCAAAATGATTCCTTATTTTTTTGAGGAAGAGGCGGGGCGGGGGTGGAAAAAGCCTTTAGGTAATCATCCATTTTCCAAAGCACTTGGAGACACGACGCCAGCCACTCCGCTCCGCGTGCTCGCACCTACCATGCAGCGCTCGGCCCCCCGCAATGAAGCTACCAAGCAGGACGCGCAGAGGAAACGCTTGCTATTACAAACAACAACAAGATCTTCAGCGTTTCAGCAAAATCCCATTTCCAGAACCCAAAACAGGGAGGAGGAAAAAAAAATAACGTGCGTATTCCAAGACCCTCGGTACGCCAAGCGCCCAGCTCTGGCGCTGAGCGTGAACATCGTTGCTCAGAGCACAGCCAGGGCTGATAAAACTTCTTGCAGCTCGGTGGGGAGACGTCAGCAACCGTTCCACGCTGCCGAGGCAGCGCAGAGATTGCGGAGGAGAGGCTGGGGAGCGTGGAGAGCTCTTCCAACCGACCGCTCAGCACGGAGCCGCGCAGCATCGATCACTGCAGGGGTAAAATGAGGGTTTGACGAGGCTGACAAACGAGGCAAGAGCCTCTCGGGGCCTCACTGCAGCAAGGGAAGCCTTCTTTTTTTTTTTTTTTTTTTCCTCTTTTGGAGGAAGCACAGTTGAGCAGAGGACCCGAGATGCCAGACAAAGAGGGATTGCTGTAGTTCACCCTTGACATTTAGACACTGGGAAAAAGGAAAAGGTTGCTGCTCTCCTGGTTTTCCCAGCTCAGCTCCAGACTTCATTCTCCTGCTTAGCCCCCAGATAAGGTTTTTACAGGCCCACAAGGCCCAGCAAGAACGTGCCAGGATGGCCCAAGCCCTGCACCCTGCCGTGCCGTGTCCAGCGAGCACACAGAGGAGGCTCGAAGGGATATTATCAGTCCATAGCTGCCTGCAGATGGGCAACTGATCCGAGCGAGATTTCTTGCTTTTTTTGGACCCCTGCTCCGCGCTTGGGGTGCCAGCACACACCCTGGCAAGCCGGCTCCAAGCTGGGGAGGCACACGCTCCTCTCTAGACACACCGAGTCGAGAAAAAAAAAAAAAAAACCAAAAAAACAAACCCACGGAGCAGTTGCTCTGCCTGCCAGGGCAAGCTCAGCAGAGCAAAGCTCGCTCCCAGCTGCCATCGCCTGTCCCCTGCCAAAAGTCCCGCAGCCTCCGCAGCCGGAACAGGGCACAGATCGCTTTTGGGAAGGTTGCACCTCCACAAACCTCCTTTACTCATTAATACACCTGGGAAAGGTGCTATTATCCCAAGTAATTCCATTCCTGCTTTTCTCCACCCACCCACCCACAGATTTGCAGCCCAGAAAGCTGCAAATAACCCCTCTGGCAGGGAGCTCTGCTGTAATCAGGGAGTGCATGCCATGTCAAAGGCATTGATCACCACAGTGATTTTGGAGGCTTAACACCCTCCCAGAGAGCCAAGAGATGTGGAGGAGGAAAAAAAACCCCTCACTTGCAGACTAATTTAATCCTCCTTTTGACATCCAAGAAACGCTACTGGTGCCCTGCTGTGAAGGAATAAGATGATTGAGGTTCTCTCACTGCTGGCTCTAATTAAACTGGGAAGCTTCATCACAGGAGGAAAGAAGGAGGGACTGTGTGCCATCCGCAGCGGCTCCATCTCTATCCCCACACTCCCAAATCTGTCAGGCAGGAAGACAAACTAATGCAGATTCCCCCCCGGCGCTAGCCAAGCCACGAGCCAGGAGAAGCCCTCGCCGGCTCCTTGTTTAACCTAGAGCTTCACGACACGACTGGGAGCCAAGTTTCCAAGTGCCACCTCGTGCATCTCCTCACGCCGCCTGCAAAGAGCCTGCGAAGGCTGGCAGAAAAAAGCAGCTGCCTTTCTCAGGGGAGCGTTAAGTTCACCAGGAAGCTCGCCCTTTGCTCGCAGGATGGGAGAGGAAGGAAGCATCCACGCGCTGCCTGGAGCATCCAAGTGAACTGTAAGATGGTCAGTGAAATGCTGCCGGTGCACATCCCGGCACAGCTTCTTCCAGGGGCTTTCGGTTTGAGGATGTGGTGACAGTTCTTCGGCGCTTTTCTTTCTTGAACAGCCAAGAGGAGACTTGGGACATGTCCGTCTTGCCCTCCTTGGGGACCTAACCTCTCGCAAACGCTGCAACTAAGACAGATGTGAACCCAGGGAAGGGGCTGGCAAGGCAAGACATGCAAATCTTTAACCAAATTCAGCGGCCCAAATACCCTCTTGCAGGCTTACGCTGCGGCGCATCAGCTGGCTTGGTGTGAAAGATGAGAACAAGTTTATACTCTCTGGTTTCTTTAATCTCCCAGCCCTGCCAGGATGGGAGACACACTAAAAGGACGAACCTGAAGCAAGCCCTGTCACAGCTCAGAGAGGGGAGCAGGGCGCTGCGACAGAGCAGAAGCCTTCAGCTGCACTGCCACAGCAGCCGGAGCCAAATGCTTCCTAAAGCAAATATTAGCACAAGGCGATATTGTTGGGCGTCACGGCCCAGCGAGATTAAAAACTGCTCCAAAATGGGATGGCTTTTTTACCTGGCATCCCAACCAAACCACGCTGCAGGGTGGGGGAAAAGGGCTGAGGCAGACGGTGCACGCAACCTCCAACAGAGAAGCCAGGAATCAATCCCTCATTTCCCATCCGTGTTTAATTAAAAGGACACCGGCAGTTAAAACATGCCCTAGATAGCTCCGACCTGAGATCAGAGAGGAGGGAGGTGCATTTATTTCAAGGCTGATGAAGTGCTCCTGCGCTGTGCCGGGGTGCAGTGGCTCCCACCCCAGCAAGCATCACCAGGAGCACGGCATCCAGCCAGGAAAGCTAATCCAGAGGGATGAGATACGGCCGCTTCTTACCCCCGACGGGCTGCTCCCAACTGTGCTTTGCGGTTTCTGCAGCTTCATTTTAAAGAGCATCGACTCACGGGGGCTTCCATCTGTTTCCTTTGCAGGGGCGTGGGAACAGAAACAATCCCGACTTCCCCTCGCTGTTTAAAACCCACCGGAGGGCTGGCCATGGTGGAAGATCTTTGGAAATGAAAGACCTATTGTTTAAACTAACTACTGCTGCGGGAGGTTGGCTACGGGGAGAGGCAGGAATGGTATGTGTACACAGAGAGGGAAGAAAGGCGTGATGAAGAGGGCTTCTCTTTTACAGTTGGGAGTGGGAGAGAAGCAAGGGGGGGCGGCGCAGCCCCTCCCAACTTATGACAAAATCCACGCTCCCCTCCTCAAAACCCATCATTTCTTCCTGTCACCTGCTCAGCTCTGGGACAACTTGCAACAAATAAAGAAATCTGAGCATCCACCCCTTGCTATACTGCACTGGGCATCCTTACATGAACCAGATGGATCAGACAGACAGGTAACAGTCTGCCCACACCATCACCGGAACCCAAACAGATCCCAAAGGCCTGGGGAAGGACCCTGACACACCCGCTCCCACCCCAAAAAATCGCATTTCCCTCATTGCTCGCTGCAGCATCACCCCCATTAACATTCCTGCCAGGAGCACAAGCCCATGCCCAGAACATTTCATCATGCGCAGGTGTACTCGTTCAGGATTTGCCTGGATAAATTTAGGAGCAAAGATCTGGAGAGGTTTTGTGAAGAGTAGATGAAGCTGCTCCCCGAGAGGAGATGGGCAGTGCCAGCTCAGTGCAGTGGCATGGGCTGTTCCGCACCGTGGCCTTGCTGCATCACTCCCAGGGGCTGCTGTTGGCAGAGCTGTGAGATGCGTAGGAAAAAAAAAAAAAAAAGAGATTTTTGTATAGCATCATCAGCAAAATTCATGACAAACAGAGGGAAGATGCCATCAATTAAACTTCCCCCAGCCGAGGAGCACCTGCAAGGCACCTCGAAACCCAGAGGAGGGCAGATTTGCAGCACACCCCACTCTGAAAGTCCTCGTCTGCCCAACCTGCGGATGCGGGAGCCTGACGCTTGTGTCATTTTCTACTATAAGCAGCTTTCCTGTGGGACTCTACATACCTGATTTTGATATTCTGTTCTTCAGCCTCTAGAAAGTTTAAAATGGGCAATTATCCCCAACTCCCTCAGTCTCAAACAAGCAAAACATACCAAGAGAAACACAAAAAAATACGTATTTTTTTATACTTGCTTTCTTTTTCCGTAACAGTCAGTCCTGTTTATAACACATCAAACATATGCCAACCTTGCATTCAAAACAGTTGCCTGCAGGAGAATGAAAACCTTATCCCCCCAGATGCTGGCATAGCAAAGCCTTCCTCTTCCTCCCCACCACTCTCCGCCTCTCAACAGAAATAAAAAACCCACAGACAAGCAGCTCTACCCTGGCTCCCTGCATCAAGAAAGAGCAAGTCCAGTGGAAAAAGCCAGTCCACAAAATAATTTAAAAAGGTGCTGTAAATATTTTGAATGTCAGACAAAGAGGGCTTAAGCACAACACGACAACCTGGTAGAGACATGTAGAAGCAGTAATTAAGGAAAACCAGGATTAACTGGGATCGCTTGTGCCCACTTTCAGCTGTGCCCAGTGCCACAGATCTGTGGGATGCTCCATAAATGCTAAATAAAGCCATCGCCACTGCTCCAGCTCAGCAAGGCATGACTCCCTGCCATTAAGTGTAATTTTCGGTCATCTTCACCGGTAACTTTATCATCTCAGTGTAAGAGGCAGCTGGGCAGTCGCAGCTCCACGGAGCCAATGTGACAATTTACTCTGTCGCTGCGTGTGTATTTAAGCTTTAAAATAGATGGGTAGTAAATGGGTTTAGTCACTCAGCTGTAAGTCAGTGTGGGCTCGGCAATGGCAGGACTGCAGCGCCCCAGAAAAGCCTCCTCCAAACACTCTCCATTTCTACCAGCGTGCCGAAGGCCAGCTGCAGCTCCTGGAAAATGCCCGGGGGTCCTCCCCGAGCACCCCGCACACCTCGGGCACAGCAGAGGCTCCTTGCAGAACCAGCTTGTACTGGGAGGTGCCTCAAGGCCGCTGGCAATCCCCCGCAGATGTCTGAGCTCCGACGTGCTGCCTGGCCGTGCCAACACAAAGTGTCTCATTAAAAGTTAATTGTCACCTTCCTGGCATAATCCTTGGAAACGGGGCAAGGCTGGAAGGTGCTGGTCCGATGGCAGACACCAGTTGGGATCCAGAGCATGCATACGTCGTGTCGAGGCCTCGCCGTTTCGGGTTCCTCTCCACAGGCACACGGGGCCGGGAACAAGACGACCGGCCAGTTCCCATGGAGCAGAGGCAGCTGATGGAAACCCGAGAGCCTGAACGCTGCGCACACCCCTTTTCTCCCCAGACACCTGCAGTTCTGTCTGTTCACGTTAGCTTTGTAGATCTGACTGCATTCTGCCTCCTTAGAGGCTTTTAAGCTTTTTTTTTTTTTTTTTTTTTTTTTTAATTAAAAATGGAAGGCATCCGTTCTTAAGGAAGGACGCTGCTGAGAGGCAGCAGACACCCCAGTTTAAGGAGAGATCGGCACGCCCACAGCAAAGCGCTCGCTAATCTGAGCAACTTCTGACCTACTTTAAGGAGAAGAAAACAGATCTAAGCTTTTATTGTGCGGAACAGGGGATGAACAATTACCACTAGTCTTGTAACGAAGAGGAAGGCACGTTCCCTAGCAGATTCCTGCGCTCTGAATAGCTGAGGGATTGGAGGCACCCAGCAGCTCCGTGGTCCTCGCGGGGCTGAGCACTGTTGCACCCTCTGGACTTTCTCACCCCAAAAGCTGCCACTCTAAGGAGAGAAGACCAACAAGTGCTAGAAGAGGAAAGTGCACGGGAGGAAGCGATTTGCCTACTGTCAAGAGCAGGTTAGCAGCAGAGCTAAAAACAGAAGGTGGATGTGACTCGGCAGACACCGTCTCACCATCTCTCACATCCCCGTTGGGCTGGGGCAAACCAGAGAAAGAGGAAGGGCAGCTGAAGCTCTCACCCTCCTGCCTCTCTGAGCAAGACCCTGCTGCTGGCTCCTAACGTCAGCCTTTCCATCGATCTAACCTGTCCTGGGGCACCTGACCGCTCCACCGGCCACCTAAGTTGTCTGGTCTCCCCGATAAATAGCTCACAGGAATACTTTTACTCTGTTACCCGACTCTCAATCTTCTCCTGAACTTTCTTGCCTTTATTTTTCTTGTTGCCATCTTTCACGAGGAGGGCCAGTCCCACTCAAGATTCACCACCCAAGCACCAGCGATGTACTTGTGCAAAGGCACGTAGAGGTGTTCTGCTGCCTCCGGACACGTGCACCAGGAAAACGTGTCTAGAAATAAACCGAGCTTTCCACCCCCTCACCATCTGAGATGGGGATCTATCCACTCTCCACCCAGCGCCAGAGGAATTGCCTCGATTTTGAGCAGGAAGGTCAGCCCAGAACAATGAAGAGCTCCTTCCCTTCCCTCCTGACAAGGCAGAAAGCCTTCAAAGTGACCTCAGGTTGTAATCTTATCATATGGAAACCGCAAAGAAAGAGCTGCTGCATGCAAAGACAGCTTTCTAGGGAGCCACCTGTCAAATCACCTACTCAAAGTGCTATCGAATGACTCATCTCCATCCAGCAGATGGGCTCAGAGGAATGAGGACAGCATGAATTAAAAAAAAAAAAAAAAAGTAACTTAAGCAGCAGCCAGCAGGTCACACTCGCAGAGCTCAGGCCAGAGAAGGGCACACAGATGCACCGCAATGCAGCCGCTGCCTCTTTCCTCCGGGGATTCGTCCTTTCCTTGTCTGTAGCATGACAGTATTTAAAATCCTGGTTGAGATCCCTGATTTTGAGGCTCTGTGCTCAGCTCAGTGCTCCCCCAAGCTAACTCTTCCAGCAGGAGAACAGACGGTGCCTCCTCCCCTCCCCGAGCAGAATCCAACATCTCTGCTTGCCCTGGCTAATGCCGAGCCGGGGACGGGCCAGCCGGCTGAAAGGGCACAATCCTGCCTTAAAAGCAGACTCTCCCCAGAGGAGAAAGGTTTCAATATGCAGCTCTCACCACAGGGAGACACTTGAAATGTTGAAATGTTCTTGCTGCAGGGAAGGGGGCACCTCCCAACAGTCAGCAACAGCCATTTGCATAATAAATATTTTCTCTTATTATTTGTTACTTCTCACATGCTCTGTACCAAATGAGACATAATTTCTATTCAGCTGGAAAAAAAAAATAATATAATTGGGTCAAGTTAACCGGGAAAACAAAACCACGTAAGGAAAAAAGGCCGCAGCTCCCCTCTCTCCCCCGGTGATGCCCTTCTCCTCACCCACTTGCACTGACTACAGCAATTCAGAGGAAGTCCACTAAACCGAGGGGAAACGTAGAATATTTGCCTTGCATCCAGATTTCCTGCCCAACCTCCCTATGTCCTATCTCGGAACAGCCTTAGTGAATCACAGCCTGACTTTTGCAAAGCTGCTGAGCCATCATTCCTCAGCAACTCCACCCGACCTTTGCAGACCCAGGGGAAAAAGGCGAGCAGCTCCTTGCATTTAAGACTTGGAGCCGCTCATTAGATGTGATATAAAAGTACAAAGCACCAGAAGTGCCTCCTAGTAATTGCAACCCTTGGTTTCCTCTTCTGTGAAGCTCAATGACAAAGCGAGGCAGAGCACTCGGCAGTCCTGTCCTTTGGTCAGCGTACGGAGGATCAACCCCAACCATCTGCCTGCATGCTGCTCCCAGGGATTTTACTAAAAGGATGCGGGGGGAAAAAAAAAAAAAAGGCACAAGAGGGCTTATGACACCTGTATGGCCCTGGGGAAAACACCATGGCCCCAGGACAGCTTGCAAAAAAGTAGCAGACAGGATTTCTGCTCCCTGTGCAAACCAAGACAGATGAAAAAACACCTCCCGGGGGTGCGTGACACTGGCATCATTCAGCACAAAAAAAAAAAAAAAAAAAAAAAAAAAAAAAAAAAAGCAACAGAGCCTAGAGACTATGAAGGAATGGGGAAGGAGGCAGAAGCACCTTTGGACTTGCAGCATGACGAGATCAAACTGAGCTGATGGGACATGTAGAGCAATTACCTACAAAATTTAGTCACAGCTGCGTTCAGTTTTGGGTGGCAGACGGCATTAATGAGTTCAGGGAAGAGTCAAGGTGAGCTCGAGTCCATCAAAGGGGAGGGCGAAAAGCCTCCTCCTGGCTTGGAGGGGACAGAGGGAGCCCCATGCAGAGCACATTCAACAAGGACAGTGTTGGCCAAGTGAAAACTCCAGGACGGATCTAGCGATATCTCAGTGTACACAAACATCAAAGAGGGAGAGCAATAATTGAGAACACTATAAATACGCGTTTTCCTTGTTAATTTGAATACTAGGAAGAACTTACTGGCTATCAGACCAGAGCACAGCATCCTAAGGAAAAGGAAAGTGGGAACAAGTGAACAGAGGTCCGTAAGATTGCCAGGAGCAATCCAGCAAGGGCATGCTGGACCAGATCAAACTCCTGCACCAGCTCCTCAAAGAGCTTTGCATGGGGGCCTTCTCCACATCCAGGTACTCTGTCATGCTTCCAGATCATGCAAGATGACGCTGAACTGATTTCTTTTTTCTTGCTGCACATCATTAACACTTGCTAACACTTATTTCAGAATGGTTTAAATGTGAAAAAATCCTTCGCAGCTCTTGCAGTTTGCTTTCACTCTGCAGATGACACCATCGATGCAACACGATTGCCTTTCTGCCCTGTGGTCAGAGCAATAGGTGTACCAGAAATTCGGGTAGAAAATATTTAAATGATGTTATCCCTGTCAAGCATAAAAGCGCAGACTCCCTTGGTCTTTAAAATTCACTCAGTACAATTAGGAGGAGCTTTACTACAAGAACAGCTTCAGCAACATCTGGCACTCCAGATTTGTGCCTGCCCAGTGCCCCCTAAGTCCAGCCAAACCCATGTGCACAGGCACGCGTCACCAACAAACAAGATGTTTTCTAAATGCTCCACCACAGAGCTTACAGTGAAGAAAATCAGGGGAAGGGGGGGGGGGGGGGCGGGAAACAACCACCACCACATTTGGCACAAACAGCACCTTGTTAGACAGTGGATTTGTGTCGTATTTAGACAACTGTTTACCATTTTTCTGCCTTTTTCGTCACAAAGGTGCCAAGATTAAGTTTAAATATAGCTAGTCCTGTAAAGCCAAAACAGATTTGGTCAAGAAAGCGGTTAACAAATTATCACTGATGAATAAAAAGCCTGGGCCAACAAGGTGATACAGCCTGGTTTTCAAGCTCTAAGATGAATTATGAACCATTTTCTCAATTAGATAAAGCCCTTTAAAGGTTTAATCATGCAAATTTTATCTTCTGTCTGAAAGACAGAATTTCATTATGGAGATGCGTTTAACTCATCTTTTTTTTTTTTGAGCAGAAAAGCAATCTAATTAGTAACAGTATCATGACCTTTATTAATAGCCAGGCTTTAGAAGATAGGAAGATTCTAAAATTCCCAGTGGCTTTAAAAGAAAAAAGACTAGTTCTATTAATAAGGAATCGGCAACAAAGCTAATTACACACGCCATGGGCTAGACGGCTTTTCTTGGAAGCCAGAGCCACCCAGACTTTGTCTTGATGGACTCTCCATCTGCTGCAAGAGGAGCAGCAGGGCAGGTCCAGGACCTCGGGGGGCCGGTGTGTGTCCCCCCAGGGCAGCCCCAGCCTGCGCTGCGGCAGCTTGAGGAGCTCGCCAGGCTCTATCAGCAAACCCACATCCAGCAGTGAAACCATGTGGCTGCTGGAGAGGATCCCAAGAGCAGCTTGTTTATCCCTCCAGCTTGGGCCAAACTCGGCCCTTTCCTGTCAACAGGAACCTGTTCCTGAAAGCCACGGGATCGCCGACTAAAGGGATGGGGGGGCTGAGGGGAAAAGGAACAGGAAACCTTTCATAAAAAATAAAAAAATTAATCATCGCTTTTATAATCACAGGCAGAAGCCACGAAAGGCTGAATCTTGCACTAAGTCACGTCACGCAGCAGTTTATGAAAAGAGAAGCTACGTGATGCTGTGGGGCTTTCCCAGCCAGAAGAGCCCGGATCCTTCCCCCTCCGCTTCGGCTCTGCACCGACTCCTCTGCTCCCCGGGGGCAAGGCTGGGATGCAGCCATGGCACTGGGGGGGACATGGCTCAGGAGGGAGCAGATCTGCAGGAAAAGTCACCCCCCCGTTGACAGGAGCAACCTCCCGCACGCTCCAGCTCCAGGCCCCTGACTTCACAGCTCAGGCTGATGATTTAATCAGCGCAATTACAAAGATGGAAAGGACCACAAGCGCAGCCCTCTGTAACGCGGGAGCGTTATGAAACAGCATCAGTGTCTAAATGCATCACTGAGTTTCCATGTGAATGAGTTCAGCTGGCATTACAAACCCAAGACCTTCTGGATTACGGATTTATTTTATTTCTAGTCTTTTCGGTAGTTCGGCAGCCTGCTCGGGCGTGGTGCAAACCAGCAGCCTCCTCCAGAAGGGACAGCAACATCGATGCAGGCTGCAGCAGGCTCAGGTCCTGTAATAACCCCTCACACCCCACTGCACACAATTCCTTCCCCGAGGGGCAAGAAGCCTGCTGAGGCAGCCCTCCGTTTTGATTTTTCTATTGGTATTTCTGCAGTTTTGGGCAGAAGGAGCTGCCCTGCTCCCAGCACGGGCTGCTGTCCCTCTCGTTTTACCACCTGGGGCTTGGATGGGGCTGCAAACCCTGGCAAAAGGCACTGGCATATGTAGGGACGGGGGAGAGAGGGAGGGGAAAAAAAAAAAAAAAAAGTGCTAAAGAAATGAATCAGCTTTTACAAGCCAGCCTGCCTGATCTCATCCCTATTTTGCTCTTTCCCAGGAGGAAAGTATTGGCAGGGAGAAAGGGGAGGAAGGATTTCCTTCCACCGCATCCAGAAACCATCCCCCTTGGCATTGTCCACTTTCAATAGTTCACCCATAATCTGCAAAAACAGATAGTTAGATAAATGGATAATTTTAGACAGAAAGCCCCAAGGCAGATGGGCAGGCATGACCACGCAGAGCGAGATGACGACGAGGAATCAGCACTCGTAATGCCGCACAATCCCCCTCCAGCCCTGAGTCATGTATCCTTCCTGCATCCCAGATTCCCCCAGCTGCAAACGCGGGATAACACTTTCCCTGTTTGGCACTAGAAACGAGAAGGAGAGCAAACAGAGCAGGGTATGGAGAGCTGGAGTTTTCCACTGCTGTTTTCTGTCTTTGCCTTCCAAGAATCTCAGTTCTCGTTACTATTAGAGCCCAATGGCTGTGAAAGCAATCTTAAAAGGGGGGGAAAAAAAAAAAGCCAAGTTAAAGTAACTGATGCAGAGACATGAGCCATGCTGTGCCTGCTACTCCAGACAGGCTGAACAATACTGAGAAAAGCTGAAAACTGCTCCGTTACGGGGCTGACAATGATTAACCAGCCGAACAACGTCACCACGCTAGGCATTTCATCGACAACAAATCATGCAGGAAAAGGAGAGGGAGTTAATATTCAAATATCCTGCACGCAGCCATTTAAGCTAGATGTGACAGCAGGCATCTCTGTAAGTGTTCAGTTATCACCGAGGCTAGAAGAGGGATGCACTGAAGTCTAGTCCCCTTCTCCAAGAGGTTTGCCAACATGCATCCTCCTTTACTTTTTCACCTGTCATACATGGATCTGCAAACATGTGCAACACTGAAACACCCATCTTCAGCGACAGCAAACTCCCTGGGGCTTCAGGGTGTCAGGTGAGGATGCTCAGGCTGACTGTGGAGCACAGCTCCCTCCTGGATGGACCCTGGCTGGCAAGCCGAGCAGGTGGGACATCACACTGCGCTCAAGCAAATCCAACTTTCCTCCAGCCTCGGGAGCAGATTAATATTGAAAGATAAACTAGGGAAGCTGCAGAGGACTCCAGCCCAGGTTAATATTAATAGAGCAAAAACCAGGTGCTTTGGGAGGGGAGGTCAGGCTAAGCAGGAATCAGCAAAACCCCTTGAGTCCCCAGTCCAAATTCCCATTTATAGATAAGGAACTTAGAGCCTGACACTGTCAACTACCTCCTGCAGGAATTACTGGCTCACCGTGTCGTCACAGCACCCAGTCCTCGTTCTGCTTTTGTCATCAAAGCACGGCCACCTCTGTGGCAGAAAATCCAAGGAGCGACCTGCTCCCAGCACCTCCTGCTCCTCCGGCCCTGTTGCTGAGGGACAGGCCAACCCCCTTCCAGCAGCACGGCACGGGTGTGCAAAATTCATCAGAACAGCTCAAAAAGAACATGTGAACCCAAAATAGCACCTCAGCCCTCAATCTGGGTACCCGATTCCTCCACTGGCAGTTCTGGGTGCTTTCCTGGGTGAAGTTGCAGTTCCAGTGCACCAGCAAGGGCTTCCCCAGGATTTCACCCCAGGACCGGGCAGGCAGCCCTGCGCAAACTGCTGCCTGCACATGCTTGCACCTCTCACACCGTCCTTCTGGAAAAGCAAAAAAGTCACTGCACAGAGCACCTCAGGGCCACTCTTGGCTTTACTAACTGCTGGAGGATTCAAGGCAAGTCAGCACGAAGTTCTCATGCCCACTGCAAAGCAGACACTGGCCTCTCTTGGGGGACTGTGCCCCGCTTTAATGTTTCTGGGCACTGGCACTGTCCTAAGAGCCTTAGCTCACATCCACTGGGCAAAAAGCTGCAGCAGGCAAAGATCTAGAAGATCCAATAGATCTAGAAGATCCCGGATATAAGAAAGAAATTTTTTTACAATGAGGGTGGTGAGAGACTGGCACAGGTTGCCCGGAGAGGTGGTGGATGCCCCATCGCTGGAAATGTTCAAGCTCAGGTTGGTCGGGGCTCTGAGCAACCCGATCCAGCTGAAGACGTCCCTGCTCGCTGCAGGGCGTTGGACTAGATGAGCTTTGAAGGTCCCTTCCCACCCAAACCATTCTGTCATTGTGTGATCTCTCCACAGCTGCAGTAACTGCCCCGCAGCAGAGCTGGCAGCAGGAGCACGACCCCTCTGCTCTCCCAGCACCCCAGATCCTCTCCAGCCCCACGCCATCCGCGGTTTAAACACCAGCAGCAGTGATATGGAGCGAAAACGTGTGGACAAACTCGGGGTGTTTCAGTCTCCACCAAAGTGGGAGCGAGCTAGAGCTGGAGGGCAGGCACAATCAAACCCATCTGCAGCAAGACAGGGCACCAACAGACAAGCTCTGGCCAGTGACAGGGGCCTTGTGGGTTTGGTTTTCCACACGGAAGGTTATCCTGCCCACTGCGCTTCCCATTTCTCTTCCAATGGGAGATCCTGTGCTGCACAGCACATCTGTGACGTCCCAAGAAACCCACTGCCCAGCTGCACGCAGAGCAAAGGCTGCGAGTGGAAAGGCATCTCATGCCTACAAGAGAAAGCCCCAGAGAGCCAGATGCTAGGACAGACTTAAGCTCAAAAAAAAAAAAAAAAAGTAACTGTTAATGTTAAAAGGTATCATCTGGGAAAGGGAAGAAACAAAGCACATTTGAAAGCACAGTGAAAAGTCACTGCAGAAAGAACCTCAACCAAGGAGAAATAAAAGAAATCCCAATCCAGCACTGGCAAGAGAAAATGACCACGAAGGCAAAAAAAAAAACAAACAAAGAAAAACCCCAGAAAACAGCCCCCCCCAAAAAAAAAAAAACCAAAAAGGAGAAATGCCATCCCTGCACGGCAGCTGCGCTCTGTCCCCTGTCACCAAACGGTCCCCAGGCAACTCATCAGGAACAGACTCCTCTGCCTCAGCTTTCTGAGCAGATGCCATCGCATCGCAGCACCTGGGCACCAGGCTGCGGGGAAGGAACCTCTTCGGGCTCATTAACAACGGGCCGGAAAGCGTACGCTGCCGACGTACGGAGCTTGGGAATCGCGCCGTCCTTCCAGGCTGAGATGGCTCTCGGAGGCCACAGAGCACATCCCAGGCCAGGCAGAAAGCAAGCGGTAGCCATTCACGTTCAAAAATATCTTCAGAAGCCTTGAGAGCAGTCATCAAACTCAGGAAAAAGAACGCATGTCAAGGGCTTGCTAGTTTTAATTAGCACTCGCCTCTCCCTGTCTCGGAAAACGGTATTTTGCATGTGGAGGAGAAGGTTGCTCGTCTTTGTCTTGGGCCAGGACTTGCCAGGCACAGCAGGGCATGAGCCACTGCTTGCTACCCCGGTTCCTAAGCCCAGGCAGGCCTAGCAGGGTTTAGGCTTGGACCACACAGGCTTTGGGAGCACGTTAATCCTGTTCGGGATGACAGCGGCGCCCTGGGCTGAATACCAGCCCCGTTTCAAAAAAGCGATGCCGTCTTCCCTCGCTCACCCTTGCTTGGGCTGAGTCTGCTCCCCGAGCCGAACCACAGACAGGAAAAAAAAAAAAAAAACAAAAAACAAAAAACAGGCCTCGCGTCCCCAGAAGGGCTCCGTAATAACCTGAAATGACAGTATTTGGCAAGCTTATTCTTGCTGGGCCTCGGTCACCTGCTGAGTCAGGACTGCGGAGAGAGGAGCTGCTCACCTGCCCTGCCCTGCAGAGGGGGATGCTCCCCGTACCCACGGGGCAGCACCCAACATATCCACGGCGATACCACACCGACGGGGGCTATACAGGAGGGCACTGCACACCACTGCCCGGGTTAGACCCGTCCCCAGCTGTGCTGCTCCTCTTGCCTCCACGCTGTCAGGCGCTGTATAACCCCAGGTAGGCTGTCACAGAGGGAGGGGACACGTTTACCCGACACCGTATCACAACAGACGCTGCTCCACCCTCGGGCTTGTCCCTTCAAACCCGGGGCTGATAACGCTGCCGGTGCCAGGCAGGGCTGCTGCTCTACGTCCAAGCAGTGACAAACCCACTGGCACTCAGAAAGCATCAGATTCACGCGCCAAGGGCGCAGGTAGGCGCCCGGCTTTGTGCAGCCTGCCCTGTCCAGCGGTTCACGGGAAGTTTTACAGGTTTTTAAGACGTCCATCAGGCTGTATAAAAAGCAAACAGTGTGAACGAAGCCATTCCTACACCGCATCCCTGTGCAAATTCCTGCGTGTCCGAATGGCTGCTGAAGGATCAAGGCTGGATGGAGCCTGGGACCAGACTGTCTCGTACCTGCAGGCAGGGACCTGCTCCCACCCCGCTCCCAGCTCGTGATGCTGGAGCTCAAAGCTGCTGCTGTTGTTGTTTCTCCTCCTTCCTTTTGCGAGAATGTTTTCTACAGCTTTTTTTTTTTTTTTTTTCTAAAGAACATTTTGCTATAAACTAGCAAAACCTGTTCTGGATCCACACACAGAACTGCTCACCATCTGCAGGATTTGCCAGCGTGATTTTTTTTTTTTTTTTTTTTTTTTTCCCTTTTAACAGGATACTATCTCTGCTCTCTCTGGTGTGTGGGCGCCCGGCTGCCTCACCCAGGGAAGACGTGGGCCCGCAGGAATCAGACAGCAGAAGCCCACGAGCCAAGCCCGGCTCCCTTGGGCTACCGAGGAGGCTGAACTGGCCCCCTCATCATGCGAGGAAGCAGGGGGGATCCCAAACCTGCCGCTCCAGCGGTGCTGAGCTCCTTGCAGACCTTGGTCTTGGCTCCGTTTTCCTTCAATTAACAACAGACGTGGAACGAAACATAACATTTTAAGAAAGATCTTCCACATGTATGGTTTTGGCAGTGTCTGATAGCTTTAAGGGAGCCAAAAAATAACTAATCCTCCTCTCCTTCAGCCAAGGGGAGGCTGAGGAGTGGGACCGGTGGAGGGAAAGGGAAGGAGGGTGGAAAGGGAAGGGAGAGAACACATAAAAATGGCCGAACTGGAACCTGTCACTCCCGGTTTCCAGTAGAGCATTTCTAAAGCACAGCTACCTGTATCCCCTCATTGGGGCACTGCAAAGGGGGTGGCAGCACCTCCAAAAGAGGACTGCGCCCCTCGTGTCCCTGCAAAGTGAGTCACTTCACCGATACAGGTAGAAAACCTCACACCAAACCCAGCTTCTTCGGATGAAATCAGCTGCCAAAACCCTGCAGCAACAGGATCCGTGAAAGAAGTCATGATGCAGGTGCAAATACACACAATGCATTGCAAATACACCTTATCTCCCAATTTAATATGCCACCAAACGCAGGCTAAGCGCTCAAGTGAAGTACGTGCACACGCACATGGGGCAAGCGGGCTACCAAGCCTGTGCGTTGGGCTACTTCTCTCTGGAGAGCTGCACTGGGTTTAATTTTTCCACAGGCAGCCAAAAAGGGTCCTTTTAAGACAAAAGACACCTGCAGTGGGGAAAAAAAAAAAACACCGAAGACCACATCTAACTTCACTCCACAATAATTCCTTCCAAGAAGGGTTTCATCAGGTGTTTTAAAATGATGTTTTCAGATTTTTAGAAATACGCTACTCCTGACTCATCGATGAGCTTTCACCTCTAATTGCCCTGCAACACCACCACGGCACATCCACGCCAGCAAAATCCTCCTACGCTGAGTTTTCAACACAACCTTCGCCCATGGAAGTTGTAAAAAAACCCACGACGCAGGGGTTTGTGAGAAAGGGGGTGGGGGAATGACTTAAGGAATCTGTTATTTTGCTCTGCTGTTTAAGCAAAATGCTTTTTTGCAAACATGGCCAAGAAAGGAGGCAATGCACATAGCAAACATGCCTGGGCTGAGCTTAAAGGGGTTTAAACTCTGTGCCTGTAGATCTGTGCTAAATTCATCTTAAACTTAAAGCAAGGGCAGAAGAGCAGCGATTGGGGGAAGCAAGGAGTATTTGTGATTCATGAATTGTTCAAAAAATACATTACAAAAAAAAAAAATTCCTGACAGTTGATTTCAGTGGTGTTCACAAGCTGAAGGAAGGAAAACTCTGGTCAGGAGGACTGGGAACGGGCCCCCTCATGCAGAAGATGAGGGAGAAGGTGTTTACAAACCCCGTTAAAAGCAGATTCCCACATCCTGGGGGGGAAGAGCCACAGCCCCCCAAGCTGCAAGGAGCCACCCTTCCCAATCTTCACTTTAGGACAACATAAACTCCATCGATTACAGGATCAATTTTCGCTTGGCTAAAAATCGTACATCTGACCAGTTTTTTTTTTCCAACATCCTCTGGCCAGTTCCCCTGCGGGCTGGGGCTCCGGGCTCCCCCGCCAACCCCCAAATCCATTCCCGGTCCTGCCGCCAGCTGCTCCCCAGGAAGCGGGAGCTTCCCGAGGTTGGGCTGCAGCTGCCGTCCGAGGTTAACGGGGCCGGTGATTCCCAGCTACGACCTTGAACCCCGCCTGGCCGCCACTTTCCAAAACTTTTCTCCTAAAAATCCCGCTCTGTTTAGGAAGCCCGAGGGTTTCTGGGCTGTCGAGGTGTTTCTCCGGCATCGCTCGCCAAGCCAGCGCGGGGCTGGGGCTGAGCGGGCTGGATCCGTCCTCTCGCCGTGCTGTGCACACGCATCATTTTGGGGGAAGGTGGGGAGCACACCCGGACTTCAGGTGTGGCCTGAACCCCAAATCCGGGACCCTTTGGTCCACAGCAGATGATTTTCTCTGCTGGGGTCCCTGCAACTGCCCCTGGGGGTACAGGACCAGCCCTGGGACCTTCTTCCAAGGGTTTGGGGGGGCACCCAATTGTCCCCGGGAGTACGGGACTGGCCCCAGGACCTTCTTCCAAGGGTTTGAGGGGCATCCAACCGTCCCTGGGACTTTCTTCCAAGGGTTTGGGGGGCACCCAACTTCCCCCGGGGGTACGGGACCAGCCCCGGTACCTTCTTCCAAGGGTTTGGGGGGCACCCAATTGTCCCCGGGGGTACAGGACCAGCCCCGGGACCTTCTTCCAAGGGTTTGGGGGGCACCCAACTTCCCCCGGGGGTACGGGACCGGCCCCAAGACCTTCTTCCAAGGGTTTGAGGGGCATCCAACCGTCCCTGGGACTTTCTTCCAAGGGTTTGGGGGGCACCCAACTTCCCCCGGGCGTACGGGACCAGCCCCGGTACCTTCTTCCAAGGGTTTGGGGGGCACCCAACTTCCCCCGGGGGTACGGGACCGGCCCCAAGACCTTCTTCCAAGGGCTTGGGGGGCATCCAAGGGGCCACCCCAGGGATGCTGCGGCAGCCCGCCCCACCGGCAGTCCACACGGGGCCGGCCTGGCACCGCCACGGCGGGTGGGGATGGACACGCGGAGCCCCGGGATGACGAGGGAGAGCCGGGGGATGTTGGGGGACACCTAAAGAATCGGGAGCCGCCGTAGGAGAACGGGCTACCCCGCGGGAACACCTGACACCGGGAGGGGGCAACGGCCGGCGGACGCCGGATCGGGATGTAACGGCGAGTACCAGGCCACCACCGAGCCGCGGAGGCGGTAACGGGGTTACCGAAGCGGAGCAGCGGCCGCTGGTAAGAGCGAGACGGCCAACCCGGGGGCCTCGAGGGGTCGCGGGTCGCCGGTGCCTCACCTGGCTCGCCTTGTAGAACTGCTTCTTCAGCCCCGCCACCGACATGCTGCCGCCTTGTCCGGGACGCGGCGGGACACAGGACCCGGCCCGGCCGCCGCCGCCGCTTCCGCCGCCGCCGCCAGGAAGCGCCCGCCCCGCCCCGCCCCGCCCCCTGCCGGCCCGGCGGAGCGCCTCCACCGGCACCACCGAGAAGTTCGTCGCCAGCCGGCCGGAGCGCCCCCCCCCCCCCCGCCGCGCGGTGCCCTCGCGCCCCCTGGCGGAAGGGCGGCGCCGCCGCCTCCGCGTTCCGTCAGAGTCGGCGACTCTCTCGCGACAGCGAGTGCCGCGGGGCTCCGGCTCTCCCCCCCCCCCTCCAGCCGCATCTTTCTCCCGCTGCGGAGCGGGCCCGCAGGTCTGCCGGGCGCCGCCACACCTCTGCCATCCCCTCCCCCGGCCCCCGCGGTGTCGCCGCTGGGTGTGTGTGTTTGCCGTGTAAAACGGCGTCGGCAGCTCCGCGGCTGCGGCGCAACGTAACTTTCCCCAGGAAGCGGGGTCGGTGCCGCCTGGACGGAGGCGACCCGGCCGCAAAAATACCTCCGGGGGAGGGTGTGAAGCTCTTAAACCCAAGGGGTTTCGCGTGAGCCGCAGGGAGGGGACAGCGTGTGGAACACGGGGCCAGCCGGGCCGGGGAAGGGCGCGGGGGGACAGCCCGCGCCTCCCCCCCTCAGCAACTGCCATAGCAGCGGTGAGGATGCGGGGGGGGGGGGAGCGACGAGAGCGGCCATGGAGCGCGGCGCCCCTCCCCCTAACTACAACTCCCAGAATCCCCCGCGGCACGCGCCTGCGCGCGGCGGCCGCTCATTGGCCGCCGCCGCCGCCATTTCGCGCCCTGGCTCGGGCCCCGCAGAGGTGTAGCTCGGTGGGCGGCCTCGCCCCCCTGCCCGGTGCTGGGGGAAGACTACCCCGGCCTCCCCGGGGCCGGCCCCGGGGCCGCACTGCCGCTGCCCCGGCTCCCGCCCGGCCAGCCAGGCAAGCGTCCAGCCCAGACGTAAGGACCCCACGCTCCCCACCCAGCCACCCAATCAACGCCTCCGGCGCGCCAGACTGATAGCCGCCGCCGCCAATCAGCGGCGGCCGCCGCGCGAGCCAATCGAGAGGCAGCGGCGAGGCCGGGCGCCCACCCTCCTCGCGAGACGCGGGCGGGACGGGCGGAAGGGCGGGTCACGTGGGGCGCGCTCCGCCTATCAGCGCGGCGAGGCGCGGGGTCGCCCCGGCTCCCGCCAAATACGAGCGGGAGCCCCCGGGGCGGGACCCGACGGGCCGGGCCGGGCCGGCTGCCGCCGCTGCAGGAGCGGCGGGGACCGCGGCCGCCGCCCCGGGTGAGCAGAGCTGGGCTCGGGGGTGCGGGGGGGGGGGAGCCGGGACGCGGTGTGGTATGTTTCCGACGGCGGTTGGGGTGCGCGGGGCCTTCCCGGGGTTAACAAAGGAGGCCGGGCCCCCGCTGCCGCGCCACGGAGCCAGGCCCGGGCCCAGCCTGCCGCCAAATTCCTGCCCGGCCTCCCCCGCCCTCGGTCTGCCCACAGCGCGGGGGGCCGGTGTCCGGGTGCCCGGCGGGGGTGGAGATCCCCTCAGCCCTAGGGGTACCGATGGGGCTCGGCCTGGCCCCTTTGTCCCGCCTCGCCGTGCCCGCGCTCCGCCCTGGGGAGAGCTGTCGGGCGCTGCCGCGGGCCGGCTGCCTCGGGGAAGCCGGGAGCTCCCTGGGAACGTGTCACAGGTGTTTATTTATTATGTTTTTTCCCTTACAGCCATGGAGTGCAAAGACAAAGTGGCTGTTCCCCCGCGGAAGCTCGTACAAGGTAAGACTGCCGAGGGAGTGCCTGTCACCCGGTGCAGCTGCAGCACACTAAGAAGGTGTCAGATGTGATTTTGTGAAATACAGTGGCTTTGCAGTGATAAACCGGTCTCAACTGCCCAACCTATTTCAATTCATGTGCTGAACAACTAAATATCCCGCTATCTGATTCCCCTTTACCTCAGTAATTTGTATGATGCGACTAAAATAATGAACTGTTGTTTTTTCAGCTCGGTTGCCCTTCAAACGCTTGAATCCTGTGCCAAAGGAAAAATACGATGCAGATTTAGAAGTCAAAAAAGTAAAGAGCTCACAAAGTGGTTTTGGTCCAAGTAAGGATTCTTCCCTAGGTGTGTCGCATGTGTCCCTGGACAATGTGGAGAATGACTGTCAGTTGGATTCAGATGTGAATTTTACTTCAAAACTTGTTAACAGAAAGGGTCCGTTAGACCATTTTATACAGAAAAACACAAAAGATAACGCAGATGAAACTGTAATTGTTATTGACCTGACAAAAGGCTCTAGCCATAGACTAAGTGATGACGAAGACCATGTTAATTTTGACTCAAAAGCATCTTCATCTCTAGCTATAACTAATGGTACATTAGGAAAAGAGATAAACCAGTTGAGTTGCCTGAATTCCACTCAGAGTAGCCAAATGGATGATTCGATGGAGACAGATGCGCCGTGTGAAGCTGTAGCAAATAAAGAGGAAGATTTGGCAGATGGAATCCAGTCATGTTCCAGGGTAATAGAGTGTAACAATGTGGAAAACATGAAGGTAAACCAGAGTGAACTGAAGGATGTCATCTTTGAGGGGAAAATGCCTGTAGTGCTCCTGGAAGATATTATGACTGCAAAATCTCCTTACATCGCTTCTTTGTATGGAAGTGTCGTGTTGGAAAATGAGACCGTGGAATTGTCTCACGAAGGAGACTCTGGACTTACTAACTCCTCACTAAGCTCTCGCTCTGTGAGCTCACCTGAGCCACAGCTTGCTGAGGAAACAAAGAGAAATACCAGTCCTTTAGCTGCCTCAACACCTGTTAGGAAGGTTGGTCTCTTTTCTTGGCTGTTTTTTTGGTTTTTTGTTTGTTTTTTTTTTAAAAAAAAGGCTGTTGCATTGCAGGTATGTTGTATGGTTTCCTGTGCTTGTAGTGAAGAGGATGGACAGTCTATTCACAAAGATCATGAAAAGCGTATGGAAGGTGGTGTTGATTTATTAATAACGTAACTGAATTGCAGCCCTTTTGCATCTTCCTTTAGACCCTACAGCTAAAGGATTTAAATCTTGCCTAGTTTTGAGCTGCTGGTTTATTTGCATCCTGGGTATGTAATATTAAACTCTGTTACAGCTTCATTGTATATTTTTTTATGAACTGTTTATGAAATAGGTGCACTAGGACTTAGCATTTTGGTAACTGGGATAAGAACAGTGTCCAAAAGCAGTTTTGTCCATTAGGTGACATTTTACAACCTCTCTCCTATCCCTGATGAAGCTGCTGTAATTACTGTGAGAGGATGTTGCCTCAGTACCAGACAATGCAGACACTTTTGCAGCTCCGAATTTCTGCAGCTGTGGCACAAGAAATGCTTTGAGTTGAAGGCACAGTGGATCAGTGGAACTGCACATCTGTATGTGAGGACGGAGGACAAGTCAGATGAGCTTCTGTCTCTCCAAACTGAGTGTACAGAGCTTGTGCTCTCAGCCTTCTCGTTACAGGCTTGCCATGGAGCATGGGGAGCTGCTTGGGGGAAAAGGCACCGCCTCTGTGGCACTCCTGGAGACACACAGTGCTGTTGGGCAGGGAGGGCTGGAGGACAGGAGGGAACATGTCAAAATTAGCTTTGAATGAGCTGGTTTATTGTGATCTTAGTTCCAGTTTAGCAGCTCTCCTCCAGCAAGAGACCCTGAAACACTGATTTTTCATGCTGTATTGAAGGGGTAGCATCTGGGGATACTAGTGTCTGCCCAAGTGGCTGAAACATTCAAATGACTCAGATGCCTGTTTACTACTCGACCATTCTGGGGAGGAGGAGATCGTGGGGGGTGGGGTGTTTCTCTTTGGGGTACACAGTTGCCCATGGTGAAACCTGTGAAGTGGAGCAGTCCTGGTAAATGTGCCTGGATACTGTAGCTAAGCCTCCCCTACAGTTAGGCTGGGCTATCTGACCTGACCATTTGTTTTGCTCGATTATGTTATTAGAGGGGAAAATGGAGAAGATATTGAGGGTTGGGTTGATGTGCTGCCAGAGGTGGAGAATTGAGTATGTGGCTCAGGTAAATAAGGGTGAAGCAGCTGGTTGTCTTCCTGCTTATGCCATCCGGAGCCTTTTAAGAAAGTTTTTCACAAACTACCCCCCCCGGGGTTTAAGGAGAAACTGTCCCACAAGTGAGCAAAAACTTTGCTGGCCTGGAGGAGGTATGGATGAGTTAACCAGGGCTTGCAGTGTGACAGGTCTTTCATTTCTTCTGCTCTGTGCTTATCAAGAAAAATGATCAATTCTTATACTGTTAAAACTCACAATCTTTCATCTCTAAAATAAATACATAAACTCAAGCAGGCATGAAGTATTTCCAGTGTAGCAGAACAAACAAAAAAGTACTTGACTCCTGATGTAATACGTGAACAAGTTACTGGTTTCCTGCAGTGTGAAGTAAGGCTGAAATAGCACACATGCTGCTTGCCAAAATGGGAAGTCTGCACCTCGACCTGTATGGTTATCTGTCCTGGCATGTTTGTTTTCCCAGGTGGAAACAGCTCGGATAAACTAAAGCTCCCAGTTGAAAGAACTCTTATTTTGTGTCAGATAAATAGAGAATCTCCTGATGCAGCTTTGCACTGTGTAAACTTAAATGCCTAGGAGTACAGTAGATAAAGCAGTTGGCCTGTGTTAGCCTGTTAATCAGAGAGTTTAAACATGGTACCTTATACTGCGAATGGCAGGAGAAGGAACAGGGGGATACAAGAAACCAATCCACAGTATGCTGAAATATTGGCAAATAAAGCCTTTGGCCAGTGGATGAACAATGCTTTTAAACATAAAATACCTTTTTTCCCCTTTAATAACAGCTTTCAGAGAAATTAGAAGTGTGACCTGTTGGGAACTTACGGTTCATGCACTGGTGCTAGCGGAAGAGCAAGAGGGCTAGGATTACAAGAAGAAACAGCATTAAAATATGGATAATGGCCCTTGTATTCGGGAAGTTATATCTAAATATCATAACAAGAGTAGGTGGTAGGATGCAAAAAAACAAACCTAACTTTAACTCGAAGGAAGTGACTTTGCTGTAATTAAATGTCCTCTGTTGTGCTCTCGTGATTCAGAGCAGCTCTAGCTTCTGTTTGTTTTTCTGCACATGATATTCCCTTGCAAATGATACTTTAGAACTGAGTAGACTAGAGGGATTTGTTTATGCAAAACTTAGTAATGCGAGCGCTTAATGTAAACTGAAGCATTTAGATGTATTCAGACTTAAATGTAAATCAGTGAGATTAGATATGCTTGAACTGTATTCTTATATCCTATACTAAATGAATACTTAAGTTGTTGAATATACTAATCTGCAAGAGCAATGTTAATATAATTCTGATGAAGCTTGCTGCTCTTTTACTAAGAGTTCTAGTGCCTCATGGAGAAGAGATGATGTGGATCTCTAAAACTTTCATTTTGTGATTCCAGGTTTCTCAGAAATTCCACAAAAGTTCGGCAGAGAAGGAGAAGCTGAGACTGCAAAGAGTAAGGCATTTTCACTGACATAGAAAGTTAACCTGCTGTGCTTTTGCATTGAATAGTACGCAGAGCCCTTTGCGTTTCATCTTAGTCCACTTAGAACATCCTGGTTTTCCTCACTGATGAATATGGAAGAATCTTAATGCATGCAGTTAAAGTACTTGGCTTGTTCCAAAGCTGCTTAATGCATACGTAATGAAGTGTGGGTGGCCTGCACTGCATTTCTGTGCACTTTGGTAAGAGATTAAGAAACTATAAATGTTGCTGACTGCTTGTCAAAATGCTTTTGAGAATTTTTTCAAACACTTCCTGAGAGAGGGTAGGTGCAGCCTGCTAAGTGGACAGATACAAGTGAAATCTTCAAGAGCCTTCTATTTAGGGTCAGTTCCTACTTCATCGTTCTCACCCTTCCCCCTTTGGAGCCACAAAACGTAGGGTCTGTTCCTCATTAATAAGTGAGGCAAATGGGCTGCTGTGTTTATGGCTGAAGAAACTGTTGGATGTCGCCGCTGGAAACGCTGAAGCTCCCGTCTCTGCTTGAATGCAGCTAGTCAGCAAACTCTGTTCCGTAACAAAACGGCTGTGCGGTAATTTTGCTGTCCATTCTGCTTTCAGTCATAAAATGCTAAATATAAAGGAGGCTGATGGATCACATGGGGTTCTTGAACAGTCAGTGCTCTATGAGTGGGCTTTGCCTGCTGGAAAACTGGGTGTTATTTTAACTGCAGTTGGGAAGGCCTGTGCTTATGAATTCTTAGTTTCTTAGTAACTAGTTTATAAAGTTGGTAGGGGACTGTTGTGTGTTTTATATATGCTACATGTGACTGAGTCTGCTCCTGAGATGCTTGCTTTTTACAGTGCCCTATATAGAAGTCCAATCTGTTGTTTTCTTCCAATCTATGTGTATGTTAAAAATAGCAGTAATGTGAGGGAGAGATGAGAATGGAAGCTTTATTACACTAAAAATTAAATAGACCCGCCAATCTTGCTGTTAACTTTGCACCGTTTTCCAAACCACCCAGTAGATTTTCACTGATTGCCATGATTCAGTTCTGACAATATTGTTTTTTTTACCACTGGCACCATTTTGTATGTTGGTTGCCTTCTGCAGTTATTTGTACATTGTGACACTGTTCAGTAAGTCTTGATGTTGCCAAGAAGAGATGTGAAATAAATAAAATGAAACTGAAAATACACAGTGAGGATATTTGTGTGTCTGAGCACAGACATACCCTCATTTCCTGGTGAAGTCACCAATGCCTACAATGTAGGGAAGCTATCTTTCTTTAATTTGTCATTTTTTAGTAAGTGTTTCACATTCTTCTTTGTCAGTAGACCCATCATGAGAATTTCAGTTGTTTTGGGATGAAATACTGTGCACAGCAATGCTTTCTATATAATCTTCCTCACATTGTTCCTGTAGTGACCCTTGAATAAGTTTATAGAGTGCCTGCTGTTGTCTGATTATCTGACAGGTTTTTTTGCGAGCTGCACAATCAAGTTTGGAGACTCTCATTACTGCCTGAGGTAGTGAAAAACCTCATCAGGACATTCTGATGGGTCTATAATGCAAAATCGGAACAAATTCATTTTTCAAACTTATACCATGGTAGCCCTGCATTGATATAAAAACATGAAAGCTTAGCTCATGAGGTACATATTTCCAAGGAAAGTATTTTGGAAATAATCTGAAATATTAAATAAATAAAATTATTGAATTGTGTTAAAAAAAATCCATATAATTTTCAATAATGCTACATTGGTAATGAATATGACTCAAATATAGAGCAAGTAGAATACAAAGCTTTCCTTGATACTTAGAAATGCCTCCAGGTGCTAGGAGTAAAGAACAATTAATGCCTTCAGAGAGCTGGTACAAGGTAGCTCAGCTGGCTGAGGCAACAGGTAGCTGTGGTTAGTAGCCTCGTGTTCCGTGATAGCTAGAAATGATGCTGCAGGTGGGTGCAGGAATCTACTCTAGTATCTCAATTGAAGAAATTAATTCTGTATTTTACTCAAGTTTTTAAGCCAGCAGCTCTTGCTGCGCACAGAAAGACAACTTGCTTAATGGCTTGTTTCTGAACCAGGATCAGGAGCGTGCAGACAAGCTGCAGAAATTGCAAGCAGAAAGGGAGGAAAAGGGAAGGCTGAAAGAAGAAGCAAAAGCTGCAAAAGAGCGAGCCAAGGAGGAGGCAAAGAAGAAGAAAGAAGAGGAGAAAGAGTTGAAGGAGAAAGAAAGGAGAGAAAAGAAAGAAAAAGAAGAAAAGGAAAAAGCGGAGAAGCTGAGAGTGAAGGAGGAGAAACGCAAGGAGAGGCAGGAAGCTTTAGAGTAAGTGGCTTGGTTTCTGCAGGTCCTGGGGAATAACATGTCATGATGTGAACACCTTTCCATACCCACCTTAACTGTCCCTTCTAGAGGCTGTGCTGGTCAAACAGCACATGACTTATTGTCATGGGATGTATTTTAAATGCTTGAATGACTGTGTACACCAGACCCCAGTCTCAGCAGTACTTCCTGCTTGCAGGCTGACCTGGGCTTCTGATTGGAAATGGCTGAAAAGAGCTGCCATGCTCCACAGAGTTTTCCCTTCATGACCAGTCTTGCTTGTGCTTTTGCAATTTGTTGGCACTGGTGTCCCATCTGTTGAGGAAGTTGCTTGTAACTTGATAATACCATGAATACACTTTCCTGATATGGAGGGAAACTTGAAGCAGCCTAGCCACTTTGTGGCTAAAACAGGTCAATATTTGCTCTAGAAGGAATGGAGAGAGTCTTCTGTATGCTTAACTAAGTATGATCCTTGACTGAATTGATGGATTATCTTCTTGCCTAGCATGGTGGGGTCTTAGTCAAGGCTTAGGGCTTCTCACCCCTTCCTCAGTGCAAATAAACACTTCATGATTCATGAGAATTAACATGAACTTTATATTAAAGGGCAAAACTTGAGGAGAAGAGAAAGAAAGAAGAGGAGAAACGGTTGAGAGAGGAGGAAAAGGTAAATGCTTTCTCTAGCTTCTCTCTAAATTCTTTTGCTATGGTGAAATGATGCTAATGGGCTCCCTGGCACCCTGCTGACCACTGCTGAGCTGTGCACAACGGGGCTGCTGCAGCTCCTGTGGTTTTCCAGGCAGTACCTGGGAGTGAGCTCCTCCATTTGGGATGCAGCCTGTCCAATCTGATCTGGTGGTGCTGCTCCACCAGTTACGTGGTGCGGGTTTCTTGTCCGTTACTTTTGTATTTGTTTGTCTCTTAAAGCCTTTTCTGCATTTGTTTTTGAAATGTTCATGAGTGAACTCTCCTTTGTCTGAGCAATGACATTGGAATCTGCGTAGCTGTGTTAGAGAAGACAATTAGTTTTTTATTGAGTTACAGGAGCTGGTAAATGACTGAACTTTGCTTTATATCTCAGTGGATTTGAAGTTGGGTCATGCATGAGCTCAACTTGAATTGTAAGGCCTTGTCCTACCTTTGTGTTTATAATTTGCATTTTTATTCTGATTTCAGCGTATTAATGCACAGAAAGCAGAAATTACAAGGTTCTTCCAGAAGCCAAAGACTCCACAGGCCCCGAAGGTGAGGTATTGATATTCCTGTGTTTTGTTGGTCTTTCATTAGTTGTCTTCTAACAAAGACACTGATTTCCTTCTGATTTGGCCCTTAGAGCTTCGTAGGTGGACAAAGCATTAGTAGTATTTCTTACTTCCTAAGTTCAAAAGTGTAAAGGATTTAAAAAAAAAAAAGTCTGTGACCAGAGCAGAGACTACAGTAGAAGTTTGTAGTTGCTTTAGTAAAAAATCTCAGCTTTGTCTTCTGCATTGGCTCTAAAGACCTAAATTTTCGTGAGAAGATCTATTGGAGTCTCAGATAGGAAGGGCTTGACCTAAATATTTACTCGAACCTCAGCACCTGGTATTGGGGTTTGTTGTCTAATTTGAATGTGTTGGTGCTGCAGTTTCTCAGCTGTTCAGACTTTAACGATGTTCACTTAATATTTCAGATTCTTGCTGGCTCTTGTGGAAAGTTTGCTCCTTTTGAAATTAAGGAGAACATGGTCTTAGCTCCCCTCTGTCGTATTGCCCTGGATCCAGACTACTTAGAACAGCTGGATAAGCTCCTGCCTGCACAAAACAGTGAAGTTTCCTTCTTGAGGGATCTAAAGTGTCGTAAACCACGTAAAACTGGACCTACTTTTGTCAGTAATAGCACTGACATAGTAAACAGGTTAGTCTGTGTTGTGGGGGTTTTCTTCACTTTTTTTTTTTTTTATATAAGGCACTGCAGAATGGTTTTGAGGTAGTTTTTTTTCTAATGTTGGAGATGATGGAAAGATGGAGCTTTTCTTTGAATACTCATTTTGTATGAGAATTGTTTCCACGGGGAGCAGTATGTTATGATGTAGATGTCCTTCATTCCATAAAATCCTTCTCACATCCTTCCCTGAAGGAACTCTTGCGCTTCAGGCAGCTGCCTTTCAGCACTGGATGCTACTGGCCCTTAGTGGTGTTCCTCTTTGATACTTTTAAGAAGTAAACGTACCGATAGCTGAAACAGAGGTGGTGTTAAGGAGGGAGGTGGCTTGTCTGGAACTCATGTTCTTGCAGGAAAATTGGGAGAGCCTGTTCTAGTGAACTCAAGCTCTGGGTTGGTATTGTGGCTGAACTGAAGCTCTCTATAAAATGTTTTTCTGAGCAGCAGGGGAGTGTTCTATAAGTACTGAAGATGATCTCTTCTTTTAACAGTGATGTGGTGGTAGTGGATAACTGCAAAACGGATGCTCTTCCTGAGAGGTGGAAATTTGGCAGAATGAAGCTTCTGCAGTTTTGTGAGAATCACCGTCCTGCATACTGGGGCACGTGGAACAAGAAAACCACTATGATCCGTCCCAGGAATCCTTGGTCAAAGGACAGTGTAAGCACCTCACAGGCGGCGTAGTTGGATCCTTTACTTTCTCTATGCTCTTGAAGTGAATATGTGGTTGGCCAAGTTCACTTGTTTTCTGGGATATATGATCCACTGCGTGTTCCCTTGTGCTAATGAGTTTTGAAACTCTGAATGGGGTCTGGTGTCGTGCTTTCAAATTACAGAAAAGATATGTTGGCATTTCTTCTAGAAACTCCTGGACTATGAAGTAGATAGTGATGAAGAATGGGAGGAGGAGGAACCTGGAGAAAGTCTCTCCCATAGTGAAGGGGTAAGGATTCTGCATGCTGAAAAAGAGCTTTCTGAACCAATTGCACTTATCTGTAATTTCTAATAAGCAGAGTTTATTTTTAGGATGACGAAGAGGAGGGAGAGGATGAAGATGATGATGATGGGTTTTTTGTACCCCATGGGTACCTATCTGAAGATGAAGGAGTGACAGAAGTAAGTGAACTGGGTGTCACTGGAATTCCATCTCTGTCTTCAATGAATCGTGTAATAAATATTGGCAGAAGAAAGTGTGTAGTCTTGGCAGTGATGTAACTCAGATCTGTGTGGTTCAAGAGCAGGCTTCTGTAGCTCAGGGAACATGGAAAAAAGCTGGGTTTAAAAAGCTTTTGGTTTTCCTTGAATGGATGTATCAAGTTCTTTCTCTCCTGTGGCTTTAGGAGTGCGATCCAGAGAATCAGAAGGTTCGTCAGAAACTGAAAGCGAAGGAGTGGGATGAACTGATGGCCAAGGGGAAGAGGTTCCGTGTTCTACAGCCCGTGAAAATTGGCTGCATCTGGGCAAGTGCAGAAAATGACAGCGGCACAAATGCAGACCTAAAGATTCTTCAGCAGTTTGCAGCATGTATCTTGGATTCGTCTGTTGCTGAGGAAGAACAGCAGATACTGAAATGCAGCAAAAAAAGAGCAAAAGATCAGCAAAGTAAGACCTGGAGGGCTAAACAGTTGTACTTGTTGCGCTATTGTACTCTGCTTTGGAGAGAATAGATTTTTGTGTTGAGTGTCAAATTCAGAATGATCTGGTTTTGACAAGTCTGAAATCCAAGGAATCTGTGAGGCTTCTTGGAAATGAGTTTTCCAGCATTGTGTCCAGTATGGCCTTAGTTGCGCTCTCTAAAAACTCTTGGTCTAGATAATCTAGGGAATTAAGCCAACAAGGCTTCAGTAGACTCAGATTTAGAACTGCTTACTGGAAGTGCTCGAGCCCATTGACCCGTTTATTGTTCAGGGGGAGAGGATTTAGTTTGTGTGCCAGGTTTCAGTACTGGGTATCTCGTGTGCACGATCAGCAGGATGTGAATGCACGTAAAAGCTAGAACAGGGGTTGAAGCTTTCACTTCCAGGGTTGTTATAATTGAGGGTGACTTTTCTACATCAAATTTAGCTCCTGTCACAATCCCATATCTAAAATTAACCTCAGCCTATTTGTCGTCCTTCTGGAGCCCGCGTACTGTTAGGTTACGTCAGCCTGGCTTTTCTTGACCTTTCAACAGTTCTTCCCCACAACCTCTGTGCATCCTTTCTTCTCTGCAGTCCTTGGCCAGCTTCTGCCCCTGCTGCATGGCAACGTGAACGGGAGCAAAGTGATCATCCAGGAATTCCAGGAGTGTTGCCGGCAAGGACTGTTCAGTGATGTGACTGCAGCCGCCGACTGCAGCGACACAAGCCCTGCGAGTCCCCACACCTCCTGGCCCCAGATGCCTGTTGGCGAGGACAGCGGTGTCCCTTCCAAAGCCAGGCTAAAGCGAATAATTTCTGAGAACTCTGTGTACGAGAAAAGACCTGAATATAGGATGTGCTGGTACGTCCACTCGGAGGTGCTGAAGAGTTTTGATCAAGAGCATCTCCCTGTCCCTTGTCAATGGAACTACGTCACCCAAGTCCCATCTTCAGGGAAGGAGGAGGGTGGCAGCATGCCTGGTGTGGCGGCCCTGCAGACCACCTCCGTGTCGGTAAAGAGGAAGTCTGCTGGAAGCATGTCCATCACTAAATTCATGAAAAGGCCTCGGGATGCTGAACAGGTGAGTTCTGTCGCAGTCCTCTTCCCCAGTAAAGAATGATGGGAATGTAGCCCTGCGTCGTCAGTGGGCGAGCGTCCTGGCATGCCTCCCAGATTGGCCTAGATGAGCAGAGTCAAAGTACTAAGCTACAGACACTGTTCTTCAGACAGAAAGACCCTTTTTGTGGGGAAAGGAATGAAATTACGTGAATCTAAAGAGATGAGTTTCTTTTGTGTCTCTCCAGCTTGGACTGTCTGTTCCATTTGAAATGTTGCTTTCCTGCTGTTCTTCCATTTTCTGCTATTTGGCAGTGATTGCATCCAAGCTGTGAATAGTTTCCGAGTGTCTGCTTGGCCTTGGTTTTACAGCTGTATATAATTTGTATGCAGGTTTTTATGTGTGTGTATGGCTGCAAGATGTATAGCCCGAGCTGGTGGCTTACAGCAGTAGCATGTGTACTGTGGATCCTAAGTGCTGCAACTCAACCCGTAGTAGTCTGTAAAGTCTCCAGCTTATACTGTCATACGTAAAGCTGATTTTCAAGAGCTGGTTTAAAAAATACAATAATTCATAGGAACAAAATGAGATGGATTTGGAGTAGTTGCTACTCCAGCTCAGAGCTTTGTTGTGGTCTTCCCATTGTTTGCTTCTGCTTTTCAGGGTAACCACAGGTAGTACTAAGGGCTTAGTCATGCAAAAGGATGACTAAAAAGTATGTGATCAGTACTTCAGCCATGTGACGCTCTGTTGTACATTTAAGACAGTAAGGCTTTAGGTCCTGAAGCTTGGTGTTAGCAACTGTTTGCTTACAAACCTACAGGTAGGACAGGGTTTGCGCTGACTGGATTTATTCCTCATCCACCGTGGACGAGGAAAGAAGCCACAGAAAAGACTTTTTGTGCTTTTCCTTCCCACGTTATTCTTGGCTTCTTTGGCTTTTCTACTGAGAAAGCTCTGCATTCAAGTACTGATAGGTATCAAAGACTTGTGAGAAGCTGTTCAGCCCCCAAACTCCATCTGCTTGGGTTTTTTCTTATACACTAAATAAAGGCAGAGATAAAATATCTCTGCTTGGCACCCACTGGAAATTCTGCTTGTAACTGACTACTTGAGCAGAAATAGCAAAACAAAGGCTTTTAGTAGAATTACATCACCAGCCTGAATTCTTCAAAGCTCTCGAAAGCATCTTAAAGCTGACCTTGTGAGGTGCTGTGCCATGCAGCACGGAGCAAAGGTGTCCCAAAAGCCTCTCGTGCCTGATGTCTAAGTCAGCGCTGCTCAGGTATTGAGATCCCCTCCTTCCTGTTGAGCAAGGCTGGAGCTTGGGGAGAGCCTGGGAAGGATTGGCAGGTCGAGGCTGCCAGGTTCTCTACCCCTGGCACGTGTTACTCTGCCACGCAGCTCGTGCCAGGACTCGTGTAAGTAAAGGTGCTCTTACCTAAGCTGCAGAGAGAGGAAAAACTCGGTATTGAAGTGGGCAGTACCAGCACACGTGTAGGAGGGGAATACTTAATCTGAGAACTGTGACTTTAATGAAAGATGCAAGTTGAAAATTTCTTCACCTACACGCTGTTTCGAGAGGTAGGTACCAGGTTCCAGGTCTGCGATTTTTCTTTCCGCAGTTTCAGTTGAGGGGGAAAAAGACCCAAAAAACACTCGCAGCTGTCCAGTGCTGGCCAACTTCAGTTTGCGTCACTTCTTATATTCATTTTCTCAATTCAAAATGAGTTGTTTGTGCTGCTTGCATGGCAGAAAATGGGGTCACCAAGGGAAGAACTGTCACCCCTCCCTGAATAAAAGCTAATTGGCAAAGAGGAGGAGGAGTCGGGGGAGGGGAAAACATGCTTCAAACTTGACAAGCAAAAGTAATTTTCCATGTTCAGAAGGAAGAAAACATCCAAAATAATCAAGAGAGGGGGGAGAGGTTTCCCTTCCAAAAAAACAACAAAACTGAGTCAGATTTCAATTAAGGTTTGAACTGACTTTTTGATGTGTAGGCTGTTCATTGCATTGTGTAATAGTGAAACATCTTGGAGCAGGAGCTTGGCGTGCTTCCTGCTGTATGTGCCATTGCAGACGAGGCCTTTTATCAAAAATCAGTGTCTGAAGCCAGGGGTTGCTTATTTTTCTTCCCTACAAATATGCCCAACTGATCAGACTGTGCTGCAAGTGCTAATTGTGAGGAGTGCTCAGTGTAGTCCTTCACAGCACTGGCTGTGCCTCATCTCGCACATTAGCACCATCAGCTTGCTGATAGGCAGCTGGAACCTTTTTTTCCTTAAGGCTGAAGCTGCGGAGATGGATGGATTTCAGGCAGACACCGAGGAAGATGAGGAAGATGATGACTGCATGATTGTGAATGTACAGCCATGCAAAGGTGGGAAAGTAAGCCGATAGCAGTCTCTTGGCAGACACTCGCTCCCACAGGGGAGGGTACGACAGAGCAGGAACGGTGTGTGGCCAAACCTGCTGCGGTTTTTCTGCCGCTTTTTCACCAAGCCTTGTGCTCTTCCCTGTAGGTGTTTTATTCTAAGTACTTCTCTGCTTTTTACGTTTTATTCTAGACGTTTCTTTGCTATTTGAAGTCTTATCTAACCTGCTCTTGCCCTTTCTTCCCTCCTTCCTTCAGCTGACTAAATAGCACAAAGTGCTTTTGACTAGCACGTGGCTGCCAGTTTTACCTTTTCTATTTTTTTCTAGTAAGAAAGGTGAACACTGGGGTCAGTATCAGCAGATCCACTAACTTGGTAAATGTTGCTGAGCAGGGCTGTCTCTGGGGTGTGCGTGCTTATGTTCAGAGCCCTTCCAGGACTGACGAGGTCTGGAGCATAGCTTCCCCTCTGCGGACTTTTTGAAGTCTTAAGTGCACACTGAATTGTCTGAAGGACGTAACATCAGATAACAACCAAGCTCTCATGTCTGACAGGCGAGGGCTCTGGTCAACGCTTTGCTCTAGAATCTAAGCAGTTGCTTATATTTGTGTCCCAGTTATCCCTTGGAAAATGGCTTTCAAAGCTCCACCACCATAGTGTATCCTTTCAGGCTGTGGATTCAGAAACAGTGGATGAGGATGTGGAGCGACCCCTTTCATCTCAGTGAGGTTTTAACTATACATACTTGATCATACAGATCAATGACTTAACACCAACCACATGATGTGCATTCAGCTCCTCTAAACCGCTTTCAAAACCTCCGAGCCCTTTCTTACCACTCTCACAATAGAGCTCTTTCACAATGCTACTGGCACAACCTGAATTAAGGAAAGTGGGTTTTTTGTGTTTGGCAGCTCCTCTGATAGATAAGGGCTTGTGCATATTCCCAAAGCCTTAAATTCTATAGAGTAGTTGACCTGTTCTAGACATATCTGTGTTCTCCTTTCTATCTCAGCTGGTGCTACATTCCTCCTCTCGCGTTCCATAACAGACAATATAGCTGTTTGACAAGAAGCTTTGCATTTAATCTTAAGCTGCTTTTGCTTATTACAAGACTGGAGTGAGATGAAAGCCTTGCTTCAGGTTGGTAACCTCTTGTTCTGAGAACAGGGATGCTATTCAGGAGCTTGCCTTCCTCAGGCTTTGTTGACATGCATGCAGCTGTTTGTTTAACTCTGCCTGAGTCTAACGCACTGAAAAGATTATGAAGATCCTTTTTTATGGTTGAAATTATTTTTATTCTGGATTGATGCTAACTCAATATTAAAACCAGTTTTTAAATAGTATAGAAAAGGAGACTTGCAACAGATGGGGGCAGACAAACTAAGACAGATGCAGCATATAGTAGTCAAATTCTACTACATTAGTGAGGATATTTAAAAAAAAAACCCAAAACCAAAAACAACAAACGAAACCCAACACATTTTCTTTTTTGCAGATTCTACATCAGCAGTTACTGAAACAACTTCAGAATCCAGTGGCACAAGAGCCACTCACCAGGGCACCAGCATGGTCAGCCCATCTAATACAGTTTGAGACTTAAATGCCTACTAACTTCTCTGTATGTATGTAGAATGAGTTAGAAAATTTTAAGCATTGTGTATCTTTGAACAAGATACTTGAAAGTATTCCATATTTCTTGTAAAGAGAAGACAGCACTTTGTTCTGCTTCAGACCAGATGGAAGCTTAAATTTTTAGTTCTAGATTTTAGCTTAAAAAATACTGCATATTAATCTGTCCTTAATAAAGCATTATTGAAATTTTGATACTTCTTTGTAATGGAAGGTATCTAAATTATCTCTAAAACTAGTAGATGAATTTTGAAATAATCTTATTGTGATGCCACTGGGGGAATTACTCTGTTCATAATGTTGTATAGCATGGCCTTGGGCATAAAAGTTGTACAATTATATTTGAATTTATGCTACCTATACCATCCTGTTTGTGGTCTTACTTGCTACAGATAACAGCAGCAGGGCTTTACTTTTGGAAAAGAAAAAGGAAAATGCACCGTGTTTCACCTGTTTTGGGATAGGGCAGTATTAATTATGTATCAGGGTAATCATCAGTCTTCTGTACACAGTGTTGCACTAGAAGCTGTATACAGAAAAAGCTGGTCTCTACCCCACAGAAAAAACGTTTAAGGCTGAAGTATAAAGGACTGAACTAGCATCAAACTTGTGTATGTAGCAAACTTTCTGGGGCTTTTATGGCTTGTGAGTTGATGGATTAGTTTCCTAAACTACTTGCTGTAGTTTGAAGCTTAATCTCTCATCAGTGGGCAGTGTAAATAGCTGTTGCCTGTTGTCAGTCTCCTGGTCTGTCTGTGGGTGCCCTGAAGTGAAAAGGTGGGTTATGCCACAGCTGCACCAGTAACACCAGTGCCAGCCCCAGCACTGACTGGAGCTCGTCGGCATTTCAAACCCCTAAAGGCAATGCAATTCAAATAATACTGAACAGAACTAAGTCTTTAAATATTCCATTTAATCAGACTAAGCATAATTTTATCTAAATATATTCTCTCCAATAGGAGTTACAGTGCACACAGAAGCAAAAGGAAAAGCTGAGTTTTAAGCCCAGCCTGATATCCAGGCTCAGTTGATTGATAATCCAGCCTAGTACCAGCACCTCATCCCTCCTTCAAAGGCTTCATCATAGTCTTGGAAATACCTCGAGCAGTCACTTCTAGAACTTGGTTTTTAAAGCCCTTCAGAGCAGTCCTGTAAGTGTCTCACTGGGCAGGACTGTCTTAGTGTGTGGCTACTGGAATGGTGGAGGTGACTGCAGGGTTGGTTTGACATGGCAGAATCTAGCCTTCCACGCTGTAGAGCTAAAACAAAGTCATTTCTGAGGTCACGTAACTGGAAGCTCCAACAGTCTGTATGGGGAAATGAGGGAACAGTCTAAAACCACCAGCACTGAATCCACTCCCCTTTATTTCATGACAGTGTCTGGACTCTTGAGAGAAGTTCTGGTTTCAGAGGGCTTGCTGGCTCTCCTGACACCTGAATGTCTGCCATGACTTCTGCATCCCAGGCAAGAGTCAGGAGGGCTGAGGGCACCTGGAGCAGAAAAGGCAAAGTTATAGCCATGTTATACTTTGACCTCCTAACATGCTGTGTACGTTCACAGACCTGGAAGAACTTCAACTAAAAAGGACAAGTGTGGATTTCTGCAAGAAGCTCCCTAGGGGACACTGCTTTGGGTTTTCTCTTGGAAGCCTTGTGCTAGAGCTGCGCTTGCCTCAGTTGCTGCCTTCCCTCTTTTCCCAGCGTGGATGCTAAGCCTGTGCTGGCTGCAGTAGTTGTCAGCAGCTCTTGCATTTGCTAAAGGAAGTAGGTCCTCGTAGTTTGTTCCAGACAGATCTCCTAGCTAGCCTTGAGCTTTCAAGCAGCTACTACTTTAAGCTTAAAAAGGAGCCAGAGCACAACTCACAGCACTGAGAGCAGAAAACACCAACTTCTCTAAGTTAGGAGCAGCAGATGACTCTGACAGCCTGAAGACCCCTGCGGAAGGTATCAGCTATCTTTTTCACTCACCAGCCCACATTCATTGAAGGCCAAGTTCTCATCAGTCAGTTTGAGACCTCCAGGTCCCAACAGCTCAAAGGGCAGCCAGTCATCTCGGAGTGCTTCTCTCACAAAGTTGTAGAGCACGGATACTGATTCTCGTGCATAAAAAGTCCCTGCCATGAGAAAACAAGGTGAGATATTGAAAGAGAGTCTGGCATTTACCAAATCTAATCTTTTGTGGTAGGTTTCGTGGAGTTCATGTACTGATGCTAACTTTATGAACTACTTCAGTGACACAGAAACAGCCTGATTCAACCGAGAAGTATAAAAGCAGAATCCCCGAAGAAAAAAGTATTACTACAATTGTTGCAAGCCCCTGCCAGCCTGTAACAAAGAGTTGGGAAAGCCTGAAATGATTTCTAGAGTTCTACTACAAAATTTGAAGAGGATTTATACTGTTGTATAGCCTGACACCACACAGGCAACCTCATGCTGGTTACTATAACAAACTGATCTAATGAGTCCAGCTTGCTCGCAGTAGCCTGGGAAGAGCACACTTTAATTAACAGCGCCTTGAGATTCTTCCCTCTCCACTCAACCCTGGCTTACAGTCCCAACCCTGTGCAGACGAGGCAGGTGGAAGCCTCCGAGATGGGAAGAGTTCTTACAGAAACATCACCCCGCTCTGTTTTTTGTTGCTTTATTCTACCAGCTGGGTTCAGCACACCTCAAGCCTGCTTCTTATTCAAGCTCTTGCGCTAGAAGCGTTCTCAGAAGCTTTTGGGGGCACACAAAGAAAAGGCAAAAGTCTTCTACCTTGGAGTATATATCCGTCGGGAAACCGGACTCGCAGCAGGGTGTAGTTGTACTTCCGCATTTCCCTTTGTTCTTCTTTCTCTCGCATGGCTCTTGTCCTCAGCATCGAAGCTTTCTCCACCGCTTCTGTCCTTTAGAAAGAAAGTCATTTTTAGCATGAAGGAGAGGTCCAAGACTCCTAGCTGGCATCGTGTGCCCCCGGGGCAGTCAGGGCCCTCCTCCTAAGCCCACTCACCGGAGCCGTTGCTCTCGTTTGATCTCTTCTACAGTGAGGTTGTAAAAGTCATTTGGCAGCTCAAAGCGGGCAGCTTCGGGGGATGGTTTAAACAGACAGAGCTGGCGATCCAGCTGGGCTCTCATGGGCTCGGAGTTTAAAAGCTGTTCTTTGTAGTCCTTGAGGTCTTCCAACTTGGTCAGCATTTCTTCCTTCAGTACATAGTACTCCTCTGTGGTCTCTACAATCAAAAGGACAGGATTTGAATCTCTTGTTCTTTACATGAGTAATGTACGAAATAAGGGCAAGGATCTCCAGAAAATGTAACATCTTAACAGGAAAACTGCAGGGTGAGCAGCTGTTTGTGGTACAGCCTTGGAGCAACAGCCTTTGTCAGAGCCTGGGGAGCTCTTGGCAAACCAAGCTGCCTCACTAGCCTCCCCTGGCATGTCCCACCACCACTCAACCTCCTGACTTCAGTTTAATACACTTAGATTTCTTGCCTTGTCCTGGAACAGGCAGTATTTTTGTCTCAAACCCGATAGCCTGGAAAAATCTGTGTATCCCTTCCAGGCAGCTTATCCTTTCCTGGAAGAAAAGGAAAGAATTTAGACGTAGTCTGTTCCAGGCAAGGACTCTCCCAGGCAGAGCACCTGCAGGAGTCTTCATCTCACCTGAAACACTCTGTTCTGCAGTTTGATTTTCCGGTACTTCTCCTCCTCTGGATGGAGATAGATATTATCCAAGTATCTGCAGAAAGAGGAATGCACTGCATGGATCAAATTAGGCACGTCAGGACATGCTACCCCAAGGTGTAAGAAGAGACTGAGACACCTCACAGTATTTCTCAGATAAAAGCACTGAAAAACTGAGGAAAGTAAAATACATCAGTGTTTTATGTCTATGCTAGACAGATCTCCCAGCAGCTCCCAAACTTCTTGGATTAGTGACTTAACTCTTAAACCATCTCTGAGATGCTGACCTTATTTCAACTAACACTTAAGACAGTTCACGTGTTCAGCTTTGGTCTTTCTTCAGACTTTGCCTGGAGCACATCTGCCTGTTGGCCTTGAAGTGAAGGCACAAGCTACCGGCGTGCCCAGTCCTGCTACCCCCAGCCCACTTACTTGGCCATGGTCTCCACGCCCGCTCGTACTTTCTCCCGGTCCTTATTGAAGGTGTGAATCTCCATGATCGAGGCAGCCACTGGGTCTACGGAGAAATACTGGGGGAAAAGGAGAAGCTGGTCAGGGGGAGCTGACGCTACTCTGCACAGAGGGAGGTGTGGGGCTGTTGGGGTTTAACCCCGACCAGCCACTTAGCACTGTGTTTGTTCCCCCCCGCAGTGGGATGGGGGAGAGAATTGGAAGGGTCATAGTGGGGAAAAAAAAATCCCCTTGGGTTGGGCTTAATAGGTAAAGCAAAAGCTGTGCATGCAAGCAAAGCAAAGGGATTTATTCACTACTTCCCAGTTTAGCTGTTTCCAGTGTGTATTCAACACTTTTCATCACAAATCCAAAATGCAGCACCATCTGAGCTGCTATGAAGAAAATTAACTCTGTTCCAGCCAAAACCAGTACAGGGCCAGAGTTTCCAGTCCCAGCGTTTCCAGCCAGCTGAAGGGAGGGTGCTCGGACAGACATTGGTACGGCTACAGCAGAACAGAGTTACCCTTTGGGAAACAGTGGAGATTTTTACAGGGAGAAGTTGCTGCTCAAGGGGACCCATGCCACAAAATGAGTGAAAACAGGAGGAAGAGAAGCCGTGCAGCCGGGGCACTCACCGCCTGGATGGCTTCTCTGAGGTGCTTTTCCTTCTTGTCTTTCCTTACAACGGCACCAGTCAACGGGCAAATGAAATAGACCCCTGACACAGAGGGGGCAGCTGCCCCTTCCTTGTCTGGGGAGGCGAAGTCCTAAAGGAGAGAAAAATCAGGCCCCAAACTGAACGCAGGAAGGTTTTGGGGCTTTTTTTGTTTGTTTGTTTCTGAATACCCTGGTGCATCTCCCCGGGACAGGGACAGCAGCACAGCAGGGTGCTGATCAGGGCCCAGCAGCCTCTCTCGTACCTCTTCCTCCGCAGAGAGACCTTTCTCACTTGCAGCTGCCTCAGCCATCAGCTCTTTTCTCACTAGGAGAGACAAACCCAGGTTACAGCGGCAGCTGGGGCAGAGGGCCAGCAGGTTTCACAGAGCTTTGGACCGCGCGGCAGCACCCTGGGGGAGCAAACACCTGCCCAGGTGCTCTGTCCCCAACCTGAGAGCCCACGGGTGAGTGTGTGCCTGCTGTTTCTGTGCCGCCCAAGCATCTGCGGACGCCAGCTGCGCCCCAAAACATCCCCAAGAGCTGCACCCAAGCGCTTGCCTGCCTGGGATCTCCCTCCCTCGGGCTGGGCTTGGAGCCACAACCGTCCCAGCCAGCTCCACGTCCTGCAGCGAGCTCCTACCCTGGTTCTTGATGGCGTCCTGGGAGGAAAGCGCCTTGGCCTTGGGCTTCAGCTCCAGCCGGGCCAGCGCCGCGGCCGCCGCCATCTGCGCTTCGTCCGTGGGGCCCTGACGAGGCTTCTGCGCCGCTTCGGTTTTCGGTTTCTCCTTGGGGACCCTGGGCAGGACGGAGCAGCAGAGCTCAGGGCGGGGGGAGGTGGGCTGCGTGACCTGCAGCGGCCCGGCCGTGGCCACCGACGTGGAACGGCAGCGACCGGCCCCGGTGACGGAGCCAGGGAACCGGCCGCTCCCGGGGCGGCAGTGTCGTTTTCCCGGTGAGTGTCGGCTCCTGGCGGGATGGGCGGCTCGGGCCCAGCCTGGTGTCCCCAGGCAGCCCCCCCCCCCCGGTACCGGGTTGCACCGGGGCCCGTGGATCCCCCATCCCGCGGCGCCGGGCCGCCGTTACCGGAGATCCCCACAACCCCGTACCGGGACGGCTCCGAGAGCTTCTGTCCGGGCCCTGCGCTCTTGAACTTCAGGTCGGCTTTGATCTCCTGGAAGAACTTGCGCATGGCGGCGGCGGCACCAGCACCGATACCGGCACCGGCAGCTCCGCGCTTCCGCCCCGCCCGCGTCCCTGCCACCGGAAGGGGCGTGTCCGTCACCCTGGCCCTCGCGCCGCTCTAGGCTCCCGCCGCTCTATGACCTCGGCGGTCCTCCAGGGCTGAGAAATTGGGGGGGGGGGAGGAGGGAGGGGAGGGGTTGTGGAGCAGCACAACCCCCCCCAGGCCGGCACCCACGGACCCCACGCTCCCCTAGACCTGTACCCACAGCCCTCCCGAGGAGAACCATCAGCCCCAGCCTGAACTGGGCCCTCTGCAGCGCCGGAGAAAACCTCACCTGTCTCCAAGGTGCAACCTGAAGGAACCCCCAAAATACGAGATTTTTCTGTTCTCTGAGCCCACAGCCAGGTCCCCCCCCTTCACCCGCCAGCCCCCCCGGAACCAGCAGGGCCCTCACTTCCCGCCATCATGCAAAGCAGATTTGAGATCCCCCCTCTGAGGGGCTCAAACCTCAGGAGCAAACACACACCCCTGCAAGTCAGGTGCTTTCGCGGGGGTTATTTCCACGGTCCAACCCCCCATCCTCCTCCTCGTGGAGACATGGACCAGGTACGACCGAAGAAGAGGCAGCTTCCTCCCCGCTTTCGGGATGAACACGGACCCCCATCCTGAACGGAGCCGGGGTGTCCGCAGCGGCGGTGGGATCAGCACCCCGGCACCGATGGCCGCCAGCCCGGCATCACCGCAGGGACCAACACCTGGACGCCGAGAGCCAGAACCGCACGAACGAAGGCCAGACCCTCCTCTGCATCACCAGCCGGCACACCGGACTCTGCCCACGCTTCATAGAATCATTCAGATCAGAAAATCCCTTTAACATCATCGAGTTTTTCCCCCCACTCACCTCCCCCGGGGGGCCACAATCACCCTGTAAATAATTTTTCCCCCTGAGCGTGGCTTTGTGGTTTGTAGCCGCCTGGCTCTGGCCGGGCACTGGGAGTTCTGGCTGCCACCAAATCGGACCCAGGTGCGGACAGACAAACGTTCGCGTTTCCACAACCTCGTGGAGAAACTGGATTGGGTTTATAACCAGGTTTAAAAATCAATGCAGCTTCCAGGCAGCCTCCTTAGACCATTTTGCTTCTTGAGTTCAAGTGTTAAAAGGTAGGTGATGCAGGTCTGACTCTGTCGCCTGGGCTTTGCCCCAGGCGGGTCTCCCCTCTCCGTGTCCTGGGGATGCTTCTCACCCCCCCAAACCACCACGGGGACCCCTCGGCCCCAGGGGAGGGACCCCCGGCTGTGGGGTTGGTGGCACCAGCTGACTCTGGCAGGGTTTTGGTGAGGGAGCTGTGTCCCCAGGCTGGGGCCAAGGGGGTGGCAGTGGACAGGGCAGGGTGGGAGCTCACCCTCGGGGGCACCCACCCCCACAAAAGTCCCCTGGCCTGGCCTGTCCCTACAGCCGCTGACCCAGCTGCTCAGCCCAGGCCCTGGCCCCCACCCTGTCCCACACCTCACAGCCCTCACCCACACCCTATAGCCCCGGGCCCCGCCCTATAGCCCTGTCCTATACCTCACAGTCCCCACCCTATAGCCCTGGCCCCACCCCACAGCCCCTGGTCCGCACCCCACACCCTATAGCCATGTCCCACACCCCAGAGCCCCCACCCTATAGCACTGGCTCATAACCCACAGCCCCCCACCCTATAACCCTATCCCATACCCTATAGCCCTGTCCTATATCCCAGAGCCCCCACCCTATAGCCCTATCCCACACCCTGTAGGCCCGGGCTCCTCCCTATAGCCATGTCCCACACCTCAGAGCCCCCACCCTATAGCACTGGCTCATAACCCACAGCCCCTGGCCGACAGTCCCCCACCCTATAGCCCTGTCCTACAGCCCTTCCATCACCCCACAGCCCCTGGCCCCCCCGCCATAGCCCTGCGCCCCCACCCCCGCCCCCTCTGGACACGCCCCCCAGCGCCCCCCCTCCTCGGCGCCTCTGGCGGCGCGGTCCAATCCCGTTATCCCGCCGTGCCCTCGCCTGGCTGCCATTGGGCGAGGCGGCAGAGCGACGCGGCTCCGGAGCCAACTGACGCCGCGGGCGGGGGCGGGATATCCTGCGGGCCGGGCCGTCCCCGCCCCGCTGCCCGGTGCTGCCCGCGGCCTGGGCCTCCGCCGCCGCCCCGCCCCGCGGCCGCCATGCCGCACAGCTTCAAGCCCGGAGACCTCGTCTTCGCCAAGATGAAGGGCTACCCGCACTGGCCGGCCCGGGTGAGACCGCGGGACCGCGCCGGCGGCGGGACGCACCGAGGGGTGGGGGTGGGGGGGGCGGCCGGGCCAGGCCGGAGATCCGGTCCCGGGATGAGGGGCCGGTCCCGGGATGAGGGGCCGGTCCCGGGATGGGGACACGTACCGGCTCCTGCCCTGGGGAGGGAGGCCCGTACCGGGATGGTGATGCCATAACGGTACCCGGGTTGGGGTGTCCTGTCCCGGGATGGCGGACATGGGACCGGGCACCTGTCCCGGGATGGGGGCCCGGTAGCGGCTTGAGGGACTTGTACCAGCACCCATACTGGGATGGGGATCCCGTAATGGCACCCATTCTGGGACGGGGACCTCCTGCTGGCACAGAGTGTCCCAAACTGGGAGGGGGGAGGTCCCGTAGCGGGATGAGGACCCGGTGCTGGCATGGCGCGTCCCGTACTGGGATGGGGGCCCCATATCAGCATCTGTCCTGGGATGTGGACCTGGTACCAGCATGAGGGACCAATACCAGCAACCGTACTGGGATGGAGAGCCCCATCCCAGCACCTGTACTGGGATATGGAGTCCCGTCGCAGCACCTGTACTGGGTTGGGACATCCTGTACTGGGATGGGAGCTGTCACACTGACACCTGGGATGGGATGGATGTCAGGACAGGGTGTCCCCTACTGGGACGGGAGGTCCTGTTCTAGCACCCGTACTGGGATGGGGACCTGGTACAGGAATGGGGTGTCCTGTATCGGAATGGGGGACCCCATGTTGTCAGCCGTACTGGGATGAGAGCTCAGTACTGGGACAGAGATCCTATACAGGCACCCATAGCAGGATGGGTTCCTGGTACTGGAATGGGGTCTCGCGCCAGCAACCGTACTGGAACTGGGGTTTGATCCTGGGAGGGGGGTGTCATGTTGGCACGTGTACTGGGGTGGAGAAACCCAGACTGGAACAGGGGGTTCAGGGCTGGAATTGGGGTCCCATGCTGGCACCTATACTGGGAGGGGATCCAGGACCAAGCTGGGGGTCCCAGACTGGAACCCACACTGAGGCAGAAATGGGGGGGGGGGGTCTCACACTGGTGCCTGTACCTGGCAAGGGATGGGGGAGACCAGGGGGACCCAGGACCCCCCTTCCTGCCCCAGTGGCACCCTGAGCCTCTCCCTGCACCCAGGGGAGACCCGGATCCCCTCGGGGTGACCGCTCGGGGCCTCTGCCCTGCTTCACCTACTGGGACCCCTGTCCTGGGGTCCTTCTGCTGGGTTGACCCCTGCCACCCCCCTCCCCTGCTGCACCCTGGGCCCCTGGTGCTCCAGGCAACCCAACCCTATGGGGGTGCCCCTCACAGTGCCCCCCTTCAGCCTCCATCCTCATCCTCCCACTGCCCAGCAGAGCCCTGCCCCTCCAGAGACCCCTGTTCTCCTTCCCAGCTTCCTGCCTGGATGTCACCCACCCTGTCCCCCACTGGGGAGGGGGACAGAGCTGGGGTCTGGGGACAGGCGGGACACACACTGGGGGCAGCGCCTGGCTGTGACGTGTAAGGGGGGAACCGCTGCTGAGTGCTCGCGAGGTGCAGGATCGGAGGGTGCTGGTGCAGTTTGGGGGGGTAGGGGGTCGCAGATGGGGTGATGGAGTGTGTGTGGTGGGGGACGACTGGTCCCGCCAGCCGGGTGACGGTGTTGTGCGGCGGTGGGGCCTGGAGGAGGCCCGGAGGAGCGGGCAGAGCGGGGACCGGTGTAGGATGTGCTGACGGGGGGAGCGCGAGGCGGCGAGGCGGGGGGGGTCTGCGGTGGGCCCCGGCGGCAGCTGAGGGCGAGGCAGGTTCATCCGCTGAAGGTGTCCGATGGGAAGAGACTGGCAGGTGGAAACCGTGTGGGATCGGGGAGGCTCAGGGTGCCGGAGACGACGATGCTTGGCCGCACCACGCCGTGAGATCTAGGATGCCGTCCCCGCGCTGTCACGGCTGACCTGGTGCCGAGAGGACTCGGTCGTTCCAGGAGAGCCCTCGCGCTGCCGGCGTCTGCAGCCCCTCCTGCTTTAGCTTGCTTGCTTTTTTGGGGAAGGCTCTCCCCCTGCCCTGAAGACCTCCCCGGCACGCGGGGCAGCCCCTGCGCACCCCGAGGCTCCCGCCTGCGGCTCTGCCCCGCAGCCCAGACCACGTGCAGCGGACAGACGGGCGCTGGAGCCGGCGTGCGGGAAGAAGACGGGGTGGCCCACGCGTCCCGCTTGGCAACGGGGCTTTTCCTGCGGCCGGTCTCCAGCCAGGAAGGACCCTCAGGCCGCCCCCTTGGAGCAATCACCCCCTACCCCGGGCTGGAGGGGGCTTCCCTCGGGGCATCCCCCCACCCGAGGCGGCTCGTGCGATGGATCTCTGGGGAGTAGCACAAGGCCCGCGTTTCCCCGGGCGTTGAGCCCGGCGGTGGAGAGACGACCTCGCGCCGAGCTCTAGCTGTAGAGCATCCGTGCCGGATCCCTTCTGTTACTCTTCTAGAGATCCCGCCGGGCCCTGACGCCGCAGCGGGACTCTTGTGTGTAGCAAGGTCCCCGTCCGGGTGCTTTCTTGCCATGCTTGCCTCCAAGCGGGTGCGGGTGCCAGAGGCCGACGCTGCTAGCCGGGGCTGACGTGCCTCGCAGAGGACATGCTCAAGCCGCTCTCTCTGACCACCTCCTGCTTTGGGTTTCCTTTCAGATCGATGACATCGCGGACGGTGCTGTGAAACCCCCACCGAACAAGTACCCCATCTTCTTCTTCGGCACCCATGAGACGTAAGCGCTGCCTCGCTCCCCTCTCTGGGCTTTTGCCCCGCTGCCTCTGCTCCGGGCTCACCTCTGCTTTGTTTCTCTCCAGCGCCTTCTTGGGCCCTAAAGATCTCTTCCCTTATGAAAAATATAAAGACAAATATGGGAAACCAAACAAGAGAAAAGGCTTCAACGAGGGATTGTGGGAAATCCAGAACAACCCTCACGCCAGTTACAGTGCCCCTCCGGTGAGTGCGGGCCTCGCGTGGCGGGGGGGCAGCGAGGACGTGGGCTGCCGGCGCCTCCATCTCTCCTTTCCTCCGAGTCGCTCTCCTTTTTCTGCTTCTCATTGCTACGGTGCCTACGCGCTTCCAGCTCGCAGATTGGCTTTCTCGGGGTTGAATTAGCTTCCTTTCCCTGCCCTCTCCCTTCCTGAGGGAGTCAGCTCTCCTCCTCCTCCTCTTCCTCCTCGGGAGGAAGACGCCTTTGCGCCATCTTCGAGGTAGAACCGGGGGTGCGCTTTGTGCTGCTTGCCCAAAACCACGGAGGATTTCATTCTCAGAGCGAGAACTTGAGGCTTGCTCATCCCCAGCTCCCGGACCTGCGCGTGGACTGTTGGGCAGTCCCCCTTCTTCATCCATTTCTGAGATCCTGAGCCAAAAGCTGCTGGGCTGCTCCTTCAGCGGGCTTCAGAGCTGGCCGGGAGACGGCTCTTTGCTGTCAATTGCTTGCCGTGGGCATTTCATAACCATAATTGTGTAATACAATTTATTGTATAGCGATCTTCAAAGAAGGCGTCCAAAGCAGCTTCATAGGCAGTTGATCTGAAGAGGCAGAGGAAGGTTTTTAAGGTGAGCTACAAGGACAAGGTGGTCTGGAGGTAGGCAGGCTCAGGGAATGAGCCCCCCCAGCTCTGCCGCTGCCGGTGCAGGAGAGAGGATGTGGTTTGAGTAGCTGTGGGAGATGGTTGGACCCAAGACCACAGATGTAGGGTAAGGTGAGACCACGATGATGCTTGAAAAACTGGAGGACAACTTCAGCTTGTTGGGTGGGAGGCTGGTGATGGTGAGGGAGGCGGCACTCGCTTTGTCTAGGGACTCCACCGTGAACTCCCAGTAAGGGCTTGAGGGGCTTACTGTGATTGAGGGACCAAAGCAAGGCCAACGGCCCCAGCAAAGCTGAGGGCTCACCAATGCCAGCTGCATCTTGTGGCCAAAACGCCTGGAGGAGCAGAAGAAGAGACTGAAGTAGAGATCTCTTTAGATTTTGAGACCCTAAATGAAGCGAGATGCCAGTCAAGGACAAGGAGAGGCTTTCCAGCAGGAAGGCTCCAGCACTGGAAGAATCCCAGCTCTAGGAAACCCCTTGGGTGCGATGTCCTTGTGTGAGGAACTTCACGATGGGCTGGTGAGAAGCCAGGAGACCTTCCCTACGTGGGAGTGAGGGAACAGGACACAGCAGATCCCAGCTGGGAAGAGCGGTGACAGCCACACCGGACTCCTCATGTGGACCTTTCCACTGGGGAAGGCGCGCGATGTGCTGTGGGGTGAAACCGTGTGAGAAGGAAGAGGCCTGACCCGAGTCAAGGGCTGGTGGCCAACCCACTGGAGGAGAACAGCCGCTCCCTGATGCGGAGGAGAGGCTGAACTGAGCCACCCAGCCCCGCTTGTCTGGCGCCGTTAGGGCTGGGATCTGCTCACCCAGGAGGGGTTGTCAGGTCTAAGCTTCTGCAGGGGTCTTTGGCAGAGGGCGAGGATCGTGGGGAATGGGGAGTGAGGCAGCAGCAGCGGGTGGGAGCTGAGCTGGGGGTTTCCAAGGGGAAGGTGTTGCTGGTGGTCTCGGGGTGGTGTGTGAGGGGCCTTGGGAAAGGGGTGCAGGGGAATTAGAAGGGGATCGGCTGAGTGTTTTCATTGAAGGGCTGGTCACGTTGTCCAGAGCCGTGCTGAAGGGTTCTGTGCCGGGAGGGGAGGCTGCCCCACGCTCCTCTGCACGCACACCTCTCTGCTCAGCGCTGCCGTCCATTGCTCGTCACTCTTTTGTGCCCCTTCTCCTCTCGCCCCGCGGTGTGCCGCAGGCCCCTCGGGGCGATAACACGACTCTCATCCCTGCTGTCTTTAGCCTGCGAGCTCCTCGGACAGCGACGTTCCCGAGAACGACCCGATGGGGGGAAGCGATGCAGGGGACGATGAGGAAGACGCTGCCATGGCTGCAGTCGCCACAGAGAAAATGGAAAGCGACGAGGACTCGGATCGAGGCAGCGACCACAGCGGGCTCAAACGAAAATCGCTGGCTATGAAAGTGAGTGTGGGCTGAGGAGATTCCACACAGCGGGGACGGGAGGGTGTCCTGGTCAGGAGGACACTGATATGGTTGTTGGGTCCACCACTGAGCTGCAGGTTTCATCCACCACGCAGCATGTCAGGCCCAGCGTGGCTGGAGATGGTGAAGAAACCAACTTCCTCTAGGTTCTCCAGTGGGAAATGGGGATCAGCACGTGTTTGGGGGTCTCGGAGCTGTCTCATGTTGTCTTTGGGATGGTGGGATGGCCAAGTTCTGGTGTGGTTTGCAGCCAGGAGCCGCGTGGTTCTTCTGAGGGCACGGGGCTGCTCTTGCAGGGCCAGTTGGGAAGAGTTGGGCAAAACCCCTTTCCCAGCAAGCGTTGTCTTTCTGTGCTGGGTGGAAGGGGAGTGGGATTCTCTCATGTTGTCACTTCTCGCGTATCAGATGCCGGTGGCAAAACGGCCTCGGAAATCCTCCAGTGACCTGGATCAGGGCAGCCCCTCCCTGACAGAAGAGGAGAACTCAGAAACGTCTTCTGAGTCGGAAAAAAAACAGTGACCAGGTGAGAGGGTTTGGGATATGCTTGCACAGAGGCTGGCAGGGCGGTGGGGAAAGGGGCTGGAGGAAAAGCATTGCTGCCCGGGGAACCCGTCTGGCTTCTGAAACAGTTGTGAGACTCTTCCCCATCTCTTCCTATCTGTGTTTTCCTCCAGGACTTCACTCCTGAAAAGAAGCCAGTGGCCAGGGCTCCCCGGAGGATGCCAGCAGGGGGGAGGAAGAAGAAGGTAAAAGACCCCTAGTCTGTGGTGCTGCATGAGGGAGGCTGGAGATGAGTCTGGGGTCTGTGCTGCCTGGAGGGGGGCTGGGGGTGGCAGGGCTCTGCCATGGGCTGCGTGTGGATTCGGCACTAGGAGAGACCTCGCCAATGCCTCAGTGACCCGGTTGGGCCCCGTGCTGCTGTGGTTTGGTGCCCGTGGCTGAGCCACTGCCACCCCCTGTCCAACCCCACTCTGTGCCTGCAGAAAGTGGAATCCGGCTCCGACTCAGACTCCAAAGTGGACTCGGATTCGGAAATGGGAAACGCGACTGTGGACATGACCAAGTCGGACTCCAACTCCGATTCAGACTCGGATGTGTCTGTGAAGAAGGCTCCCCGCGGCAGGAAGCCAGGTAACACCAGGGAAGCTGCTTCTGCCACTGCTGGGTCACTGCTGGCTTCCTCAGCGGACTGGAGAGCATGTGAGGTTGGGGGCTCCGGGGGTCTCCTTCTCTTGTGGACACCTTCCAGCCCATATCTGAGCAGCCCTCTGCCCCACTGTTTGGGGCTGTTTTAACAGAGGGACAACCAGGGCTCCTGCTGAACATCTCCCCATTGTCTTGCAGCTGAGAAACCCCCTCCCAAGCCCCGTGGCAGGAAACCGAAGCCCGAGCGTGTCCCGACCAGCTCCAGCAGCGACAGGTGAGATCAGCTGGGACACTGTCACCCTCGGGGCTGGGCTGGTCACCCGCCTGCCCTCCGCACAAGGGGTCCAAGCGTGCTCTGTCCTTTGCAGTGATAGCGACAGCGACGTGGACCGCATCAGTGAGTGGAAGAGGCGAGATGAAGAACGACGGCGGGAGCTGGAGGAGAAGAGGAAGAGGGAGCAGGAGGAAGAGATCCGTCGGCTCCGGGAGCAGGAGAAGGAGGAGAAAGAGAAGAGGAAGGAGAAAGCAGAGAAGGGTGAGGAGGTGCACTCGGACTCGGACAGCAGTGCAGAGGATGAAGTGGCCAAAAAGGGCCGGAAAGGCCGGGCCAAGGCCCCGTCCTCCTCGGATTCTGAGCTGGAGCTGGAGAAAGAGGTGAGTGCGGAGCCATGGGGAGCCGGTGGCGATCAGACAGGCTCTCATCTCCCTGTCAGGTCAGCAGGGACCTCCAGGAGTGGCAGGGACCTCGCTCGGTCGTGCGTTACCCTGGGGTTGCCTGTGCAGCACTGGGCAGGGTCTGTCCAAAGGCACATCTCTGCCTTGAAAATGGGAGCTCTTCCCCTGGCCCGGGATGCCCCATCCAGCTGTGGGTCTCACATCTCTGTGATGCTCTCCTTCCCATCACCGTCATCGGATTTGCTCCGCTGCCCTCCCCAGAGCCTGGTGGAGCATCATCAGGATTCAGCTGAAGCACGGGGAAGGGTTGAAGAGGGCTCTTAGGAACCACGCTGCCTGTGGTCAGCGGCGAGGTCACCCTCTCACCTTGGCAAGTTCCTCCCTGTGAGGACGAGCCAGGAAAGCAGCGCAAAGATCTTGAGGTCTGGAAGGCCACGTGGGTCTGCCAGTTGGGTCCTGCGGGCTGAGGGGGCCACTTGAGGTACCAGGATATTTGCTTTCGGAGCAGCACGCCTCTGTGCTGCAACCAGAGTCCTCCTCCCGCGCGAGGGATGCCCCTGCACCCAAACTGACTTGCAGCAGTGGCGTGATGGGGGCTGGCCGCTCACGTTTCTGGCCGTGGCACCCTCCTGCAGCGGGGAGGGCTCTGCCACTCTCGCCTGCATTGTTCTCTCCTCCAAGGTAAAGAAGCCGGCGAAGAAACAGGCCTCGGAGTTGTCAAGGAAACCAAATCAGAAGGAGAAGAGGGGCCGAGCAGAGGAGAAACCACGGAACAAGTCAGCATCTCCCCTCCCTGCCTCGGTGCTTCCTTCCTGTGGGGACAAGGCTGTTCCTCTGCTGCTGCCACCCAGCCCTCCTCGGCTGACACCTCGGCGTGGGGATGGGGCTCCCGTGGAGCTGCCCCTGGGCCAGCAGCACTCGTGGGAGGCGCCAGGCTCTCCCCTGCCCTGCTGTCTCCTAGAGCTGAAGGGGCTGGAGGAGGTGTTGGAGGGCACCAGGCTGAGCTTCCCTGGTGTTTTCCATCTCCCAGGGGAAGATCCTTGGGGTGTCTCTTTGGGGCTTTGCCTTTCTGCAATCCCGGGAAGCTGGGGCGTGGGGGAGCTGCTGTCTCAGGGCTCCTGTCTGCCTGCGAGCTGGGAGATGTGTGTGAAAGCGTGGGTGGAGCGTGGCAGGGCTCTGCTGCCTGGCTCGCTCCGTGGGGCAGGCGGGGGGGATGCACCGACCTGTGCCATCACCCTCCTTGTTATCCCAGCGGCGAGCAGGGGGTGTTCACCAGGACGATCTTTCCTCTTTCCTTTTCCTCCCACAGACCTTTGAAAGTGGAACGAGGCCGGAAGAAATCTGACCTGATCCCTGAGAGGAGGATGGAGAAGAAAAAGGGTGAGAGAGCTGTGGCTTGCCATCACAGAGGGGAGGAGAGGGAGAGAAGGGATCCAGGGCTGGTGTCCTCATCCCAGGGAATTTGAGGGAGCTTTCCCACAGGGGTTGGCATGGTTGTGCTGGGGCCCTTCCCAGCACTGCTGCGGTCCCGGCATTGTGTTGGAAAGTATTCCAAGGGTGTGCAGACAGTGAGCTTCCCTTTATACATCCCCTCCCAATCTTGGCACACGCCAACCCATCCTCTTCAGAGAGGCCCCTGGGGCTGTGTTTGACCTTGGAGATGCAGGAGAAAACCAAACCCTTGCTGGGGGAGAGGTCCTGGGTTCCGGGCAGTGCCGTGCTCTCCTCTGGTGGCCTCATGCCTCGGCCTGTCTCTTGCTGCTGCAGAGCCCACGGTCGAAGAGAAACTTCAGAAACTGCACAGCGAGATCAAGTTTGCCCTGAAGGTGGATAACCCGGTGAGTGCCCGAGAGCGTTGGCCTGGCCTGGGAGGTCCCTTCCCTGCTCCTTGTGTCCTTGGCCACCGCGTGAGCCTTGCCCGGCTGCGATACCTGGGGGGTGCTCAGCCTGGCTGGAGCCTCCTCTTGCCTTTCTGGGTGCTGGGTGGCATTAGGGGACCGTGCTCCACGCAGCGCTGCCCCAGGTGCCCACAGGGAGCCTCTCAGGCAGCTTCTGATCTCGGTGCCATCCTTGCAGGACATCAAGCGGTGTCTGAACGCACTAGAGGAGCTGGGCACGCTCCAGGTCACCTCTCACATCCTCCAGAAGCACACTGACGTGGTGGCTACGCTGAAGAAGGTAGAGCAGAGAGCCGAGTCCCTCCCTGGAGGGAGCGAGGAGCTTGCTCGGGCCACCCCGGCTCTAAGGGCGTCCCTCCTTCCTCTTTCTGGTGCAGATCCGTCGCTATAAAGCAAACAAGGATGTGATGGAGAAAGCTGCCGAAGTCTACACCCGGTTGAAGTCGCGTGTCCTGGGACCAAAGATGGAGGCGATCCAGAAAGCCAACAAAGCCGGGCCTGAGAAGGACAAGGGGGAGGCAGAGAAGGGCCAGGAGAAGCTGTCGGGAGGGGAGACACGGAATGAGAAGGGGGAAGAGGAGACAAATGCTGGTAACGCTCCCTGCAATGTCTTGGGGTGGTTCCCTGCTCTGTTTGGGCACGTAGAGATCCCAGGGCCCTTCTCGGGGCACGTCCCGTCCCGCTGGAGACACGAACAGGGGTGGCTCTTGGCCTCGGTGGTGGAGGGGGACCAGCAGCCACGTGTGGCACCTCCAGTCCCTTGTTTGCTGAAGTGCCGAGAGTGGGAAAGGACTGAAGATCGAACGCTCGCAGCAGTGAGAGCAGAGGGCAAACCTCAACGCCCACGCCCTGGCTTTGGGGGCTTTTGGGTTGGTTTTTTGGGGCCGGGACGGCTCCTCGCCACCAGCTCGAGCGCTGGCCCAAGGCACCAGGGAGACGGAGGAACGCGGAGACGCCCTTGGACGCTGGCTGGGGCTCTTGCGCAGGCAGCTGGTGACTGGGATCTTCCACCCTGGTAGCCGGGTCCCTGCCCGGGGACGTCCTGGTGATGCTGCAAGAGCCTTCCCCGAGGAGCTGATGGGGGAATTCCACTCTGAGGCCTGGCTCTGGGCTCGGCGATGGGGGTCTTTGGGGCCCTTCTCGTAGCTGTTGGGGTCAGGCCAGAGCTGGGGGCCCCTTGGTCTTGGCTGGGTGGCCTTTGCCTGGACGGGGACAACCTGTGACTGTGGGTCCTCGGCTTCATCCATCCTGACCCACGAGGGGCTGGGGAAGTCCACCACGGGGACTTGAGCGTCCGAGCTTCTCTCTTCCTTTTAGATTTGTCGGGTCCTGTGAATGGTGAATCCCTGTCCCAAAAAGCGGAGGGCATGGAGGAGAAGGACAGAAGCCAAGGGCCAGGAGCCGGGGAGCCGGAGGCGTCCGCCGAGGAGACCCACAACAAGTGAGCGTGGCAGGGGCAGAGCTGGGGGTGCGGGGGGCTCCCCTGGATCTGCTGCACACCCAAGCTGGGCTCTCGCATGGATGATTTGGGGGGGGGGGGGAGTGTCTCGTGGGTTGTGTCGGGCTTTTCCCAGCTCGGGAAGGAGCCTGGGGTGCGGGAGAGGGGCAGGGGAAGGCAGAGGGGCAGGGGAGAGGCTCGCTGAGGTGCCTGCGCTCTCCCCCAGCAGCGTGCAGGACTATCCCAAGGCCGAGCGAGCCGGGCCGGAGCGGGCTCGCGGGGAGTCAGAGGCTGTGGATGACGCCGAGGAGAGCTGAGGATGCGGCTCCTGCCCGGAGGAGGAGGAGGAGATGGAGGGGCTGCGAAGGGAGACCAGCCTCTGCCTTGTCCCCTGCTTGAGTCACTTCACTTAAGTCACACAGTAGCTGATGTCCTAGGTCTTGTCCTGTGCCCCCAGCCCCGCGAAAGCACCGACCGTGGCGGGGGCTGTGCTGGTTGTCTGTATTTGTCCCCCCCCTTTTTTTTTTCTTTTTTTTTTTTTTTCGGTTTTGTTTTGGTTTTTGTTTTGTTTTGCCCTCCTACCTAATTTCCTGTGATTTCAACCGACATGAAATGAATATAAAGGGTTTTTTAATGAAAAACACAAGGAGCCCTAGTGTCTTGTTTCTTGAGACATCGCTGACTGTGACGAGGGGAGGGCAGGAGCGTCCCCCCCGCCCAGGGGAAAACTCCCCCAGGGGTACCCCCCCCTTCCCTCTGCCCCTGGCCCACCCTACGAGCGAGGACCAGGCACCCATGGGTGTCCCTGTCCCTGCTGGGTCCTGGCGAGGGGAGAGGGACAGCCGACCCTGGGCTCTGCCTCAGTCACGGGGGCTTCTCCCCGCTGCTCCGAGCCCCTTTCCCCACCCTCATCTCTCTGGCCAGAGGCAGCTGCTGGAGCCAGGTCCTCCTGGCTGGGCACCAGCTTTTGGGTTAAAAACCGAGTGAAAAATTGTGTGCTCTCTCCTAACTCACCCAGGGAGGGACTTGAACCGTGGCAGCAACCTGCCTTGTGCTGGGCAGCATCTTTGGCTGTTTGTCTGCTCTTTCGCAAAGATCCGAAGCTTTTGTACATGTAAAATAAAGGTGTTCCCAGCTCAACCAGCCGCTGCGTCCTCGAGTCGTGTTTGGGCTGTGGAGGCACGAGGATGCCCTGACGCCACTTTGAGGCTGCTGTTGCTGTAACTCTACCCTGGGGAGAATTGTGTTTTATTTTTTTTCCAGGGCTGATTTCATGCTCCAGCCCTCCGTAAACAAAACCCAAATAAACCACCACCCCCCCCTCCCAAAAAAAAAAAAGCCCCTTGTGCCTCTTGCCCAACTGCCGGGAAGCGGGAGGCAGAGGGGAGAGAGATGGGGGGACATGGGGTGCTGCTGCGCAGCGCAGGGCTAAAGGCTCGGCCCCATCTTCAGGCAGGGGAGACATGGGGGTGACCCCAACGCTGGGGAAAGTGGGGACATGGGGACGTGTCACCACGTCCCGGGGGGGGGGGGTGTGTGCTGGTTGAGCCCTGCACTGCCTCAGCAAGGGGCTTGTGTGAACCCCCTCCCCACCTCGGGCCATCACTCTGCGTCGGGGGGGGATTTAAAGGCAGATACAAGGTCTGTTTGTCTGTCCTCTCCCCCCCCCCCAGCTAGCTCCCCCACCCCCCCGGCCTTTGGCTCTTTCAGCCCCCAGGGTTGCAGATGGCAGCCCCAGGGGTGGGACGGAAGAACGCCAAGACACAAACGTGAAGGTGAGCAGGGCCATGTTGGTGCCACCGAGGAACACATCAGGCTTTCAGCCCCGCACACGGGGTCGGCCCCGGCTGCTCGAACCGGGGCCACCCCTAAGTTTGGGGCTGCGGTGGGGTGGGGAGTAGTGCGGCCGCTCCGGCAACCTCGGGAGCATCCTCCAGCCACGGCACTGCGGGGTGCTGGAGCAGGAATGCCACCAGTGCTTCCCAGGCCTGGGCCATCACCTCGCGTCCTCGGGCCACCACTGTCCCCAGCGGCTCCCACAGCCACCCGGCTCGGCTGAAAACGCCGCGGAGCTCGGCGGTGCCTCGCCGCGCTGCCAGCTGCAGCGGGGCCCGCAGCTCCCCGACCCGAGCCCGCAGCTCCACCAAAAAACCCTGCAACCGCCCCGCCAGCAGCCGACCCGCGGCCAGCGCCTGCCCCGGCGGCCTCGCGGGGGTCCTGCACCCCTTGGCGGGGGTCCTGCACCCCTCGGCCGGCCTTGCCTGGGGGGTGGGACAGGCAGGGTGTGGGCTGGGGTCCGCCTGCGCCCGGTTCCTGCAAGCCCACAGCTCCTGGCTGGTGCAGAGCAGCTCCTCCAAGCCTTCCTCCAGGGCCTTCATCTGCGGGAGGAATGGCACCGTGGGCATGGAGGGGGTGGGGGGTGGTCCCGGGGCACAGTGGGGACACCCCCCCCCCCAACCCTCGCCCCGCCTCAGCACCGTGAAGTGGTGACTCACCACGTCGAGGATGCGCTGGAGCTGGGTGAGGTGGTGGTGGGTGTCCAGCTGCTTCTGCCGGAGCTGCTGCACCAAGGTCACGGCTCGGATCCTGGCGTCACCGGGGAGGGAGACGAGGGGAACGCGGCGGCTGGGCCCGAGACCCCCGGCTGGGGCCGAACCTGGCCCCTCCGCAGCCCCGTCCACTGCAGGGGAAGAGGGGCTGGAGGCAGGGTGCTGGGGGTCCTGGTCCCCAGCAGCTTCCTGGGGCAAAGGGGATGTGGGGGACCCCCCCAGCAGCACCCTGGGGTCTCTCACCCGCCTGCCTCTCGCCCAGGGACAGGTAACACTTCAGCTCCTGCTCCACGGTGGGGCAGAAGAGCCCTCTTGTCATGGGGGCCAGCAAGGGGCAGAGGATGGTGGCCACGACCGAGGAGATGATGGCACCGGTGTCCTCGGGGACTCCTGGCTGCGTGGGGGGGCCCCTCGGGGCAGAGCTTGCAGCAGCCTGGGGCGCACGGGGGCTTCCGTGAGACACACGCCCCTGGCACCCCGGCACGGTCCCCTCCAGGGTCCCGTGGGTCCCCAAGCAAGGGTGCAGCCCCTGGGGCGGGGGTACCTGCTGGGATGGCTGTGGGGTGGCCTCCTCCCTGGGGTCCCAGGTGGCACTGCCTGCAAGAGGGGACGCAGCGCTGACACCCGGGGTGCAGGCAGATGCCATGGAGCCCCAGTGTCATCTCTGGGCCCAGTTGTGCTCACGGGACAGATGGAGGGGGTGGTGGTCAGGATGGGGCCCGTGTTTGCCTCGATCCCCATCTCATCTGGGATGCAAGGGAAGCTGTGTGGGGCGAGGGGCTGAGCCATGCTGGGGGTGGGGGTCCCTGGGGTCTAGCTGACCCCTACACCCAGTCCCAACCTGCTGCTGCCAGCCCCTGGATGGTGCCCAGGGGCCATGATCACTGAGGGGGGTGGGTGGGTGATCACTGGGGTCCAGTGCATGGGATGGGGGCCACAGGGTGCTGCCCATTGCTCCCGGCAGGCAGCAGGTCCTGCCCTACACCACCAGCCCCCCCAGACCCTGCTGCCAGGACCAGGGGCTGTACCTGAACCCCCGCCAGGATGAGCCTGGGGGGCATCCTGCTCCAGGACAACCCTAATCCCCTCACCCCTGGTCCCACCAAGGCAGGGGACAGGCTGGGGGTCTCACTGAGTTATGGAAGGGGTTTGGGGGGGCCCTGGAGGCCGTGGGGGGCAGGAGGATCCAGAGCCCCTTCACTCACCCTCAGCCATGAGCTCTGCTTAGGGATGAGAGGAGGTGGAAAGAGGCTGGTGGCCTGTGGGCTCAGCACCGGGCTGTCCCCTCCCGTGACACCAATAGAAGCCACAGTCCCTGTGAGGTCACACAGGGCGATGACATCATCCAAGACCGAGCCCCTACCTGGGGTGGATGCAGCTATGGGAACCCCACTACCACACACCCCCCCCACAAAGAAAACTCAATCCAGTGCAAAACTAACCGGAGTTTATTGCTTCATGCGCTGTCCCCAACCCTCCAAGACCAGGGGCTTGAAAGCACCAAGGACAAGGGGACACTGGGGATCCAGCCCAGGGCTGGAGGTGACCCCAGGAGGCACTCGAGGGTACCAAGGCACGTTACTGCACCTCCCTGGCACAGGTGACAAGGGACAGAGCCACACGTGGGGCAGGGAGGAGGGAGCCCCTGTACAGGCAGGCACTAAGGTTACAGGCAAGGTGGGCCAGGCAGGGATTAGTAGATGCTCCTAGTGAGGCTTGGGGAGAGGGGGAGCCACCATCACCCCACTCCTGAAGATGCTACTTCATCTCCAGGTCCACCAGGTTCTGGCCCGAGGGGGCAAAGGGTCCCACGAGCCAGGTCAGGGGGGTGTTGTGGGCCACGTGCTCCACCAGCTCGTCCATCAGCTGGCGAGCTTTGGTGGCATGGGCCCGGGCTCGGGCCAGCACGCTGCCCGTCACGTCCTGGAGGGAGGCAGCAGAGGCCAGGGCTGCCCGGAGCTCCTCCACGCTGTGCCGGACCTGCCCTGCCTTCTCCTGGATGCTGGCGGGGAGGCCCTGGAGGCTGGACACCAAGGGCTGGCAGGAGCTCTGGAGCTGCTGCGTCAAGCCCTGCAGCAGGGCCAGCGTGCCCGACTCCACCGGCTGTGGGGGGGACACAGAAAGGGGTGATGATGAGGGGTGAGGGGACACCGGGTGACCCCAGGGACCCTCCGCCTGCCACCTACCTCCGGTGGCACCATGTCCTTGCCACCGCCCGGTTGCTTCTTGCTCCACTCCATCCACATCTGCTGCAGCTTCTCCTGCCCTCCCTGCAGCTTCTGGTCCATGCCCTGCTTGAGGTGCTCCACCTGGGAGGAGAGGCAGAGCCCGGCGTGGGTGCTCTGCTGCAGCCCCAGGGTGGCGTGGGGAGGGGAGGGGGACACGTGGGGATGGGTCCTACCAGGTCAAGGGTGCGCTGGAGCTGGGCCAGCACATCCTGGCTGCTGCGGCGGGCGCTCTGCAGCTTGCCCAGCGAGTGCTGGAGGGCTCGGTGCCGCAGCTTGGTCGAGAGGGAGCCCAGGCGCACGAAGTAGCTCTGCTGCTGCTTCTGCTGCTCCGTTTCGAAGCCCTCCACGGCCGTGGCCAGCTTGGCTGCAGGAGAGGAGCTGCTGAGGTGGCCCCACCACCGCCAAACCCATTGTAGAGCCGGCATCGCCCTGCCCAGGCTCTACCCACCCCTCTCCAAGGGGACCCCCTGCCCATGACACATCTCCAGGGGGTTGATATCAGCTCCTTACCCAGTTCCTCATCCGTCATGGGCAGGTAATGGTCCACCAGCTCCTCCGACTTCTCCAGCATGGAGCCCATCCCACTCACCACCATCTGGCCCACGGTCGAGCCCATGACGGTGTTGACACCACTGCTCACCGCCGACTTGGTCAACTCCACGCTGCCCTGTACGGCGCCTTTGGTCACGTCCATCATACCTGTCACCCGGCTGGTCACCGCGTCCTTGGCCCCGGCCACGGTGCTGGTCAGGACATCCTTGGCCCCTGTCACCGTGGAGGTCACCAGCTGCTTGGTGTCCGAGATGAGCTGGGAGAGGGAGGACAACCCTCTGCTAAGCAAGTGGTGGTGGGGGGGTGGACCTTGAGCATGTTTGTCCTCCCCACCCCACCCCACTACCTTCTCCGGGGGCTGCTGCAGGATGGGCAGCTTCTCCTCCAGCTTATCCAGCCCTTTGCAGGCGTATTCATTGGCGGTGGAAACTAGAAATGAGAAAATAAGTGGGTTTTAATACCCTGCTGCATTGTGAGAGCTCTGCTAGGGCCGGTTTTTGGGCACCCCAAAATTCACGGGGTGCTGCCTCCCACCCCCCAGCTTCTCCTCCAGCTTATCCAGCCCTTTGCAGGTGTATTTGTTGGCGGTGGAAACTAGAAATGAGAATGGGAAACTAGAAATGAGAGTGGGTCTTAATACCCTGCTGCATTGTGAGAGCTCTGCTAGGGCTGGTTTTCGGGCACCCCAAAATTCACGGGGTGCTGCCCCTCACCCCCCAGCTTCTCCTCCAGCTTCTCCAGCCCTTTACACACGCATATGCACGGACAGCATAACCTGGAGACATGAAACCAGATTTTTCCTATCCTGCTGCTTTGCGAGAGCGCTGCTAGAGCCACTTTTGGGGCACCCCAAAACTCACGGGGTGCTGCCCCCCTCGCCCCGGCCCCACTCACTCTGCGGCTCCAGCTTGGTGAGGATGGGCTGGGCCCCGCTGACCGCCGCCGCCGTCAGCGTCTTCACCCCCTTTTCGGCGGCGTCGCAGACGGACTTGACGTAGGGGTGGCTCTCCTTGGTGGAGGCGTACGCCGTGGAGACCATGTCGTAGGCAGAGCTCACCAGAGGCAGGCTGGCCACCCGTGTCCCGATGCTCTGGGGGCGCAGAGGGGCCGGGATGAGGCGGGGAGGGGGGTGAGGGAGGTGCTGGACCCCCAAATCTCATAGGGGATGGGGGGGCAACCCATCCGAGGATGACTTTAAGGTACTCCAAGGGCTCTCGGAGCCCACCCAAGGGTAGGATATAACCCAGAGTCCTGTCCCCAAGCAAGGACCCCCCCCCCCCGGACACCCCCACCCCAAGCCCCCCCCCTTGTCCCCGCTGACCTGCTGCTCCTCCACCTTGGGCTGCGCCGTCCCGGGCTCGCTGGTGGCCATGGCGGGGCTGGGGAAATCACGAGTGGGGTCAGAGCTTTCCCCCCTCAACGCCCCCCCCCCCCCCACTCACCCTCAGGGTGGGGGAATCGCAAAGTTACTCCCCTCTCTAAGACGGGACCGGGACCGGGACCGGGACCGGGACCGGGACCGGGACCGGGACCGGGACCGGGACCGGGACCGGGACCGGGACCGGGACCGGGACCGGGACCGGGACCGGGACCGGGACCGGGCTCACCTCCGGAGGTGACGCTGGGCTCTCGGCTCGCCCCGCTCCCTCCCCACCGGCTTTTATAGCCCCGGAGCCCGGCCCCGAGCGCATGTGACCGGGATCCGCCCTGCCGGGGCCGGCCCGGGGCGGTCCGGGAGCACCGACCCCTCCCGGGACCGAGACCGGGACCGGCCCCCCCCCCCTCCCCCCCCCCCCCCCCAATCCCCTCCCGCAGGTCGAGCTGCACCAACACCACCACCACCCCCCCCACCCCGCGGAACCGGAGTGCACTGATACCCCCGGGACAGGATTCCCCTCCCCGGGACCGGATCCCCCGCACCCCCCCGGGACCGGATCTCCCCCCCAGGACCGACCCCCCGACCCCCCCCCCCCCCCGCCACGACATCGACTCCCCTTCCCCCAGGCCACACCCGCACCGACACCCCCCCCCCCCCGGCACAGATCAGGCACTAACTCCCCCCCCCCTCAAGCCCACCCTCCCCTTAGCGGGGACCCCCCAGCACGGGGCTCCCCGTGTTCCTGCCCCCCCCCCCCCCGCTCCTCAACTTGCCCAGTGAAGGTCAGAATGGTCCCAGTGGGTGCTGGCGGCAGGAGGACGCCCAGTCCTGGGGGTCCTGGTGCCACCCCACTGGGTGCCGTGGCCACGCTGCGCCTGAAATGTCGGGGATACCCCCGGGCCCAGCCCCACGCGGTGATAACCGGGACAAAGTTCGGTGCCACACGGCCGCGGTTCACAGTCCAGCCGCCCCGGCACCCCGCTGGCACCCCCCATCCCAGCGCCCCGCCAGCACCCGCCCCGCTCTCCCCATCCCAGCACCCCACCAGCAAAACCTTCCCCGTGGGGTCACCCTGTGCCCCCATCTCTGCCACCACCCCCCACCCCCCCCCCCCCCCACGACGTGGTGGCTCCACCGCAGCCACCGCTACAGGCTGAGTCATTTTAAGGCCTAAAAAGTCGTTTTCTTCCTCTTTAAAGTGCTTTGAAGACAAGAAATTCCAACGCTCCGCCGGCTCGGGGACAGCGCGGGGAATCCCGGACAGGCACAGGTCCCCCACGTGCCCCCCGTCCCCCCCCCCCCCCCCCCCCACTCCCAGAACAAGTCCCCAGCTGCAGCATCGGGGGGTCCCGCGCCGGGTCACCGAGTCCATCGTCACCTCGTGTGTCCCCCCCCCCCCCGGCGGGGATGGGGTTCACTGCTGCGGGTGGGGTGGGCGCTCCCCCGGTTTGGCGTTGCGCCGGTGGCTCAGCGCTTGGCTGCAGAGTCACGGGGGGGTGGCGGGGACCTGGTGCGTCCCCCCCACGGTGATACAACCCTCCCATTTGGCCATTTCCAGGGGGACATCCTCCGGATATTCCACCAGGGCTGGGGCGAAGGGTCCCACCAGCCAGGGCAGGGGCGCGTGCTGCCCCACGTACTCCAGCATATCGTCGATGCTCAACTGCGCCCGCGTCATCGTCTCCCGGCTCTGCGCCAGCACCAAATCCGACAGGTCGTGGAAGGAGTGGGCGTGGGAGAGGGTAGCCTGTACCCCTTCCACGCCGTGCCGGACGTGTCCCGCCGTCTCCTGCACGCTGGTGGGTAAAACCCGGGCGGCGGCGGCCAGGCGGGTGCAGGCGGCGTGGAGCTGGCGCAGGAGCCCACGCAGCATGGCCAGCGTCCGCGCCTCCACCTGCAAGGCAGTGGGGGCCTTGGGGTGCCATGGTCCCCCTGCCCGGCCTGGACCCCCCTGTACCTTGGTGTCCCTCCGCAGGCGTGGACCACCCCCCACCCCCCCCCCTCCATACCTCCGTGTCCTCCAAGGGCACAACCCCCTCCCCATACCTCCATCTTCCACAGTCATGGACCCCCACACACACCTCGGTGTCCTCCAAGGGCACAGGCCCCCACCCCACACCTCAGTTACCTCCATGGGCACAACCCCCACCCCATACCTTGGTCTCCTCCACAGGCATGGACCCCCACCCCACACCTCTGTGTCCTCCACGGGCACAGGCCCCCACCCCACCCCTTGGTCTCCTCTACAAGCACAACCCCCAGTCCCGCACCCCACTGTCTTCCCGGGTCATGGCCCCCCACCCCAGCCCATATTCAGTGTCTTCCTTGAGTACCCCTGCCCCATATTTTGGCCTTCACCATGAGCACGGCCCCCCACCCCATACCTCTGTGTCCTCCACAACAACCCCCATCCCGTACCCCACTGCCTTCCCCAGGCACAGCCCCCCACCCCAGCCCATACCTCAGTGTCTTCCCTGAGTACCCCTGCCCCACATTTTGGTCCCCTCCATGGGCATGGCCTCCTACCCCATATCTCCGTGTGTTCCACAGGCATGGACCCCCACCCCACACCTCTGTGTCCTCCACAGGCACAGGCCCCCACCCCACCCCTTGGTCTCCTCCACGTGCACAACCCCCACTCCCGTACCCCACTGTTTTCCCCGGGCACAGCCCCCCACCGCAGCCCATACCTCAGTGTCTTCCCTGAGTACCCCTGCCCCACATTTTGGTCTTCGCCGTGGGCATGGCCCCCACCTCATGCCTCAGTGTCCTCCACAGGCATGTGCCCCTTACCCCACACCTCAGTGTCCTCCACGGGCACAACCCCCACCCCATACCTTGGTCTCCTCCACAGGCATGGACCCCCACCCCACACCTCTGTATCCTCCACGGGCAAGGCCCCCACCCCACTCCTTGGTGTCCTCCACCGACACAACCCCCACCCCTGTACCCCAGTTTTCCCCGGGCACAGCCCCCCACCCCAGCCCATCCTCTGTCTTCCCTTGGTACCCCTGCCCCATACCTTGGTCCCCTCCACGGGCATGGCCCCCTACCCCACACCTCCGTGTCCTCCAGAGGCATGGCCCCCCTCTCACCCCTCCCAATACCTCGGTGTCCCCCCCACCCCATACCTGGCCCTCCTCCATGGGCACAGCATCCTGCTGGCTCCACTCCAGCCACATGCGGTGGAGATGCTGCCGGGTGCCGGACAGGGGCCCGTCCGTGCCCTCCCGCCCCTGCTCCATCTGCAGGGAAGGGACAGCGAGGCGGGAGCACGCCGGGGGGGGTGCCGGGGGGGGTCCCGGGGCTGGCACAGTCCCTTGCCCTCATCCTTACCAGCTCGATGATGTGGTGGAGCTGGGCCAGGACCCGCTCGGCGCTGTGCCGTGCCCGCTGCAGCTCACCCAGCGAGCGCCGCAGGGCTCGGTGCCGCAGCTTGGCCGAGAGCGAGCCCACGCGGACGAAGCAGCTCTGCCGCCGTCCCTGCCGCTCCGGCGTGGTCACCTCTGCCGCTGCGGGACCACCGGGGGGGGGGTGAGAACCCCGGGGGGGGGTGAGAACCCCGGGGACGGACCATCCCGCGCCGGGCACCGGAGCATCCCACCAGCCGGTGCTGGGGTGAACTCCCAACCCCCGCGCCCCATCGTGGGGACACAGGGGCGCCCACCCACGGGATGTTTGGCCGTCAGGTCATGGGGAGGTGTCACCGAAGAGTCAGGTGGCCTCTCCGGTCACCTCTGCTGTGACACGGGGCCAGCTCTGCCCACCGCTATCCCGTGCCGAGCTATAAATACCCAGGGTGGGTGGCACGGGGCTATATTTGCTTTCTGGTTTCCAGGTGAGAGTTCACCCACCGCCGCCTTCCCCGGCTTCGGGTTCCGGCTGAGCGGGGACCGTCCCCTGCGGGGTGCCACGGTGGCCGTGGGCGCTGCGTGGGGCACGGCCCTGGCACCACGGCGGGGGGCTAAGCAGGGGCGCTGGGTGCAAGCGATGCTGGGCCGGTGCTGAGCAATGAGACGGGAGTCCCGAGGGGCTGGTGGGCACCCTCAAATTTAGGATACGGTTTCCGGCGCGGCGCGGTCGGCACTCACCCAGCTCCTCGCCCGTCCCGGGCAGGTACCACTCCACCAGCTCCTCCGATTTCCCCAGCACCGCGTCCACCCCCGTGGCCAGTAGCCGGCCCACGCGGGAGCCAGCCACGGTGCTGACGCCGGTGCTCAGCGCCGAGCGCGTCCTCTCCACGCCGCCCCGCACCGCGCCGCGGGCCAGGCCCACCGCGCCGCTCATGGTGGACGACACCAGCTCCCTGGTCCCTGCCACCACCTGGGAGGGGACAGCAGAGGGACGCCTCGTCCCAGCACCTCACCCAGCGCTGGACCCCCCCGCCGTGACCCCCAGGGCAGACGTTACCTGCTCCGGGGGCTGCTGCAGGATGGGCAGCTTCTCCTCCAGCTTCTCCAGCCCTTTGCAGGCGTATTCATTGGCGGTGGAAACTAAAGTTGTGAAAAGAAGTGTTGTTTGTTTTTTTTTTTTTTTTTTTTATATCCCGCTGCCTCGCAAGAGCACTGTTTTTGGGGTACCCCAAAACTCATGGGGTGCTGCCCCCCCCCCCCCCAGCTTCTCCTCCAGCTTATCCAGCCCTTTGCAGGTGTATTTGTTGGCGGTGGAAACTAGAAATGAGAATGGGAAACTAGAAATGAGAGTGGGTCTTAATACCCTGCTGCATTGCAAGAGCTCTGCTAGGGCTGGTTTTCGGGCACCCCAAAATTCACGGGGTGCTGCCCCCCACCCCCCAGCTTCTCCTCCAGCTTCTCCAGCCCTTTACACGCATATGCACGGACAGCATAACCTGGAGACATGAAACCAGATTTTTCCTATCCTGCTGCTTTGCGAGAGCGCTGCTAGAGCCACTTTTGGGGCACCCCAAAACTCACGGGGTGCTGCCCCCCTCGCCCCGGCCCCACTCACTCTGCGGCTCCAGCTTGGTGAGGATGGGCTGGGCCCCGCTGACCGCCGCCGCCGTCAGCGTCTTCACCCCCTTTTCGGCGGCGTCGCAGACGGACTTGACGTAGGGGTGGCTCTCCTTGGTGGAGGCGTACGCCGTGGAGACGGCGCCGCAGGCACAGCTCACCAGGGCCAGGCTGGCCACCCTGCTCACCACGCTCTGCCGGGGGTGGTGGTGGTGAGCTGGGGTCCCCAGCAATGCCCACAGCACACACCCCCCCCCCCCCCCCCAATTCTCCTTGCACCCCTACCTTCAGCTCCTGCCCATCCTCTGCTGGCACGGTGTTTTCGGCCGACATGGCAGCGGCGGCTGCAGCGGGAAGAGAAAGATCAGGGGGGGTGCTGTGGGTGGCTGAGCCCGGTTTGGACTCCCCCCCCCCCCCTCCCCGGGCTTGCTGAGCCCCATGGCTGCCCCTCACCGTGCGGAGGAAAGCAGCACATAGTGGGGCTGAGCCCTCCAGCACCCCCCCTCCCAGCCCCTACTCCTCTGAGCGCTGAGACCCATCAACTCATGACAGGAGTGGGAGGAAGCTGGAGGCCTCCAAGCCGCTTGTGGGGGGTGTCATGGGGGGGGGAGGTCTGGAAGGGGTTTGGGGATGGGGCTGGCCTCCTGCCCTGCTGGGATGTGGTGGGGTTGGGTACTCTCCCATCCCGGTTTGGGGCCAGAAAGGGTTTTTGGGTGATTCAGCCGGAAGCTGGGCTGGATTCACCTTGCGCAAGCCTGCGGTGGGGACGTGCCACCAGTCACTGTCACCTCGGCTGGGGCAGCCCCAGGACCCACCGCTGGGAGCAGAGCAGCTGGCAGCCCCCCCCCCCCCCCGGCTCCCCCCTCCCCTGCAGAGTCTCTGCTTTTTGGGGTGTCCCGCTGCCACGCGGCTGTGCCCTGGGTCCCGCAGGGGGACAGGGCAGAGTCCCTGTCCTGCTGCCCCCCCCCGGCCTGGCCCTGTGCACCCCGGGGGGCAAGTCCTGGGGGAGATATTGGGGGGGGGGGGGTGTGTGCCTGCAGGCAGGGGGAGTGGGGGGGCAAGTCCCCTCGGGTTCCTGGGGGTGTCCCCTCGGGTGTCTGAGGTGCAGGTCCCGGGGTGGGGGGGCAGGTCCCCTCGGGGTCCCTGGGGTGCTCCGGGGCACCCATCGCGAAGGGGTGAGGTGGGGGGGAACAGGCAGGGGACACCTGGGAACCCCCCCCCAGCCCCTGTGTCCTGCCTGAAGCCGCAGGGCTCTCAGCACCGCCCCCCCACCCCCCCCCCACCCCCGGAGCCCCCCACCCGGGCCCTGCGGGGCCCGATCCGGGGATCCCCGGACCCGCCCCCCCCCCCCCCGCAGATACCTGCGGAGCCCCCCAGCACCCACATTCCACCCTCCAACGGGAAATCCCGGGGATGGTACTTACGGGGCGAGGGGGGTGTCTGTCGCGACCCCCGGTCGTGATCGCGATCCCCGGTCCCCGCCCAGCGCCGGATTCATAGTTGGCGGCGGGAGCCAATCAGCGAAGGGGCGGGACGCGCCTCCACCAATTAGAAGGGGGGGGCGGGCCGAGGGGGGTGGGGCGGGTTTTAGGGGGTGCCGCCACGTGGGGCCGAGGGGGCCCGATCCTGCCCCGGAGGCTCCGCAACGTCCCGCGCCCCCGGAGGCAACGGCGGGGACACCCCCCCCCCCTTCTCCGTCCCGCGTGGGCGGCCAGGGCCCGACCCCCCGCCCCACGCCGTGTCCCCACCCCAGGTGACCCTACACGAGGTGTCCCCATGCCAAACATCTCCCTGCCAAGTGTCCCCTGGCCATGTGTCCCCATGCCAAATGTCCCCAAGCCGGTGTCCCCATGACAAGCAGAACACCCCCCCCCCCCCCCGCCCCGTGGCCCCAAGTCGCCCACCAGCCCCTGTGGGTGCTCAGGCCAGGGGACAGCAGTGTCACCCAGGGGTGAGCCGTGCCTGGGGGGGTGGGACAGGGTGGTGGGTGATCCCAGGGGGTGGCCCTGTGGGGCGCAGGCTGGGAATGGGCACGGGCAGGGGACACAGCGGGTGTGGGACGGGCACGGCTGGGTGACATGGAAGCCTGGGGACTTCCTAGGACAATACACAGGAGAAAGTGTGAGGTGGCATCAAATGACCGTGTTTAATGCGCTCTGGTGGGGTGGGGACAGGGACAGTGCCAGGCTGGATGGGGACAGGGATGTGGGACAGTCTGAGCCAGGTGGGAAGGGGCTGGGAGCCACTGGGATGGGCGTCACAGGATGGGGACAGGGGCCTTTGGGCTGGAGCCAGCCACAACCCCGCTCTCCCTGCCTCAGTTTCCCCAGGAGAGCTCATCTCAGCTGGCGACAGAGTGGCAGGGAGGGAGGTGACATGTCCAGGCTCCTGAGGTGACACCAAGCCCCCTGCCTAGGGGTCCGGTGGACGCTGCCCGTCCCCCTTGGGCTCGCAGCCCGTGTCCCCAGCCCGGCTCAGGGCGGCCACCTCCTGTCCCCGTCGGTGCGCGGGGCTGGCACACAGGGTGTCACGGGTGGCACCGAGCCGCGGGGCCACCCGCCGCAGCGTGGCCAGCAGCGGGCACTCGCAGGCCCAGGGGTTACCCGAAATGTCGAGGTCCAACGCGGGGCCGGGGGGCCGGGGGGGCAGCTCCAGCGCCCGCAGCCGGTTACGCGCCAGGTCGAGGACACGGAGGTGACGCAGGGGGAGGAAGATGCCGGCGGGGAGCACCTGCAGCGCGTTATCCTGGAGGAAGAGGAAGCGCAGGGCGGGCGCGGGCGCGAAGGCGGCGGGCGGCAGCGTGCCCAGCCCGTTCCCCTCCAGGTCGAGCCGCTCCAGCGCCCGCAGCCCGGCCAGCGCGCCCGGTGCCAGCGATGCCAGGCGGTTCCCGGAGAGATCCAGGCTACGGAGGGAACGCAGCGGGGCGAAAACCTCCGGCGGCACCTCTGCCACCGCGTTGGCAGCCAGGTCGAGCCACTGCAGCCGGGGAAGGTGCCGGAACCAGGCGGGTCGCAGCACCCGCAGCCGGTTCCCCCGCAGCACCAAGTGCTGGAGGTGGCCGGTGCTGGTGAAGATGCCGGCGGGGAGATCGGCCAGGAGGTTTTCCGTCAGGTCGAGGACGCGGAGGGTGGGCACGGGGCGCAGGAGGGTTTCGGGGAGGGTGGTGAGGCGGTTGGAGGAGAGGTGGAGCTCTTGCAGCCGGGGCAGCCCAGCCAGGGCGGTGGGGAGGAGGGTGGCCAACGCCGTGAACTCCACCGAGATGGCCAAGGTGGTGGGGGGCAGCCCGGTGGGGAAGGTGCTCAGGGTGGGCTCCGTGCAGACGAAACGGGTGGCGTTGGGTTGAGGGGAGCACGGGGCGGCGGGGCCGGGAGGCGGCAGCAGCAGCAGCAGCAGCAGCGGTGGCAGGATCCGGCCCCTCATGGTGCTGGGCTGCGGGCAAGCGGCCATCGTCACCCGAGGGTTGGGCAAGCTCCGTCACCGCGGCTGGCTCTCCGCCCTGGCGTGCACAGGCCACGGCTGTGGGCAGGAAGATGCCCTGACCCCCCACTATGTGTGTCCCCCCCACCCCCGACCCCACCGAGCCCCCCCAGCCCTGTCCTCACCTTCCCAACCGGCCGGCGAGGCTCCTTGGGGACCGTCCTGGCTCCTCGGTGGCTGTCACCCCCCGGGGGGGGGTTGGTGGCTTGGCCTCACGTGCCGGTTGGGAAATCGCCGCCTTCGGTGCCAGCTCGCAGGGTGCCGGCATCCGGGGCAGGGTCAGGGTGCTGGCGTCCCCACGTCCCCCGTGGCTCTTAGGGGACACGGCACTGACACCCCCCCCCCCCCCCACCCCCTTCCACCCTCATGCCTCTCAGGGATTTTATGAGACACACACACACCCCACCCCCCCCCCCCAGCACCCACCACACCACGGGCAGCACGTGGTGCTGTACACCCCCACGGGGGAAACTGAGGCACGGCGCGTCGTGGGTGCTGGGGAGCGGTGGGGCCCCGTGGCTGCTGCAGGCTGAGCACGGAGGAACTCGTTGCATGGGAGAGGGGCTGGGAGCGGGTGGGGGGTGTGCTGGGGGTGGGGGGGAGCCGGGGGGGGTGAGCACAGGGTGTGGGAGCAGAGTGGTGTGGGTGCACGGTGGTGGTGGTGGGGGTGTGTGTGAGCAAAGGTGGGGGGTGCACAGGGGGGTGTGAGCATGGGGGGCGGGGGGGGGGGGAAGCACACGTGTGTGTGCAACGGGATATGTGTGTGCCCACGGGGGGCGGGGTGTTGGAGTGAATGGAGACATGAGTGACATGGGGGGGGGTGTGGGGGTGTGCACGCGCGGGGGGTTTGCACACCTAGAGACCCCAGGCAGCTGCACCCCATGTCCACCCCATCCCCATCCCCCCCCCCCCCCTTCCCGGGCCAGCAGCACCCCCCCAGCCAGTGTTGTCCCCCACGAGGTCGGGTGGTCCCGGGGGGGGGGGGGCGGTGGGTAAGAAGGTGCTGAGGAGGCAGCGGGGGGAGTCGCCTCCGGTAAACGGGCGTTTATTGGGGCCGCGGGGTACAGACCGCGGGCGGCCGCATGCATGGCCGCGGAGGTGGGGGGGGGGGGGGGGAGCACCCGCCGCCCCCCACCCTATTTACAGCCTGCCACCCCCCTGGGGACCTGCCACCTCCCCCCGGGGACCTGCCACCCCGCGGCCGGGCAGGGGTGGCACCCAAAGGGCACCCTTTGCCAGCAGAGAGTGGGTTTGGTGGGGACCCCCTCAGCCCCAGTGGTGCCCCCACACCCCGGCTGTGCTGTCCAGGAGGGGGGGGGGGGGGGGGGGAAGGGGGAATGGATAAGCCCTGCCCCCCCCTACAAGCTGGCACTGGGCAGGGGTTGACCCCAGGCTGGGGGGGGGGGGGGGGGGGGGGGAGTGCCCTGTACCCAGATATCACACATATTTGGAGGCCCCCCACCCCCCCCGCACCCCAAATGTTCACTGTGTCCCATCACCGCAACAAACGCACCCCCCTGGCCGGGTGTCCCCAGGGTGCTGGCAGCACCCACAAGCCCCCCCCCTCCCCTCCCCATTCCGGGTCCTTGGGTACCGCTGCTGGGGCGGAGGGGCTGCAGGGTGGGGGGGGGGTGGGGGGTGCACAGCCCTTCTCTGCTGCGGCTGTGCCCGTGTCCGTGTGTCCATCCTGCTGCCTCCCAGGGATCCCCCTCCCAGGGTGCTGCGGTCCCTGGGTCCAACCTGGGGAGGGGACGGGATGGACAACCCCCCCCCCCCCCCCCCCCCCCCAGGGCAAAGCAGCCGGAGCGCGGGGCACTGCCCCACACCACACAGGGACACCCCCAAACCCTATCCGGGGGCACCCAAGGGGGTGCCTGTCCCCCACCCCTTACCCGTGCCACCCCCGCGCCCCCCACCCCCCCACACCCCTCCACCCATGCAGCATCTCGCCCCATGCCCAGCCACCCCCTCCCTTGTCCCCGGGGAGCCGGGGGACCCCATCAGTGCCTTGGGGACACACACACGCACACGCACACACGCACACACGCACACGCACACGCACAGGGTGGGACCCTATTTTCCCGAGGGAGTCCGCTCCACGCCGTAGCGCAGGAGGTGGTGCAGGTCCGTCAGCGCCCGTGGGGGCCCAGTGCCCGGTGCCCGCGGTGCCGTGCCGTGCCGCCCGTAACCCCCCGCCGGCACCTCGCCGCTGTTGAACGTGTGGTTCCTCTTGAGGTGGGCGCCGGGGCGGCCCGTGCCGTTGTTGGCGTTAAAGTTCAGCTGCTCGGGGTGCCAGGGCGGCCCCTCGGTAAAGTCTCCCCCCTCCCCGCCGGGTGCCGAAACCACCCGTCGGCGGTCGGGGCTGGGGTGCGGCGTGCCGGCGAAGTCACCGTAGGAGCTGCGGGGCGGGCGGCGGGCGCCGGTGGGTGGGTGTTGCCGGGTGCGGGGACCCTCCTGGGGGTCCCGACCCCAATGCCCATCACCCGAGGAGTCGCTGAGTTCGGCCTCCAGCTCCTGATCCACCAGGATGGCGTGGCAGGAGAGGGGGATGCCGCGAGCGGGGCGGCCAGAGCCAGCGTGCAGCCGACCGGTGCCGGCAGCGGTCGTGCCGGATCCGCCGGGGTCCCGCAATGCGGCGTTGATGATGTTGTGACTCTGCTCCCAGGTGCAGTTTTGGAGGGCGCCGGGGCAGCGTTTCTGCTGCAACGGGGTCTGCTCCGGCGTGGGCAGGACCCCCGAATCCAGGTCGTGTTGGGTGACTTTCCCCAACTCCTTGGGCCAACCGTTGGGCATGAGCGGGGCCAGCAAGGCGCCGGGTT